>NC_136063.1:1118778881-1119378881 GCF_964261635.1 Lissotriton helveticus | reverse complement strand
AACTCCGGTGAGTGGCCGAGGCAGCGTCCCAGTGGAACAGAGCAGAGCAGAAACAGAGACCACGGAACCGCGGAAACAGCTCAGAGCAGTCAGCTGAGCCGACCCGGCCCTACCACAGATGCGTCTGTCCCCTCCTGCTTTCTCCTGCTGAGAGGCGGAAGGGCACCAAGAGGAGGCAACGAAAACAAAAGAGGGCAGAGAAGCCCTCGGGGTGCAGGAGTTTTGGAACATAGAGCAAAAACCCCACCAGTTACTGTCTAAGCTCCAGCCAAAAACAAAACAAACACAAGGAGCAGCACCATTGGGAAGGATCACCTATTTATTGAAGAGGCGCACATCTGGAGCCGGCTACTTCGCAGCCCTCGCCATCTCTACCTACCAAATTGCCCGACCACTAAAGTTGACCCTTCGCCATCACCTCAGCCATGTCCACCACCATTACCCAAACGGCTACCTTTCCTGACGGCAGCTGCTCAAATTAGGTCACAGTCACACTGCCACGCACTCGATGCCATACTGAACAGCTAGCCTGCGACAGTCGGTGGGCTGGTGTCCTGAAGAGCAGACAGGCTTGGAGGTAAGCCGTGGTGTTTTGACTGGTGTGTGTGTTGGCTAGGGGGAGAAGGGGGAAAAGGTCTCCCCGAGTAGAACATAGGGAACAGGGCGTAGGGACAAGAGACCTGGGAAAAAAGCTTTCTTTGGGAGGCAAAGGAGCCACTGCAGTACTGGCAGAAGGAGTGGAGTGGAAGAGAGAGTAGGGGCAGTGTGATTCCACCTAGCGCCGGTGGGTCAGAGCAAGCAAACAACAGGGATTTAAATCACCTAAATATCAGGAGGTATCAGAAAAGTCATCATTAGAGACACTTAAGAAAATCGGCATTTTCTAGCTAGACTCCCAGACCACCTAAACGCTAAAGCCAGCCAAAATATCGCTCACACAGGAAGGAAAAACCATAACACGCACAAGTTTTGAATTTAGGAACCCAAGTCAGCCCACTAGTAGGAAATCACTTTGAGTTACTGTAATAAGACCATGAGGTCAGGAAAAATTCGACAGGCACCAACATACAAACATAAGAAAAGAGCCGCTACAAAAGACCGAAGCAAGCAAGTAAACAAAAACAAAACAAAGGAGATTGCCGAGAAGGAGCCAAAGAGCCTGATCCCAGTCCCCGATCCAGAACTTTTTAAGTTCGGGGAGAAAAACTTAAGGCACAAATTTCATTTTCTAAAAGATCAAATGGCGGCAATTTACGCGAGAACAGAAGAAGAAAAAAGCTTACAAAGCCCATTAAAACCAATAAACGTAATCACACCAAGTAAAAGGGAAGGAAAAGGTCAAGTACAGCGAGAAAATCAGTCTATACATAAACAAAGCAATGAATTGGAAGGCAGCATGGGTACACTACCCGAGAAAAATCAACGATTAAAAACTGGTTGTTAAAAACAACAGCTCAGATCCATGCACCGAACTGCCAACTTATGTCCACACCGGACAAGATAAACATTGAAGAAAATGGAAATAGCCTAACTTTAAAAAACGACCAAAGCCAAATTGGATGTCAAGCGAATCCCCAAGGGAATACACACAAGGTAAACTGGACAAGATCTTTCTCAATTTTCGAGGAAGAACTGCTGAAGATGCTAGAGGTAAACACACAAAAAGCAGAGGAATCAGGGGGGAAAAAGCAAGAGGAAAACAATGATATAGAGCGGTCGATAATAATAGAAAAGGGAGAAAAACGGGAAATTACCTCAACCCCCCAAAAATCTATATCCAGCCCAACCAGTAGGAAGGATCGTAAACCTAAGAAAAGTGGCCTTCAACATGGAATGCAAAAAAACACTCAGCCATAACTATTTCCTCCGCCAGTGGCTTCGAGTCCACGACAGGGGCCCCGATGCATCCAATAATTACACAGATGGTCCCCTGGAGCGAATCATTACTAAAAAGTTTACAGCAAGCAATCGATGTCCTAAATTTCCAATCCGACAAGCTGGAAGTTCAGGTGGATCTAATGAATATAATCGCAACGCATATAGCAGGAATAAACACCAAATTGGAAACAATCTCAGAACACATTGCAAGAGAAACAATAAAGGAAATACAAACAAAGGGTAAATCAATGGTACCAAACTGCGACTGTGGGAAAATAATAGATAAACTGGCCACTTTACCATCAATCCTGTCAGAAATCCTACGCGTGACACGCACAACAAGGTCTTTTGGAGAAACCTCATACCAAGAAACAAAGAGCGAAGTTTTAAAGACCGAAAAGCAAAAAGGCAAAAGCTCATTCATTGAGAAAGAAACGCTACCTGAAGAAAGGGAAACAAACGAAAAAGGTCAAGGCGAAAGTAAAACACATATGTCAGCGGTCATAATTGAAACCCAATTCAAAAGGCAACGTAAACGAGCACGGAAAGCCAGGAAGAATGTCTCCAAAACCAAACAAGAAAGTCAAAATTATCCTATATTTGCACAAAGAAGGAATAAGAGTTCAATAGATCAGAGAGAAGAATCAGACATAATAGAAGCAATAAACCAAGAGGCCGACGCAGAAGAAAACACTGAACAGCCAAAAAAAACAAAGTACGCAAAGACAATGCCTAACACCCAACGAATTCCAAAAGATGATGGAATCACAAAAATAAATTCAGCAAATAAAACAAAAAGAATAGTGGACGATCCAGCAAAACCACAAGGAGGATCAGGAAATAAACAACAAATACCACAGGTAAAAGTGCAAATACAAGAAAATCCCCAAGAACCTAAAGCGCAAGACAATTTAAAGTTGACCATAGGGGAATGCGATGGAATCAAATAAAATCAATCTGAAAAAGAAATTAACCACAAAACCCAAACAGAGCAATCAGAGCAATCAATGAGCATCAATACCAAATTAACAATCACGGTAGGAAACTACGAAGGGACACATAATGCCCCCCAGAAGGCAACTCAAAGGTATTTTGAGAGGCTGACTACAACGCATAGGCCAGTCGAACCAGCACCATGGTACCACAAAGAAGCGGTGTCATCATTACGATCTAATCCAGTAGAAATATCCAGTGTTAAACTAGTAAGGCAAGACATCCACCGAGACCAAACAGAGGAAACAAGTGAACTTAGTCGGACTCAGAAAGCCCAAACGGTTCTCATAGAGACAGGTCGTAAACTACTATTCAGGCCAGAATACTCGACAAAAGGTAAAATGGACACGTTGAACCGGGGGAATATACTAAGGCTATTCAAAGAGATTCAGAAACTAAGGGAAATAACAACTAAAGACCTTATAGTAGTAGAGTTTGTTCAAACGAATAAGGACCCTGACTGTGAAATGAGTAGCACCACATGGGCATCAAAGGAGACAACGGACCTTATCTTTTCCACAAGAACTGACTTTGAGGCATGGGGTATAACACTTGAATATCCCACCCCAATAAAGTATCCATACCCACTATTAAACAGCACGGCCCCCCTAGCAACAAATATAAAAGTAAAAACATCCTCCATTTTAAGAGGAACAAGAAATGAGACAATCACCCAACAAATAAGGAGGGAACCCGTGTCTACCAGTACAAAACCAGGACTACTAAACCATCGACCAGATGTAGACCTGGATCCCACAAGTATTGAATTCGCATCGATCCTGATGGAAGTAGTTCAGAAGGAAAAAAGCAAGTAAGAAACATCGTGGATCGAAAGAAAGTGGAAAGGAAAATAAGAATCTGCTCTTGGAATGTCCACGGTTTTAAAGACATGGAACAAGATCGTGAGACAATTGCCTTCCTGGGTTCTTTCGACATAATTCTCTTGCAAGAAACATGGAATGTTACCCCCAGACAAATCGCCGGATATGAGGAACACCATGTGATGGCGGACAAAATAGCAAACTATGGTCACCCAAGGGGGGGTCTGTCCACATTTATAACAAACAAGTTCAGTTGGAAGTCAGAGATAATGGACTCAGAGGTAAATTGGATACAAATCACAAAGCTAGAAAACAATCAATCAACAATAGAAGTTGGGTGGAAGTTATTGATTTTAAATGTCTACATTCACCCTGAGAAGACCACAAAAATCAATAAACTGTTAGAACTTCTAAATTTAATAAAAACATTACAAATAACTCACCAATTCTATGGGATGCTGATTACAGGTGATTTCAACAGTAACTTGACAAGAGTAAAGAGTAACAAATGCAAAATCCAAACAATATGGAACGACCTGGAATCATTGGGACTAATGACGCTAAACGGAAACACAAAGGGCGACCAACCTGCAAAAATTACTTACATGTGTGGAAATAAAAAATCCATAATAGACTACACATTGATTAGTAAAGAGTTCATACAGCTGGTTAATCATTTTGGCATCATAATTCGACCTGAAAGCGACCACTTCCCGCAAGAAACTATAATGAATTTAAACTCCCAACAAAAAGCAAGTATTGCGTCGTTAGCTACAATCCCGGAAGTTTACAATTTAAAGAAACTCAAATGGAGAGGCGCCATTACAAACGCGATAATGGAAACAATGTATACGCAAGTAGAAAATACACCGACACCGGAACTTCACTCGCTTGCAAAAAACTGGGAAAATCTATATACACTTCTGCTAGAAAAATTTCCGGCAAAGCCAACAGTGAAACATGCATATGACGCCCACAAACTGCCATGGTACACCACAAAGCTAAGAGACAAAAAAAAGGAAATTGTCAAAAAATTAAGACAAAAGGCCGCAATAAACAGACAGGGAGTGGTTATAGACAATAGCGAGTTACAGAAAATGCGAAAAGAATATAAAAAAGATTGCGGAAAGGCAAAAAGGCTATATACTGGGAAAATACGGGTAGACCTGCTAAGGACAAGTACACTCCCAAATAGCAGTGAATTCTGGGGCCTAATCAACAAATTATCAAAAGAAACTGGTGGGCAGCAAAACATAGGAATAAGTGAAACCTCATGGCTGAAACACATAGACACCCTATACAACAACCATACGTTGCAACCCCCGTGCACAGAATCAAGGAAGGAAACAAACAAGGGAAAGGATGTGGGAAATGAAGTAACAACACATGGAAAAGACAAATGGGAAAAAGAAACTCCAAGTGGGGCACCTACGGAGCCATCCCCATTGACAACAGTGAAACAAACAACTCTGTTGATAAAAAAAATTGAAAGCCGAAGGCGCAGCAGGCCCCAATGGGCTACCAAATGCCCTATTTAAACAAGACCCTGACCTCTGGGCAAACTATCTTACCCCACTCTTCAACCAACTCTTCACTGATAAAAAGATACCACGGTCCTGGCATGGTAACATCTTCCACCCTATTTATAAAAACGAGAGCAGATTGGAACCCGGGAACTACAGGCTGATAGCCCTCATCGACGTAGAGGCAAAACTTTTTTCATCATGTATATTATGCCATCTACAGGAATTAATAAATAAAAACAAAATAGTCCCGAAGTTCCAAACGGGTTTTAGAGAAGGCATGGGATGCACCACAAACCTCACCGTTCTGTCGTTGTTAATAGAAAGAGCACAAAAAAGAAGGCAGGACTTCTGGCATGCTACATCGATCTAAAATCTGTGTTTGACAGAGTGCCAAGAGACCGGTTGTGGAAAAAGCTAGAATCTTGGGGCCTACAGCAGCAACTAATAGACATAATAATCACCTTATACAGCGAAACATGGGCCAAAATAAAACTAGGAGATGGGAGAAGGATATCAAAACAAACAAACATAAGAAATGGACTTAAACAGGGCTGTGTGCTCTCTCCAAGCCTATTTAATGTGTATCTAGCAGACCTAAACAGTTACCTGCTACAGGCAAATGGTCACCCCCGAAACTGGCAAACGAATCAATTCAGTTTCTGCAATACGCAGATAATATTGTGGTTTTAAGCCACACACCGATAGGGCTACAAAGGGTCATAAACAAATTAACAGAGTACTTCGACCTAGTAGGTTTGGAACTTAACAACAAAAAAACAAAGGTCGTGAGACTGGCGGGCCAGAATAAAGGATCTTTTAGATGGTATGCAAAGAATATCCAAATTGAGCAGACAACCACATATAAATATTTGGGTATCAAACTGTGCAGAAACATGTCCATGGTGGAACAAAAACGAGATATCTCAGCCAAAGCACAATCGTTGACCTTCGCCTATAAACTACTCCAAAAGAAACTTCAATGCCCCTCATACGGCCATCTTCTAAAGGTCATGGCAGCTCAACTGTTACCTACTTTGTCTTATGGGTTGGAAATATGGCACGGGAAAGAAATCGACATCCTAAATAAATTACACATTAGAGTATATAAATCCGTATTTAATCTTTTTAAAGGATCGTCCCCAGCACAAACACGCCTGGAATTTGGATTACAAAATCAAGTCTACCAGAGGAAAGCAATCTTTGCAAAATGGTGTTGGATACTTAGAGCATCAG
This sequence comes from Lissotriton helveticus, assembly GCF_964261635.1. Taxonomy (NCBI): domain Eukaryota; kingdom Metazoa; phylum Chordata; class Amphibia; order Caudata; family Salamandridae; genus Lissotriton; species Lissotriton helveticus. The sequence continues at coordinate 1,119,372,430 of NC_136063.1, read as the reverse complement.
AAACAGGATCATTAAACAACCTTTGTTGGCTGGAAATTAAGAAACAATATGAAGAAAAAGAACCAAACACTTGGGGCACTTATTTGGGAATCGCCCTGGAGTCACTAAAGATCGAGGAGGTTTGGAACAGCCATTTGGAATGATCATCTTTCAATAAGGTTTGCAAGCTAAATGCAAAGTCACTATCCTTGATAGAAGACAAAAGGATATTAGCCAAACGCCGTCACGCTTGGTCCATAATCAATTCATACAAAAGATTAAAACCACAATTTTACCTTGAAGCTCACTTTCGGCTATCGCTAAAACTAAAATTCATGGCATATAGACTGGGTGATCATTGCTCAAAAGATCTAATTCCAACTTGGAAAAGTAAACAGCAAGAAAAGACATGCCGCCTTTGTGGGTACCACACAGAAAGTATGTACCATTTAATGTGCACGTGCGAGACAGTAAAAAACGAAAGAAGATATTGGTTGAAATCAATCCTAAACGTTTTAAGAATTCGCACCTGCAGGCAGGCAGTCACTAGCTGGTTGGGCGCATCATCGAACATCCTCATATGCCTTGGAGTAAAATTCATGACTCTGGTAGAGACTTTACTCTCGAACAGTGAAACAGATTAAACATGGGCGGTCTTCATTTTAGGATCTGTAAATTTTAAGAATACAAATTTTATCTTGTTTTTATACCGATGGTCATTTTATACATGTATACTTTAAGGTTGCGATAAACCAAATAAAGTTAATTTTTGAGTTTGAGTTTGAGTCGTAGACTCAAAAAAGACGTTGACAATAGTTGAGAAAAAGTCAGTCAAAAAGTGACTGGAGGTACCGCTCTCTCCGGATCTGCGCTGGCTGGCACGGAAAGAGAAAGAACTGACAGCGCGCAAGGGGGCGTCTAAGTAGCTACCGCAACCTCATCCTGACGACCAAGATGCCAACGACGGACGAGGAGCCGACCGGCGCCACTTTCCGACGCGCAGAGGTACTGCTGATGAAAAAACTTTCCAGATCCAGTCTGACACCTTGGGGTATTACTAACGTGCTTCTTTCAGATGCTCACGTTACCGCCTGACAGATGTCCAGAACAGGTTACACTGCATGCCAATGCAATAGTAGCTGCCTTGGCTCTGGTCGACTGAACCTTCAGACATTCCGGGGGCTGCATCTTAGTAGGGGTGGGCGGAATGTTACATTCTGCCCGCAGTATTGGCCGAATTCGTCGATTGCACATTCAGGAGAAATCCCGCCAATCGCCAGGTGGCGGATGTTTTTCCCGAAAGGCTCCAGAAATTAGAGCGTAATTTGCTGTCTCCTAACAGCATTTTCCAATGTGAGCAGTCGCGGTCAGAGGGCTGCTTCTCAAGTAGATTTGCTGCCGCTCCAGTTCATTTTCAACTCGAGCTGCAGCAAAATCAACTAGAATGGCAGTAAGCTCTTTCTCACTGCATGTTGCCATTTGCGCTGATTTGCAGTGCTTATCGCACTACTTGCCATAATTAGCAGCACAAAATAAATATTTCTGCCCGTTGGCGTAACTCTGCGGATCTCATTGAGTTTTTATGTAACTCCACGGAGTGAAACTGTGCAAGTTCCGCCCAACCTTACTTCATAGCAAATGTAAAGCAGCTTTTTAAACAGAGGACTATCAAAATTGGTATGGCACTGCCATACCCTATCTGCCCCAGTGAACCCCCATAAAGAGCTGATCGTCCACCCAATGGTCCTTGGTATGGTTGATGTAAAAGCGCTAAGTTGTTTTGGGGTCCACATGATGGAGCCTCTCTTTCTTTTCCAGGGGTTGAGGTGGAGCATAGAATACTGGAAGGGTGATCGATTGTCCAACATGAAAGAGCATCACAACATTCTGCAAAAATGATGCCCTAGTCAAGAACACCAGTTTGTCTGGGAAAACAGTAGTGTATGGCACAAGTAAATTGTGCAGGCTGCAGTGCAGGACCCGACCCTGCTGCTGTGTTAGACGATCTTTCCAAAGCAGCAGCCAAATCAGAGGACCGATGTTCATGCCCATAAGTTCTAGATAATTCTACGTCAAGCTGATTACCTCCGCCAGCTTTTGCAAGCGTGGGGCTCAGCTGGTTACCCAAGTTCACAGCGAGCTATTGACATTCAGTCACCTTTCTAATTCATTACCGGATCCTCAGGGGACTGTCTGGGTCTAAAGTTAACTCTTGTTTGTGTCCCCGTGCTTAAGCAGGACCAGTGCGTGTAAAGAGGCTTAGGGAGATGAACTACGGCATATTAATAGCCGCTGCACACCCCTTTGAGGTTGCAAAATAATACGGGAAAGCAGCCGAGCCGACGTTTCTCGGCTCGGCTCTTCAGCCTCTCAGTCTCTTTTGGAGCTTCATTGGCTCCCTGTCCTACAGAGGATACAATTCAAGTCACTCTATATTGTTTTTAAAGCCCTGCATGAACTTGGGCCTTTACCATTGCAGAATAAAGTTGAACGGTATGTCCTGTCTCGTAATCTTCGCTCCTCCTCAGTTAAACTGGTGAGAGCACCCAGATTCAGGAAAATAAAATCTGGAGGAAGGGCTTTTAGTGTCACAGCGGCATGGCTCTGGAATCAACTCCCTAACGATCTCAGACAGATAAAAAACCTGATGCAGTTTAGGAAGAAATTAAGGACCTGGCTCTTCTCTAGAGCATAACTTTTTTTTTTTTTTTTTTTTTTAAATCTTTATTTATAAAGTTTTCTTGACAACCAGTGAGAGAGAGTGGCACCACATTAGGTTACACATAACTACATTGCATTCCAATCCAATACAGAAATAAAATACGGTGATCGACGAGTCCGAGCAAGCCGGATCCATGCAGTCTTCTGTGCTGAAGCTGTACTACATTACAAGGTCCAACAATTAAATCATAGTAAGATTACACAGCTAGGTAAGTCGTCTCAGGAGGGCATCAAATACATACAGATACATGAACAATAGTCGTGGACCTGTGCATCATGACAGTTTTGCACCCTAGCGAACCTGGATCCAATCCGTTCCAAGCCACCCAGCCGAGGTCATATCTTCCTACCCACTGCACACTGTGCATTAGTATTTAGAATGGGATGAACCCGTACTCAGGAATAGAGGGGTATAGCTTCCCACACAGGATTCTAAGAGGCACCTTCGTCATTATTAACGAAACATGCCCCGCAGCCGTCACTCTCGACTGCCAGCATCCGAGTCGTCCGATCCCGCAGCTTCTTTCATTAAATAACTCTGCAAGGGACCCCATATATCACCCGGCCGGCTTCGTACTGGCAGCAAATCAGCATACACATTGTTCTGATCCTGGCAATAAATCATATCAGCAATCCATTCCTTAAACTTTGGGGCCCTCCCCCTACCCCACCTACATGCTACACGTCTTTTGGCCAGCAGCAGCGCAACATCTACTAATCTGCGAACAGTCTTAGGGACATCCCGTGTGTATCCCAACAGCATTAATAACGGATCTCTATTGATCACCCCTCCAGTCATAGCCTGCAAAGCTTCCTGTACTTGTACCCAGTATTCATGTACACCCGGACACTCCCACGCCAAGTGGATGAATCCAGCCCCTTCTGCCCTACAGCGCTCACATCTATCGTCGTCCGCCAATCTGAATCGCAATTTTCTAGCAGGTGTATAGTAAAAGCGCTGTAAGAATTTGAAATGAATAATCTTCAGCCTGCTACTAGGCGAAATTCGAGCTGTGACGGCACAACAGTATTGCCATTTGTCGTCAGGGACCAGTCCGCCCAGGTCCTCGCTCCACTGTCTACGAGCGGAGCTCTCAGGCCCTAGGCGCTGGAGTCTGATATTATTGTACATCTTAGAAATGAGATGACGACCATCGGATAATAGCATGGCGTGAAGTGGCAAAACCACATCCGGTTCCCTCGGGAAATCAGGCAGGAGCGCTCTCATCCCCTGTCTGAGCCGGACGTAATAGAACACCTCGAGAGGGGTGCGCGCCGCATTCCGAAACATCTGTTCCTTGGATCGGAACTGCCCGTTGAGGAACATGTCCCCCCATGCAGTCACCTTTAGGCGCTTACACATTAGCTGAAAACCTGTCTCTTGTAGAAGCGATATATCAGGGTGATACGAGAGGGGCATAGCAGGTGAGTACAGCTGCGTGGTACGAAGCATCCTCGCAATGCGAGTCCATGCGTCTATGGTGCACGTCACCGTGGTGAACGGTGTGTCTATGTCCCATACTGAACCAAGTAACAGGCCATTAAGAGGCAGAGGCCGCGCTATCCAGTCTTCCGCAGCTATTTGCGGCATAAAGGGCGTAGGGTTAATCCAGTGATAGGCATATTGCGCTTGTGCAGCAACATAATAGGTTTCGAAGTCAGGCACGTCAAAACCTCCTTTCTCATAAGGCTGGATTATAACATCCCAGCGCAGTCGCGGTTGTTTGCCCCCCAAAAGAGACGAAGAAGTTCAGACCGAAGCTGTTTAAAAAAGAAGGCACCTGGGAAATAAGGTATGTTCTGGAACAGGTACAAAAACTGTGGTAGTATCACCATCTTTATGAGTGATGCTCTCCCTGCCATTGATAGCGGCAGTGTCTTCCACCGCGTTATGTTATCCGTCAGTTTCGATACAGCTACCCCGTAGTTCATCCTCAGCGTCTCTTCCCTACTCAGGGAAACCATTATTCCCAGGTATCTAAGTTCTGAATCACACCACTCCAGTGGATAGTCCAACTGGAATTTAGCAACCGCCCCCGTGAGCGGGAAAAATTGAGACTTTTTCCAATTGATTTGCACCCCGGATATGTGGCCAAAAACCAGGAACTCTCGTAGGATAGGATTAAGAGTGGTCTGCGGATCCTTCACGTAAAGTGTGATGTCGTCCGCATACAAGGAGACACCGATCTGTCGCTGGCAGCAGCGAAAAGCACTGTCTCCATGCAGCTGTCGGATACGACATGCCAGTGGTTCTATCGCTATAGCGAAGAGCAATGGGGAGAGAGGGCACCCCTGTCTATTGCCTCTGGTTATCAATATCGGGGAAGACAACGAACCATTAATAACTATTTTAGCCGTCGGCGCAGTATACAGCAGTTCCACCCAGCTAACAAACAGCCTCGGAAATCCCATCCTGTGTAGTACAGCAAGTAGGTACGACCATTCGACCGAGTCGAATGCCTTCTTGGCATCCAGGAATACAGCGGCAACTGGGATATTCGGGGCAATCGTCTGAATTAATGAGAACAGCGTTCTAAGATTATGCGAGGTAGACCGGCCCGGCACGAAACCAGCCTGATCCGGTAGTACCAGCTTAGTCATTATCAGCGACAGGCGCGTTGCAAGGACTTTCGCGAGAATTTTAGCATCGCAGTTTATAAGTGACAGCGGCCGATAGGAGTCCGTATCTGTCGCTTCTTTCCCTGGTTTTAACAATGATGTAATGACCACTTCCCTCATAGACCCCGGCAATATACCAGCGTCCAGTGATTCTACATATACTTCGCGAAGGACCGGTGCCATGATATCTATGTAGCATTTGTAGAACTCCGCAGGGAGTCCGTCCAATCCCGCCGCCTTTCCATTAGCCAATGACATGATCGCGTCGCGTATCTCATCAGTCTCCAGCGGCGCGCTAAGGAAAGCCCTATGCACATCGCTGATCCAGCACAGCGCAATGTCATCGAGAAAGACGCTCATGTCAACCGCAGCGTTCTGCTGCGAAGTGTAGAGGTGACCATAATGCGACAGAAACTCCCTTTGAATGCTCTCAGTATCCTGATGCTTTTCACCGTCCCGCGTGACAATTTCCAATATATGAGAGCTAAACCGCGGCTTCCTTGTCACCGCCGCCAAAACTTTGCCCGGCCGCTCCCCCTCACAATACCTACGCGCCTGCCAGTACTTTCCTTTGAAATTGACCTCCCTCGCCGCCTCTTCCTCATATTCAGTCAGTTTGTCTCTAAATGTCTTATGGAATCCCGCGTCCGGCCTCGCCGCCATCTCAAGCTCCAGTGCCCTCAGTTCATTCTCCAATCTACTCAGTGTCCTTTGTATATCTTTCAGCACCCCCCCACCTTTGGATATACAAACCCCCCTGATCGTGACTTTGAATGCCTCCCACATCGTTTCTACACTAGCCACCGAATCCTTGTTCCTAGGGAAAAATTCCTCAACTTCGACTCCCAGCTCTGTCTTAAACACTGTGTCCAGTAACATGGACGGAACCATCCTCCAGGGAGGTCTCAAGCGGTTATGTCCCGGCATGGCGAGTGATATCAGCACCGGGCAATGGTCAGAATAAGTCCTGGGCAAGTGTGTAACCGCACCCATCCCTTCGCATAGTCCCCTCGTCACAAAACAATAGTCCAATCTAGCCCACGTGTTAGTGTACGATGTGAAGTGTGTACCCTCCCTGCGTGTAGGGTGTGTGTGCCTCCAACAGTCCACCAGCCTAGCTTCCTCTATAATGCCTACCAATACATCTCGTGCTTGTCTGTTATATTGTACACAACCGTCTGACCTGTCCATTCCTGGAAGTATAGCAACATTAAAATCCCCCCCCCAAATAACATGAGTGGCACCCAACCCCAGTACATGTCCCCAAAGTGTCGTAAAGAATTCCGGAGTGTCAATATTAGGAGCATAACAACTTACAATCATGACGGTATCTGCGCCCAGCCTCCCCCAAACCAGCACAAAGCGACCGTTAGGGTCCAGCATCTCTCCCAGCAAGTGAAAAGCAATAGACCTTTTGATCAACACAGCAGTACCCCGGGAGTATGAGGAATATGATGAGAATTTCCTGACCACGGCCCACCTCCTAGCAAAAACGGGATCCAATCGTGGCTTAAAGTGAGTCTCCTGCAACAATGCTATATGCACATTGTGCCGATCCAGATAAGCAATTATATTCCTACCTTTCCTAGCATCATTAATGCCCCTCACATTCCACGACAGAATTGACAGTGAATTCCTAGACTTATCAGCCATATTCGTCTGCATCGGGTATAATGATACACATATCCATCCGCCCCATCCGCCCGCCAACCACCTCAATGCAATCCCTCCAGTGGACATGCAATGTTCCGTGCAACCATCGATCGCAGTAACCAACTCTCTTAGCCATACCCCTCATCCCCTGCCCCCCCCACCCCTGTAACACTTCCCAACAGCCCGCCCTGTCTCCCAACCAGACACAACCACAATGCCCCAAATTCTCAACCACATTAGCAATGCACCACGCATCCAACTCGTGAACTCCCCCCCCAACCCCCTCCCACTGAAGCATCCCCAACTCTCCAGCACCCCGTCCCTCCCCCTCCCCCATCACCGCTAGCAACCCCCCAATGAGCCGCAGTGCAAAAAACAATGTCAGAGGGGCACACCCTAGTGGGGTCATCTAAAGGCGCGCACTTCCCCACCCCCTCCATCTCGTGCTGCGGTTCGCACCTCCCCGCGGAGGTGTCCACAAGAGAAGGGGGATTCGCCTGGCATACGTTACCACCATCAGTCCCAACGTCGACTGCAACAGCATCTTGTATCCACAGTAGAAGTGTCCGTGCAGAGTCTGCAATTCGGCAGCATAGTTGAAGCTGTCCAGTATGACCCATACTTGTCATAGTATAGGTAGCAAACCATGCCACCTATGAACTCCGAGGGTTTTAGACCCCCTCCTCTTCCACCTCTTCCTCTTCTGGACGGGGGCCTTGACCTCTCCTCAGCGATTTCAGGAAGTCTTCAACTTGTTGTGGGTTCACAAAAAAATGTTGTTTCGCCTGGTGTGTGATCCTGAGTTTCGCAGGGTATAATAGAGCGTAATCAATTTGCAGGTTTCTGAGCTTCCGTTTAACATCCAAAAACTTCCGCCTCTGGTCTTGTACCATAGGTGTGAAATCTGGGTAAAGAGAAAAATTCACTCCATCACACGACAGTTGTTTCGCGGTTCTTGCAGCATGCAAAGCAATGTCTCGGTCTCTATAATTCAGTAGCCTCGCTATGATCGGTCTGGGTGGCGCACCCGGTTTGGGTTGAGGGCCTAGAGATCGATGCGCCCTCTCAACAATGAATTGTTGCGAGAAGGCCTCCTCGCCCACTGCCGTTTTTAAAATCCGTTCTACATATTCCTCCATCCTCCCCGTGTTTGTCGATTCCGGCACACCTACCACTCGAACATTATTGCGGCGGCTGCGTGCTTCCAACTCTTCGTTCTTTGCAGCTATCACCCGGAGGATGTTGTCCATTCTCGACAGCCTAGTATCGTGTGACGCCACCGTATCATCATTGTCCGAGATCCTTCTCTCCGCCGCCGTGATGCGTTCCTCGTGAACATCCATTTTTTGTGCAATAGCGTCCATTCTGGAGGAAAGCCGATCCACCTTATCCACCACCGTCGCGAAACCCTGTTTCATCTCCTGCAAGAGTAGGTGCATATCCGGCGCAGCCGCGTCGCGACTGGTTCCAGCCGCTGGTACGTCGAGAGGCCCTCCAGAGTTCGATTCCAATCTAGCGTTTTTCTTCGACGGCTGGGTCGATTCAAAGGATAGTTTTGGCTGCCTAGTGTCCTGCCGCCCCATGGTAGCCCCCTTTGTTGACCTGACTCCAGTGACAGAGGGCCCTTTACACCTTCCGCCACCTGGCGATCCGGAAGTTTCCGTCATGAACTGGCGCAGCACCAGGATCCTTGAATAATGTTATGTTAGGGTTTTTGTGTAAAGCGCACGTACGCCCGTGGGCTTCATGGCGCTGTTGAAGTAGGAACCTAACACAACAACTTACCGAAATTGACCACTGCAGCCTAGGTCTTCATCACGCGCCGCTCCGTCAACAACTCCTGTGTCCCCCAGGCCACTGCGCCCACTGGTAAATAGTGTTCCACTGCGTCGCAGGTAGCGTGCAGGGGCATGGTCGAACCAATCACGCAATGCTGCAGCACTTATTGCCCAGTAGCAGGAATCCCAGAGCCTTACAGCTACCCCCCAGTTCCATCAGTGTAATGCAGCAGTCAAATAGCCACGTATATTCTCTGATTTGCGCCTCACAGTCCGCAGGCTTCCCTGCCACCAATACGCCCGCACATATAGGTCCCTCCGTGCAGCATGAAGGGAGTCAGCAGCTCCGTGCGTGTGTCCACAGTGCAGCAACTATCCGTGTCGACACCGCTTGTATATCAAGCCCCAGGTCCCATGCAATGAGAGACAGTGCCTACCAGCGCCAGCTCCGAGCTAATGGTGCAACTTTCATGCAGACATTAAAGCGTTTCTCCCAGCATCACCTCCTCCGCATCCCCTCACTGGTATGACGCTCTACCCCCGGCTTCAAAGGGGTCTGTAAGCCTCAATGATCGCAGCCTGATCTAATCCGCCCCGTCAGGGAGTCCAACGGTCGTCGTCTCCAATGTGCGTCTAATCCCGCTTATTTGGCGCTGAAGTGTCCGCGGCGGGTCCGTCATGAACAGCACTCCGGTCAGCAAACTCCTTTTCCTCCAACCGCAGGGTACACAGGGGGGACGTGCGGAGGGCAGCAGCAGAAATCACACAGTGCAGAGCACAACTCCTCCGCTACTCACAGCCCGTCCGGTGACACTCCAGGCCTCTGCTCTGCCCCCGTATTCCTCAGGCTGTCACCAAGTCTCGCATTCGTGTCCCCGACCCTTCCAAGTCCATTAGTGGTGGCGGCAGTGTGTCCAGCTCCGTACCTCAGGGTTCAGTCCCACGATCGGGCAGGTCCGCCCAGCAAGAAGCGAGTCAGGGCCGTCCAGCCTCGTGGGCTCGCCGGTGTCACGTAGTTTCAGCGCCCCGTCTCGCACACCGTAGGTTCAAGCTGCAGTGACCGGCCGCCACTTCCCACTGTGATATCTCCGCAAGTACGGGTCCGTGGCTCTTGAAAGTTTCACCGAGTGTTGGAACAGAGGCTCTCCACAGATTCCCCTATTTTCATCGACGCTGGATGTGGTGAAGACAGGATAGCTTCAGGATAGCGGCACAGGCTGCAGGAGCCTCACACAAGCGCGGCCATGCTGCTCGTGCGCCCCATTCTCTAGAGCATAACTTCAGTCTTCTCATCCGGAATGGAATACTATCCTCTTACTGCACTTGGGCTTGGTAAACTATACGTATCTCAGCGCCAGAATACCCGTAGGGTCACAGTGCGATTTATAAGTCTAGCTAACAATAATACACTCCACTGGTCCAATCTAAAGCCTCTAGAATGACTTGGACTCAGTGGATAATGATTTCCTTTAAAAGGTGGGACAGGCGAATTGGCAGAAGGAAGGCATACCAACATTGGTGGCCTGTACTATTAGCAGGGAGGGGGCGGTCAGGGCACAAGCTCACACAAACACTCACTCACACTTGAGCACACACACATGCACACACATGCACACACATGCACACACACACACCCACATGCACACACACACACACATATCCATTCACAACCCTCCCATATATTCAAGCATGCATCAAACATAAAATCATACCTACCTGCGCAGCTCTGCCTTGGAGATCTAAGGAGGGTTGAGACAGCTGACATCCCTCGTTGGGGGCAGGCAGTAGTCCCAAGCTTTGGCGGTCCCAGGAGGGTTGGGACTACTGCCTTCCCTCATTGGCTGACCTTAGATCAGCCAATGAGGGAAGGCAGCAGTTCATTACTCATCACAAACTGGGATGGGACAGGCGAGACTGCTGACCCCATCCCACCCCACTCTGTGATGGATGTGCTCAGGTCCGAGGCAATCAGTGGTGCTCACCCTCGTCATGAGGGGGAGGGCATTGAGGTGCTTTGCCAGGCTGAAAATGTCACGCCCACAGGAGCTGTGACTTCTTCAGCCCGGCAAAGTTCAGCTCAGGCAGCCAGGATTGTGAGCATTCAGTGCAGGTCTAGCTCCTGGCTACCTGACCTGGAAAAAAAAGTGTGTCATGCTAACCTTTGGTCAGCCTAACAGACATTCTTTATACTGGCCAAAAGGTGAAAGGGCGTGGCACTTCAGCGCATGAGGGTGGGCAGTGGCTGCATACAAGAGTCCAATGCTCCACTCTCTGAGGCATAAGCCTGCAAGAAAGAGCCTTCTTGGGAACTCCAGCATGCAAAATTACTGACACTGCATGTTCGCCGCGGTGGTGAAAATATCTAACCAGGGTTCTCCCTATTACTGGGAGATGCCCTGCGCCATCTCCGGGAGTAGCTGTCATTCCGTGATACTGGCACAGAACCCAGGAGCCCTCTCTAACATATTTGTTGCAGTGTCACATAGCTGTTTTATTGCCTGTGACAACCTGAATCAGCCTCACTTAGATGAATGGCAGGAAGGCCGTGAATCCCAAGCGAATGGCCTGCAACTCCAAGTTGATGTGGAGGCGAGTCTCAGTGCCCTCTAATCTCTACCTCTCTCAGATGACCTTTTCAGATCCTATCACCACTGTCTGTTTTGCTGGGGTAGGCAGAGGGGTCTGCTGCTGTTCCAATTGTGGTTGTCAGCCAACAAAGCAACTTTTCTGCAGTCTCATCCAAAACATGGATGGAATCTGACAAGGTGGTGCTGAGCACACCGAGACTTCAGATTGCACTGCAGAGCCTTCATGTGCCGTCTTGCATTGTCATGACACCAGATGGCATAGGATGGCAGGATAAAGAAGGCCAGGATGTCTCAGAGCCAATTTCACTGAGACCAAGGACCAAGATTGAAACATCAAGATCATAGCCCTAATTGTCCTGGACTCACTGAACTGGAGGGAAGTATCGGATGCTTTAATACATTGGGACTTCTATAAAGGAGTCAGGTGTGACATTGGCATGTTGATCGCAAACCCCAAAGATGTTAATAAGTGTGCCATCATCTGTTGGTGATCTATGGTCGCCTGTGGCAAGTATGCCTTTAACAGCCAGTTGTCGAGGTAGGGGAAAGATTGATAACCCCAACCTCGTAAGGTGCACTGCAACCATCACCATCACTTTAACACCAAAGAGGCACTGATCAGGTCAAAGGGGAGTGTGGAGAAATGAAAGAGCTCTTGGCCCACCTTGAACTACAGGTAACACTTGTGGGACTACAGAACGGGAAAATGAAAACAGGTGTCCAGCATATCCAGGGCTACTATCCAGTCTTCTGGATCTAGGACATATAGAACCTGGGCCAATGTGAGCATCTTGAAATTGCTCTTTTTCAGGAAGAAATTGAGAGGGTGAAGGCATCTATCCTTTTTCACCAGCAAGAAATAGCAAGAGTAGCATTCAGTTGCTATTTCCGATGGCTCCTTTGTGCAAAAGAGCCTCCCCCTCCTACTTTAAAATGGACAAATGGTTCTACGACAGCCGATTTTATGAGGTTGGAATCTTTGGCAGTTCTGTAAGAAATGGAAGGGCATAACCTTACGGAACTATTGGAAGCATTCATATGTTGATGTGATGCTCTGCCACCAATTGAGGAAATACCTTATCCTGCCTCCATCAGGGTGCTGATGTGCCGCAAATGGCAAAAACTAAAATGCTTTGGTGGTGGTAACAGAAGTGGAGGGGGACTCAGCATGCACTACACCTTGGAGCATGGACACTGTTAGCTGGATTTCCGACTTCAGTCTCAAAAAAACTGGGAGGTCTGTTGCAGTGTTATGTTATGTTATTATAACTTCTAAATCGCAACTGTTACCCTAAGGTGTCCTGGCGCTGAGCACCTGCCTAAATGGTTACTGCTGAGTGAGTGGCTATATCGTAAATAACCAGGTTTTCAGCCCTTTTCTGAAGGAGGGGAGGTCGGTTGCATTTCTGAGGTGGAATGGTAGTTTGTTCCAAGCCTTTGCGGCACATGTAATGAAGTTCCTGCCACCCCAGCTAGCTTTTTTTTAATGAGGGAACTGTCACTTGTTTTGCTGTCATAGAGTGCAGGGTTCTACTGGGCACGTATCATTAAAAACTGTTGTCTTAAGTAGTCCGGGCCTGCTCCCTTTAGAGCCTTGTAAACCGTATAAAGGGCTTTAAATTGCACCAGATGTTTAACTGGGAGACAATGAAGAAGTTTTAATTCCTTCTTGACCGAGACAAACCTAGGTATACCCGTCAACTGCCTGGCCGCTGTATTTTGCACTGTTTGGAGTCTGTTCATATGTTTCTTTTGGGGGTTCAAGTAGAGACTGTTAAAGTAATCCAGCTGTGACATAATTAGTGCTGTGACAGCGGTCCTAAGGATGTCTTCCGGAAGAAGGAACTTTATTTTCCTCAGGATTCTGAGGAGAAAGAACATGTAGACACAACTCCACATATCTGATCACCGAAAGTGAGACTGGTATCCACAATGACCCCCAAATTCTTCACTTTCTTAGTAAGTTCCTGGAGAGTTCCCAATTCTTCCGGCCACCAGTTAGGTGATCAGAGGTTCAAGTTATTGCCCAACATAATAACCTCTATTTTTCCAGAGTTAAGTTTCAGGCAATTTGATGACATCCAGCAAGAGATGGCTTTCATGCAGTCACAACATCTTGATCCTGTATCAGATTCTTGGCCACACTGGAGTGATAGCACTCTTTGCATGTCATCCGCATAAGATGTTAATTGGAACCCGAATGATCTTATCAGGGCCACCAATGGGGACACATACACATTAAAAAGTGTGGGACTAAGGGAGGACCCCTGAGGTACCCCACAGGGAAGGGAGAAAGGCTTTGACCTAACTTTATCCAAATCAACCATTTGAGATCTGTCGGTAAGAAAGGATTTCAAGAGGTTCCAGGCTGTGCCTTTTACCCCACCTTCAGATAAACGGTCCATCAGAACCCTATGATGAACCGTATCGAAGGCTGCTGAGAGATACAACATGATCAATATTGCAGTGCCTCCCTGGTCAAAAGCCTCTCTTACCTCCTCTGTGGTTTAATCAAGGCCAGCTCTGTGCTGTGTCCAGCTATAAAGTCATATTGTGTTGGATCCAGTATATTGTTAATCTGAAGGAATAGACTGAGTTGAGCATTCAAGGCTTTCTCAATCATTTTTGCCGGTAGGGGAAGGCGCAAAACAGGTCTATAACTATTCAGATCCCTAGGATCGAGATTTTATTTTTTAGGCAAAGGGAGAATAGTTGCCATTTTCCATTTGTTGGGAAACTGACCAGAGTTGAGAATAGTATTGAACAGGGGGGTTAGGGCTGTCCAAATAATCTCAGGGGTTTGTTTAATCATGGACGCAGGACAAGGATCCAAAGGGAATCCAGAACTAATCAGTATCAAAAGTTTAATCGAGTCCAGTGTTGCTAATGGTGTGAAGCTATCTAGTGTTGATGTTATTTTGGGTCTAGAGGGCCCCGCCCTGGCTAATGCCTCGCCATCCTCTTTCTGTTTATGCGAAAATGAAGAACAGATAGCTTCAAACTTTTGCTGAAAAAAGGAGGCGAGACTTTCACATAATTGGGGATTGCTCTTTATTTTAGTTGTATTGGGGGCAGTAAGTTTGATTAGTGTTCTGAAAAGTTCTTTAGAGGAGGATTTTGCCTGATTAATCTGCTCAGCCAAAAAACATCCTTTTAGTGTCAAGGAGCAGTTTTTTTATAAAGAGTGAGACTTGATTTATACGCCTCTTTATCGATACTATTGTACCCTCTTCTCCAAACTTGCTCTAGCCGTATACAGGCGAGTTTTTGCTTTTGTAAATCCTCTAAATACCAGGGGGCTGATGGATGGACCTGCTTGGGAGTCCACAATTTTATTGGAACAAATTTGCTACATGCGGCATCTACCCATTCAGTGTAAGCAGCAGTAGCATTGTCAACTTTCAAGGGAAGAATCGGGGCTGTTGCTTTAAGTAAGTTTCCTAGCTCTAGGCTAGTGATGTCTTTCCAAGCCCTTGTAACTACCTCTTTCTTGGGCTCTGATTTGCATTGAAGATAGGTTGGCCGTGACAGTTCGAATAGAATGGCAGAGCGATCTGTCCAAGGAAGGGACAGCACCTTTATGTGGGTAAGATTGGAATAAATCCCAACTAGGGTATGTCCTGCTATGTGGGTAGGCCCCTCTACCAGCTGCTTAAGGTCCCCACCACCCATCGCTTGATGTAGGTTTGTGGTATCGGGGTCATTGTAATCCTCCAGATGAAAATTAAAATCCCACATAACTGTAAAAGAGTTAGAGCTTAGTCCCTCCTCTAGAAGCGACCCAATGGACTCTACAAAAAAACCTCTAGGACCCGGGTGACGGTAAAGTAGTATCCCCTTGAAAGCATCATGGCAGGAATAACATACATTCAGCGACAGTGCTTCACAAGCCAGATTAGAGGCTGTGAGAAAAGAAGGCTCCAGGGCGTTGTGGTATATGACTGCCAGTCCTCCACCCCTCCCATTAGGTCTATCTTGGGTATAACAGAGAAAGCTTGGGGGTGTGGCTTTAACTAAGTCGGGTCCTGAGGCTTTATCAGACCAGGTCTCCGCTATGAAGGCCAGTTTAATGTTATGTTCCTCCATAAACAAAGCGCATTCCGTGCTATGCTTTATCAACAACCTTGTATTTAGAAGTAAGCATTTAAGGGGGGGCAAGGTTTAATATCTTTTTTGTCCCTCCTTTCTTACTTATAGGGCGGCTAATGGAGTGATCCATAATAGGGGGAAGAATCAGATCGCATTTTGGACATGTACCTGCCCGAACTTTAGGAATAGCTCTACATGAGATCCTTGGGCAGAGCTCATTCCCTCCTGCAGGATTCAGCGCCATGAGATAGTCTCTAGAGTAAGTCAGAACATCTGATCCCAGAGAGCCAGGGGGACAGGCCCTGAGCCCGGTCCAAGCGCAGACTGGCGCAGACGGGCTTGCCTTTGGCACGTCCGCTGCGCGCATCCGATACGCACATCCGCTGTGCAGTCGCGTCTGCGTGCCTATTTGTAGGTGGAGGAAAAACAACTAGCACGCTAACCTTGTGATGGCTGCCCGGCTCCCTGCCCCCAATTACCTCCAGAACAGTGCAAACCCCAGCGAGCTGCACCAGCAAAGTAACGTGCCCCGTACAATTCCAACAATCATAAACACGATGTAAAAAGCAGAGTTATGAGCAGCATGAGATATTTGATAAAACTGATAAAATGATAAAATTGGACAGTCCTGGCGAGCTTTGAACACAGGTCTAACAGACCAGGAAGGCAACGTTCCACGGTCGTGTCAGCGTGCTTATTTATAGGTGGCGGTAAAACAACTAGCACGCTAACCTTGTGATGGCTGCCCCACTCCCTGCCCCAATTCCCTCCTTAACGGTGCAATCCCCAGCGAGCAGCATCAGCAAAGTAAAGTGCCCCGTGCAATTCCAACAATCAAAAAGCAGAGATATAAGCAGCATGGGAAATTTGATTAAACTGATAAAATCATCAGTCCTGGCGAGCTTTGAACACAGCTCTAACAGACCAGGAAAGCAATGCTGCGCGTACGCGTCAGCGCGCCTATTTGTAGGTGGCGGCAAAACAACTAGCAAGCCAACCTTGTGATGGCTGCCCCGCTCCCTTCCCCCAATTCCCTCCAGAACAGTGCAATCCCCAGCAAGCAGCAAAAGCAAAGTAAAGTGCCCCCTGCAATTCCAACAATCATAAAAACGTTGTAAAAAGCTGAGATATGAGCAGCTTGAGAAGTTTGATAAACGGATAAAATTATAATATCGGACAGTCCTGGCGAGCTTTGAACACAGCTCTAACAGACCAGGAAGGCAACGCTGCGCGGTCGCGTCAGCGTGCCTATTTGTAGGTGGCGGCAAAATAACTAGCATGCTAACCTTGTGATGGCTGCCCGCTCCCTGCCCCAATTCCTTTCGGAACGGAGCAATCACCAGCAAAGTAAAGTGCCCGTGCAATTCCAACAATCATAAAAACGTAAAAAGCAGAGATATGAGCAGCAAGGGATATTTGATAAAACGGATAATATCGGACAGTCCCGGCGGGCTTTGAACACAGCTCTAACAGACCAGGAAGGCCTTGATAATGTCTTTGCACCAAGCCCCTTCCGAAGCCACAAAAGGACTCAAATGTTGGGTATATTGCTGTATGTGTGAAGAAAGGTTGAGCAAGCATGCTGTGGCCCTGCTTTTCTTTAAACATTCCAGGGCAAACATGCCTTATCTCTGAAGAGACGAGTGCTATCTAACAGCTTATCCCTTAATTGTGCTTCAACATCACCCGAAAAGACTGTGAATCTCATCCATGTGTGGCATTAAAGCACCACACTGGTACTGACTGCCCGACCCAAACAGTCAGTGATGTTCACCTTAGGAATGGTGATATACTTCACCTTAGAAAGGGTGATATACTTCACTGCATTACGACCATCTTGAATGATTTCTGCAAGGTTTGCACATTATTCTTTGGGGCTCTCAGCAAGACCTTGCTGACCATATCTCACAATGCATGCTAGTTTCGTGCAAGCAACCAAGTGGCAATTACTGAGCAGAGAGCGAGACTAGCTGAAGAGAAAATCCTGTTCTTGAATGCCTCCATAGATTTTGATTCCCTATTGGGAGGAGTAGTAGGGAATGTGTTAAGGTTGAGCCTACCCATATTTTTAGGTGTAGTGTGTTGTATGAGGAAAGAGGATCATCAGGGTCAAGTATGTGCCTTCTGGCAACCTGTCTCTTGACTGGTAGACAAGAGCAAGGTTTGGCCCTAGTGCTCATCATTGTGTCCATCAGGTCTTCATAAAAAGGGGGGAGTAGTTCTATAAAACTCTGTTCAAATGGCAGAACTTCCATCAAGATATTAGTTTTTACTGCAACAGACTTTAATCATCATAGCAAAAGAAGCAGATTCCTCTGTGTACGTAGCTGGCATCCTGAAGGTCCTTAAAAGGGTTGTCCTTATCATAACAATGGGATGAATCGTCCCTGTCATAGCAATCACAAGATTGACTGTGTTCTAAGCCTGATGCTAAAGGAATGTGAAGTGTTTTAGGTAAAGGCAGAGTTCTATTTGAGTCATAATGAGGTTGGACCAGCTGCACTAAAGGTTGAATCAGGGGTGACTTTGGTTGAGGTTGTGTTGGGCTCACTTCCGAGACCGATAAGACATTAGCTTTTTCCTTTAACGTCGGTATTGACAAGTGAGGAACTAGTGAGGAATGTGGAGCGGGTAGAAGTCCGGTTGGGCATCAACCCCAGAATCGGGGGCGGATCCCGTAGTGGAGTCAAGAGGTGCAGACGGCATCAAGAATAGTTCCGACAATGGTACCCTATCTGTAGGCCTCCTTGGATTCCTGGAGCCTTAATAGCACCCAGAAGGAACTTAAAGAGCACCAAAGATATGCAACATGGCTTTCTTGAAAGGTTTGACTTGTTGCAGCATCACCGATGGATCTGAGAATTCATATTGCATCAGTATGAGCTGTGAGATCAATTACTTGGAAGGAGACTAGTGCTGAGACAGGGAGGCACCATGACGTCTTCGTAACTTCTCCTGACAAGAGTGGCGGAACAACAGGGAGTCAGTCTTCGTCTTCTTGTGTTTCTTTTTTGATTTGGACTTACCTGACAACTTGGTGTACGAAGAGGGCCTTTCACGATAACTGCCCCGAGAATGGGAATGGGTCTGCATCTTTGACTTCAGCCAAGACTGGTCTTGTGAGCATTCTGACAGTTTTCTGCGACACAGAGTTTGGCTCCACAGTCCTGGATCGCCTTGAGATTTATCTAGGTGCAGTTCCCGCTAGACTTGGGATTGTCTGAAAACCTGAGGCACAAGTGATACAATTGATGGAGATCTATCACAGATATCTGCTTTTGACTTTCTATACAAGGTTTAAATACTGCAGTCTTGAGAGGGGACATAATCCCTTGCACACTGAGAGAATTTTTATTATGACTAAAACTTGTCAACAGGGTGAGAAACAGTTGAGGAGGGAGCTCCGGATCCCCATATGAAGACGCGGAAAGAAACGGACGTTCGTGCGCAGATGTGGGATGGGTATGTGTCTCTTGCATCACTTCTCGGATGAGTCGAAGCGGACCCGCCCAAAGTCAACATAATTCTCTACATACAGCCTCGTTCATGTGGGCATTCACAAATTGAGGAATCTGCTGTTAGAAGTATCCATCAGAAAATGATATGTAAATATGGATATAATATATGAAATAGTTTTAAGCACTATAGAATAACACCATTCTGCTTGATGACTAGACCATGAAGAAACACACCCTGAGTGAATTCAAGAGCCCTAATTCCTCTTCATTATCAGACAGCAATGACCATGGCATGAGTAACATAGCGGTAGTGGTTACACATGCAGTTAGTCCTATTAGAATGAAATTGCTGCCCTCAGGGCAGCACATTCAAGAGAAATAGAGAACAGCTGTTTAGAAGCTGCTCCATGTTTCTCTGTGAACTCGCCTGCACTTTATTTTTTTTTTTTATAATTTTTGTATTGAGCAGGTATCATCAGCATGTTATAATATAAAATAAATACCTTTCATAACATAAATTGGAGAGAATATACATTTAGCATGCTCAAATCACATAAATTGCTAGTGTTTTGTGCTCACACAAAACAAATAGTTAACTACGGGGCACCAATATTGTACCTTAAACAGTAATAAAAAAGTGCTGGTGCATGAGTTTCCTAAACCTGGGTCTTGAAATGTATACAACTGTGACCATAAATTGATACTGCTACCGCAATCAGAGTGTGAAAAAGAGCACTTAATTTCAGAATGCAAATAAACAAAAAACAATAATGCCTTTATTTTTTACTGATTTAAGTAAGACAAAGAGAAAGTGATGATACTTTTTTGCATGTTATGGTCTACTGTACCCCCTTAACCCTCCTCTCGAAAAACTCGGAGGTTTTAAACCTAATCATATTCAAAGGGTTACAAAATGCTGCCAAATACCTGCAAGCCTCCTAACACTCCCAGCTCTTTTCGCATATGCTTCTTCAAACTGTTTATTCCTTAGCATTTTCACCCACCACCCCTGGAGCGATGGAATCAGCGGTGTCCTCCAATTTTGCAATATTAAATAACAAGCGATCGTAAATGAGACTGGGATGAACAAGTTACTTACCTTCGGTAACAATATATCTATGAGAAACATAGGTTAGTTATAGAGCCCTTACTTTAGAATTACCCTCAGGCGTCAGACTGGATCCGGAAAGTTTTTTCGTCAGCAGTACCCCTGCATGTCGGAAGGCGGCGTTGGTCCACTCTGCGTCCGTCGTCGGTGTCGTGGTCACTAGGATGATGTTGCGGTAGCTACATAGACAACGGCCTCGAGCGCTGATATCAGTTATGTACACAACTTTCCATGCCAGAAACGCAGAGGCATGCAAGACACCGCCCACTGGTGCACAAAACTAGGGCCCTGGAAGGATGTCCTTTAATCTAGAAGTGACTTTGCAGAACGGGTAGGATAGGTGGGGCAGTAAGCAATCTATAACTAATCTATGTTTCTTACAGATATATTGTTACCGAAGGTAAATAACTTTTTCATCTGAAAGAAACAGTTAGTTATAGATTCCTTAACTTAGAATAGATACACCAGCAATACCAGCCTCGGAGGTGGGTCTGCACACTAAGTTCACACCAGAAAGTCATGGTGAAAAGAACGGCTGAAGAAGCCATCTCTCCAGACTTGGCTGTCCAGGCAGTTGTGTTTGGTGAACGTGTGCAGCGATGCCCACGTAGCTGCCTGACAGATGTCATTATGGGGAACTCCTCATACCAAAGCAGTGGTAGCTGCTGTTGCCCTGGTGGAATGGGCGCGCAGTCTCACTGGAGACTCCTTCAGTGCCAAGGAATAGCAAGCTTTGATGCACCTAGCGACACCCCTGCAAAAGGTCTGTTTGCGCATTGTCCGGTCTTTCTTAGCGCCCACGTACCCAACAAAGAGCTGGTCGTCCACCCGTAAATGCTTTGTGCGATCCAGGTAGAAGGAAAGCGCACGTTTTGGATCCAGGTGGTGGAGCCTCTCTTCCTCTTTTGAAGGAGGCGGAGGCGGAAAGAAGGTGGGCAAAGTGATGGTTTGGCCAATGTGGAAAGAAGTAACCACCTTAGAAAGGAAGGTCTAGTTCTAAAGACTACCTTGTCCGGATGGACAGCCAGAAAGGGAGGCTTGGCAGAAAGAGCTTGTAGCTCACTCACCCTGCGTGCAGAGGTGATGGCCACCAGAAAGGCAGTTTTCAAAGTGAGAAGCCTGAGAGGACAGTTATGTAGCACTTAAAGGGAGAACACATAAGACAGGTAAACACCAAGTTCAAGTCCCACTGGGGCATTACGAAGGGAATGGGAGGAAAAAGATGAGTAACGCCCTTAAGGAATCTATTTACAACAGGGGACTTGAAAAGAGAAGGCTGATCAGGAAGCCTAAGGAAGGCTGAAATGGCAGAGAGGTAGCCTTTTAGAGTGCCCACAGCAGAGCCCTGCTGGGCCAAAGAAATGAGGAACAAGAGAACCTCAGAAAAATGGGCGGAAGGGAGATGCTCAGCCCTTGCTGTGCACCATGCCACAAATTTGTTCCATCTGCAGGCGTATACCGTCTTAGTGGAGGGACGCCTGGCTGACAAGATAACTTTGCAGACTTCGGGAGGCAGGTCAAACGACGGCAACTGCCGATGCTCACTCTGCACGCAAGGAGGTGAAGGCTGGACAGGTCCGGGTGGAGGACCGTCCACTGCTGCTGCGAAAGAAGATCCTCCCGAAGAGGCAGTCAGATCGGATGATCAGTAACCATGTTGGGCAGCATAGGATACCAGACTCTTCGTGCCCAATCCGGAGCCACAAGAATGACTTGGGTCTGGTCGCGCTTGATCTTCTTCAGCACACTGGGCAGAAGTGGTATAGGCAGAAAGGCGTATAGTAGACCGCACCTCCACTCACGACGAAAACATCGCCTAGCAAGTGCCGCCTAGGAAATTCCAAAGCACAGAACTGCTGACATTGGGCATTCTCTTCAGTGGCGAATAGATCTAACCAAGGCTCTCCCCTCTGCTGAGAGAGACCTTGCATCACCTCAGAGTGAAAACGCCATTTGTGATCCATCATGCACCTATGGCTGAGTTTGTCCGCCCTGGCGTTCAGGGAACCTGCCAGGCGTTGAACCACCAGGGATATGCACTGATGTTCCAGCTATGTCCAGAGGCGGAGGGCCTCCTGACAAAGGGTCCACAACCCCACCCTGCCTTGTTTGTTGCAGTACCACATGGCAGTGGTGTGTCCGCGAACACCTGCACTACTCTTCCCCAGACAGAGTGAAGGAATGCTTTGAGTGCAAGACGAATCGCCTGAACCACCAGAAGGTTGATGTGGAGCCCGGACTTTGCCGGAGACCAGAGTCCTCTGATCTCCGCCTCCCCCATGTGGCCACCCCATCCCAGAAGTGATGCATCAGTCCCCACTGTGAACTCTGGTTTAGGAAGGGAGAGGGGTCTGCCATCTACCCAATCCTGGTTCATGAGCCACCAATGCAACTGGTGTGCAGTGCCCTCGAGATCTAGACGCAATTGGATAGAGTCCCCCGATGTTGTGCCCACTGTAACTTCAGGTCCCACTGCAGAGCCAGCATATGTCGTCTGGCATGGTCCATCAGCAGGATTCAGGAGGCCATCAGACCCAGCAGTCTGAGGGTCATCCTGACCAAAACCAGGGATAGAGGCTGAAAGATCGAAATCATTGCCCGAATATCCTTGACTCGCTGTTCGGGAGGATAAACCCGAAACTGCGTCGTATCCAGAACCGCTCCGATAAAGAGGAGCTTCTAACAGGGGGTCTGGTGTGACTTCGGCACGTTGATGCAGAACCCCAGCGAATGCAGGAGGTCTGCCTTAGTCTGGAGGTAGGAGACAACAGCCTCGGGCAAGCCCGCCTTCAATAGCCAGCCATCCAGATAGGGGAAGACTGGTACCCCTACTCTGCGCACATGAGCTGAGACCACCATCAACATTTTTGTGAACACCCGAGGAGCGCTGGTAAGGCTAAAGGAAAGCACAGTGAACTGAAAGTGCTCGTGGCCTACCGTGAAGCGTAGGTAGCGCCTGTGGGTCAGCAGTCACTAGGGTCGAGGGCAGACAAGCCCTGAGTAAGCGTTAACATTTTGAACGTCTCCTTCAGGAAGAAGCGGTTGACGTTCCTGAGATCCAAGATAGGACGCAGACCTTTGTACTTCTTGGGCACCATAAAGTAGTGAAATAGCAACCACAACCTACTTCTGAGGCAGGAACGCGCTCGATGGATCCTTTGGCCAAGAATGCCAAAACTTCCTGTTGGAGAAGGGCCAGATGATCCTCCGACATGCAATGGTACTGAGGTGGCATGGATGGAGGGGTAGTCTCGAAGGGAAGGGAGTAGCCCCTTCGGACTATTTGCGAAACCCACCCGTCCGACGTGATGGTGCGCCAGAGGGGAAGGTGATGGCAAACCCTGCGCCCACTGACGTTTGGTGGTCCTGAAAGGTCGGACTAGGAGGGTTGGGAGGCTGCTGCAGAGGGGTCTGTAGTGGACCGGCCCGCCTCTTTTGGCCACCAGAACCAAGGCGCAGGTTCCCACGTCCCCGGCTGCGCTGAGGCTTAACAGCTTCCGCCGGCCTGTGGCCCTGGGAGGGACGTGGCGGTCACCCCTTCAGTAGCCACGAAAGGGGTAACAAGCAGACTGTGCAGGGTGGCTGGTGGAGAGGTCCATGGACCTGCCCGTAGTCCGAGAGTCCTTAAAGCGATCCAGCACGTTGTCTGATTGTCACGGGAAAGGCGATGGACATCAACGGGCTTGTGCATAAGAGTGGATTGGACGTCGACCGCAATGAGGCATAGCATCGAAGGGCTACTGACGTGGAAATCATCCTATCAAGTGCGTCGGCGGTACCCCACCGACAGTGGATGGTAAACTTCGCTGCATCTCTCCCCTCGGCAACTGCATGGGAGAGCACGGCCCAAGATGGTCCAGCTTTTTGGATTCCGTATCAGGTGAAGTGGTAGGGAAGGTGCCCTTGGAGGTAGAGGCTTTAACCATCAAGCTCTCAGGGATGGGGTGTTGGGAGAGAAACATGGGGTCGCCCAGGGCCGGGCTGGCTTGTCGCGTCGGGCAATCATGCTGTCCACAGGAGACCCTGTATCGGGCCTGGACCAGGTGCCCAAAAGGATGTCCGTGAGGGCTTCATTAAACGGGAGCAGAGGCTCCGAAGAACTTGCTGCCGGTTGAAGCACCTCTGTCAGGAGGTTAGTCCTGACTGCCACCATAGGAAGCTCGAAAGCCTCGGCCGCCATACGCAACACCACTTAATACGACAATCCCTCCACAGTAGCCACGGTATGAGGAGACAACATGCCATGATTTGGTGAGGTATCCAGACCACTGGGTTCACCCTAGTTCCTCTCTCCAGTCCTGGTCACACACTAACGCACAAGTTACTACTTGTGTAACGATATATCTGTAAGAGACATTAGTTAGTATTAGATTCCTTACCTTAGAATATCCCCAGGCGTCAGACTGGATCCGGAAATTTTTGCGTAACAGTACCCTTGCGCGTCGGTAGGCGTCGTCTGCAGCTCCGCGTCCGTCGTCGGCGTCGTGGGCGCCGTGATGACGTCGTCGGAGTACTTAGACGCCGCCTCCGCGTGCTGACGTCAGTTCTTAGACACAGCTTTTCCGCGCCAGAAACGCAGAGCCATGTTAAAAACCAACACTGGTGCCATTGAAACTAGGGCCCTGAAGGGGACAACCCTAACCCTAGATATTGGTTCGCAGAACGGGGAGGATGGGTGGGTCGGAAAGGAATCTAATACTAACTAATGTCTCTTACAGATATATCGTTACACAAGTAGTAACTTTGCATCTGAAAGAGACACGTTAGTATTAGATTCCTTACCTTAGAATAGATACCCCAGCAATACCAACCCCGGTGGTGGGTCTGCGAACCAATAATCACACCAGAAAGTCCTGGAGGACGGAACGGCCAAAGAAGCCATCCCTCCGGACTTGGCTGTCCAGGCAGTAGTGTCTCGCAAACGTGTGCAGCGATGCCCACGTAGCTGCCTGACAGATGTCTTGTAAGGGCACACCTCTGCCCAGGGCAGTGGTGGTCGCCGTCGCTCGGGTAGAATGAGCCCGCAGTCCAACCGGGGGCTCCTTCCTAGCCAAGGAGTAGCAAGCCTGGATACACAGGATGATCCACCGGGAGATGGTCCTCTTGTGCACCGCTTTCCCCTTCTTAGCGCCCACGTAACCAACAAAGAGTTGGTCATCCACCCGGAACTGGCGTGTGCGATCCAAATAGAATGAGAGCGCACGTTTTGGATCCAGACGGTGGAGCCGCTCTTCCTCTTTAGAGGGATGCGGTGGCGGGAAGAAGGTTGGCAAGGTGATAGACTGCCCGATGTGAAAGGCCGTGACAACCTTGGGCAGGAAAGAAGGTTTGGTACGAAGCACAACTTTGTCCGGATGGACAGAAAGGAAAGGTGGAGTACAAGAAAGAGCCTGGAGCTCACTCACTCTCCTGGCAGAGGTGATGGCAACCAGGAAAGCAGTCTTCAACGTCAGAAGGCGAAGAGGACAGTTGTGAAGTGGCTCAAAGGGAGCGCACATCAGGAATGTTAAAACCAGGTTCAAGTCCCACTGAGGCATCACAAACGGAACAGGAGGAAACGTGTGAGTGATGCCCTTAAGAAATCTGTTAACAATAGGGGACTTGAACAAAGAAGGCTGATCAGGTAGCCTGAGAAAGGCTGAAAGGGCAGAAAGGTAGCCCTTGATAGTGCCCAGAGCAGAGCCCTGCTGGGCAAGAGAAAGAAGGAAGAGAAGAACCTCAGAAAGAGGGGCAGAAAGTGGATCCACAGCCTTTGCTGTGCACCATGCCTCAAATCTGTTCCACCTGCAGGCGTATACCGACTTTGTGGAGGGACGCCTGGCTGCCAGAATGATGTTACAGACTTCAGGAGGCAAGTCAAATGGCCTCAACTGTCGCCGCTCAATCTCCAAGCATGGAGGTGGAGACTGGACAGGTTCGGGTGGAGGACCGTCCCCTGCTGCTGCGACAGAAGGTCCTCCTGAAGAGGCAGACGAACCGGGGGATCGACTGACATACTGAGTAGCTCTGGATACCAGTACCTTCGTGCCCAGTCCGGAGCCACAAGGATGACTTGGGCCCGGTCGCGCTTGATCTTCTTCAGCACTCTGGGCAGAAGTGGTATAGGCGGAAAGGCGTACAACAGACCGCAACTCCACTCGCGACGAAAAGCGTCTCCGAGCAAGTGCCGCCTTGGAAATTCCAACGCGCAGAACTGATGACATTGCGCGTTCTCTTCGGTGGCAAATAGATCTAACCAAGGCTCTCCCCATTGCTGAAAGAGGCCTTGCGCCACGTCCGAGTTCAGACGCCATTCGTGATCCATCATGCACCGACGGCTGAGCTCGTCCGCCCTGGCGTTCAGAGAACCTGCCAGGTGTTGAGCCACCAGGGTCACGCCCTGGCGTTCCAGCCATTGCCAAAGGCGAAGAGCCTCTTGACAAAGGATCCACGACCCCACCCCGCCTTGTTTGTTGCAGTACCACATGGCGGTGGTGTTGTCCGTGAACACCTGCACTACACTCCCCCGGATGGAGGGGAGGAATGCCTTCAGCGCTAGACGAATCGCCCTGAGCTCCAACAGGTTGATGTGGAGCCGGGTCTCCGCCGGAGACCAGAGGCCTCTGATCTCCGCCTCTCCCATGTGGCCTCCCCAGCCCTGGAGGGACGTGTCCGTCACAACTACGTGCTCCGGTTGGGGAAGGGAGAGGGATCTGCCGCTGACCCAATCGCGGTCCGTAAGCCACCACTGCAGCTGTCTCGCAGTGCCCTCCGAGATCAGGACGTGGTCGGATAGGTTGCCCTGATGCTGGGCCCACTGAAACTTCAGGTCCCACTGCAGAGCCCGCATCCGCCACCTGGCGTGATGCACCAGTAGGATGCAGGAGGCCATCAGCCCCAGAAGCCGCAGCGTCAACCTGACCGAAACCCGGGATAACGGCTGAAAGATGGGAATCAAAGCCTGAATATCCCGGACCCGCTGTTCGGGCGGATAAACCCGAAACCTCGCCGAGTCCAGAACCGCTCCGATGAAGAGGAGCTTCTGAGAGGGACACAGGTGTGACTTCGGCACATTGATGGAGAACCCCAGCTGGTGCAGGAGGTCTGCCGTCGTCTGGAGGTGGCTGACGACTGTCTGGGGCGAGCCCGCCTTCAACAACCAGTCGTCGAGGTAGGGGAAGACTGAAACCCCTAACCTGCGCAGATGAGCTGCGACCACCGCCATCACCTTCGTGAACACCCGTGGGGCGCTGGTAAGGCCGAAGGGGAGCACGGTAAACTGAAAGTGCTCGTGGCCCACCATGAACCGCAGGTAGCGCCGGTGGGCAGGCAGGACGGGGATATGAAAATAAGCGTCCTGCAAGTCCAACGCTACCATCCAGTCTCCTGGGTCCAGGGCAGCCAGGACCTGAGCCAGTGTCAGCATCTTGAACTTCTCCTTCCGGAGGAAGCCGTTGACGTCCCGTAGGTCCAAGATAGGGCGTAGGCCCCCTTTGCCCTTCTTGGGTACCAGAAAGTAGTGGGAGTAGCAACCACACCCTACTTCTGGCCCAGGAACGCGCTCGATGGCCCCCTTGGCCAAGAGGGCCGTAACTTCCTCCCGCAGAAGTTGCAAGTGATCCCCCGATACACGGTGGTTCTGCGGTGGCATGGCTGGAGGAGTCGCCTCGAAGGGGAGGGAGTAGCCCCTTCGGACGATTTGCAGCACCCACCTGTCCGACGTGACAGTGCGCCAGTGAAGGTGGTGATGGCGAACCCTGCCTCCCACTGGCGTCACATGGGCCTGAAAGCACGGACTAGGAGGGTTTAGAGGCGGATGCTGCGGGGGAAGGTGTGGACTGACCTCGCCGCTGCCCCCGACCACCAGGACGGCGGTTCCCACGGCCGCCACCGCGTTGGGTATTGCCCTGCGGTGCGTGGCTGACGGCACGTGTGGGCGCACCCCTTCCGTGGCCACGAAAGGAGTGATAGGCAGCCGATTGCTGGCGCTGGCCCGAGAGGCCTAAGGACTTGGCCGTAGCCCTGGAGTCCTTAAAACGCTCAAGCGCATGGTCTGCCTTGTCGCCAAAGAGGCGACGGCCATCGAACGGCATGTCCATAAGCGTGCTCTGGACATCTGCCGAGAAGTTGGCGGACCTCAGCCAGGTGTGGCGTCTGACCGCCACCGTCGTTGCCATCGCTCTACCCAGCAAGTCAGTGGTATCCAGCCCACACCGGATGGAATATTTGGCTGCATCCCGGCCCTCCACAAGGGCTTGGCCGAGTTTGGCCCGTACCTCCAACGGACACTCTGGCAGCACTTCCGCGACCTTATCCCACACAGAGTGGGTGTAACGTCCCAAGAGGCAGGCGGTGTTAGAAGACCGCAGGCCGAGGCTAATAGAGGAGAAGATCTTCTTCCCATACTGGTCATACCTCTTGGATTCCCGGTCCGGGGGTGCGGACGGGAATGCGGTCTGGGAATTGGAGGCCTGGGTGACCAGGCTCTCGGGGGTAGGGTGGGAGGACAGAAAACATGGGTCGCCCGGGGCCGGGCGGTGGCGTCTGGCCACGTTCCTATCTACGGGCGAACCCGTAGCGGGCTTGGACCAAGTGCCCAGCAGAACGTCGGTCAAGGCCTCATTAAAAGGCAGCAGAGGCTCGGCCGAGCTTGACTGCGGTTTAAGGACCTCAGTGAGGAGGTTAGTCCTCACGGCCGCGACGGGGAGCTCAAGGCCCAAGGCCTTGGCAGCCCTCATCAGCACCACACCATATGTTGCCCCCTCCTCCGAAGCCACGGTAGGAGGGGAGACAAACCCAGTGTCTGGAGAGGTGTCCAGGCCACTGGCCTCCCCAAGGTCTTCTGTCCAGTCCTAACGAGACTGACACTCTCTGGTCAGAGGGTCGTCAGACCCCTCCCATTCCTCTCCTTCACCCATCTCCTGAAATTCAGGGTCCTCAACCAATGGGGCCTGTTCATAAAAGTGAAAATCACCCAACGGCGTCTGGAGCGGCGCCCAACGGGCCGAACAGGAACGGAAGGAGGACCGGGGTCGGCGCCGCCCGAGGACGGCACCGGAGGCGACACCTGAGGGTCCGACGCCGGGGAGGTCGTCAGATCCACCGGCGACGAACCAGATCCCGAAGGAGGACCAGCGGCGTCGGGCCCGAAGGCGCCGGCGGCGTAGGGATAACAGGGACCTGCGGCGCCGGGCCCGAAGGCATCGGCGGCGTCGGGGCCGGAGCCGCCGACCCGCTAGGGCTCCCAGACGGGTCCGCTGGGCCCGGAGGCGCCGCGGAGCCCGTCGGAGGAGAGAGTTTCCTCATGGCCATGAGGAAGCGCTCGACCTCCTCCGGCGACGCGTTGAGCCCAGGGACCGTAGGGTATGGGGCTGGACGCGGCGCCCGCGACTCCGACGGAGCCGCGTGGGCGGTGTCACCCGAACCCCCGGCCGCATCGCGCGAGCATCGGGGGGAGTCCGAGGAGCGATGACGCCGCTTGGACTTCTTGTGCCTCTTACCTGACGACGACTTCGACCCGGAGGAGTGCGGCCTACTCTCGGAGCTGTGGTGGCTCCGGGCCCGCGACCTGTCCCTCGACCTCCCATGGGATCGGGACCTCTCACGGCGCGGGGCCGACTGCCGGAGTTCGAGGCGCCTACGGGACCGCTCCCGCCTGGCTTTCGAAGAGAGGGCCCGGCAGTCGGAGCAGGCCTTGTCGTCGTGGTCGACGCCCAAACACGACAAACAGACGCGGTGAGGATCCGTGACCGACATCAGCCGGTCGCAATCGTCACAAGGTTTGAAGCCGGGCATCCCTATCGGCACCTTTTCGGAGTCGAGAGACTTCGAAACAGTGATCAAAAAGGATCAAAAAAGTTTAGTCAAAATTGACTAGGGTTACTGCTTTTTCCAGATCTGCGCTTGCTGGCGCGGAAAAAAGAAGAACTGACGTCAGCACGCGGAGGCGGCGTCTAAGTACTCCGACGACGTCATCACGGCGCCCACGACGCCGACGACAGACGCGGAGCCGCAGACGACGCCTACCGACGCGCAAGGGTACTGCTACGCAAAAATTTCCGGATCCAGTCTGACGCCTGGGGATATTCTAAGGTAAGGAATCTAATACTAACGTGTCTCTTTCAGATTGGTCAGTCAACCCCAGACCCCTCCCAGTCCTCCTCACCCTCAATTGGCTGCCAATCTGGTCTCAAAGAGCCAGGGTAGAACAGGGGCACAAAAGTACCCATCGACGTTGGATCTGGCGTCAGTCGATGCCGGTCCGGCTCCGTATTTACCTCGAGGTGGGGACCGGGGTCAATTTTGGCTGGGGACACAGCAGACGCCGGTGGCCGACGTGGTGCAGGTGGAGGCGTAACAAGGTCAACCTGCGCAATCCGGATCCAGGCCTCAATCCAAGGGGACCCTGCGGTGCCGGGGCTGGAGCCTCTGGCGTTGAAGCCCAGGGCCCCCAGCTGAGTCCTTGGGGCCCGGAGGTGCGCCAGTGCAGTCGGGCCACATAAAGATGGCGTGCATCACTTCGTAAAATTGACGAAGCTGGGTGAGGGTCGCTCCAGGTCCCGGGAAGGCAGGGAAACTCGGAGTCGGCCCTATGGGCTTTGCACGTGGAGCCGCTGTAGGGGCACCACCCGCATCCCTCGCCGCATCGGCCGGGGAGAAGTCGAAGAACGACGATGCTTCTTTGACTTCTTTTTGTGCTTTGGCTTACCTGACCCAGAGTGCTAAGACTTTGATGAGTAATGGTGTTGGCTCCGCGACTGGTCCCTCGACCTCCTATGCGACCGGGACCTCGAATGACGCGGAGCCGACTGCCAGGCCTCGAGGAGCTTTTGGGACCACTCCCGCAAAGACTTCGGGCCATGGTCCGGCCGTCGGAGCATGACTTGGGGTCGTGGTCGTACTCCAGGCAGTAGATTAACACGAGATGCGGATCCGTCACCGACATCAGTCAGTTACAGGAACTGCAGGTCTTGAAGCCGGGCATCCCTCATGCACCAGGAGTCGATACTCAAGAAGCGAAGTCACAAAAGTTGAGAAAAAGTCAGTAAAAAAGTGACTGGAGGTACCGCTTTCTCCAGATCTGCGCTTGCTGGCACGAAAAAAAGGAAAGAACTGACATCAGCGCGCGAGGGTGGCGTCTATGTAGCTATCGCGACGTCATCCCGGCGACCACAACGCCGACAACAGACGCGTAGTCGACCGACGCCACCTTCCAACGCGCAGGGGTACGGCTGACGAAAAAACTTTCCGGATCCAGTCTGAAGCCTGTGGGTAATTCTAAGGTAAGGAATCTATAACTAATTGTTTCTTTCAGATAAAATACTGTCCGTATTTATTTATCTTATAGGTCTCTTTAGATGTCCCAAATAGCAAAACTACAAAACTGCGACGAGCTTACTATCAAGCCAGCAGACAAGGGAGGTGGAGTAGTGGTCTTCAACACTAGCCACTACGAAAAAAATATTAGAGATCTTTTAGGTGTAGAAGAACACTATAAAAAAGCTAAATTCACAGATCTTAACACACTTAAACAGGAAGTAGTAGAACTTCTAAACAAAGGGAGAGAGGAAGGTCACATTAGTGACAATGAATATAAATTCCTCCTCAACAATCACCCAGTTATCCCAGCAATATATGGTCTCCCCAAGATCCATAAACATCTAGATAACCCACCAATGAGACCTATTATCAGTAGCATTGGATCACTGTTGGAGCCCCTTAGTAGATACGTGGATTTTTTTCTCCAGCCTATTGTTAAGAAGCAGAGATCCTACCTTAAAGATACCACCCATGCAATAACAACATTTGAAGGTAGAGGGTTCGATAAGGCGACCCAATTTTTGGTCGTCTTAGATATCGAAGCCCTCTACACTAACATACCCCAGAATGACACTATCGAAGTGATAGCCTCGATTTTAGAAAATGAAGACCTTAAGGGAGGAAACGATCAATTTATAATGTCCTGTATCTATCTAATTTTAAAAAAGAACTACTTTCTCTTTAAAGATGACCTGTACCTCCAAATCAAAGGGACCAGCATGGGGGCTACCTGTGCCCCGAGCCTGGCATGCTTGTACGTCAGTAATTTCGAAAATAAACATATATATAACGAGGTCGCCCCCTATTTTGAGAATATCACCTGCTGGCACCGTTACATAGATGACATCATTTTCATCTGGAACGGTGCCAGCGGGGATCTCTCAAATTTCCTAGAGTGGCTCAACATGGGTGATCCTAACCTAAAATTCACTGGACAACAAAGTAACCAACAGGTAAACTTCCTTGACATCATTATCAAGGAGGAGGAGGGTTCTCTGAAAGTGGAACTTTTTACAAAGCCGACGGATAAAAATACCCTCCTTCTATATTCCAGCAACCATCCGAAATCACAAAAAGATAATGTACCATTTGGGGAATTCCTGAGACTCCGCAGGAACTGTACCAATCTAGATGACTTCTATAAACATGCGGAAAATACTAAGCTAAAATTAGAAAATAGAGGTTATCCGAAGAAATTGATTAAAAATGCACTCAAACGTGCTCGCTATTATAATCGAGACAGTTTATTAGATCCACAAAGAAAGTCGAATCAAAATAATTCCACCTTGGGTAGGATTGTTTTTGTTACACAATATTCGCACCTGAGCAATCAGATTAAGAATATAGTAAACAGAAACTGGAAAATCCTAAACCAAAACAGCGAAAACCTGCTTGAAAAACCACTGTTCTCATTCCGTCGCAATAAGACAATTAAAAATAATCTTGTGCACACTTATCCGGCAGAGAAAGAGAAACAACTCACTCTGACAGGACAAGTAATAACAGGCAATTTCAAATGTGGCACCTGTTCAATCTGTCCCCACTGCACCACGGGCAGTAATTTAGTGTACAATGGTAAAAACCTTCAGCCAACTACCTTTAATAACTGCCGCAGCCAAAACGTAGTATACCTTCTTATGTGCCCCTGTAACCTCGGCTACGTGGGAGAAACTGGAAGAGAACTACGCACCAGAGTCCTAGAACATAAGTCTGCAATACGTACCTCTAAAACAAATGCACCCCTAACAGATCATTACAGGAAAATGAACCACTCCTGCAATGATATTAGATGGTTCATATTGGAAAAAATCAGAACCAATAGAAGAGGAGGTGATATAGAGAGACGCAGAAAAATACGAGAACAATGGTATTTCTGTCATCTCAATACCATAGATAAGGGCCTTAACACTAGAGAAGATTGGGCTAAGTGCCTATAAATAACCTAATGCACTGCCCATGGATATATCTTATAAATTGACACCGAAAAAGCACGTGTAGTCACATGTCGTTACACAGGCAGTCTCTGTGAGGGAAGCAAATCATCTATGAAATTTCAAGTGCGCTAAAGGGAGATAAACCATCTACCACTTGAGCATAGGAACGATCCAAATATTCACTACAGAGGAGGTGACCCCATGGGTCCCCCCTATACACAGAGTTCCCACTCAAACGGCAATTTGCAACCTTCCCCCCACAAACGCTTTTGCAGTTGGAAGACGTCCACTACAATAAAACATAAATAGATTAGGTAATTACAAATAGGAATATAAAACCAACTAAAGAGCTGGTGCTCATAGCGTACGCGCAGCGAATCGTAAAATGTCACGAGCACTAACAAACATTACGACTCTGAATAGAGAATAACCATTTACCAACACGTGATCTAATAGAGCGGGCACAAATGACATTATTAACATCCCCTTCCCCGGCTAGGTTCCCGTCACGTTAAACAGCACAGAAACGGCAAGTGAGGACCTTAGTGGAAACCTTTTCCAAACTCCAAACATACATCCGCATTGGACATGTCAGTATCCAATAGGGGCACAACGTTCATAAGTCATTTTATGCAAAGCATCCGCTTCCCGAAAAAGAACGAATCTCATTGGATGACTCGCGGTAGTCTCTCGACCAATCAGGACACATTGCCCTACATTTATAATTCTCCCGTCAACCGGTGTTTCTTATGCGAACCAGACACCCAGAGACAGCGCGATTCATCCGCCTTCAAAGGTAAGCCCGCTTTTAGGTTAGGACGCTCGCCACGTTTTAGAACAGCTGATCCTTGTCTCTGCAACAGGAGACGAGGAGTAGGGCCAAACCACCTCATATTGCCCAACAATTGCCTCCCTAACCAATGTCTTTCTATCTAATCACACTAGGAGAGTATCGTCTCCAGACTGAGTTACCGCATAAACACCCAGAGACAGCGCGATTTATCCGCAATTAAAGGTAAGCCCGCTTGTAGGTGAGGTCGCACGCCATGCTTTAGAACAGCTGAACCTTGTCGCTGGAATAGGAAACGATGAGGACGGCCAACCACCCCATACTACCAAATTATTGCCCCCCTGATTAAATTCTCTCCATTTAATCACACTAGGAGAGTATCGTCTCCAGACAAAGTTACCGCGCAGACGTTTGGAATTCGGATTTTTGGTTCCCACGTAACGGCGGCTAAACTACAAGCAAATTGGCAATTCATTTGAACCCACATGTAGTGCAGGACATATATCACGAAATCTACTTACTGTTAAGGTACGTGTTCAAAGTTAACTCAAACAAGAGTAGCAGATAGCAGATTACAGATATCTATTTAATGCAGATCCCTAACATGTCTTTTAAATAGATGAAACAGGTCCAGCAACTTTGAGAAACACATCATTTGCCCAGCATTGTGGTGTACATCGTTTCCACTACGATATATCCATTTACAGGTATATACAAGACCATATACTTTGATTAAAATTAGGTTTATGCAAAATAATTAGCCCAGAGTCAGAAGGAAGAGCCAGAGCCCTCAGCCATCCCAATAAAGAGGCATGATATTTTGCTCAGGTGATCATACCTAGAAAAAATTTTTTTCTTCTTTAATTCAACTCTACCACAACCAGTATATGCAAATGCTAAGTCCCTAAGTTTCCCCTCGCCAATTGCTCTCAATAACAGTATTTGGTACCATCCAGCCCCCTATTTGATAACAGGACCTATAAAGACAGGACTAGGCTACCACTATCAATGGTTCTGTAATATACATGAGGCAGTGGAGAGCATGCCCATTTGCAAGAAGGGAGGGGAGATGCCTGTTCCCGGAAAAAGTTTGAGTGAGCTGTCCATCTCTAGTGAGGGGACTTAGAGATAGATATGGAAAGGAACAAAGGGCCAAAATTATATGATAGAAGAAATGTTAAATGCACTGTGTGAGGTATTAATATTTCTGTAGAATTGAGTAAGTGGAGACCGGAATCGATCCTCAAGGAAATTGAATTGGTTATCTGTTAATAATGTATTGATATTGACTGATAAATGCAAACAGAAAAGTAATTGTATGTATATTTATTATAGGACAATCACAAAGACCCTGTAAAGAGACAGACAACTGACTTTTTGTCTTGAAAAAGGTGGAAGATAAACACTGCACTACCACCGAAACGCGTCGACGCCCAAAACCCAGTACAATTCAAACTGTTTCCTCCCTTGGTGATATACAAGTTTTGGTTTACATAACCAGGGAGTGATTATATTATATTGCAGGATTGAATGTACAACTGTATCTTACAAGTTTCATGTTTTGCAACTTTTTGTCTGTCCGTTTCATTGTGCAGGTCACAAGAAATTGTCTAACTGTTTTTTAGTTGACCAATAATTTTAATTGTGTGTTCTTTTGTAATGGATGATTTATAATTGTGAATCGATTTTTATCTTTGTCATTTTAATAAATAATTGTGTACCTTTTGAATTGTATAGTATGTTGTCATGATTGTATTAATGAAGGTGCTATAGCTAGATTCTAGCCAGACCCATTGTATGCTTCAAGGGAATAGTCATATCTCTACAGGTTCAATACCCTAACTTCCCTTGTTTATTCTAAGGGGTTCCTCTCTCTTTTTTTAATATAACTTGCACAACCGACTGGTTGGAGAGGCAGTAGTCTCATTTACTCTGGTTCTCAGAGTCACAGTAAGTTGTTTGATAACAACTACTTTCAAACATGGATAAACTTAAAACTTTCGGGTTTTCAGAAGATCAATACAACAGACTCATGACCCTTAATCCAAAAGGGGGGAGCAACAAAACCCTAAACAACAGTAGCCACGAACAATTAGTGAAGATTCTAAACACCAAAAAGAAACTTATCAGAACTGAACTTCACGCAGAATTTCTTATTGATTACCTTAAAGAAGGAGTCATTCCAATTGGGTTGCAAGTAAGAAACGAACCGGGTCTTTTTGTGGAATGCCCCAAATTCATAGAAACTTGGACTATGATAGCCAATCGTTGTAGCCGAGACTGGCTGATTTTAATTATTGAAACAGCGCAAGAAATCATAGAAATAGAGAAAAAAGAAATAGACAAATTAGAAGCGCAGATATTACAATCACCAGCACTTGAAGACGCTAAAAAGAAATTAGAAGAAATTAACTATGATGTAGAGGGATATAGAGAGTACTTAACTAACAAAAAACTCAAAAAATTCAAGAAGGATGTAGAAAAATATTCAATAGAAATAGTATACCCCTACACTAATAAGGATTACTACACAAACAAAAACGACACAGGTAATGAGAGACCTTATGTACAAAGACCCGTTTATTCAAGGGGAAATGACAATAGGAGAATCACATTCTCCGAAACATCTGGATCAGGGAGCGAAGAAGAACCAGAGAGAGCACAGGATAACAGACCAGGCCGTAACTTTGATAGGGAGCCTTTTTTAGGAAGACGCCCATTCCGGGGTCAGAGGAACCACAGAAATTTCAATCGTCAGGATCCCCCCCGCAACCATCAACCTCAGAACAGCACAAAAGAATATATAGCCACAAGGAGCAAACAGTACTGGAGGTAAAAGAACTCCCGATAGTCAATCTCTCGAGCAGAGTTTTAACTAATATAGAGGAAGAAGTCTTACAAAAAGGATTTAGTTTCGCACCAACAAATTTTTATCCACTTTTTAATTTAGAAAGCGATTTAAAAAACTTTTTTAGAAAAATAAGACTTAACCATTTCTTTGAAGACAGAAATTACACTCCTACAGCTAGTGTCACAGGATTTAAACCCAAGTCTACATTTTTGCCCAACCTTAACTCACTGGACAAAAAGGTAGAAATATTTGAACACGTGGTGGAGATGGAAATTAAAGACTTATATAAGAGGAAAGATATTAACAAGCCCAACAACAACCTCACACACGAACAAAGAACAGCCCTCGCAAAACTACAAAACTGCGACGAGCTTACTATCAAGCCAGCAGACAAGGGAGGTGGAGTAGTGGTCTTCAACACTAGCCACTACGAAAAAAATATTAGAGATCTTTTAGGTGTAGAAGAACACTATAAAAAAGCTAAATTCACAGATCTTAACACACTTAAACAGGAAGTAGTAGAACTTCTAAACAAAGGGAGAGAGGAAGGTCACATTAGTGACAATGAATATAAATTCCTCCTCAACAATCACCCAGTTATCCCAGCAATATATGGTCTCCCCAAGATCCATAAACATCTAGATAACCCACCAATGAGACCTATTATCAGTAGCATTGGATCACTGTTGGAGCCCCTTAGTAGATACGTGGATTTTTTTCTCCAGCCTATTGTTAAGAAGCAGAGATCCTACCTTAAAGATACCACCCATGCAATAACAACATTTGAAGGTAGAG
Source organism: Lissotriton helveticus (assembly GCF_964261635.1). Lineage (NCBI taxonomy): Eukaryota > Metazoa > Chordata > Amphibia > Caudata > Salamandridae > Lissotriton > Lissotriton helveticus. The sequence goes on along the minus strand of NC_136063.1, from coordinate 1,119,334,769 downwards.
GGTTCGATAAGGCGACCCAATTTTTGGTCGTCTTAGATATCGAAGCCCTCTACACTAACATACCCCAGAATGACACTATCGAAGTGATAGCCTCGATTTTAGAAAATGAAGACCTTAAGGGAGGAAACGATCAATTTATAATGTCCTGTATCTATCTAATTTTAAAAAAGAACTACTTTCTCTTTAAAGATGACCTGTACCTCCAAATCAAAGGGACCAGCATGGGGGCTACCTGTGCCCCGAGCCTGGCATGCTTGTACGTCAGTAATTTCGAAAATAAACATATATATAACGAGGTCGCCCCCTATTTTGAGAATATCACCTGCTGGCACCGTTACATAGATGACATCATTTTCATCTGGAACGGTGCCAGCGGGGATCTCTCAAATTTCCTAGAGTGGCTCAACATGGGTGATCCTAACCTAAAATTCACTGGACAACAAAGTAACCAACAGGTAAACTTCCTTGACATCATTATCAAGGAGGAGGAGGGTTCTCTGAAAGTGGAACTTTTTACAAAGCCGACGGATAAAAATACCCTCCTTCTATATTCCAGCAACCATCCGAAATCACAAAAAGATAATGTACCATTTGGGGAATTCCTGAGACTCCGCAGGAACTGTACCAATCTAGATGACTTCTATAAACATGCGGAAAATACTAAGCTAAAATTAGAAAATAGAGGTTATCCGAAGAAATTGATTAAAAATGCACTCAAACGTGCTCGCTATTATAATCGAGACAGTTTATTAGATCCACAAAGAAAGTCGAATCAAAATAATTCCACCTTGGGTAGGATTGTTTTTGTTACACAATATTCGCACCTGAGCAATCAGATTAAGAATATAGTAAACAGAAACTGGAAAATCCTAAACCAAAACAGCGAAAACCTGCTTGAAAAACCACTGTTCTCATTCCGTCGCAATAAGACAATTAAAAATAATCTTGTGCACACTTATCCGGCAGAGAAAGAGAAACAACTCACTCTGACAGGACAAGTAATAACAGGCAATTTCAAATGTGGCACCTGTTCAATCTGTCCCCACTGCACCACGGGCAGTAATTTAGTGTACAATGGTAAAAACCTTCAGCCAACTACCTTTAATAACTGCCGCAGCCAAAACGTAGTATACCTTCTTATGTGCCCCTGTAACCTCGGCTACGTGGGAGAAACTGGAAGAGAACTACGCACCAGAGTCCTAGAACATAAGTCTGCAATACGTACCTCTAAAACAAATGCACCCCTAACAGATCATTACAGGAAAATGAACCACTCCTGCAATGATATTAGATGGTTCATATTGGAAAAAATCAGAACCAATAGAAGAGGAGGTGATATAGAGAGACGCAGAAAAATACGAGAACAATGGTATTTCTGTCATCTCAATACCATAGATAAGGGCCTTAACACTAGAGAAGATTGGGCTAAGTGCCTATAAATAACCTAATGCACTGCCCATGGATATATCTTATAAATTGACACCGAAAAAGCACGTGTAGTCACATGTCGTTACACAGGCAGTCTCTGTGAGGGAAGCAAATCATCTATGAAATTTCAAGTGCGCTAAAGGGAGATAAACCATCTACCACTTGAGCATAGGAACGATCCAAATATTCACTACAGAGGAGGTGACCCCATGGGTCCCCCCTATACACAGAGTTCCCACTCAAACGGCAATTTGCAACCTTCCCCCCACAAACGCTTTTGCAGTTGGAAGACGTCCACTACAATAAAACATAAATAGATTAGGTAATTACAAATAGGAATATAAAACCAACTAAAGAGCTGGTGCTCATAGCGTACGCGCAGCGAATCGTAAAATGTCACGAGCACTAACAAACATTACGACTCTGAATAGAGAATAACCATTTACCAACACGTGATCTAATAGAGCGGGCACAAATGACATTATTAACATCCCCTTCCCCGGCTAGGTTCCCGTCACGTTAAACAGCACAGAAACGGCAAGTGAGGACCTTAGTGGAAACCTTTTCCAAACTCCAAACATACATCCGCATTGGACATGTCAGTATCCAATAGGGGCACAACGTTCATAAGTCATTTTATGCAAAGCATCCGCTTCCCGAAAAAGAACGAATCTCATTGGATGACTCGCGGTAGTCTCTCGACCAATCAGGACACATTGCCCTACATTTATAATTCTCCCGTCAACCGGTGTTTCTTATGCGAACCAGACACCCAGAGACAGCGCGATTCATCCGCCTTCAAAGGTAAGCCCGCTTTTAGGTTAGGACGCTCGCCACGTTTTAGAACAGCTGATCCTTGTCTCTGCAACAGGAGACGAGGAGTAGGGCCAAACCACCTCATATTGCCCAACAATTGCCTCCCTAACCAATGTCTTTCTATCTAATCACACTAGGAGAGTATCGTCTCCAGACTGAGTTACCGCATAAACACCCAGAGACAGCGCGATTTATCCGCAATTAAAGGTAAGCCCGCTTGTAGGTGAGGTCGCACGCCATGCTTTAGAACAGCTGAACCTTGTCGCTGGAATAGGAAACGATGAGGACGGCCAACCACCCCATACTACCAAATTATTGCCCCCCTGATTAAATTCTCTCCATTTAATCACACTAGGAGAGTATCGTCTCCAGACAAAGTTACCGCGCAGACGTTTGGAATTCGGATTTTTGGTTCCCACGTAACGGCGGCTAAACTACAAGCAAATTGGCAATTCATTTGAACCCACATGTAGTGCAGGACATATATCACGAAATCTACTTACTGTTAAGGTACGTGTTCAAAGTTAACTCAAACAAGAGTAGCAGATAGCAGATTACAGATATCTATTTAATGCAGATCCCTAACATGTCTTTTAAATAGATGAAACAGGTCCAGCAACTTTGAGAAACACATCATTTGCCCAGCATTGTGGTGTACATCGTTTCCACTACGATATATCCATTTACAGGTATATACAAGACCATATACTTTGATTAAAATTAGGTTTATGCAAAATAATTAGCCCAGAGTCAGAAGGAAGAGCCAGAGCCCTCAGCCATCCCAATAAAGAGGCATGATATTTTGCTCAGGTGATCATACCTAGAAAAATTTTTTTTCTTCTTTAATTCAACTCTACCACAACCAGTATATGCAAATGCTAAGTCCCTAAGTTTCCCCTCGCCAATTGCTCTCAATAACAGTATTTGGTACCATCCAGCCCCCTATTTGATAACAGGACCTATAAAGACAGGACTAGGCTACCACTATCAATGGTTCTGTAATATACATGAGGCAGTGGAGAGCATGCCCATTTGCAAGAAGGGAGGGGAGATGCCTGTTCCCGGAAAAAGTTTGAGTGAGCTGTCCATCTCTAGTGAGGGGACTTAGAGATAGATATGGAAAGGAACAAAGGGCCAAAATTATATGATAGAAGAAATGTTAAATGCACTGTGTGAGGTATTAATATTTCTGTAGAATTGAGTAAGTGGAGACCGGAATCGATCCTCAAGGAAATTGAATTGGTTATCTGTTAATAATGTATTGATATTGACTGATAAATGCAAACAGAAAAGTAATTGTATGTATATTTATTATAGGACAATCACAAAGACCCTGTAAAGAGACAGACAACTGACTTTTTGTCTTGAAAAAGGTGGAAGATAAACACTGCACTACCACCGAAACGCGTCGACGCACAAAACCCAGTACAATTCAAACTGTTTCCTCCCTTGGTGATATACAAGTTTTGGTTTACATAACCAGGGAGTGATTATATTATATTGCAGGATTGAATGTACAACTGTATCTTACAAGTTTCATGTTTTGCAACTTTTTGTCTGTCCGTTTCATTGTGCAGGTCACAAGAAATTGTCTAACTGTTTTTTAGTTGACCAATAATTTTAATTGTGTGTTCTTTTGTAATGGATGATTTATAATTGTGAATCGATTTTTATCTTTGTCATTTTAATAAATAATTGTGTACCTTTTGAATTGTATAGTATGTTGTCATGATTGTATTAATGAAGGTGCTATAGCTAGATTCTAGCCAGACCCATTGTATGCTTCAAGGGAATAGTCATATCTCTCCAAATAGCACAACACCTGCCTGTATTTCGACTCTCTACTGCAGACTTTTATTTATGGCTGCAAATAATTCCTACCAAAATTTAGAAAGTTTCGGGGATGCATAGATTGTATGAAGCCAATCCCCCCACCCCTTCTTTTCTGGTGAAAATGAAAGCAGTGAATCGGGACTGAGTGAAACATTTCATGAAGGGTTTGGGGTGTGTAATATGCCATCCAGCGGGACACAAATGACATCTTTTTATAGTTTGCTACCCTTAGGGGTTTATGCCTCCAGCTCAGCGATTCGCTGCCAATGTCCCTCCGACAACCTGCATTGCATCTTATCAAAAACAACAATTCCCTAAAATCAGCAGTCAGTTCCTGAGCCGGATGATTGCTAAGAAACCTAAATCAATTACCGATGTCTGTAAAAGTATTCCTGGCTAAAACACGCTGGACTGGATGGTCTTCTAGAATTGCCTGCTGTGTGTTGGTAGTTAAGAAATGAACAATCTGTCAATAGATCAAGAAAAGCTGCCTGCACTGCCCCCACACCACAATAAGATCTCAATCTATTTGATATAATTACCCCTCACTATGAAATCGCTCAGCTCCTGAAATCCGTAAGAGTTCCATAATCCTATTACTGCCCTGTATAGATTTAACCGAAAAAGCTACACTCCTGCAGTAAGATAACTATAACCAGCTGCCATCTGGCGGGCTCTAAAAATGATATCCATCCTGCAACACATCTCCTGAATAAACTTTTAACAAGTTTTCCTGGGCACGTTCACAGTTTTAAGGAAAGCTGGGAGATGTATTGCAGATTCTTGGACCATCTTTCTCAACAAGACAACTTCTAGCACCTCTTTGCCATCAATCAATCATAAAGTAACATCCAGCAGTGCTGTCTAGTAAAATGTTTGCAAATTGGGGAGTTTTAGACTCCATTTGGTCTTATCAAGTTGCAGAATTTAATATTTTACTCTAGGGGCCTTCTTCTTCCATACAAAGCTTCTCAGACCAGAGTCCAATTCCTGAAAATAAGAACTATTAACTTTTACAGACATTGAAAAGAAAAAGAAATATTGATAGAATGGACATGTCGATAAGAAAAAACCTTCCTATCAGAGTCAATGGAAGCACCGACCATCTTTCAAATAGAGCTTGAGCTCTTCTTAACATAGTCATATAGTTTAATTGAAATTGCTGATCATAGCTTACTGCCACAAATATTCTTACATACCAAAAAGGCCACAGTGAGCTAGCCTGTTGCTGTAGAAAAACAGGAAGATCCCTCACTGACGTCCTAAACAGAAGCCGCTCCATTTTGCTTTCATTAATCTTATACCCCCCTATATTAGTAAATGCTTTAATCAAATTGAATACGCTTTGTACATTTACCTCGTCCGGTTTTAAATACAGAATATTATCATCCCCAAATAACTTTTGGCGCTGTGCAGCTTGATATATTTTCCTAATCATTGTTATATATTGAGTGGGGAACTCAGCATGACCCAGACTTTAGAATAAGGAATCCTAATTAAATAAATCAAATGTCTTATCTGCATCCATCATTATTATTGCTGCTGCGATTTGATTGTGCGAAAATTAATAGACTGCTTGAATCAAAAATTAGTATTCAATGCCATTAGTCTGTTGGCAATAAATCCGCTCTGATTCTTATGTATTAACAATTGAGCAGGAGGGGTAATCTGAGCAGCCCAGACCTTAGTCAGCAGTTTATAATCTGCATTAAACAAACTTATTGGATGGTGTGCGCTGGCATTCATCGGTCATTTGTTCTCCTTCAAAAATCTAATCAGTGTAGATTATTTAAAAGTGGCAAGGAACTCCTCTCCTTCCATTATACCATTAAATGCATGTACTAAGAAGGGCACTAATTCCTTTGCAAAAACCTTATAAACTTCTGAGGGAAAGCCATCGTTTCCACATGCCTTTGCATTCGGCATGTTCTGAAGAACTTCTTCAACCTCAGAGACTGTTATCTTTGTCAAAATGTCATCCTGTTGGGTTCTTGGCAACTGGGGGAGATGAATAGGGCTATAATATTGTTTAATACCAGAAACTCCAACTGGATAATTATTCTCATATATTCTACTATTGTGCTGCAAGAAAACCTGGGTCACAGCATGTTTCTGGGAAACTCAGGAATGTGTATCTGGATTCTCGATTTGGCTGATTACTTATTGGTCTTGTTTATTCCGGTGGCCCAGGCCAGATGTTTTCCAATATGTTGATTCTCTTCATACATTTGTTGTTGAAATGCTTTTGGGCTATTTATTTCTTCTAATACAAAAAGTGCCTAAAATTTTGCTTGGTTCTTTCCAGCTCTCTTTTTTTTAGCGAAAACGAGTCCCCTGCCCTAATACAAGCCACTAAAGCTATATTCACTGCCAGCTGCAATTCCTTTATTCGTAAAGCCTGCTGCTTGTTCTGGCTAGCCCCATATGATATACTGTACCCTTGTGTTGTGGCTTTCAAAGCCTCCCATACTACAAAATCTGCTGCCGTATTACGATTAACCGAAAAACTCCTTTATAAAACCTCTCATATCTGCCACCCAGTCTTGAACAGTTAAGCAGGGACCTCACAAACTGTCATTCGGGACTCTACTTAGTAGCAGTATCCAGGTCTATAGCAATAGAGATTACTGAGTGATCTGAAGAAGTGTTTGCCCATATATCACAACCCCCCTCCCTGAATTACCCGAGACACAAAATAAAATTGAGTCAGGATGCTGTTTTAAAATGCTGTGAATAGCAGGTATATTGAGCTAGCCCAGGAAGGTCTTCCCGCCAAGTATCTATTAATTGAAAATCAAGCTTCATTGTAGTGAAGATTTCCTTGGTTTTAGGTAAAAGTTATTTTTTCGATTGATTGGACATGTACAGAGAGAACATAGTTGAAATCCCCCCCCCCCCAGCAATAATATACCCTACTACTTCCATAGCGATAATATGTAATTGCGTTAGTGAATCGATCTCGCCACTAACTGGACCATAATCGTTTATCATGTCTACTGGGACCCCCTGAGCCAGAACTCTCACCCAGAGCCATCCACCTCTGGGATCCCTGATGACTTCCTTAATGTCTCAGTCACTACTGTTGCTCAAGTAAATACCCCCCCCCCCCCACCCATTGTAGCCCTAAACATGCAAAAAAACATTTGGGAATACTGCTTTGGAATATAAACTTTCAGATTACTACTCTTTAAATGGGCCCTTGGCGATAAATCACTTCAGGGCAGAACAATATCAGCCATTTTATCAGCCCTACATATTTACAACGATTTAGAATTCCATTGCCATTACAAGCTATTACCCTCACATTACACATTACTAAGTTTGCATAACTATATTAGCACTCTCACTCATCACCCCCTCAAACAAGTTCTATTCCGACATAATCGAGCCTCTAAAACTGAAAAAACATTAGAATACTTGGTTATATAAATGCTAATTTTTCCGGCTTTGTGATCCACCACTATCTACCTTATCAGCCCCACCTGAATTCGGAGGTGTCCTGTCGTTTCACCTGCCTGTGCTCCCAGTAACCCCCCCCCCCTCCCCAACTGATAACATGCAGAAGGAATAGGTAATACCAGGGAAAGCACCTTCCGGGGAAATCACTGGCATTATTGAAGCCAATAAAAGGAAAGTGTAATTGTGTTTAAAGTGCAACATACCAACTGTTGTATATCCATCATATTGATATGAATTCACAGATTCAACATATAAAGTAAATAGTGAAAACTGCTAAAGGCCTACTGTAGCAAACAAAAAAGTTAAAGGTGGGGCAGAATCCTTAACTTCATTTTAGTCCTGCTGACTTGGGGAATGTCTTAGATGTACAAATGCAACGTATTCCCAATATACAAAATGCAAGATACAAAGTGTCACATTGTTAAATGCAGAATACACAATACCACAAATGTCAATTGCTGAATATAATTCTTGTAAGTGAAGATTCACATCCCAGGAGCACCTGGGCTCTAGCTCATGGCCTTTGAAGAACCTTTTCCGGGACCTTTGGCACAATCTAAGTACAATATTGTAAAAAATGCATTGTACCAACTATTGTATACGAATATCAATAAGAATTAACAGATACACATACAAAGTGCATAGAACAAAAGGTTTAAGTGCTACCTATAACGATAAAAACGGTTAAAAAGTGTTCAGCACCATTAACTTCATTTTAAACCTGTTAACTGGGAAGAAATCCTAAATGTCCACAAAATCACTAGCATTCTTGACGCCAGTAACTGGAAAAGAATCTAAGTGAAATAGTGTATAAAGTGTAGCGTATCAACTGATACATATGCATCATATCAATGTGAATTCACAGTCGCAACATTCAAAGTGCCTAGTAAAAAGTGCTGAATATAACAATAAAGAAGGTTAAAAATAGCTCATAATCATTAACCTCATTTTAGACCTACTGACTGGGAAAATGTCTTGAAAATCAAAGTGCTACTTATTATTGAAAATACAAAGTGCCAAATGCATAATACATACTACCACAAATAGGAAGTGCTACATATGCACCTTGATAGTGAGGATTAACATCCAAGAATCACTGGGGCCCTAAATTATGGCTTTAGAAGAATGTTTTGAAGAACTGTATGCAACTCTTCCAGTGTAACAAATAAATGGGACTGGCCCTGAAATAAAAGTTCAATTTAGATTGCTGAAATATTGAGGCCTGTGCGCCAGCAGCTTTAAATTGACCAATCAATACCAGGAAGTCTATACGACGGCGAGCAGCCACTGCTAATAGATCTGAAAAAACCCGAATCTGTGTTTTATCAGGAAGCAAAAAAAACTTCTTTTGAATGGCTCTAAAAAGAATATCCTCTTTAATATGGTGATCCGCAAAGTTGACAATCATTATTCGCGGATACTTAGCATTGGATATGCGATGAGCGGGGACCCAGTGAGCCTTCAAAATGGTAAGATCAGCTGGGGCATTCTCATGGATGTGTGTTTTGATCAGTTTTTCCATAAACTGCAGTGAGGTCTCGTGGTCTCTTTCAAACCCCTCGGGAATTCTAACGAAACACATATTGGACCTTCTTGCATAATTTTTCATTTCATCAATTTTGTTCTGTGAGGCCTGTAAATTCTTTTGAATAATATCAATGTCCTTATCCCAAATGAAGGAGCGATCCTCTAAATAGGATATTCTCTGCTCTACTTCCTTGATTCACTCTGGTACCTGTTGCATTATCTCCTCTTTTTGTCGAGTCTCTGAGGTTTTGCAGTTGTTTCTTGAGCCTGTAGTGCCTTCAAGTCTATGATTTCTGCCAGGCTGGTCTCTAAAAGACATTGAAACTGAAATGTTGTAGTGGAATTTATGTATAACGGACCAAAACCTGCCAGGGGTGAAATAGTCGATGGAACACCCTGACAAAATACTTTCTGAGACTGGGATAGGGGGGGGGTTGCATACTTACCACACTTTTAACTTCTTGCACTTGTTGTTCACAGGCTTAGTTCGATGAAGATTTGGAAAGAGATGAAGCTAAATTTTGTTCCGAGTCAATCCGAAACTGGAGTGAAGGTTGATCAAGCTTCTGCACCGTTTTGCTTAGGCTAGCCAATATGGATGTTGTGATTAACTGATCTAAAAGCTCTGAATTCGCAGTCTTGCAGCCTTGCAGGTCTTAGAGAACAACGGGTAGTCCTTGCCCCCTTGTTGTTACTTTTCACACTTTCTGTTGTTCCCTGGCTATCACTCGCATCAGTCCCATCCATTTCTTCAAACCCTGGCCGACTGTCCATCACTATGCCAGTAGAGTTTAAGCAGCATTCAAGGGGGATTCTGAGCTATTTGAAGTGGCCAAAAAGGCTGAAGAGTCTGTCTCCATGCTATGATCTTGCAAGATATTAGTATAAATGGATGCCTGTTCTCTCTGCGGACTAAGACAATACAGGGCTGTGCTGCATGCCGCTTAGCTCCCTGCGTGACTGGAGTTCCTGCTGGAGACAAGTGTTGGTTGGCAGGAGTCTGCCCACATGACTCGCTGCTGAGGAGCTCTCGGTCCCTCTCCCCTTGCGTGATGACGCGGCTAACCGGCTTCCAGGGAGAGCGCTGGATGACGTGATCACAGCGCGGCAGTTTGAGCCTATACTGCCCGGAGTTGTACCTGAGGCTGGCACTGAATGGCACTTAATGGAGCCCTCGCAGTGATTACAGCATTACAGTAATAGAGCGAGCAATCCAGGTTCCTTCCTGGAGACCACAGTGATGGTGGCAGTCTGTAAAGCGGCATGGCAGCGTGTTTTGGAGGAAGAGAGCTGTGGACTGCCAGGTATCTCGCTGAGGTAAGGGAGGCATTCTGCCTTGAAGAGTCGCTGCAGCGCGTCTGTACTGCTCAGCTGAGGGCCCCAGGTTAAGTCTTCCCCTCTCCCTGCTGTGCACCCAGACTCACAGGAGAAGTGCCTGGAAAGTAGATGTCCACTGCCTTGTGTGTTTTTTTCAAGGATTTGGATCCCTCTGTGGGCCCCTGTGAGAGTATGCAGACAGATTATAGTCAGAGAGGGCTATTATGCGGCAAATTTACTCTAAAGAAACAGAAACTCCAATCACACTAAGTGAGCTCGCTGCACATACAGACCTCTGGGGTCCCCAACATTGGCCCACTGTAATGGGGTCTTTACCCTTGCCCACCACCCAAGTCCGCAATCTGGGATAAATCATTGACAGTAAATTATCTATGAAGCAACATGCGGTAAAAACTGCAGCCACCTGCTTCACCATCTTAAAATGGTTGAAGAAAATCATCTGGATGCTCCCGAATGCTACCCAACAAAAGACTGTAGTCCAGGCACTTGTAACATCCAGACTGGACTATGGAAACATCCTTTTCTTGGGAGCTAATAGGGATGTGTTACGTAAGCTCCAGGTGGTGCAGAACTCTGCCGCAAGACTACTTTGTAAAATCCCAAGAATGTCCTCCACTTCTAAAACTTTGAGAGATCTGCATTGGCTCAGAGTGGAAAAACGGATGAAATTTAAAGCTCTGAACTATATGTCCAAGATCAAAAATGGTACTGCTCCCTCAATACCTACAAAATCTTGTCCACCCCTATCAGCCTTCCCGTCTGTTACGTTCCTCGACTCAAGAAACATTTGTGATTCCTAGAATTAAACTTACAAGAATGGATGGCAGTTCCTTTTCTTATCTCGGTCCACTCTAGTGGATTTCTCTCCCCACTATGATCCGTAAAGAAACACTGTACTCTAATTTTCGTAAATGACTAAAAACCTGGCTGTTTAATCAATAACCTTCACTTTTCATAAATTAATGGTTCCTCCAGGCTTGCGCTGGGAAACCCTTTTTGGATAGCTGTGCGCATTATAAAATTAATTTAACATAAAATAACATAACACTTTCAAAGGGAATTTGAGATTCCCTTGCTGGTGGGTGCAGTGAGTGATTGGACCCGCCTGCACAGGGATGTCTGGGAGGTCCAGGGGACCCCCTTTTAATCCCTTCAGAAGGTGCCCTTAGGGGTGCACTGATGGTGCACCACCTTTTTGTGCCCCCTTCAAGGGCATGTTTGCCTCAGTGCTCACGTTGGTATTTCGGAGCAAGCGCAAAGGCAAAGTGAATCCCTCATTTGCATGGGGCCACGCCCCTATGCAAATGAGGGGACACCCTCTCACAATAGTGCTGTTGCTACCTGTGTGCCAGCTCTATCTGTATTACAGATGGGGCTGCACAAGCATCTGCAGCCTTTTCTATAATATCAAAGTGCTCCGGGGGTGCACAGAATGGGGGCAAATGCCCGTTGCACCCCTGGGGCACTTCTGTAATACGGCCCCTGGAGTTGAATATTGAACAAATAAGCATTTGCAATGCAATAGGTCTTGCCTTATATGTATTTAGCTATGCAGCACATTAGCCTGGGTGCTGAAACATCTACTGTTCTTTAACAGGGTGCAAAGTAAGTATCAAACTGCGTGACACGCCAGGTATGGGAACACAGGGAGAGAAATATTGCCTTTCAGCGGGAAATGGTATGGTCCAAAACTCGGTTTTTAAAATAAAATCAGGGCCTTCGGTGGTCATATCACTGAAAATACAAGATTTGAAAAAAATATTATTGTCTACGGGTGCTTGTGGAAGACAATTTCTATGGACTGGAATCTAGAGAGTGCTAAAGTGATTCTGGTATTTTACTTACCTCTACTGGTCGTTTTCTATCAAGGAAGTTAAATAGAGGTAGTTGACAGAAAAATTTATAAAACAAAGTCCCTCAGCAGAAAGCAATTATGGTATTTTACTGACCACTACTGGTCCTTTTTTATTAAAACAGTTAAATAGAGGCAGATGAACAGAAAAAGAAAAGACCCTAAGCGGAAGTAGACAAGTCCTAGGGCTGATCTCCAGAGCACACAAAGTACATACACATATAAGTATATACTAATATATAAGTATACTAGCAGCCCGTCCCGACGCTGTCCGGGTATGAAATAGAATGTGTGCAATGTGTGTATTCAGATACGGTCATTTGTGTGTTTCCCCGCTTGAGGCCCAGCTGCAGCGCTGGTTGATGTTAGCAGGCGCGTGTCCCCCCGTTTGAGGCCCGGCTGCAGCCCTGGCTGATGTTAGCAGGCGCGTGTAATATGGTTTAATGTGATAGTTCAGTAATAGCGCGCATTAGAGGTTGCAGTAATTGTCCCCGCAGACACGCTCAGTCGCGTGTGCCCCCGCTTGAGGGCCAGCGGGGACCGTCTAACAATTAGAATTGTGTGAGTCTTGAATGATTGTTTCCCGCTGTTCTTATTTTTTTATGACCCACACCGACGCTCTTCGGCCTGAGTGCTTTTTAGACGCACCCAGGCCAAGCCTCACACTGCGTTCGGCCCTTTCAGACGCACCCAGGCTAAGGCACACACTGCATTTGGCACCCCCAGTATGAGTGAGACAACAGGCAGTTCCCCAAGGGAGTCTTGCGAATTGTTACTTACCACGCTTCGAGGTGAACACCTTTGTGACGCCCCCCAGCACACGGCCACAGCAGACGATCTGATTAATGTACGACCCAGATGGCATGAAGTGCGGAAAGTAGCACACGCCCCCAGCGTTTGTCACGCCCCCAGCGTGCCCCTTGATGCGGCGCAATTGCGTAATTGGCGCTTCACATGGCATGAAGGGCGGACACACGCCCACAGCGCGGACACACGCCCACAGCGTTTGTCACGGCCCCAGCGTGCCACTTGATGCGGCGTAATTACGACTCACATGGCATGAACGGTGGAAGTACCACACGCCCCCAGCGTTTGTCACGCCACCAGCACACGCCCACAGCAGAACGCAGACACGCCCACAAGGGACTACTTTGCTGGCACAGTTCTTTTACCTTTTAAATGTATATGGTGGCCGTCTGCATAGCCTATGTCCTGCTGCTGCAACTGCCCTTTCCAAAGCTGTATTGGGTGTTGTGATTAGTGCTGTGGTTACTGAGATTACCCGCCTCAAAGGTTTGGGCTCTATCTTTATAATATTAGTATGGATACTAAAGTATATACAGGAGGTCTCGAATGCTCGACCTAAAAATTAAGCTGGCAGTTATTTAAACTCTGAAGAGTTACTTGAAATACTTGAAAATCATACTGGGAGCATACAGGACTTATTCAACTGTTCACTGCAGGCGTCACAAACTCCCACCGGAGTGGAGGAACAGCAGGTCAGTAGACTGTACCTGCGTCCAGTGGGGATTTCAGGGAACAGGATGTTCCCCCATGTTTGAGGAAGGCATTGTTTGAAAAGGGAGGGTCTACCTCTTTCCAGCGAAGTCTTTTTCAAACAAATTCTTGCTAGAACCGAATCAAGCTCAATGGGAGTCCCTCGTTTTTATTCCCATTCCCTTGACCTTGGTTTGATCTGTGCCTGTCCGGGTAATAGGCCCAGCCACACAATTAGTACATCATTTTTATTGGGACAAGTTGGATAATGCTGGGTGGTGCATTCCTGAAGCTTCCATCACTAAATTGCACGGAAACAGTGTGATTTTAGGAAAAGTTTGAGGTTTACAGGGCATTGTGGTTAAGAAAACACTGTAGGATCAACCCAAGGCACACCATCTCTAAGTGTCTACTTTTCAAAAATGCTTGTGGTTGGCAGGTAAGGACCTACAAGTTAAACTAAGGAAACATATCTATCCCACGGCGATGATCAACAAGGCTATGAAAAGGGACCGTAACAATCACAGGGATGCCCTACTGGAGAAACGAATCCCGAAGGAACAGGAGGAAAGACCTATGTGTGCCACCACGTTTACTACCAACTCAGACCAAGTATCGAAGATTATAAATAAGCACTGGGGACTCCTCACATGTTGCAATCTCAAACTCCCAAAACCCATGTTCACATATAAAAGGGGTAGGAATCTGAAGGACATGCTAGTCCACACAAGACCACGACCTGAACCAACAAGAACCACTGAGAGTGTACTTCTACCACCAGTGCAGGGCTACCACCCCTGTAGTAACTGCAGTACTTGCTACCTAACGAGGAAAAGTAGACACATAAAATTCAGGAATGGCACAGAGTGGGAACAGAGGAAATTCACCTATTGCAACAGCGAGAATGAGGTGTACATGGTCACCTGCCCCTGTGATTTGGAATACATCAGTATGACGACGAGACAAGTGAAGACCCGCATTGGGAAACACAGGAGCAATGTGCGTTGTAAGAAGACCACAACCAAAATGGCAAACCACTATCTGATGAACCAGCACACGGTGGACGACCTGCAATGGATTATAATTGAACAATTAAATAGTGAGACAGGCCTTTTTCAAAAAGAACAACGGTGGGTGTTCCGCTTGAGGACACATGTCGAGGGATAGAACGACGATATACCATGGGGACAATTTACGTAATTCGTATATAGATCCCTATATCATCCCGTGAATACTAGGAGTTTACCATTTTCTTGTATATATGTACCTAATAACAGCACCTCAGTAGGACTTCAACCTGTGACATATAACTGAACAACAAATGTCTGTCACTAGGATCAAATGCATTCACGGTCCATTTTTTCACCCTCTCGTTTTTATTGATGTCTTGAATTACAGTGCACCTCTCTATGTTTACCACTAGAGAGTCACCCCCTTTAGTAAATGTCCTCAACAGGGATGAAAACATATTTTTATCTATAGTGCTTTACAAACGACTGCGCCATAGGAAAAGTACTATTAGGGACAATGATATACGCCTCATGGATTTCTCAAAGGAACTCCTTGCACCCCCCTTTTGCGGACTATAGATTGGGTGGGTCTTTGTGATATTGCAACCCCTGCTTTAACAAACTTTGCCAGTCTCGAAATTACCAATGGTTGGTTTTCGTTTTTTTTAACCCAGAATAGGTTAGCGATCTACTCTTTGTTATGACCGGGACAAGGCACAGTGAGGCACACCACACGCGCACTGCCTTGTGTCAAAAATACAACTTCTATAGCCTGATCACCAACACATTGACTAAGGAGTGGCACTAGATAATTTTTAACATTTATAGAGTTTTATCCACAAAACATTTTACTTACAGCAGTCTCAAACCCCTGGTCTCAGCTAAACCGGAAGTGGATCGGTTTTGCAATTTGGCAGCAAGACCCTGGTGTATGTAAGCAGTCTAGTGCTCCTTTGGCAATTAGTTTCCGATTTGGCGAGTTTTCCAGCAATTAACTACAATACATAAGGATGCTCTCCCAACTGTCTCATCATTCCACGGAGCTGCTGGGAGGTAGTATCCAGGAGAGGCAGTGATCTTGACATTGTAAGTACTGCGTAGCCGATTCAAATTGAAAGGACTCAGAGTGACGCTGACGCTATCTTCGTTGGCAGGACGCTTTAAACTAACAACCTTTTTTCCATTTCTCATTGGAATCCAGTGTTTGACTATAGACACTCCTTCCCACCCCGTTTCTGAGGCTCATGGGGCAGTATTCCTTTTTGGACAAAGTACGTGTTCTACCTTCTTTTTAATGGCACCAATTATCTATAACCTGCAATTATCACCTTGGACACACATCCAGAGTTTCTTAAGACATAGAGTGTGTGTCTGTCTTTTGTATTGTCTTTCTTTCCATCAGCAGTACATAACACTGGCTTATCATCACTGATAGTGATAATGGAATATATCACAGTGTCTTCCGCTTATTACAGGTCACACCAATTGGGATGGATGATGCATATGTTATGTTTTTTAATGTTATGTTTTTTTTTTATGTTATGTTTTTTCGGGGGGCGCAAGGTCGTGCCGGAGCGGAATGGCCGCGATCTCGTGAGGCTCCCGCAGTTCAGCCACTAATACTACATTTATCCTGTGTTTCTGTTCCTGCTGAGTGAGTTAATCACGCTTAATTGTGCATTCCGACACCTGGGGCGTGAGCAGCGCTAACTTTGATGCCCGGAGCGGAGCAGTGAAAGACTTGTGCACGTCAGGAACTGCTGTGAGGACGGACCCCTGGTGAGCCCTGGAGCAGTGGCTGGGCAGCGAGAGGTACGCGAGTGCCGCGGATGCCATGTGGTGTGTGGGCCGGGCGGACACGTATGGACGAGAGACCATCCTGAGAGCGAGCTTTACTGTTGGAAGTGAAGCACATTAGGGTGCTTGCACAACGCGAAAGCCACATCACAGCGCCCAAGTCTCCAATCTGCCGTCACGGTGTGAAAGCGATAAAGAGGGTGAGTGCTGTCTGCCCCCTGCGCAATATGAAAGAGAACATGGTGGCCGTTCGCGTTGGGCTGTGGAAGGCGCGCTGTTAGAGGATAGCGGTTTCCCGGATGAATAGTAGACCTGCAGCAATATAATTCAGGGCAGATACCGCACAGAGACACTGCTTATACTATAAAAAGCGTTCCAGCGTATACAATGACACTGTGTAAGCTCCCCCGTATGGCATGACTGAAGGGCACAACGATATTTGCCGCCAAGCGGTGACTGAGCCCCGATTGGAACTGCTGTGTGCTCTGTGAGGGGGGCCTGGCGCTCAGCTGCTGACTGCCCATAGTGCCACGAGGAGTGCTGCGTACCCGCTTCTGTGCTGAGTCAGGGGAGGCTATAGCTGGGCCTAGCTGAAATTTTCCTGCAGGCTGGAATTGCTGGAAATATACGATCTCGGAGTTAGACCTATACATCTGCAGGGATATAAGGAAGTGGACCTGACACGGGGACGGCCTGGAGGGGCGCTCAGCAGTGCTGTTTGTTGTTGGATATGAATTTCGCACTTTGAGGAGACACAAGACCACTGGTGTGATTGCCTTGTGGTGCAAGCGGGACGACTATTGTTCTTGACAACAAAACGATATTAAACGGCACCCTCGCTGGCCCGGGCATTGCATGATGGGGAGGATGGATGCGCGCTAACCGCGGCTCACCTTTGAATCCAAAAAGAGCGCACGTCAACAGGCTGCGGAGGCGGAGGATGGTACGGAGGGGGCATCCCCTGAGAAAGGTGATGGACCAAGTAATGACATGCACTCCATCTTGTCGGAGGTCCGCCAGGGCTTTGCAATGATGGCAGACAAGATGGATACTCTCACCACGCACATGGAAGCTATTGTTCGCAATTAGAAGGGCATGACACACGCCAAAAGGAAGCGGAGCAAAGAATATCAGATACAGAGGATGTCACGACGCAACTGAAAACCGCAGTAACTCAGATGAACGCAAAGAATGAGGACATTGAAGCCCAAAGTAGACCTAACAATGTTCGTATTTTGGGAGTACCTGAAAACACAAATACGGGCAGGCTGGAGGGGTATGTTGAAAAGATGCTAACCACGGTGATTGGCGCAGAAGCACTCTCTCCTGAGTTCATTGTGGAAAGAGCCCATCGATCCCTCGGCCCACGACCTCCTCCTGGTAGTGCTCCCAGATCCATCATAGCGCGCTTTCTAAATTATAGGGACAGGAACACTGTATTACAAGTGGCAAGAGAGAAGAAGCAGTTGAACTATGATGGTGTCTCCTTCACTATTTCTCTGATTTTACAGCACATGTGCAGGAGGAAAGGCACAAGTTCAATGTGGTGAAACTGAAATTGAGACAAGCTCAGGTGGATTATGCCCTATTGTACCCGGCGCGTCTTCGAGTTACTTACCAGGGCACCCAAACTATCTACATGAAACCGCAACAAGTGGAGGACTTCCTCAAGAAACTTAAAAGAAGAAAGACCACGACTCCAGAGACTGCCGATATATCGGAAACACACCTGTCGGATGTGGAATGAGCTCCTCCAAAGCTGGCGATGTCCTTGTTTTGTTTTTGGTTTCTGGCTCTCATTGAAAATGCAACGCTGCTTGGCCTCTTTAATGGACAATAAGTGATACTCGTGCTTGTAGTGTGCTATGGACCTCTAGCTGGGATTGTCGCAGCTGGGCGGAACACGGATAATATGGAGAGCCGGACACCCTTGACGCCTCTATGGGGACTTAACAGTTGCTGTGGGTCTCCTGAGTAGGTGCGAGGTACCTGTAGGCCACCTGGTAGGATTACCCCTAACGGGAGCACCCCTGTTGTATCGTTCTTCTTGGTTGTTGGGGGGGAGGGGGTGGGATCGAACGATGCTGGCATAATTGGTATGCTTCAGTGGAAGGGGTAGGTAGGGGCAGGGAAGATCACAGCTTTGATGACAGTACCATATGCTCTGTGGGTGCGATTTGTGACGTAATGTGGGGCGTTGTGATATATTATTACATGTCACAGGCTTGCAAGTATGATGACATAGGGTAATATGGCAACGAAGGGGGATGACTCAGATCTGAAGGTGATGTCCTGGAATGTTAGAGGGGTGAACGATGCCAGAAAATGCAGGCAGATTTTGACTTATCTGGATTGGCAGCAGGTACAGGTGCAAATGCTGCAAGAGACGCATGTACATCCGAAATCCCATAATACCTTTGCCAGTAAATGGGCGAGTGTACGAGCATTTTCTTCTTATTCCTCCTATGCGCGAGGCACAGCTATATTGGTTAAACAGAGGACACCCTTTGCACTTGATGGTACATTAACGGACCCCCAAGGGAGGTATACCATTGTGTGGGGTAGAATGGGTAGGGATTCTGTTACCATTTCAAATTGTTATGCCCCCAATATGGATACGCCAGAATTCTTCACATCCCTGTGGGGTAAAATATTGGATCTGGGATCTACACATATTATCTGGGGGGAGATTTTAATGTTGCTATGGTTCCTGCTCAGGACAGATCTGATGCTGCAGCACATTATAACAACAGGTCCCGAGAGGTGCTGGCGGGCATTGTAGAAGAGGGTGGCCTGATAGATAGCTGGCGGCAACTGCACCCGCTGAAAAGGGAGGGAACCCACTTCACATCACACACCGGAGCATGGGCGAGGCTGGATTACTGCTTGATTTCTAAGAGGTTGGGAATTGGCATAGGTAATGCTACACATCTCGCCAGGACCTATTCTGACCATTGTCCTGTACAAATCACAATCAATGTACCTGGTTATGATAGGCCCAGGCCAACTTGGAGAATGCAACCGAATGCTTTGCTGGACATAGTCTTTCAAACTGAACTTGGGGAGGAAATAAAGGATTTGTTTGTACGAAATAAAGGATCGGTAGATAGTGTGGAGGTCATATGGGAGGCTTTTAAAGTCACGATGCTGGGATATTGAATTTCCAAAAGCTTTGGAGTACTGAGAGACATACAGCGCACATTGCGGAAGTTGGAACAGGACCTGAAGAGGCTGGGAAGGTCGAAGGCTGGGTGGGGACACGGGGCAGGTGCAAGAGGAGTTTAGGGCCAAACTATCTGAATATGAGAAGGAGGCTGCCAGGGAGCATAAATAAAAGGGGGCGCTACTGGATGGCACGTAGGTATGGGGAGGGTGAACGTTCGGGGAGGGCTCTGGCTGAGATAACACGAAGTCCGCGGTTTAACACTCAGGTATTGGAGATAGAGAAGCCGGGGGGAGTGAACTGTCAAGACACCATGGGTATCCTTGAAACCTTCACCTCACATTATGCTGCATTATACACCACGCAAGACAAGGGGGGGTGGATCTTGATGCATTTATGGGGGATGTAGCGCTGTGCTGGCTCAGTGATGTACATAGGGAGTTTCTCAGTACTCCATTTGTGATTTATGAGATTAGGGAAGCCATCATGACCTTGAAGAACGGGAAGGCGCCAGGATTGAATGGCATACCTACCGAGTTTTATAAATACTACATCGATGTAATGGCGGCTGTCCTAAAGGAAGTTTTTGAAGAGTCCCTTGAAGTGGGAATACTTTCCCCCTCAATGAGAGAAGTGGTAATAACGTCCCTATTAAAACCCGGTAAATCTACCAGGGCTTGCGATTCTTTCAGACCGCTGTCGCTCATTAATTATTATTATTATTATTATTATTATATTTAAGTTTGTAGAGCGCACAGCTACCCAGAGGTTTCCCGGCGCTAAGAACCAAAAGAGGAGAGTAAACCAGCAGAAGAGTGACTTAATTGCGATACGAAAAGTTTAGCCAAGGTGTTGGCCACACGATTGACTCTGCTTATGGATAAAATTATTCTTCCTGATCAGTCTGGGTTTGTCCCTGGAAGGGCTACTACTCATAACTTGCGTACTCTATTCTCCCTAATGCACAAGTTACTTACCTTCGGTAACGATATATCTGTAAGAAACAGTAGTTAGTATTAGATTCCTTACCTTAGAATACCCCCAGGCGTCAGACTGGATCCGGAAACATTTGCGTAGCAGTACCCTTGCGCGTCGGTAGGCGTCGTCTGCGCCTCCGTATCCGTCGGCGGCGGCGCCGGGATGACGTCGCCGGAGTACTTAGACGCCGCCCTGGTGCGCTGACGTCAGTTCTTATACACAGCTTTTCCGCGCCAGAAAACGCAGAGCCATGATAAAAACCAGCACTGGTGCCATAAAAACTAGGGCCCTGAAATGGGATGACCTTAACCCTAGATATCGGTTCGCAGAACGGGGAGGATGGGTGGGGCAGTAAGGAATCTAATACTAACTACTGTTTCTTACAGATATATCGTTACCGAAGGTAAGTAACTTGTGCATCTGAAAGAAACAGGTTAGTATTAGATTCCTTACCTTAGAATAGATACCCCAGCAATACCAACCCCGGTGGTGGATCTGTGAACCAATGATCACACCAGAAAGTCCTGGAGAACGGAACGGCCGAAAAAGACATCTCTCCGGACTTGGCTGTCCAGGCAGTAGTGTCTTGCGAACGTGTGCAACGAGGCCCACGTAGCTGCCTGACAGATGTCCTGCAAGGGGACTCCCCGGCCCAGGGCAGTAGTAGCCACCGTGGCCCGTGTGGAATAGGCACGAAGCCCCAAAGGAGGCTCCTTTCGAGCCAAAGAGTAACAAGCCTTGATGCACAAGACGACCCATCGAGAAATGGTTCGTTTTTGCACCGCCCGTCCGTTCTTAGCGCCCACGTAACCAACAAAGAGTTGGTCATCCACCCGGAACTGGCGTGTGCGATCCAGATAGAATGAGAGCGCACGTTTTGGGTCCAGACGGTGGAGCCTCTCTTCCTCTTTCGAGGTATGCGGAGGCAGAAAGAAGGTGGGCAAAGTGATGGACTGCCCGATGTGAAAGGCTGTGACTACCTTGGGCAGGAAAGAGGGTCGCGTCCGCAACACAACTTTGCCCGGATGGACTGAAAGGAAAGGAGGTTTAGAAGAAAGGGCCTGGAGCTCACTCACTCTCCTGGCAGAGGTGATGGCAACCAGGAAGGCAGTCTTCAGAGTAAGAAGGCGAAGAGGACAGTTATGAAGTGGCTCATAGGGAGCGCACATAAGATAAGTTAGAACAAGGTTCAAGTCCCACTGAGGCATCACGAAAGGAACTGGATGAAACATATGGGTGATGCCCTTCAAAATTGCAAAAAACACAGTTGATGGACAGAATGTAGAACAATGTCATACATTCACCCCAGTACAAGGATCTGGGCCTAAATCCATCGTTTTTTTGCACTCCACACCACCCTGGGTAAGACACTGGCTATATGCAAATCAGCTCTGACCCTGTGCCTCATGGGAACAGTCCAGTCCGAACTACCAAGCCATGTCTTTCCCAGACCGGAATCAAGCATCCAAGGACCGGTTTCTGGCTATCAGCCTTCATCAGCCTGGATAGCTTGACTCTAGTGGTGTGGAGAGCCTGGGACTCACGTCTGAGCATACCCAGCCCACTCGGGGTGAAAATTGCAAAAAACACAGTTGATGGACAGAATGTAGAACAATGTCATACATTCACCCCAGTACAAGGATCTGGGCCTAAATCCATCGTTTTTTTGCACTCCACACCACCCTGGGTTAGACACTGGCTATATGCAAATCAGCTCTGACCCTGTGCCTCATGGGAACAGTCCAGTCCGAACTACCAAGCCATGTCTTTCCCAGACCGGAATCAATCATCCAAGGACCGGTTTCTGGCTATCAGCCTTCATCAGCCTGGATAGCTTGACTCCAGTGGTGTGGAAAGCCTGGGACTCACGTCTGAGCATACCCAGCCCACTCGGTGCTGTGCACCATGCCACAAACTTGTTCCACCTGCAGGCGTATACCGATTTTGTGGAGGGACGCCTGGCTGCCAGAATGACATTACAGATTTCAGGAGGCAAGTCAAATGGCCTCAACAGCCACCGCTCTATCTCCACGCATTTAAGTGGAGACTGGACAGGTTCGGGTGGAGGACCGTCCCCTGCTGCTGCAACAGAAGGTCCTCCTGAAGGGGCAGACGAATCGGGGGATCGACAGACATGCTGAGTAGCTTGGGATACCAGAACCTCCGTGCCCAGTCCGGAGCCACAAGGATGACTTGGGCCCGGTCGCGCCTGATCTTCTTCAGCACTCTGGGCAGAAGTGGTATAGGTGGAAAGGCGTACAACAGACCGCAACTCCACTCGAGACAAAAAGCGTCTCCGAGCGAGTGCCGCCTTGGAAATTTCAACGCGCAGAACTGATGACATTGCGCGTTCTCTTCTGTGGCGAATAGATCTAACCAAGGCTCTCCCCACTGCTGAAAGAGGCCTTGCGCCATGTCCGAGTTTAGACGCCTTTCGTGATCCATCCTTCACCGAGGGCTGAGTTCGTCCGCCCTGGCGTTCAGGGAACCTGCCAGGTGTTGAACCACCAGGGTCACGCCCTGATGTTCCAGCCACTGCCAGAGGCGCAGAGCCTCCTGACAAAGGGTCCACGACCCCACCCCGCCCTGTTTGTTGCAGTACCACATGGCGGTGGTGCTGCCGTGAACACCTGCACTACACTCCCCCGGACAGAGGGGAGGAATGCCTTCAGTGCAAGTCGGATCGCCCGCAGCTCCCGAAGGTTGATATGGAGCCGGGACTCCGCCGTAGACCAGAGGCCTCTCATCTCCCTCTCTCCCATGTGGCCCTCCATCCCAAGAGGGACGCATCCGTCACCACTACATGCTCCGGTTGGGGTAGGGAGAGAGATCTGCCGCTGACGCAATCGCGGTTCGTGAGCCAGCACTGCAACTGTCTTGCAGTGCCCTCCGAGATCCGGACGTGGTCAGACAGATTGACCTGATGCTGTGCCCACTGAAACTTCAGGTCCCACTGCAGAGCCCGCATCCGCCACCTGGCGTGATGCACCAGAAGGATGCAGGAGGCCATCAGCCCCAGAAGCCGCAGCGTCAACCTGACCGAGACTCGGCATAAAGGCTGAAAGATCGGAATCAGAGCCTGAATATCCCGAACCCGCTGTTCGGGAGGATAAACCCGAAACTGCGCCGAGTCTAGAACCGCTCCGATGAAGAGGAGCTTCTGAGAGGGACACAGGTGCGACTTCGGCACATTGATGGAGAACCCCAGCAGGTGCAGGAGGTCGGCCGTAGTCTGGAGGTGGCTGATGACTGTCTGGGGCGAGCCCGCCTTCTACAACCAGTCGTCGAGGTAGGGGAAGACTGACACCCCTAACCTGCGCAGATGAGCTGCGACCACCGCCATCACTTTCGTGAACACCAGTGGTGCGCTGGTAAGGCCGATGGGGAGCACGGTAAACTGAAAGTGCTCGTGGCCTACCGTGAACAGCAGGTAGCGCCGGTGGGCCAGCAGGACAGGGATGTGGAAATAAGCGTCCTGCAAGTCCAACGCTACCATCCAGTCTCCTAGTTCCAGGGTAGCTAAGACCTGAGCCAGTGTCAGCATCTTGAACCTATCCTTCCGAAGGAAGCCGTTGACGTTCCGCAGGTCCAAGATAGGGCGTAGGCCCCCTTCTTGGGAACCAGAAAGTAGTGGGAGTAACAACTACACCCTACTTCTGGCCCAGGAACGCGCTCGATGGCTCCCTTGGTCAAGAGGGCCGTAACTTCCTCTTGCAGAAGATTCAAGTGATCCCCCGACATGCAGTGGTGCTGCGGTGGCATGGCTGCAGGGGTCGCCTCGAAGGGGAGGGAGTAGCCCCTTCGGACAATTTGCAGCACCCACCGGTCCGATGTGATGTTGCGCCAGTGGAGGAGGTGATGGCGAACCCTGCCCCCCACTGGCGTCTCGTGGGCCGGAAAGCTTGGACTAGGAAGGCTTTGAGGCGGATGCTGCAGGGGTGCATGTGGACTGGCCGCGCTGTTGTCCCGGGGCACCGCCACGGTGGTTACCACGTCCGCCACCGCGCTGGATGTTAGTCTGCGGCCCGTGGCTGGCAGGACTTATGGAGGTGCCCCTTCCTTGGCCACGAAAGGGGCAAAAGGCAGCAGATTGTTGGCGCGGGGCCGACAGGCCCAAGGACTTGGCCGTAGCCCTGGAGTCTTTAAAGCGCTCAAGCGCACTGTCTGCCTTGTCGCCAAAGAGGTGACGGCCATCAAACGGCATGTCCATAAGGGTGTTTTGGACATCAGCCGAAAAGTTGGCGGACCTCAGCCAGGCGTGGCGACGAATCGCCACCGTCGTTGCCATCGCTCTAACCAGCGAGTCCGTGGTATCCAGTCCACATCTGATGGAGTACCGTGCTGCATCTCGACCCTCCGCAAGGGCTTGGGCGAGTTTAGTCCGGGCCTCCTCCGGACATTGTGGCAGCACGTCCGCGACCGTGTCCCACAGAGAGTGGGTATAACGGCCCAAGAGGCAAGCGGTGTTGACTGATCGCAACCCCAAGCTCAGGGAGGAGGACATCTTCTTGCCATATTGTTCGTACCTCTTGGATTCCCGATCGGGGGGAGCCGTCGGGAATGCGGTCTGGGAGTTAGAGGCCTGTATGACCTGGCTCGGTGGGTTGGGTGGACAGGAAGCAAGGGTCGCCCGGAGCCGGGTGGTGGCGTCTGGCCACGTTCCTATCTACAGGAGAACCTGTAGCGGGCCTGGACCAGGTGCCCAGAAGAACGTCAGACAAGGCCTCATTAAACGGCAACAGAGGCTCCGAAGAGCTTGCTTGCGGTTTAAGGACCTCAGTGAGGAGGTTAGTCCTCACGGCCGCGACGGGGAGCTCAAGGGATAAGGCCTTGGCCGCCCACGTCAACACCACACCACACTATAGGCTGCCACGGTAGGAGGGGAGACAGAGTGTCCAGACCACAGGCGTCCGCAAGCTCACCTGTCCAGTCCTGATAAGACTGGCACTCCCGTGCCAGAGGGTCCTCAGACCCTTCCCAATCCTCCTCGCCACCCATCTCCTGGAATGCAGGGTCAAACGATGGGGCCAGATCATAGAAGTAAAAATCTCCCATCGGCGTAGAAAGCGGCGTCGAGCGACGCCGCTCCGTCGCTGGAACCGGACCGAGGGGGGGACTGGGGACGGCGTCAACCGTGGTCGGCGCCGGGGGCGACACCCTAGCAGCTGGCGAGGTCGTAAGGTCGACCGGCGATGACTCGGATCCGGGCCCGGATCCGGCAGAGTCCTGCAGCGTCAGGACCGAAGTCGCCGACGGCGCCGGGGCCGAAGCACCCGGCCCGCTTGGGCTCCCAGTCGGGGCCGCGGAACCCGACGGAGGAGTGAGCGACCTCATGGCCGTGAGGAAGGCGTCAATCTCCTTTGGCGTCGCGTTCTGCCCAGGGACCGGCGGGTATGGAGCAGGCCGCGACGCCTGCGGCTCCGACGGAGCCGCGTGGGCGGTGTCATCCGAACCCCCAGCCGCATTGCGCGAGCGTCGGGGGGAGTCGGAAGAGCGATGTTGTCTCTTCGACTTCTTGTGCCTCTTACCTGAGTACTTGGAGCTCGAGGAGTGGTGTTGATCGTCCGAGCCGTGATGACTCCGGCCCCGCGACCGGTCCCTCGACCTCCGTCCGGACCGGGACCTCGAAAGGCGCGGGGCCGACTGCCGGAGCTCGAGGCGCTTGCGGGACCACTCACGCCTAGCCTTCGACGTCAAGGCCCGGCAGTCGGGGCACGACTTGTCATCGTGGTCGGGCCCCAGGCAATGAAGACACCGGCGATGGGGGTCGGTAACCGACATCAGTCGGTTGCAGTCGACACGGGGTTTAAACCCGGGCATCCCTACCGGCACCGTCGAAGTCGTTCGACTTCGAAAAATATGATCAAAAAGATCAAAAAGTTTAGTCAAAAAATGACTAAAGGGTACCACTGTTCCCGGATCGGCGCTTGCTGGCGCGGAAAAAATAGACACTGACGTCAGCGCGCGTGGGCGGCGTCTAAGTACTCCGGCAACGTCATCCCGGCACCAACGACGCCGACGACAGACGCGGAGCTGCAGACGACGCCTACCGACGCGCAAGGGTACTGCTACGCAAAAGTTTCCGGATCCAGTCTGACGCCTGGGGGTATTCTAAGGTAAGAAATCTGATACTAACCTGTTTCTTTCAGATACAGACCGTGTCGCTGGAATTCCCGGTCGCTGCTGTTTTTTTAGACGCCTCCAAGGCATTTGATTCTGTAGAGTGGGGGTATCTCTTTGGTGTCCTGCAGAGAATGGGATTCCCTAAGTTATTTATCTCATGGGTGCAATTGTTGTATCACCAGCCCTCGGCTAGGGTGTTGATAAATGGTCATCTGTCCCCCGCTCTTTCCATATCGCGGGGCACCCGGCAGGGGTGCCCGCTTTACCCGCTACTTTTTGCTATTGCGATTGAGCCACTGACCTCTAGGTTGCGTCAGCTCCCCGGGACAGGGCGTTTCACTGTTTCCAGCGGCAGGTCCTGATTTCATTATAGGCTGACGACGTCACATTATACACTAGAGATCCACAACAAAATATTAACCCCCTACTGCGGGAATTTCTTATGTTTGGTCGGCTGTCGGGTGTTAATATAAATTGGGGGAAGTCGCAGCTTTTTCCACTTACATCTGCGGTCTCCAAATTTCTGTTAGACTTTTCCCTTGAATGGTGCGACTCCGACCTTCGATATTTGGGCATACAGGTGTCCAGGGATAGGGAGGAAACGATCCGATTAAATTACGGTACAGCGATAACAAGATTTACCAATAATGTCACACGCTGGATCTCTCTGCCCTTGTCGTTTGCAGGAAGAGCATCTCTCATAAAAATGGTGGTTCTTCCCCAGTTTCTTTACTTATTTCCAAATGTCCCTTTTTATCCTACGCACTGAATTGATTCGCTTACTATGGGGAGGTAAACAACCACGACTTAAATGGTCCATCCTCACACAACCCTATGATAGGGGTGGATTTGACATTCCAGATTTTGAAATCTACTATGTTAGTGCCCAGGCACATTATGCATACCACTGGATGAGACCTACGCCGTACATGCCACAATTGGCTACTGAGGACTGGCTGGCACATCGTCTTCCACTGAGCGGTCTTATACATGGACCCGCTCGTGCTATAGAGACACCAATCACGAGGGTAACTAGCATGGTGGATGCCTGGAGACGTATGGCAGATCTCCTGGAGTCCCATTTATTATACTCTCCGCGACTTCCACTAACATATCACCCAAATAAGGTCTTACTACAAAAAGCGGGATTTCGTGCTCTGTGCAAACGACTTCATGTCAATACCTGGGGAGACTTGTTCTAGGATGGATTGTTTTTTTCCTTGGAGCAATTGTTTCAGGGGGTGCAACCCACGCCTTTAGATGTCTTTTTGTATGTGCGATTGAGGCAAGGGATGAGAATGGTCATTCCCGATTTCCCCCGTGAACCGGAGACTTTTGGCCCGCTACATTACATGCTTTCCGGATGGGAAGCATCTGGTGTCGGGGCTATATAGGTGCATACGTATGCATCGACGTGGTACAGAGGGTTTGGCCCGCATGCATTGGAGTGAGGATTTGGGAATGGAGGTGACAGACGACCAATGGAGATATTGCTGCAAGATAACTGAACATATTTCGGCTAGCTGCAGGTTTAAAGTAATACATTTTAAATTCTTGCAGCGAGTATATTACACACCTGCCAAGAAGTTCAGATTTCAGTTGTCGGATAACGACAGGTGCGATAGGTGTGGGAGACCTGGGGCGGGCTTCCTGCATCTAGCGTGGGAGTGTCCAGTGGTATGGGACTTTTAGACGCAGGTGCATGCAGTCCTTGAAAACATGCTGGATACAACGCTGGAGAAGGACCCATTAGTTATGATATTGGGGTGCACTGCACAAATGCCCAAGCAGAATAGGAAGTTCCTTGATTTTGTTCTTCTACTAGCCAAACGCAGGGTTGCTTGTCGTTGGGATAGGGGACGAGCCCCAAAGTTTAAGGAATGGTTAAGGGATGTAATGTATTGCCAGGAGCAAACATCTGTTTATGCGGAAACCCAGCCGGTGGCCTCTAGACCAAGGGATGTGTGGGGGCCGCTTCAGATATTCCTGACTCATAGGGAGGAAGGGGGTTCCGACTCCTCTGTGGAGAATGGTTCATGAATGTTGGAAGATCTAGGTTATTTTTTTCCTGGCATCAGGTCAGGGCCCTGCTGGGTAGATACTACTCCTGATTACTGGATAAATGGACACTTGGTACATATGCATGCCCTATTGTTGACCAACGATGGACTTGTATGATCGACAATTATATATTGATTTGCTATATTACTGATATCCCCCTGTTCATGTAACAGCACTTCTGCCAATTGATGCACTGTGCATAGAGGTATATTGTTGCCGCCTATGAGTAATGTGGTTAGGACATGTTATTGTAATGCACCTACGAAGAATGTAGAAAAGTAATATCATAATCTATTGCGTATGGATCTGTAGATGTCAAGCTGTATGGTTATATCTTCTTGTATGTTTTTGAAAAACATCATAAATAAAAAATTAAAACATTTTTTTTATTGTTTTTTCTTCCAGATATACATTATGTTATGTTATGTTATGTTAATAAATGTTTTATATAGCGCTCAGCTACTCAAAAGAGTGTCCCGACGCTAAAAAACCCCAGAAAGGAGCGTAGCGGAAAAGGAGACAAAGCTTACTAAACAAACAGCCACGACTTGAGTTCTTTCCTAAAGGCTAAGAGATTGTCATTCAGCCTTAACGACAATGGTAGGGCATTCCACAGTTGTGGCGCCAGGCGTTTGAAGGAGCGGCCTCCAATGCGAGCGCGTCTGATTGCAGGGACAGAGGCCAAGGCCAGAGAAGATGACCTAAGTGGCCTAGATGGCTGATAGAAGTCTAAACGCTTCCTAATGTAGATGGCCCCAGAACCATGAAGTGCCTTAAAGGCCAGAGTAAGAGCCTTGAAAATAATGCGCTTCCTGATTGGAAGCCAATGCAAGGCCTCTAAAAGGTCTTTTGCACTGGATCTACGATGCAGGCCAAACACAGCTCGTGCAGCAGAGTTCTGCACAATTTGCAGTCGTGTTACCAGGAATTCGGGAAGGCCGAGGTATAAAACATTGGCGTAGTCCAGTCGTTATCCTATCAGTGCTTGGACAGTAATTCTTCTGTGGGCAAAAGAAAGTAGAGGCAGGAACTTCCTCAGCATTTTTAGAAGCCCGAAACATTTGCCCACTAGGCCAAAGTCTGTGGCTTTAGGGTAAGACCATTGTCTACCTTCACTCTAAGATTCTTGGCGTCGGATGAGGCAACTGAGGGTGGAAACATGGCTGCTGGCCACCAGGACTTCCATCTCGGGTCAGAGGGGCAGCCAAAGAACAGCACCTCGGACTTATCCGAGTTGCACTTAAGGTTGTTAAGTTGGAACCAGTCAAAGACAGCCCCCAGACAGCCTCTAATGCTCTCTCCATCAAAGTCTGAGTTCCTATCACAGAAAAAAAGGAGCTGGGTGTCGTCTGCGTACGAGACGATCCGGGCCCCATAGGACTCTGCCAGCACCGCCAGAGGGGCCAAATAGATGTTAAACAGGGTAAGGCTCAAAATTGAGCCCTGCGGAACTCCTACCTCCAATGGCGGCACTACGGCTGAGTGCAGAGGGGCCCAGACCGTCTGTTGGCGGTCGGCCAGAAAGGACTCAAACCAGCTGTACACCGCCCCCCGCAGACCATTAGAATATGTAGCATACCTATTGAGGTATTGTATACAGTGCATGTTTATTTGTTACATATCCACCACGTAGTAGTATCTACATGTATATACACCTTTTTCAATTTACTTACATTTCGAGTTTGAGTGTAGAAGGGATCCTTTGCTCCTGATGAAGAAGACAGGGGAGGGCTTCGAAACATGTTGACATAGGAGAAGCAGCAGCTCATTATAGCTTTGTTTCTCCATCTCTTGCCCCACTTTTAACAATACAAGTTCAATGGAATATTAAAAATCTTATTTCCATAGAGCCAGTTATTTTTTAATATATTCACTCCTCCACTCACTCCTGACCCTTCCACTCACATACCTTCACTACACATAGACTTGTTCTAAAACTAGTGTTCCCGCGTGGTCGTAGGATACAGCACGCCCCGTCCCACAGCGAGGTGGGAAGACCCCTACAATGAAGCATGACACCAAGGGCCCTTTTGATGTGTGAGGGGTATTTAAACAAAGCTGTGCGCTCTCCACCACTGTAGGAGACACACTTAGTTTGGGAGAACACGGTTACATATCTATTCAAGGGTGGATCCCTTTTGTTTCTCATACATTGACCAGAGGAGGACGTATCCACCTCTTTTGCTTTCTAAGCATCACCTCTTCACTCGCTATTTTGATTATTTACAAGCTCGAAGTACCCCAAATAGCCAAAATAGGGCTCAGCCCTGGGGTGGAAAAGACTCCGCAGTTAGGGGTTAAACTGTACAGATATTTATGTAAACAAACCTTAATAGAAAAGTCAAATTGGCAAATGAGATCATAATGTACATTTATAACTGAGGATGAAAAACTAACTTGCTGGCCTTTATGATAAAATCACAAACAAATGTATTGACAACGGTAGCAGCCTGGAAAGCACTGATTAATGGGCCACAGCACTACATTTCTGTTATATTTACTTACAGATGTTTGCACCATCATAGCACGCTGGTCTCTCATCTGTCGCACAATATCCAGTGGATAAACAGGTTGATTGCTTTCAATTAAACACATGGCAGTTTCCATAGTAACCAGTACACCTGTGCGGCCAATTCCAGCGCTGTAAAATCATGGTAAAGGTTATGAAGCTAGCAGTCAAGAGTCGTAAACACATATCTCCAGAGCAGCTTTTGACCACGGGCGAACCGCCACAGGCTACATTATCTGAAGTAGCATGCAACTTACTTGTGAACATGATTGCGTCCCATACTGTCACATTGCGTTCAATATTCTGGCTTGTCCCAAGTTTAATGTTGGTTAAATTAACGAGTGAACTTTCGAGCAACACTAGTCAAAACTGACAGGGACACAAACACCACCACCCCCCATCAACTCGATGAGAAATTCAACCATTCGAAGAGACCCAACACTTGCCCTTCCAAAAGACACACAACTAGTAAATATGTGTTAGCATATGTCATGTTATCCCTTCCTTTAAGGAAGCTCTAAGTATTCATTTTCTATTCATATTTATAAGGAGGCAGTCTGCACATTGGGTTGGGTACAACGTGCTAAAAACTTGAAAGGAGGAAAGCAATACAGGAGATATTGTTGTGAGGAGCCCAAACACCCTCCATGTTCGGTCAGCAGAAAGATGAATTTAAATTCTAGCAAAGTAAAATGTATTTATTGCTCTTCTTTGTCAAACCGTGTACGTCTTAGGAGAGCACTCTAAAAGCACTAGAAAAGACAATCTTAGAGATGTTCAACACGCTCACCTGCTATTAGAGAATTGTGAGAAGTACAAGGAAGATCTGTAGAAGTTTGACTGAAGATCCTATATATGGAGTCACTCAAATCGTGGGTATCTTTTCCTTTTGATACCACGAGCTGCAGAACAACATAGCTGCCCTAGGCTGTTAGCTCTCATGATCAGAATAATTACACTCTTTGACAAATTAAGTTTCTGAGAGGGCTGCATGAAGGATTTTGGTTGGTTGTTTGACAGAGAGCACCAGATTCTGATAGGTGTTCTGAACTTCTAAATCGAATTCCAGAGAATAACTCTTAAGTAGACGATAGAACAAAAATGAAAGCATTGCACTTACCTAGCAGGTGTCCAGACCCATCCATGCCCATGTGAAAAATGATTTTCAAATTAAAAATATGCAGCACATTTTAGGTTGGCTTTTCTTGACATGACTAGGTTGCAGCACTTGAAAGAGTTCTAGTGTACTTGTGTGCCTGAGTCCTGCACGTTCATATTTTCAATCTGTTTCAGAAAATCATTTTAATTCAACTGCATGCTATGGTCTCTACTTGCATGTAAGAAAATAATGTTTCACTAGCTTCTCCAGGAGAAGATGTTCTAATGTTGTAACATTTGCAAGATTACTTAGCTAAGGGCTCCGGATGCATGTTGATATATTTATGTGCAAAAGCAGCTTATTGTTTTCACTTGTGTTTTCATTAATACATGCATTATTTTCTTTTTGCAACAAATACTGTGCAATGTTAGCCAATGCGAGTATGTATTACTTGAAAATAATGTGATTAGTGCTGAGCAAGTAACATTTGAGAAACGTTATATTGTTCTATGAAAAGTCTGTGCATTCTTTGTCTAAAACATTCTAAAACTGAAAGATGTGTTATATGGGAAAGAGTTAAACTTTAGCTTTGGCCTTTGAATGAGATAGACCTTATGTCAGGCTGCTTGGCTCTTAGCAAGAGCCAGATGCTAGTAGGTTATTCCTATATTTAGGGCTTTTAAAGCCACATGGAGATCTGCATTTATTATGATTTGAATATGTTAACTCCATTGATGAATGGCTAATACTTATTCTTTCTGTTATGATTATTTGAATAAATTAGCAGAAGTGGGATTAGTGTCTCAAGCCTTTTCCTTAATGTGATTGGTTAAACATGTGATTTCTCCCTTTGCCGCAACTTGACCCTGGTCAAATGAATTATGTGCGTGAGTCAACACCCATGAAGCAATAGACCTTTCAAATACAGGGTTAGTGTGCTCCTTGGTGAGGCGAGGTATCAAGAAATGTCAATACTTTAAAAAGTCGCAATGGCTCGTTGAACTCTCCACAGGCAGGAGTGGAGCAGATTAGTCTTTAAACTTGTATAAAGTGTATTCTGGGAGGCTCCATTGGCTGTTAGTCATTAACGGCAAGCCTGTTCTAGGAAGACATTTTAAGTTCTGAAATGTACACTATTTTGAGATGCTATTGTGTGTTCAAAAGTGAATAAGGCTGTACGTACCCATTAATAAATGGCTTTTCCAAAACCGCAGTGGACACATCACTGTGACAATTGTATAGAAGCAAATAATTGGGCATTGTTGCCAGAAGCTTCAATGTTTTAACCCCTTCAGTGCTAATGACAAGGGTAACTCGTCATGTAGGGCCCATTGATTTCAATGGAAAGTCAATGGACCTACATGCACACCCCTTAGCAGCCAAGTGGTTAATTGTTAAAATTCATAGATGCGTGAAGTCAAAATCTTTACTGTCTCACAGAATGTTGCAGGCCCAAGTAGACCATTATCTAACCTACATTACATACATTTTGTTCAACAATTTGCCATCCTGAGCGTGTAAGAAACTTGACTCATGTAAAAATAGAGAATTCCGAATTGTACAATATTTGAATATCTTCCATCTACCCCTACCGAAGAACACATGACTTCTAGTTTATTAAGGCTAATTGTATCCTCACTCTCTATATGTATTAGTGAATGTATTTATATCTTGTCTCTTAACTTTGTGGTTAGTCATAAAATTCAAAAAGCTTTTGATTTGAAAAGGGTTTGTATATGGTGGTGGCAGTCTATTTCCCCCACATTAGATTGTGAAACCGTAATTGTAGAATCTGAATTACTGTTTGAAAAACTGTCACATAATAGACCCAAGGCCTCAGTGATTATTAGTAGAGACTAACACAAAGATGGGATATCATTATGAATACCAAGCAGCATGAAGGATTACAAGGCTTTGGAGATAGGACATGCCCTATTCGTTTAAGCTACCTCAGATTTCAAGGGCCACACAAATATGCCATTCTTCAAATCTTCTTCTAAAATGCTTAATGACAGAGTCCCTGGGGATATCGCTGCTAATGATTCACGCTACTATGGAACTAGTTCTTCACAACTAAATTACACCGTTATCAGTGGTGACCAGCCGAGCACTGCTGTCACCTTTACTTACCCTTTGATCAGAATGTTAATGGTTTTGCATACTACTGGCAATGGCATCTGCGTGTTACCTTCTACCCATCTTTTCTTGCCTACCTGGGACACATCATTAGTAAGAACAAAAACATGCATGCCCTGGGAGCAAGTGACCAAGCAAACAAACACATCCAGAGAAGCACTGATGAATTTGCCATCCAACACACTGGCTCTCTGATAACATGGAAGCTTTACTTGGTTTGATTCTGAGGCTAGAACCAAGTGCAGAGGGAAGTACAGCCAGATTAGACATGTGCTTGCTTGGCCTTACTCCCTTCTACCAGGTGCATAAATATAATCTGGCTTTCTCAAAATGGACGAGTTTCTTTAAATATAAGAAATAGCTGGCATGGGCTGAAAAAACATTGATCGAAAAATGCTCATGGTATTAAGAAAGAAGATAGGAAGAGTTTAGATAACTACTAGCAAGAAGCACAGAGTCCTTAAATATGGGTAGTTCTTCTACTCTAATAACCTATAAACAGTGTGGTGACCATCTCTCACTATTATACTGTATCTTTTTTTTCAGAAGTCAACATTAGGGAACTTTTCTGTCCAACTTTTTAAAGCATTTATAGAGCTTTCATCACATACATGAAACCCTTCAAAGCAATCTGAACTGATGACTGTTCTGATTTATCATTTTATGGATATACTTACTGGTGAACTGCAATTCTACCAAATCAAACTAAATCTTGCCCATTATTCATTTATGATCCACGAGTCAGTGCCACATCTGTTCTCATTAATTAAAAAAAAACTTTTTTGAATTATTTTATTTCATTTATAAACAAAACATATACTTAACACACAAATGCATCAAAAATAGCATCAAAATGTCATCCTTAAACCATATTTTACTCACTCATACACTCTTAAATGATTTTTTGGCTTGAACTGGATGCTTTCCAAATATTGCCATCCCACTCAGAAAATAAAGTTTACAACACACTCTAATCTTGATTTACTTATTGGGGGAAAGGGGATGGGGGGTATTGGGAAATCACCATAGTATGTTTTAATGTCTGACAAGAATTCTCTTCAATCTGGAAACAAATGTGCTTTATAAAACTAATTTAAATGTTTCTGTTAATAACATAAAGGAGAATGTTTTATTAAAAAGTTTTATCGAGTGGGAATTAGGACTCAACATTAAATGATGGGAAGGAGTTTGCTTGATGCACAAGTTACTACTTGTGTAACAATATATCTGTAAGAGACATTAGTTAGTGATAGATTCCTTACCTTAGATCAGGGGTACTCAAAGTACCGCCCGCGGGCCAGTAGCGGCCCGGCAAGCCTTCAGTGGCGGCCCGCGGAGCTTGAGACATCGCACCTGTGTGTTTTATTTTTTAACTTCAGCAAACACCTCGGGGAGCAGCAGTGCGAGTCAGAGACACTGCTCTGTGGGGGCCCGGGCGATTCCAGCCACAGTCAAGAGTGGAGCAGCAGGGGCGCTAAGAGGTGAACAAAGCCTCATTAACAAACAAATGGTCGTTTAAAGACCTGTGAAGTACTGGGGTGCCTGGGAGGCTGTGTCAGCCAGGCTGACGCACAGGGGAGAGGGGGTGGGAGGGGGGAGGACAGCAGGAACTGAGAGCCGGGTGAGGTCGGAGGGCAGAGCAGGGAGTGAGAGCCCGGGTGAGGGAGGTGGAGGGCAGAGCAGGGAGTGAGAGCCTGGGTGAGGGAGGTGGAGGGCAGCAGGGAGTGAGAGCCTGGTGAGGGAGGTGGAGGGCAGAGCAGGGAGTGAGAGCCCGGGTGAGGGAGGTGGAGGGCAGAGTAGGGAGTGAGAGCCCGGGTGAGGGAGGTGGAGGGCAGAGCAGGGAGTGAGATCCGGGTGAGGGAGGTGGAGGGCAGAAATCTTGAGAGTCGGAAGACATAAGGGACAGTTATGAAGGGGCTCAAAGGGAGCGCACATCAGATAGGTCAAGACAAGATTTAAGTCCCTTTGAGACATTATGAAAGACACAGGAGGAAATGTGTGTGTAATGCCTTTGAGGAAGCGATTAACACCCTGGGACTTAAAAAGAGAAGGCCGATCTGGAAGCCGCTCAATCTCCATACATGGAGGTGGAGGCTGGACAGGTTCAGGTGGAGGACTGTCCCCTGCTGCTGTGACAGAAGATCCTCCCGAAGAGGCAGTCGGATCGGTGGATCGATCGCCATGCTGAGTAGCTCGGGATACCAGTATCTTCGTGCCCAATCAGGAGCCACAAGGATGACTTGGGCCCGGTCGCGCCGAATCTTCTTCAGCACTCTGGGTAGAAGTGGTATAGGTGGAAAGGCGTACAACAGACCGCAGCTCCACTCGCGATGAAAAGCGTCACCGAGCGAGTGCCGCCTTGGAAATTCCAACATGCAGAACTGATGATATTGCGTGTTCTATTCGGTGGTGCATAGATCTAACCAAGGCTCTCCCCACTGCAGAAAGAGACCTTGCGCCACGCCCGAGTTCAGACGCCATTCGTGATCCATCATGCACCGGTG
Source organism: Lissotriton helveticus (assembly GCF_964261635.1). Taxonomy (NCBI): domain Eukaryota; kingdom Metazoa; phylum Chordata; class Amphibia; order Caudata; family Salamandridae; genus Lissotriton; species Lissotriton helveticus. Next base: position 1,119,297,639 of record NC_136063.1, on the reverse strand, counting down.
GCTAAGTTAATCTGCCCTGGCGTTCAGAGAACCTGCCAGGTGTTTAACCACCAAGGTAATGCCTTGATGTTCCAGCCATGTCCAGAGGCGCGGAGCCTCCTGACATAGGGTCCACGACCCCACCCCGCCCTGTTTGTTGCAGTACCACATGGCGGTGGTGTTGTCTGTGAACACCTGCACTACACTTCCCCGGACAGAGGGAAGAAATGCTTTCAGTGCAAGTCGGATTGCCCGAAGCTCCAAAAGGTTGATTTGGAGCCGGGACTCCCCCGGAGACCAGAGGCCTCTGATCTCCTCCTCTCCCAAGTGGCCGCCCCATCCCAGGAGGGACGCATCCTTCACCACTGTGTGCTCCGGTTGGGGAAGGGAGAGGGATCTGCCATTGACCCAATAGCGATTTGTGAGCCACCACTGCAATTGTCGTGCAGCCCTCCGAGACCTGGACATGATCGGACAGACTGCCCTGATGCTGTGCCCACTGGAACTTCAGGTCCCACTGCAGAGCCTGCATATGCCATCTGGCATGTTGCACTAGCAGGATGCAGGAGGCCATGAGGCCCAGGAGCTGGAGGGTCATCCTGACTGAAACCCGGGATAGAGGCTGAAAGATCGGAATCCTAGCCTGAACATCCCAGACTCACTGTTCGGGAGGATAAACCCGAAACTGCATCGAATCCAGAACCGCTCTGATGAAGGGGAGCTTCTGAGATGGAATCAGGTGCGACTTTGGCACGTTGGAGGATAATCCCAGCAAATGCAGGAGGTCGGTCATAGTCTGGAGGTGGGAGACGACTGCCTGGGGCGAGCCTGCCTTCAACAACCAGTCGTCGAGATAGGGGAAGACTGGAACTCCTGATCTGTGCAGATGAGCTGTGACTACTGCCATCACTTTCGTGAACACCCGAGGGGCACTGGTGAGGCCAAAGGGGAGCACGGCCAACTGAAAGAGCTCTTGCCCTACCGTGAACCGCTGGTAACGCTGGTGGGCCGGCAGGACGGGGATATGAAAATCCTGCAAGTCCAACGCTTCCTTCCAGTCTCCAGGGTTGAGGGCAGTCAAGACCTAGGCCAGAGTCAACATCTTGAACTTCTCCTTCTGGAGGAAGCCATTGACGTTCCTGAGGTCCAAGATGGGGCGCAGGCTCCCTTTCCCCTTCTAGGGGACCAGAAAGTACTGGGAATAACAACCACATCCTACTTCTGGCCCATGAACGCGCTCGATGGCCCCCTTTGGCCAAGAGGGCCGCGACTTCCTGTTGGAGAAGCACAAAGTGATCCCCCGATATGCGGTGGAACTGAGGTGGCATGGCTGGAGGGGCAGACTCGAAGGGGAGGGAGTAGCCCCTTCGGACGATTTGCAGCACCCACCTGTCCGAGGTGACAGAACATCAGTGGGGAGGTGATGGCGAATCCTGTCATCCACCGGGCGTGGGGTGCACCCCAAAGCACAGACTAGGAAGGCTTTGAGGCGGATGCTGCTGGAGCTGAGGTGGACTGACCCGCATGCTGTCCCCTGTCCCGCCGCGGCAGGACCACATCCACGGCTGAGGTTGGTTCTGCGCAGGCTTCTGGCTGAACGAACTTGTCCGGGCGCCCCTTCCGTGGCCACAAAAGGAACGAAAAGCAGACATGGCCGGGCGCATGGTGGAGAGACCCAAGGACTTGGCCGTAGCCCGGGAGTCCTTAAAACGCTCCAGCGCACTGTCTGCTTTATCGCCAAACAGGTGGGTACCATCAAAAGGCATGTCCATAAGAGAACTCTGAACATTCCCTGAAAACCTAGTGGACGGCAATCAGGCATGGCGATGGAGGGCCACTGTCGTGGAAATCGCCCTACTCAGTGAGTCCGCGGTATCCAGGCCATACCGGATGGCGAACTTTGCTGCATCTTTCCCCTCTGCAACAGTTTGGGAAAGCATTGCCTGAACTTCTGCGGACACTGAGGCAGCGTCTGCGTAACCTTGTCTCACACAGCATGAGAGTAGCAGCCCAAGAGGCATGCAGTGTTCACCGACCGCAGCCCTAAACTGGCAGAGGAAAACAGTTTCTTGCCAAACTGTTTCAGCTTCTTAGAATCCTTATACGGCGGGGCGGTAGGAAATGTGCTTTGGGAAGTGGAGACTTCGATGACCAGGCTCTCCAGAGTTGGGAGGGTTGTTAAAAAGGCAGGGTCACCCAGGGCCGGGCGATGACGCCAGGCTACGTTCTTATCCACAGGAACCCCCATGGTTGGTCTAGACCAGGTGCCCATCAACACATCAGTTAACACCTCATTGAACGGCAGCAGGGGCTCCATAGAGCTTGCCGCCGGCTGAAGGACTTCAGTGAGGAGGTTAGTTTTAAGGGTCACCGTAAGCCGGTCAAGGTCAAGGGCTTCAGCTGCTCTATGGAGCACCACAGTGTATGTGGCCCCCTCCTCCATGGACACAGCAGGAGGAGAAAGAAAACCAGGGTCAGAGGAGAGGTCAAGGCCACCCGCATCCTCCGACTCTTCTGCCCACTTCTGTTCCGATTTGCACTGCCATGCAAGAGGGTCCTCAGACCCCTCCCAGTCATCCTCTTCCTCCACTGCCCGTGGCACAGGCTGAGGAGACGAATGCCAGGCCTCCAGCAACTTACGGGACCGCTCCCGCAAGGCCTTCGGAGCCATGGCCAGACAGTCGGAACATGACCGGGAGTCATGGTCGCGCTCCAGACAGTAGAGACAGACGCCATGGGGTCGGCCACAGACATCGTACGGCGACAGGCTCCGCAGCATTTAAACCCAGGAATCCCTATGGGGCACCAGGAGTCAAAGACTCAAAAAAGTGGAGACAAAAGTCTCAAAAAGTTAGACAAAAAGTGACTAGGGTATGTGCTCTAACCGGATCTGCGCTTGCTGGCACGAAAAAAAAAAGAACGGACGTCAGCGTGCATGGGTGGCGCCTAAGTAGTCTCCGTGATGTCATCTTGGCGCCTATGATGCCAGCGACGGATGCAGAGCCGCACGGCGCCACCTTCCGACATGCAGGGGTACTGCTGACGGAAAACTTTCCGGATCCAGTCTGACGCCTGGGGATTCTAAGGTAAGGAATCTATCACTAATGTGTTCCTTTCAGATTTGATAGTTTCATTGGTATCGTTCACTTGCCAAGGCTACTAGGATTATTACATTGAGGACTCCAACTCTACTACTGCACTTTAAACAGCTCACGGCTGAATGCTATCTTGATTCAGGTTTGCAAAAAAAGATCCTGTTTATTATTGATTATTATTGATGCACAATCGTTTCCCTAAAGAACAAATTACTTAACTATGGTAACTCCTTTTCTGGTGGAGACTATCTACCCTAAGATTCCTTACCTTAACATATTATCCAAGCATCAGAATGAATCCGGAAAATCTTGAGCAGTGTCTCTGCTCAATGGTAGATAGCACCAACTGCTCAGCGTTGTCGTCCACGCCTCATATGATGTGCATGGTGCTTATCTAGGCACCATCCATCACCATGACATCAGTTTCCTTCATGATATATTCCACCCCCACAGCAGCTGAGCCACATCAGAATATTTCTTACCAGTGTGATGGATTGAATAGGACCTTCCATATGAGGAAGTGCAATTCACAAAGTGGGGATGAAGGAAGGGTTGGTAAGGATCTGTGGTTGGATAGAGTCTACCATTAAAAGGCATTACTGAAGATAAGTAACTTGGTCTTCTGGAAGAGACATCTAACCACAGATTAATTACCTTAGAATAGATACCACAGCAATAGATGCCTCAGTGGAAGGGCTGCAAACTGACTTATATCAAGACATCCTGCAAGACTGAGCGGACAAAGTGCCCCTCTCAACTGTCCTGACAATCCAGTCAGCAGAGCTTCGTGAAGATATGAAGTGACACCCATGTGGCTGCCTGACAAATTTCGAGAACAGGCACTCCGTGTGCTAACAAAGTAGTTGCAGCCTTGGCTCTGGTAGAGTGAGTCCCCAAGTCTTCTGAAGGCTGCTTCTTCGCCAATGCATAGCTGATTTTTATGTAGAGTATAAGGTATTTACCAGCTTTAAAGTAAAGTCCAACAATGAGTGGGTACAGTCCTTCATTACACTGGTGGTGAACAGGCCTCTTGGGTATTGAGTGAGACCAAAGGGGCCTGACTAGGGAACCAAAGTGGCCCTGGCAAAAAAGAGCTCAAACCAGCCATGCTCCTGTCATCTTCTCATACAGTCTCTCCCTTTCCCTCCATCAATTCTCTCTCTCTCTCCTCTTCTTTGCCTCTTCTCCCTCTCTGGTTGCTTTCTCTCAACCTTAAACTTCCCTCACCCCCTCTCTTTCTCCCTTCCTTTAAGCCTATCTGTGCCTGTTGCAATTAAACTAGGGGAGCTCGGGAAAGTGACAGAAAGGCAGGGGCACCAACTCTGTGGGAAAATGCCCAGCGAAATAAAAGGCCTGTCTGGTCCTGGGGGCTAAGGTTGCCAATAATCTCTTCAAAGTCCTCAGCAGATACCAGCAATAATACAAATTCCATGAGCTTCTTGGTGCCATTCCTTTTTCTCCTCTGGTGATCGATCAGATCTAAATTGTATACTACCTCTTTTTGAACAATATATATCTGCTTTACAATAAAGTATCTAACCACTTGAACCTTATTTACTAAAGATCCTGAATTATTGTGGCATCAGGCATAAAGTGCAGAGGGACCAGAGTTCTTGTTACTACCTAATGATGGAAACACAAGCTAATTCGGACTAGAAACAGATGCAAGGACATGTACATATTTCTAAGGGTGGATGAATACAATACTTTTTGAATGTTCGAGAAAACGTTTGTGGGGGAAAGCTAGACCTGCTTTGTGGAAGCAATAGGGTATTACTCAGTTGACCGCAGGAATTCTGAGAAGAAGAAGCTTTACAATGCCTCTCCTTATTGTAGGGAAGAGAATTTAAATTTTTTAGGAAAAGGCACTAAATGGTTGCTTTTGTGGTTTCTTCCTGCAAGCATGAGCAATCAATTACCTGCAGTGTACAAGAACTGGTTCGCTCTCCACTCTTTTTTCCCTCACACAGTTTACGAAGTCCAAGAAGTCAGAGGAGTCATCCGGAACACCATGATCAGGCCATGCAACGTACTGGAGATGTGTAACAGTATGCTCTTTACCACTCTAAAAAAAAAAAGTCATAATATGATTAAGAAAGTCTCTTAAATTAATATTTTGTGAATGTACACACACATCATGTATATATATATATGCACAAGTTACTTACCTTCGGTAACGATATATCTGTAAGAAACAGTAGTTAGTGTTAGATGTCTTACCTTAGAATATCCCCAGGCGTCAGACTGGATCCGGAAAGTTTGTTCGTCAGCAGTACCCTTGCGCGTCGATAGGCGTCATCTGCGGCTCCGTGTCCGTCGTCCTCGCGCGCTGACATCAGTTCTTATACACAGCTTTTCCGCGCCAGAAAACGCAGACCCATGATAAAAACCAACACTGGTGCCATAAAAACTAGGGCCCTGAAATGGGATGACCTTAACCCTAGATATCGGTTCGCAGAACGGGGAGGATGGGTGGGGCGGTAAGGAATCTAATACTAACTACTGTTTCTTACAGATATATCGTTACTGAAGGTAAGTAACTTGTGCATCTGAAAGAAACAGGTTAGTGTTAGATTCCTTACCTTAGAATAGATACCCCAGCAATACCAACCCCGGTGGAGGGTCTGCGAACCAAGAGAACACCAGAAAGTCCTGGAGAACAGAATGGCAGAAAAAGCCATCTCTCCGGACTTGGCTGTCCTGGCAGTAGTGCCTAGCAAACGTGTGCAGCGAGGCCCACGTAGCTGCCTGACAGATGTCCTGCAAGGGGACTTCCCGACCCAGGGCAGTAGTAGCCGCCGTGGCCCGAGTGGAATGGGCGCACAGCCCCACCGGAGGCTCCTTTTTTGCCGAGGAGTAACAGACCTTGATGCACCAAACGACCCACCGAGAGATGGTCTGCTTGTGCACCGCCCGTCCCTTCTTAGCGCCCACGTAATCAACAAAGAGCTGGTCGTCCACCCGGAAATGGCATGTGCGGTCTAGATAAAAGGAGAGCGCACGGTTTGGGTCCAGGCGGTGGAGCCTCTCTTTCGAGGGATGTGGAGGCGGAAAGAAGGTGGGCAAGGTGATGGACTGCCCGATATGAAAGGCTGTAACCACCTTGGGCAGGAAAGAAGGACAAGTTTTCAGAACAACCTTGTCCGGATGGACAGAGAGGAAAGGGGGCTTAGAAGACAGAGCCTGGAGCTCGCTCACTCTCCTGGCAGAGGTGATGGCAAACAGGAATGCAGTTTTAATAGTCAGGTGACGAAGAGGACAGTTATGAAGTGGCTCAAAGGGAGCGCACATCAGATAAGTCAGTACAAGGTTCAAGTGTCCCGCGAGGCCGTAGCCGCGCGTGTCCGGTGCAACGACAAAGAGGTCGTTAGCGTGGTGAGTGGGACATATATACCCCCCGCCTCGCGCACCGAACATGACGCGGCACTGCCCGTGCCCAGGCGGGGACTCCCCGAGAGTCCCTGCCCCTTTGGGAAGAAAGGGGTGTGTGGAATGCCCGATGGCACTAGAGGGCCACCCTCTTGAGTGGCCTCGGACAGCCGCATAGTACCATCATGGCGACAGCGCTCCCCACCCCCAAGCACTTAGCATGCATGCAAATGAATACACACCACACAAATTTTGTTATGGGAAAAACTGCTGCAGGTTTATTACCTACAACGTTATGTAATATGTGTGTGATGCCTTTCAAGAATCTATTTACAACAGGGGACATGAAAAGAGAAGGCTGATCAGGAAGCCTTAAGAAGGCTGAAATGGCAGAGAGATAGCCTTTGATAGTGCCCAGAGCAGAGCCCTGCTGGGCAAGAGAAAGAAGGAAGAGGAGAACCTCTGAAAGGGGGGCAGAAAGGGGATCCACAACCTTTGCTGTGCACCATGCCACAAATTTGTTCCACCTGCAGGCGTATACCATCTTTGTGGAGGGACGCCTGGCTGCCAGAATAACATCACAGACATCAGGAGGCAAGTCAAATGGCCTCAACTGTTGCCGCTCAATCTCCAAGCATGTAGGTGGAGACTGGACAGGTTCGGGTGGAGGACCGTCCCCTGCTGCTGCGACAGAAGGTCCTCCTGAATCGGCAGACAAATCGGGGGATCGACTGACGTGCTGAGTAGCTCGGGATACCAGTATCTTCGTGCCCAGTCAGGAGCCACAATGACTTGGGCCCGGTCTCGCCTGATCTTCTTCAGCACTCTGGGCAGAAGTGGTTAGGTGGAAAGGCATACAATAGACCGGAACTCCACTCGCGACGAAAAGCGGCTCCGAGCGAGTGCCTCCTTGGAAATTCCAACGCGCAGAACTGATGACATTGCGCGTTCTCTTCAGTGGCGAATAGATCTAACCAAGGCTCTTCCCACTGCTGAAAGGGACCTTGCGCCTCGTCCGAGTTCCGACGCCATTCGTGATCCACCATGCAAGGCGGCTGAGTTAGCTTGCCCTGGCGTTCAGGGAACCTGCCAAGTGTTGAACCACCAGGGTGACGCCCTGGTGTTCCAGCCATGTCCAGAAGCGCAGAGTCTCCTGACAAAGCATCCACGACAGCACCACGCCCTGTTTGTTGCAGTACAACATGGCGGTGGTGTTGTCCGTGAATACCTGCACTACACTTCCCCGGACAGAGGGAAGGAATGCCTTCAGTGCAAGCCAGATCGCCCACAGCTCCATAAGGTTGAAATGGAGCCGGGACTCCGCCGGAGACCAGAGGCCCCTGATCTCCGCCTCTCCTATGTGGCCCCCCATCCCAGGTGGGATGCATCCGTCACTACTACGTGCTCCGGTTGGGGAAGCGAGAGGGATCTGCCACTGACCCAATCGCGGTCCGTGAGCCACCACTGCAACTGTCTCACAGTGCCCTCCGAGATTCTGACGTGGTCGGACAGGTTGCCCTGATGCTGTGTCCACTGAAACTTCAGGTCCCACTGCAGAGCCCGCATCCGCCACCTGGTGTGATGCCCCAGCAGGATGCAGGAGGCCATCAGGCCCAGGAGCCGCAGCGTCAACCTGATCGAGACTCGGGATAAAGGCTGAAAGATCAGAATCAGAGCCTGAATATCCCGAACCCGCTGCGCGGGAGGATAAACCCGAAACTGCGCCGAGTGCAGAACCGCTCCGATGAAGAGGAGCTTCTGAGAGGGGCACAGGTGTGACTTTGACACGTTGATGGAGAACCCCAGCGAGTGCAGGAGATCGGCCGTAGTCTGGAGGTGGGAGACGACTGTCTGGGGCGAGCCCGCCTTCCACAACAAGTCGCCGAGATATTGGAAGACTGAAATCCCTGATCTGCCCAAATGAGCTGCAACCCCTGTCATCACTTTCGTGAACACCCGAGGGGCACTGGTGAGGCCATAGGGGAGCACGGTAAACTGAAAGTTCTTGTGACCTACTGTGAACCGCAGGTAACTAATGTGGGCCAGCAGGATGGGAATGTGGAATTATGCGTCCTGCAGGTCCAACGCTAGCATCCAGTCTCCAGGATCCAGGGCAGACAAGGCCTGAGCCAGAGTTAGCATCTTGAACTTCTCCTTCCGGAGGAAGCGATTTACCTCCCTGAGGTCCAAGATAGGACGCAGGCCCCGGTCCTTCTTGGGCACAAGAAATTGTGTGAGTAACTACGCCCTACTTCTGGTGTTGGAACGCGCTCGATGGCCCCCTTGTCCAAGAGGGCCGTGACTTCCTGTTGAAGAAGTGCTAAGTGACCCCCCGACTTGCGGTGGTACTGGGGTGGCATGGCTGGAGGGGTAGTCTCGAAGGGGAGGGAGTAGCCACTGAGGACTATTTGTAAAACCCACCTATCCGAAATGATGGTGCTCCAGCGGGGGAGGTGATGGCGAATCCTGCCGCCCACTGGTGTTTGATGGGCCTGAAAAACCAGTCTATGAAGGTTTTGGGGCAGTGGTGGAAGTGGACTGACCCGCCCTCTGGCCCCCTGACCCGCCTCTGGGAGTCGGACGTCAGAGCTGAGAATGCTGCTGCTGCGGCCTGTGGCTCTGAAGTGAACGTGTTGGGGCGCCCCTATCATGGCCACGAAAGGAGCGAAAAGCATAAGGCGGAGGCGGATGCGTGGCGGAAAGGCCCAAGGACTTGGCCGTAGCTCGCAAGTCCTTAAAAAGCTCCAACACACTATCTGCCTTGTTGCCAAAAAGGCGAGTGCCATCAAAGGGCATGCCCATCAGGCTGTTCTGGACATCGCTTGAAAAGTCAGTGGTTCTCAGCCATACGTGATGGGGTAGCGCCACTGTCGTGGAAATCACTCTGCCCAGCGAGACAGCGGTGTCAAGGCCACAACGATTCGTGGACTTCGCTGCATCTCTCCCCTGAGCAATAGCCTGGGAGAGCACTGTCCGCGCCTCCTCGGAAACTGAGGCAGCACCTGCGCCACCGTATCCCACACAGAGTGGGAATAATGGCCCAAGACGCATGCTGTTTTGGGAGAGGAATATGGGGTCGCCCGGGCGATAGCCCCTGTGTTGGGCCTGGACCAGGTGCCCAAAAGGACGTCCGAAAGTGTATCATTAAAGGGCAGCAGCGGCTCCGCAGAGGAAGCCGCCGGCCGAAGCACTTCTGTCAGGAGGTTAGTCCTGATGGCTACTGTAGGGAGCTCAAGATGGAGAGCCTCTGCTGCCCTATGCATCACCACTGAATAAGTATCACCCTCCTCCGCAGCCACGTTTGAAGGAGACAGTGCACCAGGTTCTGGTGAGAAATCCTGATCACCGGCATCCCCAAAATCCTCTGCCCAGTCCGGGTCTAGCTGGCATTGGGCTGAGAGAGGGTCTTCAGACACCTCCCAGTCCTCCCCTTCCTCCATAACCTGCTGGGCAGGTGGGAAAGATGGGTGAGGATGGAGAGAGGGATAAAAATTCCCCATTGGCATCGGAAATAGGATCGATCGACAACGGTACGGCACCGTCTCCACGTCGGGGTGGAAGCCGGGGACCTCATCGGCCGGGGGGGCCGGCCCCTGTCCGCGCCAGTGCCGTAGACGTCGATGTCAGTGGAGGTCGTACGAGGTCAACCGACATCGGCTGGGATCCATGCATGGATCTATGGGGGTCTTGCGGCGCCAAGGCCGGAGTCATCGACAATATCGCGGCTGGAGCTGCCGACGCAAAAGGCTGAGAACCCCCAGTCGGACCCGCACTGCCCAAAGGCTGCCCAACGGGCCAAAGAGGCAGGCCATGGCCCAAAGGGTGCTGAGGGCAAACCCATGGGCGGTATCCAAGTTAAAGCACCTCCTGAACCCGTGGGGCCCGGTGACATCCTATAAGGGTCCGGCTACACAAAGTTGAGGTGCATGGACTCACAAAATTCCTTGAGTTGGGCAGGGAAATTCAGGGTGGCACGGAGCAGACTCTGGCTCCGCAGGGAGCATGTGCAAATGGGGCCTAGAGTTGCGATGTTGTTCCTGCACCTCATCTGATGACTTGGACCGGTGTGGCCAATTTGAAGAATGCCTCAACTTTTTGATCATCTTCTTCTTGTGGGAATCACCGATGATTACTTTGACCCTGAGGATGATCGGCGGGAACAATTCCGAGAGAAGTGACCTTCTGCACAACTGGGACCTGGAGCAGTGTGGAGCAGTCTGGTGTAAAAAGACCAGAAGCTTCATCGCATGCTGTAGGATTGCTTTTGGGATATGGCAGTAAGTGCAGGACAAGGAGTCATGGCCCGCTCCAGGAACCACAAGTAAATCAGGTGGGTGGTCTGTCACAGAGATGCGCTTTGACAGGCTCCACAGGGTTTAAAAACCATAGGTTTCTTAGGGGCCATCCGGACGGCACAATCTGAGCAAAAAAGCTCAAAAAGGTCAAATAAATGTTGAAAATTTGTCAAAAAACAACTGAGGTAGCTTCTGGATCTACGCTGATGGCACAGTAAGAAATTAACTGAGGTCAGTGCGCTGGGGTGGTGTCTATAATGGGCGTGCCTATTCACTTCAGGCACGGACAATGCAGACACGAAGCCATTCAGTGCCACCTACTGGCATGCAGAGGTACTGTTCAAGATTTTCCAAATCTAGTCGAACACCTGGGGAATATTATGAGATAAGAAACCTGCAGCTAGAAGTCTCTTTCAGATTATATGGACAACCTAAGTAACAATGATCCTGTTTGCTACAGACCCCTTCAGTCATTTTCATGCATTCTACCGGCCCATTTGCCAAAGGGCAAAAAGTACAGAGTAATTCTGAAATTATGATTGTCAGTCAGCTTTATTTATACATCAAGCAGTCCAATGGCGGTGACACAGTCCAACACAGTAGCAATCACTGCCTTGCTACAGAATACTAAGTCTTTCCCTTCAGTGGGTCAGAATGTCTCATATCAACGTTCAACACCGACAGTGGTCTCTCCTCGTTAGGTACCCAGGTTACAGTTGCTCCTTCTTCCTACACATACTTGGCATGCTACAACTCCATCAACATGAACACTTCCAGCCAGGCTACTGTATGCACATAGGTTGTGCTACAGCCTTGTTTCAATCTTTCCACAGGCATGGAGACACAAATGCCAGGCTACATGTGTCTTTGTTGAAATGTGTTTTGTCTTTCTGCCACCAGACAGCTTGCAAACACTATAAGCTATGGCTTGTACTTGTTTGACTTCCCATGGTTCTCTCTTGTGGTTAATTTTTAGCTTTTGCCACCTTCATTTGCTAGGTTTGACAGGCACGCCCTATCCTGTGCTGCCCCAAAGTTGCATCAAACTTGAGTCAGGTGTAACCCCGTTACGGGACATCCTCTACATCGCCTGACCAGGATATCATGATCATCAGACCACAATGACTTCTACATCTCTAGTCACTATTTCACACGATAGCCAGGAAAAGTATAGAGTATTGTTCCCTTCCATTTCTTTCCATCTAGTTGCATATCTCCTCTTGCCATTCTCCTCCTCTTTTGCCCTCATGCTTACCTTAGAACCTAAGAACATTTTGCCACCAACATTCCATCTCCTGTCAGTTGGAACTGCAACATTGTTGTTGACATAGTGCCCTTTGGTGGTGCTGACTTATGCGAAGAATAAACTACTAAACCTTTTCTGGGTCATCTTACTTTCATTTATGACACTAGCAGTGAGCTCAAGAACACCACTGCTGCTGAGAACGCTACCAGCGCCATCACCCCTTTCCACTCTTCATTTGGCATATGATGTGTGCTGCCACTCTTTCATATCCATTAATATTACTACTGCAATACTGTCTTGTATAAATCGGCCTTGTTCTGTTGTGTTCAAATGCATTTTTCTATTTGCACGTTCGCTTTGATTCTCCGTCAGTCGGGTATCATACCCATTGCCACATCTGTGTGCGGCTCTGCATGTTCCTCAATGGGCAAGAGTGCTTCCTACTTGTTCTGTGTTGAAAGGGCAGTTTCCCAAGACCTGCATTCTTTCCTTCATATGCAACGCTCTGGATTTTGAGACTCTTCAAAGTGCGAGAACCCCTCTAGTTTTCCTGCACCCTATTGCTTAGAGGAAAAACAGTGCTGAAGTCTTCAAAAGCATAAATGAGGAGTGAAGATCTCTCAGGTGTAACCCTGTGTGCAGAAATGTGGCTCTGGAGGTTCTGAAATCTTCACACAAGGGGTTTATGGACATACGTTCCTATTTCATGATGCAGCTATGCCAGTAACAGAAAGAACTGCAAAGCTCCAAAACTGCACTGCCAACACCCAGGAGGAGACAGTACTTCTGTCAAACACAGTCTGTTGTCATACATAACAAATCCAGGAATTCTAGTGGAGAATTGAAGAACTTGAAAATGGCATTGGTGGAATAATCTGCCAGTGCTAGGTATTCCTGAAGGATTAGGAGGGACTGGTCCTTGATTGTCAATATGATTCAAAAAGCATTCCCTGAGCAGGGTAATTGGGACAATGGCATTTAAATTCAGTGAGGTTACAGAAGTTAAATTTGCCCCAATTCCTGATCTCATGCTTCTTCTAATATCAGACCTCAGCCTTTCTTGATTCACATTGGGAACTTTCAGTTGTGTCAAGCAAGTCCTACCACACCTGTAATGGCCAGTTAAACTTCTTTTATTGTTCTATCAGATTTTTTCGTGGGACTATTAAAAGGAGATGACGTCTGTCGGAAATTATTAAAGCACTAAAGGCAACTGGGGCTCAAGTGTATCTTCAAGAACCAGCCAGACTAAAAATTTGAGAAAAGGCCATACTTTTTTTAAGTCCTTCCAAAGAGGAGGCCTCTAAATTGATGAAACAATGGGAGCATGACACAGATTACTTTACCAAGCAGAGCAATGCAAATAATACTAGTGATGTTGGATAAGGACTAGTCTATTCCACTAGTGGTACACTGACAGGATTTGGCGTTAAACTGCCTTTGTTTGTAGAAAGGTGTGGGTGGGCAGTTACTAATTCCTGTTTGATTATCAGCAGCTTGAAGTAAAATGATTATCCCTTATGGCTTGTGGGTCACACCTCAAAAAATCTACTCGCCCATTCACTATGGCCAGTCAGATCATATCAGGTTGAACTATTTTTAGCACCTACTTCTCCATTCTGGTGAGTGAACTTAAGCTGGAAGGAACAGGTGTTTTCTGTTCATTCAGAAAGTGAATGAGCAATAAAGACACCTTTAAATCTTGTTTTTATCTTGACACATTTGCTGTCCATTCAAGGACAGAGATCAAATATCAGTTTTAGGTCGAGCATTTAAGACCTCTTTTATATACTTTAGTATATGCTTATACGTGTATGTACTTTGTGGGCTTTGGAGATCGGCCCTAGGACTTGTCTGCTTCCGCTTAGGGACTTTTTTTTCTGTTCAACTGCCTCTATTTAACTGTCTTAATAGAAAACGACCAGTAAAGGTCAGTAAAATACCATAATTGCTTTCTTATGTGGGTCTTTCTTATTATTTATTTATCTGGCACCTGCCTCTATTTAATTTTCTTCAAAGAAAAGGACCAGCAGAGGTCAGTAAAATATCAGAATCACTTTAGCATTCTCTAGATTCCAGTCCCTAGAAATTGTCTTCCAACAGCACCCATAGACAATAATAGTTTTTTCAAATCTTGTATTTTAAGTGATATGACCACCGAAGGCCCTGATCTTATATTAAAAACAGAGCTCTGGACTATACCATTTTCTGCTGAAAGGCAATATTTGTCTCCATGTGTTCCCATACCTGGCATGTCACGCAGTTTGGTGCTTACTTTCCCTCTGTGTTAAAGAACTGTAGATGTTTCAGCACCCAAGCTAATGTGCTGCATAGCTCAATACATATAAGGTCCCAAAGGCGAGACCGATTGTATTGCAAATGCTTGTTCTTTTTAGTAATTGATTCTTATCCTGAAGGTTTTTGTCAAGTAAGCTGTCTGACAATCATTGTGAAACAAAAGGCCGAAATATGTCAGTTTTTTTCGAACACACAACATTTAAATAGCCTGTAAATAAATAGGATAAGTATTTCATAATATATCAAGAACTACAAAAGAACATTTATTTTGTAATTCAGAAGTGTGATGAAAACAAATATTTAAGTAGGAGCAAAACAAATCAGAACACTTTACTTGGTGATGTGCAAATGACATATTTACAGAAACTCGATTTCCAAACATTGTACACTATATGTTTTTATCGGCAAAACCATAAGTCAGTGGGAAATGTTGTGGCCATTTCAATCGAAAATCTGCTGATTGCAAATAAGTGTGCTACCACTTCATGCTTCAGGTATGTATTAATTAAAAATGATAGCATTTAAACATGATTTACAAAACATTCCTGCACCTGCCCTGATGACAATGAGGTTACTGAAGTAATAGGCAAGTCAGCAGTCACATGTATCCAATATGTCGCTAGATTTGTACTGTATATGGAGCAAAAGTTCAGTCTATTAAATCCTACAAATGTTTTTTGCTCAGCAGATATGCTGAACTTTCGCATTTAAAGGTGTTGTCATATTTGATAAATAAGAAAATGGTGGCTCGTAAATTAAATTGTTTGCACAGGATCACATATTTTGAGACCAGTTTATGGGTCAAGAGCATTATAATTAGGTCAGGTAGAATATTTAAGTCACTAGACCTGCAGGTCTAGGGACATTTTTATGATTTTTCGAGGCCTGTGGGTGGTACGGTATAAATGGATGCAAGGGTCGTAAGATAAGAGGGGAGATTTTTCGCTGAGGGGAGACATAGTAAAAATGGGAATGTAGGGCAGTTTGCAAACAGAAATCTGAAGGTTGATAAAAAATAAAAAAATGAAAAAGATGAGATTGGAATACAGTGAAGGAACCATGCAAAGAAGCATGCCAAAATAATATTCATGTGATTAATGTGCTAGAATGTACTCTCTTTAACTGCCGTTAGTCAAAACAGTAGGTTGGGATATTCATGTATAATGGATGAGTTACTTACCTTCGGTAATGCCTTATCTGGTATAAACATTATCTAGCCGCTGATTCCTTACCTTTGAACTTCCAGGCATCGGGCTGGATCCGGATGGCTTTTTATAGCAGTACCCCGCGCGCTGAAGGATGGTGTCGGTCAACTCCGCGTGATGTCGTAGGCGTCGGGTTCGTCATTGTTGTGAAGTCAACGTCATCTATATAAGCGTCACCCCATCGCACTGAGCCATGAAGTGACTGACCATGGTGGGTTAAAAAATAACTAGGCCCTGAGGAGGAGATAGCCCCGACACTAAACCAATCCACAGTGGGGGGAGGATGGATGGGTGGGTCGTTAAGAAATCTGTGGCTAGGTCATGTCTACCAGATAAGACGTTACTGAAGGTAAGTGACTTGTCCATCTGATAGAGACATCTAGCCAGATTCCTTACCTTTGAGCAGATACCCAAGCGATACCATCCCTGGAGGAGGGACTGCTAAATGGTTTTAAACCAAGAAATCCTTCAAGACAGAGATGCCAAAGAGGCCTTCTCTGCGGACCTGAGAATACAGGCAATAGTGTCTGCTGAACATGTGCAGATATGCTCACGTGGCCGCTTGGCAGATGTCATTAACCAGGACACCACACTAAAGTGCTGTGGTGGCTTCCTTCGCCCCGGTCGAATGAGCCCTGTTTCTTCACCAAGGCGTAACAAATTTGAATGCAGAGAATGACCCAGCGTGAAATGGTCCTCTTCCGAACTGCTCACCCCTTCTTTGCGTCAACATACCCTATGAAGAGTTGGTCGTCCATCCGGAACTCTTTAGTGAAATCAAGGTAGAATGATAATGCTCTTTTTGTGTCCAGAGGGCGAAGACGCTCCTCTTCCTTGGAAGGATGCAAGGTTTATTGAAGGTAGGCAGAGTAACAGACTGAGCCAAATGGAAAGGTGTTACCACCTTAGGCTGAAAAGACGACCCACTAAGGAGCACTATCTTGTCCGGAAAGACAGTCAGGTAAGGAGGCTGGGAAGACAGAGCTGCAATTCGCTAACCCTTCTGGCTGAAGTTATGGCTACTAAAAAGGCTGTTTTGATAGTGAGCAGCTGAAGGGGGAAATTTTCCATAGTTCCAAACGGTGCACACATCAAAAAGGTAAGGACCAAATTAAGGTCCCATTGTGGCATAATAAAAGAAGGGGGAAACAGATGAGTAAGCCCCTTTAAAAATCTCTGTGTAAGAGGAGATTTATATAGAGACGGATGAATTGTAGCCAAAGGAAAGCAGACAGGGCTGAAAGGTAGCCTTTCAGAGTGCGCCAAGCAGAGACCTACTGGGCCAATGAAAGAATGAAAAGAAGAACATTTGATAGGGAGGCAGACAAAGGGTCAACAGATCGCTCTTTACAGTATTTACAAACATGTTGCCACCAGCAGGCATATACCGACTTCATGGAGGGAATCTTAGCTGCCAGCATAACCTCATCGACTTCAGCAGCAAGGTTGAAAGCTGTCGAGTATCACAGCTCAGTCGCCACGCAAGGAGGAGAAGAGTGGAAAGTTTCGAGTGGAGGACCCTCCCCTGCTGCTGCGACAGAAGATCCTCACCAAGAGGCAGCCTGACCGGAGGATCAATGCTGATTTGCAGAAGCTTGGGATACCAGACTCTTTGTGCTCAGTCCTGAGCCACAAGGATGACTTGAGCCTGGTCGCTCCTGATCTTCTTGTGCACTCTGGGCAGGAGTGGTATGGGCAGAAAGGCGTACAGAAGGCCTTACGGATGCACCAAGGATGCTCCTAGTCCCATTAATTTTGTGCCTTTAGAGATAATTACTATGGAAGAAGTTAATTTAACTCTAAAGAACAGTGTATTAGGAAAAGCCTTGGGGCTTGATGGGGTTCCTGTGGATGCCTTTAAGTCACATCCCTCTATATGGGTTCCGATCCTCACCCACATTTTTAATGCTGCTGCAAATGGTCACACCTCTAAAACCTTAGTAGAAAGTGTGATTGTCCATCTTTGAAAAGGGGGACAGAGGTGATGCCAAGTGCAACAGGCCCATATCACTTTTAGATTATTCAATTAAACTAATGGATAGAGTGATCTGGCAAGGCTAGAACCTAAGCCCAGGAAAACGATATTTTGTCAGACATTCCGTTTTGGTTCAGAAAGGCTATAGATACTGGGGAACAGGAGATAAACCTGCACCTCATTAGTAAATATACTCTGGCAAGGGAAGGGCACATATACCTGTGCATTGCAGGCCTGTCAAGTGCTTTTGATCTTGTGAACCATGCCAAATTATGGCAAGTATTAATGAATATCAGTGCCCTAACTGATATTGTTTTCCCTCCCAGTTGTATCCCTGTCTAACGTCATCCGTGCATTATGGTAGTAATAGAGAACACACAGAGAAGTTACGAGGGACCCAGGGGATCAGGCAGGGATGTGTGCTTGCTCCTCTATTGTTCTCCTTATTCATTAACGGGGTGGGCTGTTTTCTGCAGAATGCTGATGCCCCAAGGGTGGGTGCCTGACTCACTCCTATTTTTTTTTAAGATGATGATCCGGTGCTCGTCTACAGGACAGCAAATTGCCTCCAGCGGTTGATTTACAATTTTGTAAATTTTATTGCGAACAGAGATCTAAAGTTGAACCTAGGTAAAACATACATCATGGCCTGTAGGAAAAAGAAGAGATTTGGGAAGAGTGTTTATATTCCGCGACAAAAATTAGAAGAGCTAAAAGGTTTTAGCTACTTGGGTATTGCATTCTCCCATAAAGGTGATTGGTCATCTCACATGGAAATAGCTCAATTAAAATGTATTAGGGCTATTGCTGCAGTTTTTAGCTTTTTAAGAAACTTTGAAATAAGCCCATAAGAGACATCATCAAGCTGTATAGAAGAAATGCCTACTGGTATCCCTGTATGGTTCCCTGGTTTGGGGCAGGGAAAAGTCTAACCTGCAGCAGCTCCCAAAAAATATTTCCTACCGAGGCTCCTGGGAGTGCCTAGCTCGACCCCACCTTTACAGCACATAAAGAACTTGGCATGGAGTATATAGAGGATACCATTCACCTTAGCATCCTGAAGAAGTGGTTGGTATCTGGTTAAAGAAGGGCACCAAGTTCACTAAAGAGGTCATTAGGAACTGCTTGTGCTTGGACCACTTTGATAAAATCCTGCGGCTGCAGAATGTAAGATTTTATTAAATGAATTAGGGGAAGATTTGAATCCCCTAGAACCCCATAGTATCCTGAAATAAAGTAAAAAGGAAATTACATGAATTTTAGTAGGAAAAAGGAATGTCTGCAGAAAACACCAGGAAAAATGAAAACCCACAATTTACAGATACTCTATGGGCCATGTTGAACAGGCGACACAAAAGTGCTTGGTAGGATTGAAAAATGTTTAAGATAGGTTTCTACTGACTAGATTACGCTAACAGTTAATCTACTGTTAAGTCCTCTTCACAAAAACGGATTTGTGGCCCCGGAATTTACCTAGATACCTGTGCGATATTAAGGCAATACAATCGACATCACACTTTTTGTTGCCCTGTAAATTTTACAGCAACATTAGAGGGCTTTTAATACAACTTCTCTTCCTGTTGCAAGGTGTTATTTTCCCTTAAGAGGCACTTATTTTTTTTTTAACAATTATCAAATTCTATACATGCTTTACGATTCTTGCATTTATAACAATGGCACTTCATAGGCATAATCCATTAACCTATCGAGACAATCTACACAATAAAGAAAAATCAAAGAATTGTAGAGCTACGTTTAAAACTTTGTTACTCTCAGCAAATGTCACTACCAGTATTTTAAGATTTTGTTATATGTAACATATTTATTTTATGTCTTGGTCTGTATTGACTTTAGGGGCAAACCCGTAATGGCGGAGATGCGCCGCCCCCTGCTAAAAGAAGAAAAATAAAATGTTAATGAAAGCCTTTTATCATTTTATTTTTGCCTGTCTAACAGCTGATAACGCGAGACTTCAGTGGGGCGTGCCAGGCAATCCTGTTCAGCAGGCATGGCGGAGGTGGAGCTTTTAAATGCTTATGTCAATTTGGCCGTCCGTTTTAGGGTGGCCAAACAGACATGCTCACTTAAGCTTCTCAAACCCAGCTGTGTTGCACACCCCAGGCTCCCAGGCACTGTCTGAGTGGCACACAAAGCTTCTCAGAGTAATCCCAGCACTTCTTTCATGCTGGAATTCCATTCCCACCATGAGAGAAGTGCTGGGATTGGCATCTAGGAGCCTACGCAGTCGGAGTCCAGGAGCAGAGGAGAGAAGCAAGGTGGCAGCCGTCGGAGCGGCATGTAAGTGTCATTTAAATTATTTTTAATTGAGCATTTAGTTTTGGTTGTGTTTCCCACCCACCACTAAGCAATAATAGCAGCCGCCACTGATTGACTTTCATTGAAAATATTCTTTTTTTAAATATATTGACTGGCACATTCGGTGTTAACTTTATATTATGTGGATTTTACATGCTTTTATTGTATTTTGTTTTATGGATTTGTATACAAATCTGAATAAAGATTTGTTTTTTGTATCTGAAACGACAAAAAACATGTACTGTGATTAGTTTGAAATATAAATTACGCTGTTTTAGAAGCAACACTCAGCGCCCTTTGGGATGAAAGGCGTGTATTTTGGTATCACAGAACTTCTGTAATATCAAACACACAGGTACTGGTCATTCGAAATTGATAGATCCCTGATTTGCATGTGCACGAACATATGCAAATAAGAAAAATCTTTAATCTGAGCATGTTCAGGAGGTGGTCAGTATGTTTGCACGCTACAACAATTAGTGGAAGATCCAAGCATCGCACAAAAAACAAGTGTAGCAAAAGAGCCACACCCACGCAACCGGAGAACGTTAAATGTATAGTATGCGGGGTCCGTGGTGAATTTTGGAGTGTACCGTTGTGGTAACACACAGCACATTTTTCATTGAAGTGGCCACTAAATCTCACAGACATGCAATTGTACTGACAAAACTGTATCGCGCACAAAGTATAATGTGTGGAAATTGGGTTTCAGCAAATATATACCACGTGCTCATCACCAAGTAAAGTGTCTTGATTAATTAGATCCTAATAAAATCTTTGTTTCCTTCAAACTTCAGTTACAAACAAATGTGCTTTATTTGTGCTTTCCTATCTGCTGATATATTTTTTAAATATTTGTACAGTTTATTTATAGATGTTTAAAAAAATACACCCTACAGTCTTTCATTGAGCACTTTCTGTACCCCAGCAAGATTGTCACATAGTTCACTTTACAAAATCCTCTCAATTTTCAACCAGAGGTAGAGAAAGAAAGTGGAAATGAAATCTCAATGTTGAGAGATTTAGCAACAGAAAATGTGACAAGATAAAATGCATCTTTATTGCCTAATAATCTCCTTAAATCCAGCATGGTCATTTTCTTTGGAGGGTGGGGGGGTGAGGGGGAGCGTTGGGTACTTCCATCAACTATGTTCCCGTAGCACAGATGAGGGTCGAGGAGTGCAAAGTAGTGCTCCCAACCCTGTCGGATGTAAAATAAATTGCCACTTTGAGCTGAGACAGAAAACTAGTGTCTCATTCGAATGGTAGCATTTAAATATTAGGATGCACAACATCAAACGCTGATTTAAATACATTTATCTTAACTAAAATATTAGGTTTCTGCATTTGCTAGTGTCTGGTTATTTGAAAAGGACAGGCATGTACTTCGCAAATTTATGTGCTATATAAGCATATGCAAGAATTATAATTGCATTGCCTGTGGACCCATTTGTGCAAGAGATGATGAAAAAGTAATTGGCTGAGGGAATACATGCATAGCACAAGGTTCTATATTTTGTATTTTAGAAGACCTCTGAGATACCATGTTCCCAAAAAATAGTTCAAAATGTATTCAAAAAGGAGACAGAAACTGCAAAAATGATAATTCAACTCCCAGTTTCCAATTTTCACTATCTGTTGCAATTAAGCTAAACCTAAGTTTGAATGGGCTTTTTAATTGTTTGAGACATAATCAAGGAAAGCAATATGTTAAATATATATGCAAATGTCTAAAAGCAGAATTAAACTCAGCTATCATTTAAGTTTATGTCCTGCTTCCATAACAACATTACACATAAAAATAAACTGTCAAGCTTAGAAGTTATGCAGTTTTTATCTTGTAGGGTGCAGATAAAGCAATCTTAAGTTCATGTGTACTGTCTGGTGTCTGGCTATATATATTCGAGGAGATCACTGTGGAGTAGTCCTTTTGTACCAAAAACATAGATGCAGTGGGCTTTTAAATCTGAGCTTTGACCTAGTACCTATTGCTAACAATACAGAAACAGTGGGCTTTGGGTCCTTCACTTTCAACCACTGACTTTCTTCGACCAGTCTCTTTCAGCTACTGTCTTGAAACTTTGTCAATTATGTCATGGCTAAGCCTTATAGAATATTCACATCTCACCTAACGGTACTTGCTGTTAGGTTGTATCCTTCCGCCACTAGTCCAGTGCCTGCAGTGACCTGCATAAGGGACTACTTCATAACGATAGCCCTCTAGGTTTTCTCCTGTTAGCGCCCTCCTACTTGCTTCACTAAAATATGTTAATGATTTAGTCGTTAGCACATTAGACCCCGACCTTTTGGCTTGGCCAATGCTTGTTTTATATATTACCACAAACACCCTAGCTACTTTACTCTTCACAGTCCTTCCAGTACAAGAAGCCCTCTGCTGCTGTAAACCAAAATTGTATCCATCCTATCTCCTACTCCCCAACTGGAGGGTGTCTAAGGTGTCTCACAAACGCCTGAAATTTGTCCCAGATGGCAGACGGAGGGAGAGCGCATCTCTGTAAAAGAAAGGGTTTGACTGAGTGTAATAAATATTACTGGCAATTAACAAAGCCATTACCACTTCCTCCCTCCTCTTAATCTATGCACTTACAGAATAAGAACAAATGAAACAGACACATATTTGACTGAATAACTCAGATACCCAAACACTACAACACATTCATTGAAACCCAAGTACATAAGCACTATTCAGCATAAAGCACAAGTTAACTTCGGTAACGATATATCTGTAAGAAACATTAGTTAGTTATAGATTCCTTACCTTAGAATTACCCCCAGACGTCAGACTGAATCCGGAAAGTTTTTTCGTCAGCAGTACCTCTGCGCGTCGGAAGGTGGCGTCCGTCGGCTCCGCGTTCGTCGCCAGCGTCGCCGGGATGATGTCAAGGTAGCTACTTAGACGCCGCCCTCGTGCGCTGACGTCAGTTCTGTACATAACTTTTCATGCCAAAAAAAGCAGAGCCATGAAAGACACTGACCATTGGTGCACAAAACAAGGGCCTTGAAAGGATGTCCTTAACCCTAGAAATCAGTTTGCAGAACGGGGAGGATGTGTGGGGAGGTAAGGAATCTATAACTAATGTTTCTTTCAGATATATTGTTACCCAAGGTAAGTAACTTGTGCATCTGAAAGACACATGTTAGTTATAGATTTCTTACCTTAGAATAGATACCCCAGCAATACCAAACCCGGTGGAGGGTCTGCGAACCAAGGTCCCACCAGAAAGTCCTGAAGAACAGAACGGTCAAAGAAGCAGTCTCTCTGGACTTGGCTGTCCAGGCAGTAGTGTTTGGTGAATGTGTGCAGTGATGCCCATGTGGCCGCTTGACAGATGTAATTCAGACGCACTCCTCTTCCCAAGGCAGTAGTGGCTGCCGTCGCCCTGGTGGCCCGTCCCTTCTTTGCACCCATGTAGCCAACAAAAAGTTGATCATCCGCCCAGAACTGTTTTGTGCGATTCAGATAGAAGGAGAGCGCACGTTTTGGGTCCAGATGGTGGAGCCTCTTCTCTTCCTTTGAAGGATGCGGAGGCGAAAAGAAGGTGGGCAAAGTAATGATCTGCCCGATGTGGAAGGCAGTGACCACCTTAGGAAGAAAGGATGGACGGGTACGGAGAACTACCTTGTCCGGGATGAACAGACAAGAAAGGTTTTGAGGAAAGAGCCTGGAGCTCACTCACCCTTCTAGCAGAAGTGATGGCCACCAGGAAAGCAGTCTTAAGAGTTGAGACGTAAAGGACAATTATGAAGCGGCTCAAAGGAAGTGCACATTAAGTAAGTCAGTACAAGATTCAAGTCCCACTGAGGCATCACTAAAGGAATTGGAGGAAAGAGATGCGTTAAGCCTTTCAAGAAACGATTAACTACCAGGGACTTGAAAAGAGAAGGCTGACCTGGCAGCCGAAGGAAGGCAGAGATTGCTGAAAGATAGCCCCCGATAGTGCCCAGAGCAGAGCGCTGCTGGACTAAAGAGAGAAGGAACAAATGTACTTCAGAGAGAGGTGCAGAAAGGAGATCCACAGCTGTGCATAATGCCACAAATTTGTTTGACCTGCAGGTGTATACCATCTTAGCGGAGGGACGCCTGGCTGCCAAGATTACTTCACAGACTTCGGTAGGCAGGTCGAAAGATGTCAACTGTCGCCACTCAATCTCCACACAAGGAGGTGGAGACTGGACAGGTTCGGGTGGAGGACCGCCCCCTGCTGCTGCAACAGAAGATCCTCCCGTAGAGTCAGTCTGATCAGAGGATGCATGGCCATGTTGAGCAGCTCAGGATACCAGACTCTTCGTGCCCAATCCGTAGCCACAAGAATGACTTGGGCCCGGTCGCGCCTGATCTTCTTCAGCACTCTGGGCAGAAGTGGTATCGGCGGAAAGGCATACAACAAACCGCAACTCCACTCGCAACGAAAAGCGTTACAGAGTGAGTGCCACCTTGGAAATTCCAACGTGTAGAACGGCTGACATTGCGCGTTCTCTTCGGTGGCAAATAGATCTAACCAAGGCTCTCCCCACTGTTGAAAGAGACCTTGCACCACCTCCGAGTGAAGACGCCATTCGTGATAAATCATGCACCTGCGGCTGAGTTTGTCCGCCCTGGCATTCAGAGAACCTGCCAGGTGTTGAACCACCAAGGAAATGCCTTGATTTTCCAGCCATGTCCAGTGGTGAAGGGCCTCCTGACATAGGGTCCACGACCCTACCCCACCCAGTTTGTTGCAATACCACATGGCGGTGGTGTTGTCCGTGAATCCCTGCACCACTCTTCCCCGGACAGAGGGAAGGAATACCTTTAGTGCAAGACAAATCGCCCGGAGCTCCAGGAGGTTGATATGAAGCCCGGACTCCGTCGGAGACCAGAGGCCCCTGATCTCCACCTCTCCCATGTGGCCGCCCCATCCCAGAAAGGAGACATCCGTCACCACAGTGTGGTCTGGTTGGGGAAGGGAGAGGAACCTGCCACTTACTCAATCCTGGTTCGTGAGCCACCACTGCAGTTGCTGAGCAGTGCCCTCCAAGATCTGGAGGTAGTCGGACAGATTCCCCTAATGCTGTGCCATTGGAACTTCAGGTCCCACTGCAGAGCCCTCATATGCCACCTAGAATGATTGGTCAGCAGGATGCAGGAGGCAATGAAGCCCAGCAGCCTCAGGGCCATTCTGACCAAAACCCGGGACAAGGGCTGAAAGATCAGAATCATAGCCCGAATGTCCCAGACTCGTTGTTTGGGAGGAAACCGCTCCAATGAAGAGGAGCTTCCGAGAGGGAATCATGTGCAACTTCGGCACATTGATGGAGAACCCCAGCTGATGCAGGAGGTTGGCCGTAGTCTGGAGGAGGGAGATGACTGCCTGGGGCGAGCTCGCCTTCAACAGCCAGTCGTCGAAATAGGGGAAGTCTGAAAACCCTGATTTGCGCAGATGAGCTGCGACCACCGCCATCACTTTCGTGAGCACCCGGGGGGGGGGGGCTGGTAAGGCCAAAGGGGAGCACGGTAAACTGAAAATGCTCGTAGCCTACCGTGAACCACCGGTGGGCCGGAAGGACGGGGATGTGGAAATAAGCATCCTGCAAGTCCAACTCTACCATACAGTCTTGCGGTCGAGGGCAGATAAGACCTGAGCAAGCGTCAACATTTTGAACTTCTCCTTCTGAGATCCAAGATAGGACGCAGACACTTGTCCTTCTTGGGAGCCAGAAAATAGTGGGAGTAGCAACCACAACCTACTTCTGGGACAGGAAAGCACTCGATGGCTCCCTTGGCCAAGAGAGACGGAGCTTCCTGCTGGAGAAGTGCCAGATGATCCTCCGACATGAAGTGGTAACGAGGTGGCATGGCTGGAGGGGTAGTCTCGAAGGGGAGGGAGAAGCCCCTTCGGACTATCTGCAAAAGCCACATGTCGGAAGTGATGGTGCGCCAGTGGGGGAGGTGATGGCGAATTCTGCCGCCCAATGGTGTTTGTTGGGCCAGAAAGGTTGGACTAGGAGGGTTTGGAGGCTGCTGCAGAGAGGGGGTTGGTGGACTGGCCCACCCGCTGGCCCCCTGAACCACGATGATGGTTCTCATGTTCTCGGGTAACTTGCTGCGGCCTATGGCCCTGGGTGGGATGTAGCAGGGCACCCTTTCAGTAGCCAAGAAAGAGGTGAAAAGCAGACTGCGACGGACGGAAGGAGAGGCCCAAGGACTTGGCCGTAGCCTGTGAGTCCTGGAAGCACTCTAGGGCGTTGTCTGCTTTGTCACCAAAAAGGTGACGGCCATCAAAGGGCATGCCCATCAAGGTCTTCTAGACATCCCCTGAAAAGCCAGTAGACCTCATCCAGGCAAATCGACGAAGCGCTACAGATGTTGAAATAGTCCTGCCCAGAAAGTCGGCGGTGTCCAGCCCACAAAGGATCGTAAACTTAGCTGCATCTCTCCCGGCGGCGACAGCCTGAGAGAGCACTGCCTAGGCCTCCTCCGGACACTGAGACAGCACTTGCGCCACCGTATCCCATACTGAGTGCGAGTAACGGCCCAAGAGACATGCGGTGTTTACGGACAGCAGTCCTAAGCTGGCGGAAAAGAACATTTTCTTCCCGAGATGGTCCAGCTTCTTAGCTTCCCTTTCTGGTGGAGTGATAGGGAAGGCGCTTTTGGAGGTGAAAGCTTAGACCACCAAGCTCTCCGGGGTGGGGTGCTGGGAGAGGAGAGTGGAGTCGCCTGGAGCCGGGCGGTGGTGGCGTCGGGCGATCATCCTGTCCATGGGAGCCCCCGTGTTGGGCCTTGACCAGGTGCCCAAAAGGATGTCGGTGAGGGCCCCATTAAACGGAAGCAGGGGCTCCGAAGAGCTCGCCTCCGGTTGAAGCACCTCAGTCAGGAGGTTAGTCCTGACCACCACTGTAGGAAGCTCAAGGTTGAGAGCCTCGGCTGCCCAACGCAACACCACAGCGTATGACACTCCCTCCTCCGTAGCCACGGTAGGAGGAGACAACATGCCAAGGTGAAGTGTCAAGACCACTGGCATCTTCCAGTTCCTCTCTGCAGTCCTTTTCAGACCCTAGCTGGTCAGTTAAAGGGTCACCTGACCCCTCCCAGTCCACATCATCTTCCTCTGGTTGCCATGTGGGAGGAAATGGGCCCCAGAAGTGAACAGGGGCAGGAAAACCCAACCCGGCGTCAATCGACGCCGGTCTGGCGCTGTGTCCACGTCAGGAAGGAGGTTGGGGTCGATGCCGGCTTGTGTCGAGCACGGTAGTGGTTCCGTTGGATCCGGATCCAGGCTTGGATCCAAAGGGAACCTGCGGTGCCGTGGCTGGGGCCGGAGCCACCGGCAGCGAAGACCTAGGCCCCCGACTGATTCGGCGGGGCCCAAAGGCGTGCCGGTGGGGTCGGTCTGCCCAAAGATGGCATGCATCGCCTCGTAGAATGTAAGGAGCTGGGCGGAGGTCGCTCCGGGTCCCGGAAAGGGAGGGAAGCTCGGAGTCGACCCTTCAGGCTCTGCGCACGGAGCCACAGAAGTGGCCCCACCCGCGCGCCTCGTTGAGTCGGCTGACTGATGGCGGGAAGGCAAAGAGCGACGATGCTTCTTCGACTTCTTATGCTTCGACTTACCAGACCCAGAGTGCGAAGCCTTCGGGCTGGACTTATGGTGGCTGTGCGATCAGTCCCTCAACCTCACTCTCAACCGGGACCTCAAACGACGCGGAGCCGAATGCCGTCGTTCAAGCAGCTTTCGGGACCGCTAATGCAAAGCCTTCGGCGTCAACAACTGACAGTAGGAGCACGAATTGGGGTCATGGTCGCGCTCCAGGCAAAAAAGATACACGGGGTGCAGATCCATCACCAACATCAATCGGGTACAGGAACCGCAGGCCCTAAAACCGGGCATCCCTCATGCACCTGTTCGGAGTCGGAGACTTGAAACAAGACACCGACAAAAGAACTGACGTCAGCGTGTGAGGGTGGAGTCTAAGAAGCTGCCGTGACGTCATCCCGGCGACCACAACGCCAACAACGAACGCGGAGCCGACTGACGTCACCATCCAACGCGCAGAGGTACTGCTGACGATAAAACTTTCTGGATCCAGTCTGAGGCCTGGGGTAATTCTAAGGTATGCCATCTATAACTAACGAGTTTATTTCAGATACAACTATTTCGTATTCCATAGTAGAAGAACATTCCATGCGTCGCTTATGTTATCCGAAAGTACAAGGGGCTGACTATGTTGCCAATGTGGAAGATGTATGCCATTGCACCCTATACTCCAGTGCACTCCGCCCAGAAGACCACAGTCTTTCGGATAGGTTTTTTTGTGAGTATCTTGAACCTACTTTTCCACATACATCAATACTGGGTCTTCTCAATCAACTTTCTTGCGAAAGATTTTTCCTCCTTAGAAGTAAAGTAAGTCTTGGCCAAGAGAAAATAACCTTGTTTCTCAGAGATCAGACAGGAAGAGAGACTGGGCAAGCTCACGTTCTGATGAAAGCAAAATTCTACTAAAGTCTGAGGAGCAAAATACTATACTGCACTGGTTGAAGAACCAATGCATCAGATGGAAACTGCAAGCATATCTAATACCAAACTAGCACATCCAATTCCCCCCAGATAAGTTCCCAAGCAACAGCTGTAGAAATGGAAGTCTCCATGCAAACTCCAGTGCTTCCAACATACGTTTCTGCATGGAAGTCCTAGAATCAACTCCCAGGTTGCAATGACTGATCGAGAGCAGAGGGTACAACACAAAAATGCTTAAGAGATGCTTTAGGTAGAGTACCACTCATGGAATTGCTCACTATCCCCTGGGTAGTGAAATTCCTTAGAAGTGACAAATTAAGCCTTCAAACATTGCAAACCCACACCTGCCAATCTGAATAACAACCTTGCCGCGTGAGGAGGGGGCGGGGCCTTGTGCCGAGAAGAACCTACAAGGCACTTTTGAACCCCACCCGCCCCCAAACAACCTCCTCCCAAAAAAATAGCTTGCTGAGGTTGGTGTAGATGTCCTGGCATGTTTTCACGGCCCTTAACGGATGTCGGCAGTTCAAAGCCTTGGAAAATGAGCTGCAAAACCACTATTTACAGAGGGGTTCAGCTCGTTTTCCCTCCCCTGTGTGATATCGGAGCTGACATCGTCAGTCACACAGTGGCACCGTGTGAGTTGGCAGGCATAGAAACCTACTTTAATAACACCAATCTGAAAAACGACTTCCAGTGCCTAGAGTATGAGCTCAAAGTGTCTAGACTTTTGAAAGTCTTTGTGATCTCACCAGAGAAATATCATACCATGCCTTGCCTATTTCCATAGCGAAAGACCACAGAGCTAAAAGGCCACTCTACAAAGGATCAGGAGAGAGGAAGTATACAACATGTGCCCTCTGTCACCAGGTGCTGTGGTTACTCCTGAAGACACTTTCTGGTGCATGTATGTTCCCAAAGCACTTCTGCAGGTTGCCACTACTGTGTCCATTACACACCTGTTCCATGCATCTGCTCTGTGCTGCTCCTGCACGATTGCAAGGTGACAGAGCTGGAGGCAATATACAGAGAATATCTTGAGTGTAAGAAGGATGGAAGCCCACCACCGAAGGATGACCTCCTAATTCAGTCATAGAGCTAATGAATGCAATGCAGAGCCTGGTACAGCGTTCATGGAAGAGGCTAATGCCACCGATCACAGTATGCCTCTGCACTACACAATGTGCAAGATGAACAATCATTAAGAATTTACCAGACTAACAGCAAGCCGTCTATGGTCTGCAGACAAATAGACCCCACGGTGGACTCAGAGGATGGTCCGAAACTGAGAACACCTAGGAGTAACAAAGGGGGTCTGTCACAAGGGATTCAATTCAGACTTTAATAGGGATAAAGTAATAGTGCAAACAGCAGTTGAACTGAAAGGCAGTCTCATGTTCTTATGAACAATAAAACTGAAGTACCATTGCTCAAGTTCAGGAGAAAGCACTAGCCACATTCACCACACATTCACTATTGTAATTCATTGAACATTACAACGTTACAGAGTATTTTAGCCCAAAACAAGCACTCCAAGGTTTATTTATTAGAAACAAACCCAAAAAGCTGCATAATATATATTTATTTGTGTATTTGAAGTTTTTGCAAAGCGCTACGTCTCTCCACAAAGTGGCCTCAGGGTGCTTTGGTAGTGGAGCAAATAGCGACTAAAAGAGAAAGAAACCGGAACAGGTCTAGAAGCAACCAATCAGCCACAGCGAGAAGGGCGTCAAGGTAGCTATTGTCAGATGAGTTCCAATAGGACAACAAAGCCTTGAGAAGATACAGTGCTGATGGGCAGAAGGATGAGGCGATCTGTGTTAGGCACCTGATTGGGCAGGACTTAAGATCCATCTAATGAGGATTGAAGCAGACTCAAGCTTAGGGGCTGTGGGAAAAGATGCATCTGAACTTTCTAGACACACTGTGCAGTCTGCCCTGGAAGGTCGGGTGTTCCACAGGAATCAGCCCAGGGAGCCAAAGGAGCACCAGCCATATCTTTTGAGTTAGTATGAAGAAATCCACAACAGGCACCGGTTGGCAGTTGTGAAGTTTTGGGGGTAATTGTGCTTGGTTTATTGATACATTACATACAAAAACAAAATGAGTAAGTAGTTAAAGAAGTGGAGCTAGCTGAGCTCCGGGTGAGTTGCCTTATTTCGGAGCTCCAGCTGCCTCCCAGGAGATTCATTATAGCGCTTGTCGGAATGGGATGCAGTGGATGAGATTGGGTACCCATGTGTGCATGAAGCAGGTTGCAAACCAGACCAGGAAAGGAGGGAGAGCTTGTGAAGCCACAAGGGGCCCAGTTATGCCTGAAGCTCGGTAAGGACTTGCGCTACTGATGGGAGTGGCATGGGTGCGCGGAGGACTTTCTGTCAGACTCCGCGGATACATGCTCTCTTTTGTTTGTGATGGTGGCATCATAGAAGTCAGTGTCACTCGTGTCTACTGACTGCAGGCACTGCAAAGCTCTGAGACACTGTAGCCCCTGAGACGTGCACAGAACATATGGAAAGTCTCAGTAACATCTTCAAAGTGGGCAATTTGTGGATTTTCACTTCTCATTGCGCCATCACCAAATAGGAGCCCCTTAACTTGGTATTTGATATTACCGTATTTTGAAAATAATAATTTGTTGAAATGAAATAAATACATAAACAAACCTTACTTGTAAGAAGGGTTCCTTAAGAAAGGTTCTCACCCCCTCAATCCACACCCCAATTTCTTACAATGCCCACATGTTTTAACTTGATAAAGTCACATTCTCTTCTGCGTTGGCGAGATCACTTCAGATTCAAATGAACTATGGAACTTATATTTTTTTTGCTGTTCCTCCTGCATCCAGCACTTATATTGTCTTGTGTAATGAAGCCACTAGATATAATGTTTGAGCTTCAGCCTGATCATCTGTGTGTGGACACAGGAGCTCAGGATTTGGGTACTTTGTGGAAATTCAGCCATTTTAAAAATCAACAGTGCAACACGCATCCAGTGCACACCCCACAGCTGCTAGGTAGAAATTAAATGGTCATACTGCGCTACTGGCTGTGAAGTCCTAAACAGGTATGAGACATTTAGAAATTGCAAGGACAAGAGCATCCCTTTATCCAGTCTGTAACGACTACTCATTGCATCGCTAAGCATAAAAATAATGAAATGTACTAAACAGAAGAGTTTTTAGAGCCGATGACACTTGAAACGATAGCTTTCGCTATGTTTGACTCCTGTGCGGAGTCTGATAGATAAAATGTAGCCCCTTGATGTCGGTGTAGAGATGATGCTAGCTAGAATTCTCTCATGCAAAGTTTTACAAACCACGTAGTAGTGGTAATCTGCTGACTGGATTTATTACTATCTATCCATAATTCAAATTGCACCTTAAAGAGCACTGACAGGTTTCACTCTATATTTAAAGATAAAATGCTCTTACTTTTGTTGCTCTTTGCACACATTTTATCTTTGAAAACTTTTACTAGCACACTCTACCACATCCATGCTTACCTCTTTGAGGTGAGCAGTCTACCTGACTGCTTGCCTCTGATGTCTATACCCGGTATGCCTTCTGGCCCTAACTCGCTTTTTTTCATCCATCTCCCCCACTTGTTCTCATATTGTATTGCATGCTTCATGAAAGACCTGTATAACAGGATGCCTGGAAGTTGCACTCATGAAACCCCATCAGATAGCTCTGCTGACGAACAAGTTACTTACTTTCGGGAAAAGTTTTTTGTGGTGGATGCTCTATCTAATTGCAGATTCCTCACCTTGTGAATATCCCCAGGTGCCAGACTGGATCTGGAAACTCTACAAGCACGCCAAAACAAAGCAGTAGGTGGTGTTCTGTGGCACTGTGCCAACTTTGTTCCACTCCAGAATGTAGCTGCATACAGACATCACCAATGCATGCCGATGCCAGTTTCTTTACATGTTTGAAAGCACTCCCAGACACAGAACCTGACAAACTACTGGAAGGACTAATGTGCAGATTTCTGAACAGGGATCTTTTCAGGTGGAATAGGAGCCCATTGCACAGAACAGAGGGATTAGAAGGCATTGATGAATCTGCAGTCAGATAGAGTATCCACCAGAAGAGCGTTGATGACGGTAAATATCGTGTTCCTCTGATGGAAATTTCTAAACGCAGATTCCTCAACTTAGAACAGATAACAAACCAGTACCTCCCAAGGAGGTGGGTTAATGGAAGGGCTCAGATCAAATAGTCCTGTAGGACCAAATAGGCAAAATGCCCATCCCAGTGGGCCTGACTCTTGAGGCAACAGCGCTTTGTGAAAGTGTGCACTGATCCTCAAGTGGCATCCTAACAGATATCCAGTACAGGGCTTCTGCATGTCAACACTGCGGTAGCAGTCTAGGCTCTTGAGGAATGAGACCTCATAGCTTCAGGAGACTGCTTCTTAGCCATTGCATAGTAGATCTTAATGCAGAGGACTATCCATCATGATGTGATCTGCTGCCAAACCACCATGTCTTTCATTTCTCCAGAGTATCCCACAAAGACCTGATAGTCCACCCTATGGTCCTTGGTTCAATCAATGTAGGTCTTGTGCAGAGGTCCAAGCAACAAACTCTCTCTTCCTCTTTCATGGGATGAGGCTGAGCAAAACATGTCGTAAGGGTGATAGCTTGTCCAGCATAAAGAGGTATGCACCTCGGGTTCTCAATACTAATTTGTCTGGAAAAAAGTGATATAAATTGGCTGGATGGAGGGGAACTGACGCTCACTCATACAATGAGCTGATATTATCATAACAAGAAAGACCATTTTCAAATTCAAGAGGCAATATGGACAACTGTCCTGGCTCAAAAAAAGGGTACACAGTGAAAAAGTGTGAACTAAATTTAAGTCATCTATGGAACCACAAAAGATTTTGACAGAAACATGTTGCATATCTTTAAGAAATCCCAGGTGATTTAAAAATGGATCTTTAACAGTGCACACAGCAAGTCCTTGATTGGGACAAAGATCAAACAAACAAGACATCCAACAGTTTGGTGTGCAACGGGTCCGTCTGGCGGGCACCACACTAAGCCACAAACTTTTTCTAGTGCCCAACGCGCATCGATTTACTAGAAGGGCGCATGGCTGACAATACCACTTCAACAACTTTTGAAGCAAATTCAAAGGCAATCATTTGCCTCTGATTAATTTCCACGTAAGTAGGTGCATGTTGTGCAGACTCGGGTGCAAGATCTTGCGCTGCTGCTGAGACAGAAGGTCCTCTCGAAGCAGCTGACTGATCAGAGGACACATGTTCAAGCCCATACATTCGAGGTACCAAACCGGCCTTGCCAAATCCAGCTCCATTAAGATGACTTGGACCGGCCATTCCTCATCTTCTTTAGAACTCACTGCAGGAGAGGTAGAGCCGAAAAGATGTTTGAAATATGCCCCTTCAGAAGGGTCTCCACACATTTTTTGATGAACCCCATTTTCGCTGGCGATAGGTCTCTGTGCACTTTAACCCACTTTAACCCAGTGGCAAGGGGCTTGTGCTTCTTCTTTCAACATGTAAAGTTGGCACACTCCTGACTGGCATATTTAACTTAAATCTTAGTATCTGGTACCAAGGTGTACACAGGGCATGTAAGAACAAGTTGCTTACCTTTGGTAATGCCTTATCTGGCAGAGACTCTAGCCCATCGCAGATTCCTTACCTTAGAATTACCCCATGTTCAGACTGGATCCGGAAACTTTTTCATGAGCAGTACCCCTGAGAGCTGGTAGGTGGCATCATTCAGCTACCCGTGGGGATGTCCGCTTAGTACACGACAGAAGTGACTTGCATGGTGCCTATCTAGGCACCACCCCAGTGTGCAGATGTCAGTTCCTTTTAGTAACTTTCCATGACAGAAGCGCAGAATCACAATGAACAATAACCACTAGCGTGGAAAACTAGGGCACTAGAAATCCGCTCGCAGAGAGGGGAGGAGAGGGTGAGTCGGTAAGATTCTGTGGCTAGATAGAGTCTCTACCAGATAAGGTGCTACCAAAAGTAAGTAACTTGTCTATCTCACAGAGGCCTCTAGACGCAGATTCTTTACCCTAGAGTACATACCTCAAGCCATACCTCCCTGGAGGTGGGTCTTTGGACCAATTTCACACAAGGAAGTCCTGCAGGACTGAACAGGCAAAGTGTCTGTTCCTACAGACCTGACTCTCAAGGCAGTAGTGTTTGGTGAACGTGTGCAGAGAAGCCCATGTTGCTGCATGGCAGATGTCCAGGACCAAAAGAACGACAACGCTCTTTGTAGGCTCAGATGGTGAAGTCGCTCCTCTTCCTTGGAGGGATCAGGCAAAGCCTAAAAAGTAGACAGAGTGACAGATCGCCCTATGTGAAAAGGAGTGACCACTTTTGGCAGAAATAAAACTCGTATAAAGCACCAGTTTGTGTGGGTAGATGGTCAAGTAGGGAGGCTTGGATGACAAAGCCTGGAGCTCACAAACTATCTGGGCAGAAGCTATAGCAATGAGAAAGGTCGTCTTGATGGTAAGGAGCCTGAGTGGACAATTGTGCAAAGGCTCAAAAGGAACACACAAAGAAAGCAAGGACAAGATTGAGGTCCCATTGGGGGACAATGAAAGGAAAATGTGAGAACAAATGTTGTAAACCTTTCAGAAATCTAATTACAAGAGGGATTTGAAGATGGATGGGTGGTCAGGCAACCCAGAAAAGAGGAAAAGCAGAAAGATATCCTTTGAGACTGTCCAGAGCAGAGCACTGTTGGGCAAGAGAGAGTACGAAGAGAAGAACCTGGGAGAGGGGGGCAAGAAGGAGAACGATCTGTCTGTTACTCCACAAATTTTCCCCAAAGCTAGAGGTATACCGTCCTGGAGGAGGGCCAGCTGGCTGACAAGGTAATGTAATAAAACCCTAAGGGGAGAGTAAAGGAGGTAGCACCTTAAGTTTATCCTCCAACAGCTTTACAACACGAAAAGGGGACTTGAGAATGTTTAGAGCCAACTAAGTCCTATTTGTATTTTTGATTATTTTGGCTTCTCACATTTGGGGGCACATCCTTGACTTGGTTTGTTCCAATTTTCCTTTATCTATTAATGAACTTCTACAAGTTCCTTGGTCCAATCATTTTCTGATTTCAGTTCTCCTGGTCCATTGCGAAGCCCTCCTTTTCTAGAAAACCTTCTCAAAGCAGACCCTCACAGAGGATAGATGCATCTGTTTTTGGCAGGGCCCGTTCTAATTTGCGGTCACCTGCTGTTGGTACTCTTGATGGAGCATTAGAGAAT
Source organism: Lissotriton helveticus (assembly GCF_964261635.1). NCBI lineage: Eukaryota > Metazoa > Chordata > Amphibia > Caudata > Salamandridae > Lissotriton > Lissotriton helveticus. The sequence continues at coordinate 1,119,262,072 of NC_136063.1, read as the reverse complement.
TTTACCAACTGGATTTCCCAGGCTGTGGAGTCCCTAACTCCCCTCTCTCTAATAGTCGTGCAAGAAATGCGCATTCTAAACTCTGGTACTCCAGCAACCTCAAAGAATTAAAACAGTCATGTAAAAAACTTGAACGTTGCTAGAGGCAGAAATACTGCCCTTCAGCTAAAATAGCATTAAGAAGGGCTCAGACGGGTTATTATGCAGCCATCAAGGAGGCCAAAAGCAATTTTTTTGTGGAGCGCATTGCTCGATCCAGAAACAATTCAAAGGAAATCTTTACCATCGTTCAGAGTTTCCTTAATCCTAGTGCCGGGCGCACTGATCTGCCTGTCGGTGGAATGGTGCGAGAAATTGTCAGTTTTTTTGGGATAAAATCCAGGCAATTTAGGACAGCCTAGGAACTGATTTTTTGGGGCAGGCTGAGCCCCACATCGCGAGCATGCTAGCTTCCAGCTTGTTAGCTACCCCTCTGACGGATTTCTTGCCCATTACCTTGGTGGATTCACTATCCATTCTTCAATCACTCAAATCTGGTTCTCCAACAGACCTGTGTCCTGCGAGGCCGCTTGCGGGGGTCGCAGAGGTGGTCAGTCCGGATGTGAATGCCATCATAAACCTGTCCCTCCAGACTGCCTTCGTCCCTATGGTATGGAAGCAGGCTAAACTTCTACCGCTTCTGAAGAAGCCTTTCAGCTATCGTCCTATCTCCCTTCTTCCGGCGGTTGCCAAGGTATGCGAGAAAGCAGTCTTTACACAGCTAGCCACCTTCGTTGAGTCATATGGCGTTCTTCACCTGGCCCAATCCGGACTTAGGGCATCATACAGCACAGAGACCGCTCTTGTGGAAATGTCGGAGGCATTAAGGGAATGTCTGGACGCGGGCGGCAGAGCAGCCTTGATTTTATTAGACCTCTCTGCGGCCTTTGATATGGTTCCCAATCAACAACTTCTTGCCTGGTTTTCTAGTATTGGCATGTCTGGTCGGGTTTGGGATTGGCTCAAATACTCCTTAGAAGATCGTACCCAGCAGGTTTGGTTGCCACCTTTCTCCTAGACCCCTAGGAGGGTGTCTACCGGAGTTCCGCAGGGCTCTACTCTGAGCCCTCTGCTTTTTAATATCTATATCATGCCCTTGATCTTTCTTGCAGAGGAGCTGGGAGCGAAAGTCATTGCCTATGCAGATGATACCCAGCTCCTCTTCACCTGGAGGGAAAGCGATCTGTCCCCGACTGCAGCTCAGAGTTGTCTCTTTGCCGTTTTCAAATGGCTGGCTAGGGCGCAGTTGAAGTGTAACGAGGACCAGTCTGAGATGCTTCTTTATGGATCCTTCCCTCCTTCTTTTAGGGAGACTCTGTGGCCCTCAGAGTACTCTCGGCCCAACCTACAAAAAACCTGGGAGTCTGGTTTGGGGAGGACCTTGGGTTCTCCACGCAGACAAAGAGGCTTGCGGGCGTGCTTTGGCATATTAAAAAAAAGCCTCAGAAAGTTCCTCCCTTTGCTACCTAGGCTGGCTAGGGAAATGGGGACTCGAGCCCTCATCTTGTCCCGCATTGATTATGCTAATGGCTTGTACATTGGCCTCCCAGGTTATGAGATAAAAAAATTACAAACAATACAGAATGCGGCAGCTAGGGTTCTGCTGCAAATCCCTGGAAGATCAAGTATGAAACAGCATTTACGGGACCTCCAATGGCTCCCTGTGGTCCATCCAGTTTAAGGCTCTCACTCTGGCTCATGGAGCCTTGCATGGATTAGGGCCAGTCTACCTCCGGAGGCGCTTTGCCTTTTACGTCCCTCGTAGAAGTCTTCATTCTGAAATACAGCACCTGGCAGTTGTCCCCTGCTTCCGCAGGGTCAGTTTGGGGGTCAGCTCTCTCTCTGTTAAAGCAGCGGAGGCCTGGAACTCCCTCCCTTTGGAGTTACGTAATATTCAGGATACCATGCTATTCAAGAAACAGTTGAAGACTTTACTCTTTAATCAAGCCATCTAATCTCTGACCCTCTGCTGTTATGTTCACCAGCCGCACCGGGACACTCTTGAGTATCCATGTGCGATATAAATGTATTGTAACATAACATAACATAACAAGTTTGAAGAAGGCTTCTATTTACAGACCCATGGGACTTCAATGAGTAGCACGTTCGCCCCAAGTGTGTCCTGCCTCTACGTCCATGCAGTTGAGGAAGATTAAACCAACAATGGGGACAATCTATTCCTCGATCACCTCAATTGCTTAGATTGAGAAGAAACTGTACAAACAAGACTTCAAGTAACATGCAGAAAGCTTAAGCGAGAAACTGAATGAGAAGAAATACCCTTGACAAGTGATCACCGAGCACTTAACCACTTCCGTGTGTCGGACGGTCCCCAGCCGTCTGACGTCACTGTGGGCGTGTGTGGAGGACGGCCGGGGGCCATCCGAACCGCGCATGCGTGGAATTCTTCAGCACCGTGGGTGAATTCCGGCTGCAGCGAAGTTCTCAAAAGAGCATCCAATACTCCTAGAGAAGTATTACTAGATAAATCCACAAGAGAGACACCAGATCATTTGATCTATGTAACCACCTTTGGTCAACACTCCAAGAAAGTTAAAAAAAATTGTGAAAAAGCATTGGAACATCCTAACATCGGGTGCATTAGAATTTACCAAACCAATGTTCTCCTTCAGATGGGGAAGATACATCAAAGATGAATTAGTCCACACCCGTCCCCAACCACAACAAGAAAAGAATAACCAGCAGACTAGATTGGAGTAACTAATGGTACATCGCACACAGGTCATCATTAGTACCCAAGCAGTATTATAAGATAGCTATGGGACAGCATTATTAGCAATTTCCAATTTCATTTGGTACCTACTATATCTTTACTAGGGGGTTTTGAATGAAGAGCCATCCTTATTGTCCCCCAGACACCAGCTAAAGAGAATGAATAATCAACCTTGAATGATTGCTTTTCCACAACTAAGGAAATAAACTTAACTTCTATCTAGGTAATATACAACTCCAAGCAGTTCTGTAGTACTGCCTATGCAAGCCCGTGCCTAAGTAACGTTGTGCAAACGTAACCAAGGCATGCGCCTTCCCTTAAAGAACTACAATACCTGAGGTCCCTGTAGCCCAGAGCACACGGGCGACTGCAACATGTCATGAATGCGCCTTTTAGCTGCAGCTTGCGGTCGGAGCCTCTGTCCCACGTTACAGCAGTAAACGGGGACCCAATAGGTGATTTCTTCACGCCTACCTCCTAACAAAAGTAAGTTTGGCTGGCAACAGCGTAAGCGGAGCATTTGTTGCGCTAGGCTCCAACCTCCATGGATCGTTACATCTCAAACTAGGTTTTTTCCCTGAACAGTACACTTTTCTCTGCTGCGCCAGTATGTCTGAACAAGTGATAGCACGAAAAAATATGTATACGACCGGCTCCAAGGGGCACAACACACAGGTAGTGCCAGTTATTCGGCAAGCTGGGGGCATACAAAAAAGAGACAACAGAGGAAGTCTTATAGAGAAAAAGAAAAGAGCCTTTTCCAAAGACAGTGGTGCACAATACATTTCCCGAAAAGAAACATATCTATGACATAAGCATAACAATGTAGGTTGTCTGCGATAGAGCATGAATGTCACGCCGGAAGGCACGACAACATGCTTTTGCATCTATTCATGGGTGTTTTATAGCGTAGGATTTACTATGGGCTGAGACAAAATATTTCACTTTCGTACCACTAATGGAAGTTGAATTTTACATCTGTTTATAACGAGTTTTAGAGAAGTGTCATATAAAAATTAGATACAACACAATATCACAAACCACCAGGATAAAGGAATGCTACTTTGGAATTGGTATGTCAATATATGTGTTGTTTTGTTATTTCTTAAAGCCATTTTGTACCATTAGGGTGTGACTATAGAGGAGGCGTCCCCACACTGTCGCAGAGCCCATAGTTTAATATAACTGGGGTAAGTGAATATGCCTCTCTGCGTGCACATAAAAGAAGTGTCAGAATAAGCGTTTGCATCTTGACAAGGATATTTTGTCTTCTTTCTCCCCACATCCCAGGAGTGATGCCCCTGTTTAGGAGGCTGGCTTAGTATATGGTGCTCACTCATGTGAGTGTAGCATCCTGCACCAATCCAGACAACCCTTATGGTGATTTTAGTGGTCTTAGACAACCCTAGAAAGCTCTGTAAGTGGTAGCTGTGGAGAGCAGCCTTCAGGCTTAGTCCAGAAGGAGTGTAAAGCAGATTGTTTTACCAGTACCTAATCTTATGGTGTAGGTTAAGTGAAAAAGACCCACACAGTGTAGTTATAAAAATATGTATTTATTATATACACTCACTAACACATTGCAATATCTCCTACCTGGAGATATAACCACAATACACACAATAATTTGATAACAGAACACGTAAGTAGCACAAATACAAAGTGGTCCCAAGGGGGGAGACAAAACCATATACTAAAATCGTGCAATGCGAACCACAACCTAAGTCGAGACTGGACCCATAATAAGTAGATGAGTCAGGGACCCAAAGAACCACCCAAGGTAAGTATCTAGGAACCACAAGGAGGCTGTGTGCAGAGTGGGAACATGACTGTGTGCTCAATACAAGTCAATGGATAAGTCACAACTACAGTTTTAAAGAAAGAGGACCCTTCCCAGCGGACCCTGAAGACATGCAATGTAAGACGGAAGGTTGGAGAGGCCACCCTCCCGTGGATACCCCAGGAATCAGGATACCTACACCAGGGAAACCGGGTTCATAGGTGCGAAGTGACGTCAGAAACTGCCATAGACCACAATGGAGGATTTCAGAAAAGATGCTGCTGGCTAAGAAGACGAAATAGTTCGGTGGAACCGAAGGTGGATTCAAGATGAGAGGTACCTGCAAGCAGAGAGTCTATGACACTCAGGAGTGATCAGGGTGTACATGAGACAAATGCCCACTGATGTCGGAGCTGCAGGTGAGTTGACGGTGCCCTTGAAGTTGTAGCTGTGTGGAGCAGGCGACGCTGTGGAAGACCAGGAGCCCTTCACAAGCTGTCCCATGTTGGCTGTCATGAGCCAGGGGGTCGGTGGCCGGCAGGGGCCTCAACAAGCCTTGGCAACAGCAAACAAAAAGGGTCGAAAAGGGTGCAGTGTCGAGACTAGCAAGGCTCAAGTAAATCACCACGAGCAGGTAAGTCAGAGCAGGCCCCGAGCAAGAAGGGGAGCCCACTGGAGCCAAAGAAAACCCTCAAGAGGATCCACAAGCCTTGGCAACAGCAAGCTGACGCGGTGCACAGGGGTACTGCTCCAGAGGGTTCTGACGAGGGATACTGGCTTGAAACTTGCTATAAAGATAGTGCAGGCCTCGAGGGAGTTGCAGAACCACCTATGTTGCTGAACCTTTCGGAGTCCATAGGAGCTCAGGAACAGCAGACCGGTCAGCTTTATTGTGGTTTCTGTAGATGCAGAGTAGTTACTCCTTCACTTCAAGGGAGATTCCGTCGGGTGCCTGTAGTCCCAATTTGAGTGGTCTCCCATGGGTGGCATAATACATGCTTCAGCCCATGGGGAATCCCTGGTGTATCTATTCCCTGGGTTCCTTAGTACCATATACTAGGGACTTACAAGGGTACATTAGTACCCAATCTGGGGGGGTACCTAAGTACTCAAAATGTCCAATTTAGGGAAGAAGCACAGAGACTGGGGTCCTGATTAGCAGGATCTCAGTCAGACAAGTCAGTAAAACATATTGACACCAACAAAAAGTGGAGGTGACCACAAAAGCAGATCCTACTTTCCTACAATCGGTCACTAATGTTAGATCTAGTTGGAGAAGGGAGAGGGGTTGGCCACTGCCCCAATCGCTATTCGTTAGCCACTATTGCAGGCCATTACAGTTTCCTTCAAGATCTGGACCATGTCAGAGAGATTTCCCTGATGCTGCGCCCACTGGAACTTCAGCTCTCACTGCAGATCCTGCATATGGCAGCGGGGACGTGTCACCAGCAGGATGCAGGAAGCGATAAGAACCAGCAGCCTCAGAGTCAATCTCACCAAAATCTAGGATAGAGGCTGAAACATTAGTATCGTAGCCTAACTATCCTGGACTCACTGTTCGGGAGGATGTGCCCGAAACTGCACCATGTCCAGAATAACTCTGATGAGAGGAGCGTCTGACTTCGGCATGTTGATAGTAAACCCCACGAGTGCAGGAGGTCCACCGTAGTCTTGAGGTGGGAGACAACAGCCTAGGGCGAGCCTGTCTTAAGTAGCCAGTCACTGTGATAGGGGCAGATTGCCACCCAAAACATATATGAACTACTAATGCCACTCTCAATTAAGAATGCAGCTTAGAACTGAAAAGTCATCAGATGTCTGCCTGCTGAACAGATTCTGTCTACCTTGAGGACATGTAGTGTTTGTATCTACTTCTTCATCTTGATCCTCTGAGAAGCTACCCTCTGTGTAAGGGGGTATTGTTGACCTACAGGATTAAGACAGTCCAGATCTGTCCAGAAGATGCTTCCCTTTGAGTGAGGTTTTTGGACGATCCCAGAGACTTAAGAAGCTGTGTCTAATTAGAATAAAACTATCAAAACAAGTGTTCACTTGACTTTTACACAGTTGTGGCTGGTAAGTACAACTTAGAGGGTAGTGGGGGGGGGCCCGTCCCACACAGACACAAGCACACTCACTTACACAAATGCAGTCACATGCAGACACGTGCACACATGTCAATTCACAACTCACTCCCACATACACATACACATACATATACGCACCCACCAAACAGTCAATTAAAACATAACACATGAAAGTCTCAGAGGTGACAGGAGGATTGGGACTGTTGCCTCCCCTCATTGGCTGACCTTAGCTCAGCCAATAAGGGAAGGAAGGTCAGCCAATGAGGGGAGGCAGTATTCCATACCTCGCCACAGAGTAGAATGGTGTCAGAGAGACTGCTGACCCCATCCCCACTGTGATGAGGTGCCAGTGATAGACACTCAGCGCTAGGCACTAACGGTCTTACAAATGAACCACTCAGTTACGCGGTCATCACTGACTCTACCCCTCGTCATGACAGCCTCGAGGATCTTTGCCGAGCTGAGGAGGTCAAGCCCACAGGAGGGGGTAAAACGTCAGCCCAGCAAACGTTCAACTCAGGCAGCCAGGTGCATGCACATCTAGTAGCTCTTAGCTGCCTGACCTGAAAATAAAGACTGTCCATCAAGATGACCTTTGCTCAGCCTGACAGACACTCTATGTCCAAAAAGTGCAGGCCATTGACGGGCCGCTGCTGTTTTCGCCTGTGACCTGAAGAAAAGAGGGGAAAATGTTTTTCTCACTTCAGCTTGTTGTTCAGTGTCAAATGAGCTTTCCCTGGAGATTACATGCATTTGAAACACCAGGGAATAACAAAAGTCCTGAAGGTCTGGACATTTGTTTCCACTCCTTTTAAGACCCACACCATTGCTCCTGCAAGTGAGGGAAACTGCGATGTTAAAGGATAGGATTTACATTAAAAAAATTCTGACTTGAAAACAAGCGAATGAAAGGAGATGATGGATGGAGCGCTGAAACCTTCCAGACACTCACCCCCAGTTACAGATCTGAGTTGAATCCATCATCATTCTTTAGCTCACTTCGCCACCTCAGTTCAGAACAAGCTATATGCAAATCAGTCTTGACCCTGTGCCTCGTGGGAACCGTTCAGCCCGAACTGCCAAGCCAGGTCATCCCTGACCCAGAAACAAGCTTCCTGGGACCGGTTTCTGGGTAATACCCTTCATCAGCCAGGCTAACTTGAATTCAGTGGCAAAGGGAGCAAGGAAGCCACATCTGGGTATACCCTGCCAACTTAGGGTGAACAAAGCAAACACAAAGAGATGATGGATGGAGCGCTGAAACTTTTCAGACATTCACCTCTAGTCACGGATCTGGGTTGAAGCCATCATCATACTTTAGCTCACTTCGCCACCTCATTTCAGACCCTGCTATATGCAAATCAGTTTTGGCCCTGTGCCTCTTGGGAACTAGAATGGCATGGTGAGCAAAAAACTGTTTATTTATGCCCAGATCTCTGAACAGGGGTGAATGTATGACATTGTTCTGCATTCTATCCATCAATTGTTGTTTTTGCATTTGTCACCCTGTGTGGGACGGATATGCCCAGACGTGGGTCCTGTGCTCTCCATGCCACTGCAGAAGCTATCCTGGCAGATGAGGGGTGAAACCCCAAAACTGGTCCTAGGATGCTTATGTCCATTCCAGGGAGGACCTGGCCTGGCAGTTCGGGCTGGACTGTTCCCATTGAGCACAGACTGATTTGGAAATGCCGGTGTTTGAACTGGAATGGCATGGTGAGCAAAAAAACGATGGATTTAGGCCCAGATCTCGGTACTGGGGTGATTGTATGACATTGTTCTGTATTCTGTCCATGAATTGTTGTTTCTGCTTTGAAACCATTCTAGGGAGGTTAATATAAGTTGGCTATTTATGCATCAATAGGAATTTGTGGTTGTTTTGAGTATCACGGCCAGAACACTGAAGTGTTTACATTTTTACTTTAAGAGACCTATGTACTGTGAAAAGTATTCTGTTAAGGTTAAGGATCCCGATCTCTCAATCAGATTTACTTTATTTTTTGCAATTGTAATCAATACATTGTTTTCTTTTAACTGAATTGATTTGGGAACGGTATCTTACTTATCTCTTATTGTAATACTGTTTTGGTGTTGCTGCTCAAGAATAACACTCCCCTTACCAGGTGAAAGGATTGCTGTTTGTGCTAAGCTACCAAGTGTACGCTCAAAATTCTTCAGGCAAAGCTTTTTACTTCTAGGCACTAGATTGTTTTGACTGTGTGTGAAACTCAACGCCATCTCATATCAAGACAGGTTTCGCTCCTCAAACAGTCTACAAATCCGTTATATAATATATCACACACACAGGCGGGCACCCAAAAAACCGAAACGAATTTACATGCGCACAGTCTCGAAACGACCAACCCAATCAGGATTTGGTGCATTACAATCCATACACAGCCACGTTAATAATGAAAAAAGTGCAGATGCCTTCTGGATACTGGCAATGTAACCAGCATTCGCTTAGCTGACCACAGCCCTTCAAAATGTGACTCATCTTGTAACCAGCAGGCACTAAAAAAACTGAATTATACTTGTCATCCTACAGGATGTACCCACCCAGGGGTCTGCTCAGATAAATGACTCGAAGAGATCACCAGGGAAGGCTTTGAAGCAGGGCGATCTACCACCGCACCATGTAACGTGTATGAAAAATCCCAAGAGAACTGAAGTGGAAACATTAAACAAGCATATCATTTATGCACAAATAAAAAGACTGCTAGCAATTACAATTACAGTATACATGAGTGGTCTTTGAGGGAAATGGTGACTTTTTTCAGTTAATTATTTCATTTATTTCAATGATCCTAAACTGAAACTGGACCTTGAGATGTTTTAATTAAGAAATATACAATAGATATAATAAAATGTCTGATTGACTTTGTTATGATGCTTATACTCAACCTAAGGAAGCAGCTTTCAGATACAACGTTAGATGTGTTCTGCTATGTTGTGAATAATCACGGTCGTTCAGCATTTTTTATATAAAGGTCTTCAAACAGAGACATACCACAATCTGCTGCCTAATGAGCTTTCATAAAAGAACAATCACGTAAAGGTCAGAAACAAGCCAGATGGTGGGTTTATAATTGGTAATAAGTCTAATTACAAAATCAGAGAGAAATAGGTTTGACAATACCTATTCCGCAGTGATCTGGACTGCATTGAAGGAGGGAGTGGTTGGTCCGAATACATTTCCGTGTCATATGATTAATACAATGATACTGACAACTGGCAGGACATTGAGAACTGTACTGTCTGAAGAAAATATAGCAGGGGCAGACAATGAATGCAACTAGTTTTCAGAGAACAAATATTCAGTATGACTAGGCCAGCGGCAGGCACCTCGTTGTAAGAAATAATACCGAAACAACCACAACATGCAACTTAATTGTATCTGGATCGGTTATTCGTTACTGTCATACTAATAATTACACGACCTATCAAGGCTGATGATGTCTAATATTGAAACTACCGCTTTAAGAACCTGGACGAAGAGGGTTCTAATCCCAGGCCCGGCGTCTGACTGACATTCTTAGAATTCGGGGCATATCACGCATTTTCTTTGTTTCGGAAAACGTATGTACACAAAATCGGATGCAACTGTAATTATGAGAAAAGTCATTTTTCCATTTGAAATTGTGCAAAATCCCCATTAATTAACAGTGACCCTTTCTTTACCAGCAATGACTACAGTATAAATATATACTACCTCAGGCTCTCAGCGTATTTTTTATGCATTTAAATGCTTGACAATATTGTTCAACACACACACACATAATCAGGTTTCCGACCAAGAGTGAGCAAGTAACTGTAAACAGATGGTCACACCAGGCATACCTTAATGCAGGACATCTTCAGTACCCAGTGGCGGCTCCTCCACTGAGGTCGGAGGAGCGTTGCCTCACTGCTTTCAGCAGTGGAAATGAAGGAAAACTAAAATGATAATAGCTGACATTATTATCATTTTATTTGTTCCTGCGTCTTTGCTGGGCGGGGCTGCTCAGCTCTCTGAGCAAGGGAAGGAGTGGTGTCAGTCTGTAAAGTGCGCCTGAATGTTCGACCAGCCCTCTCAGTCATGCACACTTTGCATGTTCTCCATGAGGGCTGCATTACAGCATGCATGGAGAACATGTCCAGGCCCCCATTCCCCATCTGAGTGCCGAACCACGTCGCTCAGACCAAACACAATGCTACATTGCCGTGTTGTGATTGGTCAAGGAGGCCTGGCTGCTTCTTTTTCTGGCTGGAGCGGAGAGACGACCACGAAGGAATGACGCAGAGAGATGTGAGGAGGTACGTTTTCTTTTTAATATCTTTACCCAAGCCACTGCTGATCTGTGCAAGCCTCTACTGTTCAGTACGAAGAATGGGTGATCTCTTTATGCAGCGACCCTGACGACTTAAGGAGAGTACCCCAGTCAGAAGGTTCCTAGGAATAGAGAGCATTTATGGTGAAGGAAAAAGCAGAGAGGAGAGATGATCAAAAGACATGAGCAGTCGGCGAAGAAGAAAAAAACGTTACCGAAGAGGAAACCTGCAATAAACTTGTATCATACAATGGCTACAACAACAGTTGCGAAGCAACCCCCTAATCGCTCTATCTCTCTTGTATATGATAAAGTGACCTGGAAATGGATTCACAGGAAGAACCATCTACCATGTTGGATAGGGTAAAATTGAAGGCACCAGGATTGAAGGTACTCCATCTTGAATTGGGAGATAGAACTGTTATCCAAGATGGTGCTTGTCTTCCCAGGACACCAGAAACAAGAGGGATAGCAATAATGGTGTTGGAGGGACTCAAATCCAGGCAAACAGACCCAAAAAGCCATGGGGGGCTGCCACTATGCCAGGGGCAAGTCCTGCCCTGGGTTCAGCACCCTATGTGCTGTGCTGCCATAAGAAAGGCTGGTTTTCAACGTGCACAGGCAGCATATCCCATAACAGTATTACCGCTCCCCTGAGTACTAGGTTTCGCTGGATAGTGTAGAAAAAACTCTTAACATCAATAAGGGTGCATGAACAACTTCAGCTGGTTCCCAGGGTAGTTCAAACACTGGGTACAGCTTCCACCTGACTGAAAACCGGAGTTACCCTAATCAAAATCGTCAAGACTTTAAAGCTTGCAAGTTCTGATGATCTAACTTCATATTACTCCCAGTAGCAAATATCTCAGTTCTGGTAAATTCTTCTGTCATATCTAATAATTCATATTCAAAAACAGAAACATTATGTCATACTTGTAAAACAGAACAAGGATAATAGAAGATGGGATGTTTTATATGATTGACTTTTTGAACTTGTAAAAGTAATGCTCCTAAAGCACTCCCATAAGTATCTTTTTCCCCAAAACCCTTTGGGCAGGATTTGGATACCAAAGAAGATGAGAGTTGGTAAAGGCTCACTTTAAGGCTCTGAAGGCTTTCTCAGCACAGTGCTTTTATTTAAATCCTGTTTGGTGTTGTTCTTTTTTGAGGATTTGTGAGATCTCTCAGGAATGCAAATCGACAAATCCTTGATGACCTGCTGGTAAAAACTTGCTAACCCTAAGAAGCACTGGGTTTCTGTAACTATAGTTGTTTGACTACCAATCATGTACAGCAGTTATCTTGTCAGGGTCCATGGCAATCCCTTTAGAATTAAACATGCATCCCCGGTACTCTCCCTCTTGAGTTTCAAAAATGCATTTTTCTGTAAACGAATTAAATGGTGCTTATTGAGTTGGTGCAATACCTCTTGGACAAGATAAAGACGGCTTGAAAGTCTTAGAAATAATTCAAATGTAGTCTAAGTAGACCACAACGAGGATGTCGAAAATGTCAGAAAAAACCTTCATAAATCTTTAAAAAAAACACTGACAGGCATTGCTAAAGCAGTCTTCGATTTATCCCCATTCCTGACACGAAACAGATGATAAACTTCTTTGAGATCCAACTTGATCAATATTAAAGAACCTAGTACTGACTCTAGAACATACTTAATCAAGGGAAGAGGCTATCAATCCTTGATAGTAACTTTGTTTAATCGCCTATAATGTATACAGGGCCTTAACTCGTTTGACTTGTTTGGTACAAAAAAAGAGCAGCTCTGGCAGGAGATCAGGATAAAATACTGAGTTCATTTTCCAGATTCTCATTGAGGTATTGTCTTAAAAATGTATTTTTTGTTTCAGACAAAGGAATATATCCAACTGAAAGGAACTTCAGCCTCCGGTTTGAGATCAATAGCACAATTGCATGGGAGATGAGGTAGTAGCATCTTTGAGTTAAAATGCAGAAAAAAACCTGCTGAAAGCTCTGATAATGATCTGGAACGGCACCAAGGTAGTCTCACTGGGCTCCTTTCCTTGTGGATGGCTGGTACTTGTTCAATAGATTCTTCAATGACTGACAGACAGTTTTGATGAAACTAAGTGGAGTTCAGAGGAATGGTTTGGTTTGCCCAGTTGCGGGACGAGTTCTATAAACAGAGCCAGAGGAATCCCAAGATGACAGGGTGACTAGGAGATGTAATTAACTCTAAACCTAACTTTTCTTAAGGATTGTATATTGTCATACCACAGGCACATTCTACCACAAGGCCAGATAAAATGGGGTTACATCTACTGTGTGAATAACTTCAACCCTTTCCTACTGACTTCTGGGTATTTGATGGTACGTACCCAGCTACCATCACAAAAGAATCCAGTGCTGTCAGCATCTAACAAGGCCATCGCTGATACTTTACTTCCAGGTCTCTGATGCAGAGTTGCAGAGAGCAGAAACTACTGACTCCAACTCCAGGATGAAAATCTGAGGTTGGAATTTGAGGAGGATGTCCTACATCCAATCTCTGCTTCCTTTCCAGAGCTGGATTTAAGCGTTTCCCTTTGGCTTATTAGAGAAGATATGGTACTGCTTTATCAGATGACACTTTTCTCCAGAGTTAAAACATAGCCCTTTAAGTCACCATCTCTTTTTATCAGTTTCTGATAATGGCCCTCGGACTGAGCAAATTTGCACTTGTTCTTCAACTGGCTCAGTGATTCTTGTTTTATCTTGCTTCTGGATGGGTAAGGGATTAGCAGCAAAAAATAGAAAAATGATCTGTTTGCCGAATTTCTGCTTCCCCTGTCCTTTTAATTGGAATTCAATATGTTATGCCTTTTTGTTTTAAACATTTTATTGGCATTTTATTATACATGTTAACAATCGTTACTTCAGAGGAATATTCTTTGATGTATACAATAGACGACAAAGACATATTTTGTAGTGGTGCATCTTATAACATTAGTTACTAGGTTCCCAAACCCCTTGGTGTTCCTTGTTGTGCTATGCATTGCGGCGTATTCTCTAAGTCCTCTACCCCTCAAGGTCATTCGCTGTCTTCTGATACCTGCATTTCTTGTGGGGTTCGCAGATATCACCACGGAACCTATTCCAGTTTCCCCACACCCGTGCCCATTTTTTGGGGCAACCCCGGTGGATGAAGACTGACTTCTCAGTTATAATCGTGTCGTCCATATCACAGCACCATTGTCGTTGTGTCGGGGACAGAACTGAACCCCAGTATCGTGCTACATTACGCTTTGCTAACGCTAGTCCCAGTGTTACCCAATCTTGAGCTGCGTGGTTCAGGTCTGTGGGTTCCCAAATGTTGAGCAAACATCTTTTTGGTTCAGGTGTGACCTTTACTCTGGTGACTTGTGACATCATGTGCAGTATTGCCTCCCAGAAGCGAGTGATTACCGGGCAATCCCAGATCGTGTGCCAAAAGGTGCCAATGGCACCGCATTGTCGAAGGCAGAGTGGAGTATCCACCCTGCCTAGCTTATGCAGCAGGATGCGCGTGTAGTAGATGCGATTTAAGATTTTTAGCTGTATTCGTTTTAATGTGGAAGGTTTTGCAACTTCCCTTGGGGATGCCAGGTCCGCCTGCCAGTCCTCCTCACCTTGTTCTCCCATACTTTTTTCCCACCGTTCCTTAAGGGCAGTTGTGGGATCAGGCTGATTATTAATTATTTTTCTGTCAGGGAGATGGATTTTTTGCTTAGGTGGTCTGTAAGGAGTCTGTCTTCTAGTGGTGAGGCCTCCGAGAGCTGCGTGGCTGTTGGAATCACTACCATTAGTGCGTGTCTGACCTGCGCATATCTGTAGGTTTCTGTCTGTCCCAGTTTGTAGGTGGCTTGCAGTTGGACAAATGGAATAACTTTGCCTTTTCTTCCACAGGTCTCCCACCCAGGAGATGCCTATTAGGTCCCATTGCTGGAATCCCTTAGTGTTGCGCAATTTCCCTAGCACTCGGATGTCCCACAGAGGCGTCGCCTGCCTAATAGTCCCTTCCCATCTCAACGCTCTTTGTGCCGCATGCCAGACTTGTACTGTGTGGAACGTGGGGCCTGCGTGGGTCGTCTTTCTAGATCTTTTATACAGCGCCCCCCTGATCCCTTATTTTTTTAGGAGATGCCTATCCATGTGGAATGCTGGGTCCTCCTGTGGTGCATGAAGCTATGTTATGCCTTTTTGATGGTTCATCTAACGAGGTAGAACGAGGGACATGGGCAAACTAATCCTAATCCCCGTCAAAACTGGATAAGGAGGGTTTGTTCGACCCATTAAGTCTCAGCTGCTAATTGTTTAAATCGGGTAATGTAGACCATCACTTTTGGGAAGCCTTGCAGGATATCACGAAGGGCTTCTTCTGCGGAACATGGAATTATTGAGTCTACAGAACATTCTCCAGAACTTGTCCAGGAAAAATGAATAATCGCTTAAACAGGGATCAGAGGCTGTCAAAAAGGGCACTGCCCAGGATAAAGCATCTACAGAAAAGCAACTAAACAAACAGCCAACCTTAGTCTTGTCAAGCATAAATTGGGGGTAGGAGGGAAGTGAAATGTACGATCATGGCATCCAAAAACTCCTTCAATTAATCTGAATTTCCATCAAAGTGCAGGACACCAGCTGGTACAGTTGAAAGGTCATAAGAATTTCAGGTTGGTAAGGATTGTTGAAGTGCTACATTCTCACTGCGTAAGGCGTTTAGCTCAGTATTTTGTTGGTGGATGGCATCCTAAAGACTTTGAATCTTGTCCATAACTGCAGAGGATTATGTAAACCATTGGTTTTGCAATCTGTCAATAGCTGGGCATGATGGCTTACCTTGATTCAGGAGATCTTCACTCTAAAGAATGGGTGATCTCTTTCCACAGCCACCTTGCCAACTGAAAGAGAACACTCCAGCTGAAAGATGCCTTTGGAAAAGAGACCATATTTGGTGGAGGAAAAATAAGTTGGTGCCAAAAAAACGCCAGTTGGAAATCAGAATGGCACGACTCAGCAGAGAAGGTCCAAGGACCTGAGCAGGAAGGCAAAGAAGAGAAAAACCAACAATAACCTTGGAGCATACAAAGGCAACATCAACTGTTGCGATTCAACACTTTACTGGCCTTTCTTCCTTCTTCCTTATATAGGGTAACAAAAGTGAAGGCAACAGGATGGGAGGTGTGGAATCTTGCACTGGGAGATATAACTATTATCCATGATGGCACCCATATTGCCAGGATGCCAGAAAGAAGAAGGAGAGCAATCATAATGCAAACATCACCCAACAGCAGCCCCCTAACCCAAGCTAATAGGCTCACAATGTCCCCCACAGGTGACTGCCATCATGCTAGGGGTAAATCCAACCCTAGGTTCTGCACCTTATATGCGCACTGACAC
Organism: Lissotriton helveticus; assembly: GCF_964261635.1. Classification (NCBI taxonomy): domain Eukaryota; kingdom Metazoa; phylum Chordata; class Amphibia; order Caudata; family Salamandridae; genus Lissotriton; species Lissotriton helveticus. The sequence goes on along the minus strand of NC_136063.1, from coordinate 1,119,245,731 downwards.
AAGAAAGGACAGTACACGATGTGTATTGGGAGCATATAACCTAATAAATACTATAAGATTTTCACCTTGTGGTAGATCGCTCGTAAGCATGTACATATTGATAGGCATTTATAAACCTGTTTTGTTGGCTTCCAGGTGGCGTTTGATAGAATAAATCGCTGCTGCTTGTGGGCCAAGCTTAGGATGACAGGAATAGGTCAGCCATAAGTAACCCTGATAGAACATTTCCATACTGGAAATTGGGCCTACTTTCTTTTAAGCAATGACAACAGCATGACAGCATGTGAGGCAGTATCGGAAGGTGAAGAGCTGATAGCTAGTACGATCCGCCCCAGCCCAAGAGCGGATGTTGGAGATAGTGAAGCCTTTTAAGTTACTGAAGAGATCGCATTCCTCCAAACCTTGTTCCCACAAACAGAGCACCCATTGTTCAAAGTTCGCCCTCCCCTCCTGGCTACAGGCTTTGACATTTGTGGTTAAAACATCAAACACCCCTTTGTCCTTCTTAAACACAGGTTTTGTTGCACTGCCAAACCGCGAAAGAAATTTCGATCGGCAAAATGGTGGAGCCTGAAGAACAAGTTACTTACCTTTGGTAAAGCTTTTTCTGGTGGATAAAGTATCTGCCTGTGGATTCCTCACCTTAATTCCTGACCATGTGAATATCCCCTGCGCCAGCAGCATTCAGAAATTGTTCATAGCTCTCCACGCTGACGAGGACGACATCACAGAAGCATGGGTCCGCTCGCGGCTCCGCTGACGTCACCGGAGCAATAAGAGAGCCTCGTCGGTGTGATAACGTCAGTTCGGCCCTTTTTTTCCGTGCCTTCGAGGCACACGGACGGACCGCCACAAATATATATATATACAGTATACACAGTATTCAAACCAACACACACAGTGTGAAATCAATGCATTAAAGCAAAAAGAATAATACAATTACATTAACAGAAACAGATAGAAATTATCATCATTGCAGGTATACAAGGGTGGACAACGGGGAGGCGGGTGGGTCAGTGAGGAATCCACAGGTAGATACTGTATCCACCAGAAAAAGTGTTACCGAAGGTAAGTAACTTGTTCTTCTGATGGATACATCTGCCAGTGGATTTCTCACCTTGTGAATAGAGTCGTCCCACAGCAGTCCCCACTCCCGGAGGAGGGTGTCCACCCTTCTATACCAAAAAGTCTTCTAGGACGGAACGGGCACAGTAACTGTCCCTCCTCACTGCGGAATCTAAGCAGTAATGCTTCGCGAAAGTGTGGAGGGGGTCCCAAGTTGCCGCTCTACAAATGTCCTCCACAGGAACACCCCTAGATAAGGCAGATGTAGAAGACTTTGCCATAGTAGAGTGAGCACCTATACCCTCTGGAGGTTCCTTACCGGCCAAAGAGTAACAGATCTTGATGCACAAGATAATCCATCTGGAAAGGGTGTGCTTGTGCACCGCTCTGCCTTTCCTGCGACCAATGAAGCCCACGAAGAGCTGGTCATCGACACGAAAGTCTTTAGTCCTATTGAGGTAAAAACTCACTGCCCTTTTAGGGTCCAAACAGTGAAGTCGCTCCCCCTCCTTGGAAGGGTGAGGGGGAGGATAGAAGGTAGGAAGGGTAATGGACTGCCCCAGATGGAAGGGAGTTACCACCTTAGGCAGAAAAGCAGCCCTGGTCCCGAGTACCAGTCTTTCAGCATGAATGGTCAAGAACGGGGGTTTCAAACTCAGAGCTTGAAGCTCACTTTACCCTCCTTGCCGAGGTAATGGTAACTAGAAATACTGTTTTAAAAGACAACAGTCTCAAGGGACACTTATGCAAGAGCTCAAAGGGAGAACCCATCAAGTAGTTTGAGACAAGATTTAAGTCCCATTGAGGCACAATAAATGGAGTGGGCGGAAATTTGTTGGTAAGGCCCTTAATGAACTGTAACACAATAGGTGATTTAAACAAGGATGGCTGATCCGGCAAGCAGAGGAATGCCAACAAAGCTGATAAATAGCCCTTCACAGTAGCCACAGCAAAGCCTTGCTGAACTAGAGAGAGAGCAAACTGAAGGATGCTGGATAAACGAGCCCTCAAAGGGTCAATAGACTTCTCCCCACCAATGTACAAATTTGGACCACCTATAGGAGTAGATAGACTTGGTGGAGAGTCGCCTGGCCGATAGTATAACGTCCACCACGTCAGGCGGAAGAGAGAAAGAATTCAGGTTGCCCTATTCAATCTCCAGCCATGAAGATGTAAGCTCTGGAGGTGGGGGTGTAAAACCTGCCCCTCCGACTGCGAGAGGTCTGCCCTGAGAGGGAGACAGAGCAGAGGGCATGAGGAGAGGTGGAGAAGATCTGTATACCACACCCTTCTTGGCCAATCCGGGGCGATCAATATGACTTGTGCCAGATCTTGGCAAATCTTCCTCAGAACCTGAGGAATCAAGAATATGGGAGGGAACACGTAAATGAGTTGTGAGTCCCATCTCAACTGAAACGCGTCCCCCAAAGCTCCCTGCATTGGATACTGGAGACTGCAGAATGACGGGCAGTGAGCGTTCTCGTGAGTGGCAAACAGATCCACCCGAGGAGTTCCCCACATCTGAAAGACGTGACGAACCACCTCCTGATGAAGCCTCCACTCGTGGCCGGCACAGAACTGCCGACTGAGACTGTCTGCACGCACGTTCAGAACTCCGGCCAGATGATTTGCCATCAGGCAAATCTGATGGTCCTGAACCCAGGACCAAAGATACAGAGCCTCTCTGCAGAGACAATGCAACCCCATTCCTCCCTGGTTGTTGACATACCACATCGCGGTAGTGTTGTCCGGTAGGACTTGAACCGACTGACCTCGAAGGGAAGGGAGGGAGGAAGCCTTTGAGCGCCAAACGTATCGCCGGTAACTCTAGAAGGTTGATGTGAAGCAACCTCTTTCCTCTGGAGACCAAAGACCCTTGAACTCCAGGTCCCCCAGATGAGCACCCCATCCTAATGTGGATGCATCTGTTATCACTGTGGCCACCGATGGAGAAAGATATAAGGGCTTCCTTTGAGACAGATTACTCTCCACGCTCCACCAAGACAGATCCACTGCAGCTTCTCTGGAGATCCTCACAGACTCCCTGAGATCTCAGTTGTGCTGATACCACTGCTTGCGGAGGCACCACTGGAGCGCCCTCAAGTGCCAGCGTGCATGGTTGACCGACAGAATGCAGGAAGCAAACAGACCGAGCAGGTGAAGGACCTTCAGGACTGGAACAACCGCTCCATTGTAAAACAAGGGAATAATTTCCAGAATGTCGAGAATCCTTTGTGGAGGTGGGAATGCTCGACACACAGTAGTGTCCAGTACCGCCCCTATGAACAGGTTGCACTGTGCACTGAGAGGGCACCTGGTGAGACTTGGGCACGTTTATCGAGAAACCCAATTTGTACAACAACTGAGTTGTAACCTGCAGATGATGAAACACCTTCTATGGCGACTCTGCTTTGATCAGCCAGTCGTCCAGATAGGGTGAAACTTTCATCTCTCACCTGCTGAGATGGGCTGCCACCACTGCCATCGCCTTGGTGAAGACTCGAGGTGCAGTAGTAAGTCCAAACGGGAGAACGCAAACTAATAATGCTGCGACCCTACCGTAAAACTTCCTGTGCGACTTCAGGATCGGGATATGAAAATACGCATCCTGCAAGTCGATCGACACCATCCAGTCTTCCTGTTGCAGCGCCTGAAGAACCTGCGCTAGGGTGAGCGACTTGAACTTCTCTTGCTTGAGAAAAAGATTCAAGATCCTGAGATCCAGGATTGGACGTAACCTGCCGTCCTTTTTGGGAATCAGGAAATACCGGGAGTAGCATCCCTGACCCCTTTCCTGCTCCGGAACCACCTCTATCGCATCTTTTTTTTAGTAATGTAAGGACTTCCTCCTGCAGAAGAAGAAGGTGGTCCTCCAAACATGCCCCTTGGCAAGGAGGGTAATTCGGTGGGAATTCCCGAAAGGGAAGAGCGTACCCATTTTCCACAAGATTTAGAACCCAAAGGTCCATAGTGACAGATTCCCAATCCTGTAGAAAATGGGTAAGCCGACCCCCCCACAGGACCCACATGATCGAGAATGGTGGATTTAGGGCTGCTTTGCTGTGGCAAGTGGGGGGGAGGTAGAGGAGGAGGAGGAGGGCTGACAACCTCTTGGACGACCTCTGTTCTTGCCCCTATAAGTCTTATACAGGGTATTTTGCTGCTGGTGAGGCTGCCTGTAGGTCCGAAAGGACGACCTTCCAAAACCTCTGTACTTTCTGTAAGAGGAACCTCTAATCTGCGCCTGTAGGCCCAGAGATTTAGCTGTAGCTTTACTGTCCTTGAATCTTTCTAAGGCTGCGTCTGCTTTTTTCCCCAAACAGCCCAAAACCATCGAAAGGGAGGTCAAGAAGCGTTGCCTGCACATCCGGAGAGAACTCCAGCGACTTGAGCCAAGCACTTCTCCTTGTGGCAACTGAAAAACCCATAATCCTGGCAACAGCCACTCTGAATAACTTGACGTGCAGCTGCTTGAGTGTCCAATAAAACCTCATTAAAATTCTGTCTGTCCTCCTCAGACAATTTAGGAGCAAGCTGTTTTGCAGAGTCCATTAGAGAGTGAATGTAACGGCCCAAAAGACAGGTGGCATTTGTGGACTTCAAGGCCATACTTGCTGAGGAGAACACCTTCTTAGCTGACTGGTCAAGCTTTTTTGAGTCTCTATCACCAGGGACTTGAGGAAAGGCCCCAGAAGATTTCTTTGAACAGGCAGCTTGAACCATCAGGCTCTCAGGAGAAGGATGAGATGTTAGGAAGTTCAGATCTCCTGGAGCCGCCCTGTACCTCCTAGCTGCAGATCTGCTGGAGCCGAAAAGGGCTTACGCCAAACCTCCATAACTGGCTCAGTGATGGCATCTTTAAAAGGCAGTTAAGACTCTATTACAATGGAGGAAGAATGAAGAACCTCCGTTAAAATATTGGACTTGAATTCAGCTGATGGAAGCTGCAGGTCTAAAAGCTCCGCTGCCTTCCTTGTAATAGTGTGGTAAGGAGCCACATCCTTAGAAGGAGCATCTGAAGGAGGATAAAGCTCCCATTCTGGGGACATATCAAGGCCACTCGCCACCCTCAAATCTTCAAATAAGTCCTTTGACTCCTGAAGCTCACCTTCCTCCATTTCTTCCTCTGCACGATAACGATGCTCCTCTAATATCCTATGTGCCTCCCGCTAGGATCTTATCCTCAGAACCAGAGTCAGCGGAGCCAGACACGACTCCGATGGATCCGGAGCCGGCGTCGAACATGGATCCGGAGGCACAGCCTGAGTCGAACGAGGCCGAGCTGACAGCGGCGGAGATGAAGGAACGGCGTCGACGTCCTCGGCGCTGGGAAATGCCATGATGGTGCCGCTGGAAGAAATGGCATAAAGGGAGCCTGAGCATAAGCCCGAAGAACCCTCAGATTAAAGGTGCTCCAGAGTGGTACATGGCTCTTGCAAAGACTCCATACATTACATTTAAGTAATGTGATGGATCTTGACCCGGGCCAGGGAAAGGTGGATAAGCGCCCAATATAGGCTCTGGCCAAGGCATTACCGGATTCGGGCCAATCGGCGCCGACGGTGGAGCCAATGGAGTTGACGACTCATCAGGCACTGGAGCCTATTCCACGGGAGTCGGAGAATGAGCCGGCTTTGGAGAATGTACCGGTGAAGCTTCGTACGAAGCCGAGCGAGCAGGAGAACCCTGATTCGAGCGAGAAGGAGAAGGAGAGACATAGTCCTTACGATGCCGATGAGCTGGAGAAGACTATTTCGGAGTCACGTCCTTATCCGAATGGTGTCGAGAGCCATGCCTCTTCCTCTTCTTATGCTTCTTTGAACTTGAAGCATGACCCGACGTCGACTTCGAACCGGACCTCGACCTGGATCTGGACCTTGATCTTCTTCGACCTCTCTTCTCCTTTCTCATCTTTGCCATGAACAGCTTGGCCTCTCTCTCCTTTAAAGCCTAAGGGTTCATCTTGCGACAGCAAGAGCAACCCTTGACATCGTGATCCGACGACAGGCACCAGACACAATCTTAGTGAGGATCCGTGATGGACATGTGTTCTCCGCACTCCATACTGGGTTTGAACCCTGACTTCCTCGACGACATCTTCAGGAAAGAAACAAGAGAAGACCAGAAACATAATACAGAAATACAAAGTAACTACACAAGCTACGGAGAGTCCCAGACAACCGTTAGCAACGACAGCACGGAAAAAAGGGAACAGACGTCACCACGCCAACGAGGCTCTTTTATGGCTCCAGTGACGTCAGTGGAGCCACAAACGGAGCCATGCTTCTGTGACGTCGTCCTCGTTGGCGTGGAGAGCTACGAAAAGATTCCGAATGCTGCTGGCGAAAGGATATTCACAAGGTGAGGAATCCACTGGCAGATGTATCCATCAGAAACTTCAAGCAGACATTTTGTGTTTGTACAAACGTACTGCTCTGTTTGTATCAGACTGCAGCACTGATTGGGGTAGAGCTGTGCCTGGAGAAGAGAGGCGCCACTGGGGACTCTATTTCCCACCACCCCTTGCACACGCCCACAGCGCTCATAAGCAGGACCTCGACCGCGGTCCCCTGTAGACCGCCAATGGACTGCAGGACTGACATGGGGAGAGACTTTTCTGGAGAGGAGAGGCGACGCTGGGGACTCCATTTCCCACCATCCCTTGCACATGCCCACAGTGCTCATAATTGCGACGTCGGCCAGCAATGTGGGATGCGCCCGGGCCAAGGGCGGGCCCATCCACGTCAGTCAGAGGCCCGAGGAGGCTAGGCTGGGCTTCCCCTCTATCACATCCGACTTCAGCCTCATAGTCTGTCCAGATCTCGACCTGCAGATGGGGAAATGGAAGACTACAACACATGGAGCTACTCATGCCAATTTGAGGACTTCCCTCTACAGGAGTGTGAAGCTGCCCTGTAAACGTATGCTCTCACCCCAACTCACTATCTGGGGCCTTGATTTATCGTCCCCCAGGACGAGCTGGTTCCTGGGTGCCCAGCTGTCAGACCTGTTGGCTCCTTGGCTACTTAAATTAGCCAATTCTACAGTTTTAGGAGATTTAAATCTCAATTTGGAAAGTATTGATTGTCCAGCAAGTAGGGCGCTCATTGCTGACTTATCTGCACTGAACCTACCCCTTTGCAATGATGGCCCCACTCATAGAGCTGTTCACTTGTTGGACCCTATTTTTTCTAACCTGCCTGGCATTAACTGTCCGCCAGCACTTCCATTGTGTTGGTCAGACCACTTTGCGGTTAAGTTCCAATATAGTAGCTTACTTAATCTGCCCCCTCCGCTTCCCGAATTATGAGGTCGGTCCAGAAATTGGGGAAAATTGGACATAGCTAAATTCAATCAGTTATTGTTAAATAATGCCCCTTCTCATAATTCCATTTCTCTAGCTTCTTTGAATTGGATTTATAATTGGATCGCCTCCGCTGCTAATGTCTGCCTTCCATCTACAGCAAAAAAAATTAATAACCATCGGCCCCCTGCCCCTTGGTTTACGGAGCAGCTAAAAGCTGAAAAAAGCAAGTGTACAGCTATGGAAAGAAGTTGGAGAAGGAATTATGCTCTCAAGGCCAAACTTATCTATAAAGCCACATTGAAAAAATATCATGCTTTATGTAAAAAGGCATCAGCTGACTATGTTTCCTCGTCGATCCTGGGGGCAAAAAATAAAATTGCCCACGGACCCTGTTTTCCATGGTTAAAAAGCTGGCAGGTTCAGGGACTGAGCCCAGTCCGCCTGTCCTTGATGAACCACAATGTGACTCCCTTACCAAGTTTTTTATAAACAAAGTTGAACAAATTCATCAGACATATGGGGGAATTAATGCGTCAATCCCAGCCCTGCTTAATACTGCCCGGTCACATACCGGGGCAGAAGTCTCTCGGCCAAAATTGGAGCAGTGGGTTCTCTTGGACACTGGCTTCTTGTTAAAAATTTTAACAAGCATTAAATCGGGTTCTCCATGCGATCTGCTTCCAGCCACAGTGCTTCTTCAGCTGGAACAACCCGCTCTAAGCGTAGAGATGGAGCTATTAAACGCTTCTCTTAGGGAGGCACAGATGCCAACAGCCTGGAAAAACGCAATGGTTTTACCATTGTTAAAAAAGCAAAACGCAGATCCGGCCATGCCATCTAACTTTAGGCCCATCTCCCTGCTCCCGACTTTTTCGAAAGTCTTGGAGAAACATGTGAACGGCCAGTTATCTACGTTCGTGGAATCCTCCCAATTTCTGCACAACTCACAATCAGGCTTCAGAGCAGGGTTTTCTACAGAGACCACATTGTTAGGCGTCACTGAAATGCTACGTCAGCATTTGGACGCCGGGGATACAGTGGCCCTTATATTATTAGATCTAAGTGCCGCTTTTGTTACGGTTTCCCTATACCGTATTATTTAAATCTTTACAGGCACTGGGCATCTCTGGATTAGCGCTTAGCTGGGTGTCCTCCTTTTTATCGGAGCGAACATTCCAGGTGTTCTCTACTAGGGCCTCTTCAAAGTCCTATAAATCCCTGTATGGTGTGCCACAGGGCTCAATTTTGAGCCCATTATTTTTCAACATTTATGTGTAACCATTAGCAACAATTGCGGAAGCGGCAGGGCTTGCATTGTTTTCCTACGCCGATGATACTCAAATCATCTTTTCTCTATCAGCGGATGGGAAACAAGACCCTTCTACTCTGCAATTAGGCTTGCGCAAGATTGCATCATGGATGCAAACCAATTTGCTCAAGCTTAACGGGGAAAAGACGGAAGTGCTTATCTTTGGGAAAGACTCTGAACATTGGGGCCCCCAACATTGGCCAGCTGAAATGGGACCTTTACCTACGCCTTCTTCGCAGGCTCGCAATCTAGGCTTTATTATTGACAACAAATTGTCAATGAAACAACAGGCAGTACAAACTGCAGCCACCTGTTTTACCATCTTAAAATGGTTAAAAGAAAATATTTGGATGCTCCCTGTTGACACCCAAAGGACAGTTGTCCAGGCTCTTGTAACATCTCGTCTGGATTCTAGTAACATTCTCTTCTTGGGGTCTAACAGAGAGGTATTGCGCAAGCTTCAGGTGTTGCAAATTTCTGCAGCCAGATTGCTCTGCGGTCTTCCCAGAATGTCCAACATGGGAAATGCCCTGAGAGAACTGCATTGGCTTAAGGTAGATCACCGTATAAAATTTAAAGCCTTATTATATGTTCAGAATTAAGATCGGTTCTGCCCCTAAATATTTACAAGATCTGGTATGCGCGTACCGTCCCCTGCGCCTACTTGCTCGTCTTAAGAAGAGCTTTTTGAAATTCCTAGGTTCAAATTGTCGAGAATGGGAGGCCGCTCCTTTTCTCTACTTGGGCCAACCTCGTGGAATTCCTTACCTGATGTGATGAGGAGGGAGAAGCTGTTCCCCAACTTCCGGAAGCAATTAAAAACCTGTTTTTTTAATCAACATTGCTAATTCAGATTTTTCTGAGTTTCTGTTATGGCTTGCGCTGGGAAACCCTTGTTGGGTAGCTGTGCGCATTACAAAATAAATTAACATAACATAACATAACATAACATGGAGGTGAGCCCTTTAACCCTCTAGATTCTTTCCTCACAAGGGTCTCTAATGCCCTGGACAGGGAAAGTCAAAATGTTGAGCGCAGACTTTCTTTGGGGGACCCGGAGCTTCCGATCACCTAAGTGAGCGCACCCTAAATGAGTTTCCATTTGCGCCTACAGTCGATTCTTCTAACTTATCCCCCAAGTTAGCTATTACTTGCTAAAAGCACACGATCACCCACATGGAAGGTAGAGCCTTTTCACCCTTGGGCCCCACAGAGCCACCTTTAAAGAAGAAAAAAGGGGGAGGGAGAACACGTAAGCTAATTTCTGCTGCCCCTCAAGGCCCTAAAGTTACCCCCTCATCTTTAACTGACAATTTACTTTTAAAAATTGAACAGTCAATCACACTTTTATTGCAACCATTTCTAGATAGACTAACCAGAATTGAGGCTACAATAGATACCTTATGTTCAGTAGGGGAGGGATCGACTTATCCTAACCTGAAGGCCTAGACTGCTGAGATGACTTCTCATAACGATTTGTCTGGTACACCCCTGTGTTCCTCTAACAATTGCACAGCCGACTTGGGCCCAACAAGAGGGGGTGATGGTGGAAGAACTAAAGACTCTCACCCAGGAGGTATATCTTTAAGGGCTCTTCTAGGGTTCACACAAGCCTCGCCCTACCTCCAACGCAACAAAACAATCACCTGCCCCAAACCTATCCTCGCTAAATTTAACACTACATTACCTCAGGGGACATCCAGCATCTCTTCAAAGATTAACTCGCGATTTGGTGGTGAATACATGCAGGACAGAGGGGGCAAAGCACATTGCAATATGAGACTGGCACTCCCCCCAGCTGCCTACTCCTAAGTGAATTTTGGCAAATGTTTCTATGTTAGATACCGCACCGAAGGAAACAACGGACCAGCTCATGTCTAAGGCATGCCATTGGATCTGCAAACACGGGGAGGGCTAGGGGAGTTACTTCCTCGCATTCTAATGGCAGGAAGGGTGGCTTGGGTAGGGGATCAACAAAATCAATTCAGGGGGATTATGTGGTGGTTAATTTTGATTCGCACTACCTGGTTCAGCAATTGCTCACTCAGTTACCATTCGGGCCATCACTGAATACCCAAATGTTTGTGTTACCGCTGGGCTTTTTCTACAAACCACTAGGGGCACGTCCCTGCGATCCTCCTTAGAAAGCTTTGTCGCGAGCCCCTACACCCTCCTCCAGGACAACCTCTTACCCCCTTCCCCACTCAAAATGAATTTAGAGCCTTAACAGATTTAGAAGACTGTGATTGACAGGGAGAACAGGAGTACTGAAATTCCTGTTTGAGGTCGTAGAATATCAGGGTCAGAATCACCCACGCACTCTACGGCAACGTGTAATTATACAGACCATGCCAAACTAATCATCTGGAATATAGCCGGACTGAGATCCGAACTATCTGCTCCAGACTGGCTAGCAATTGTCACTACTTACGATCTGATCTGTTTACTGGACACATGGGAAATAGGATCTATTAACTTAGATGGTAATCGCGCTTTCCACACTCCTGTTCTCCGGTCTAACTCGGGTTGTGCCAGGGGTAGGATTCTGACCCTGTTGAAAAACACTCTAAACTAGAAGTCCTATCTTTCCACAATGATTACCCTTACAATCATCTCCTTCACCTAAAGGGCTGGTGTGGCGATACACTTCTTTTAATTATTTTTAGAATAAGAACTTCACTGATAATATGAAGCAGGTTGTTGATATGTTGGAAGGGGAAATCAATGTATTTTTAACACCCTCAAGCAGTTTCCGAATATTCTATGGGTGGGCGACTTTAACGCGCACAGTTGTGTCTTTCTTAATAAAACAGAGTGTGGTATAACTGACGAGTCAGGCGACCCTATTCCACATTTTATGCATAACCTCTATGGAGACGCCTTGAACAGATTGCTTTTTTATTAATGATCTGGAAATCTGGAATCCTACTGATCTCAGCTCAGGTATGCTACAAAACAGATTTGGCTTGGCTACCCAGGGTTCGACATTAGAGTATCTAATGGTTTTGGTGCCTCTTAAAAAGTTGATTTGTAATGTCTCAATTAAGCCTTTTAGTTTTAGTGATCACGTGGCCATTATTGGCGACCTGGAATGGGAAGGAATCCATCCGAAGCAGATGAAGCATGTCAAACCCAGGATAGCTAGAAACAATGGGACAATCCTCAATTGGGCGAAAGTAGACAAAGTAAAAATTGTTCCGGTCGTGGTTGGAAATAGATCAAATGAAATCATGACTTGCCTAGCATTGGATCCTGATCCTATTTCGGTAACCATGGCCTTTATTCAGATACTACTAGAGGTTAAAAAAGCCCGAACTAGGAAAAGACCTATTACCAACATGTCAGGTCCAAGCTGGTTTGATCAAGCATACACTAAGACCCTATCAAACCTACACAAGGCCCTTAGATAGACCCCTAGAGTATCTCCAGTATAAAGAGACAATGAAGACGAGAATGGCAACCCTTAAGGAAGAAGTCTGGGAACAATTGTATCATGCTGCTATTTCAAATAATGCCAGGGACATTTGGAGAGTCATTAATACCCCATTTCTTAAATCATCCGCTGATTCGGGCCTAGATGTCATGTGGATGAGGAACCTTCGGTCGCATAATTTTCTTTAATATTTGACCCCAAAGCTGAGGGAGTGACTACACAGCGGGCACCCTTTACCCCCCTAAAAAGCTTTCCTTATTTTTAATTTACACAAGATCAGAGAGGCCCTTACTCAGTGCTTCAGTAATAGCGCTCCTGGCCCAGATGGTACCCCAATAGGTTTCTTTATGGAGCAGCCTGACCTATGGGGTCCAGTTCTAACAAATGTTTTTAATGCAATTGCCATTGTGGGCCAACTAGACGCATGGTCGAAATCCATTTTAATTCGTATTTAAAAGAAAGGAGACAAATTGGTGGCCAAAAATTACAAGCTAATTTCACTCCTGGATAGCACTGCCAAATTAATGGGTCACGTTTTATTAAATAGATTAGAGGAGTGGGCCACCTGTAACAATGTCCTGATTCCAGTGTAATATGGTTTTAAAAAGGGGAAAGGTACCCAGGATCAATGCCTCAACCTAAGTCTGTTAATTGCCAAGTACAATCAAGTAAAGCAAGGTAAGTTATACTTGGCATTTATGGAATTATCTGCAGCATTTGACTGTGTTGTCCATCACCATCTGTGGAGGATAATGGAATAAATGGGCATTGACGAGGCTATGATATTTTTTTTTTTTATCAGGCAGCTTTATTCTTCGGCCTCTGCCTGTGTCCGCTATGGGAAGCAGGGAGAGTGCACTAGGTTTTTCCCAATCAACAGGGGAGTTTGTCAGGGTTGTGTATTCGCCCCATTTCTCTTTTCCATCTATATCAATTGGGTGGAAGCACCCCTGTCGTACTCAACACTGTCCCAAAGATCAACAATGTGCACACCCCAATTCTCCTTTATGCGGACGATGCAGTGTTATTTGCCACACGGGCCTAGCCTTACAGAAATTATTAGAAGTCTACACAAGTTACTTGAGTAGTTTGGATATAAAAATTAATGAGGCAACATCTTTTATTTTAATTACTGGCCGTAAAGCCAGGAGGGTTCCAAAATTTGATATAGCAGGTCAGAAAACAGCCCACACTGATACCTTTTCTTACCTTGGGATAACTTTCGACAGTCAATTAACCTGGTCTAATATGATCGCTACTAGGGGTTTATCGCTGGAAAAAAGTATTCTTGCCCTACATTCTGTTATATAGAAACTGGACGCAAAACTCCTTGAAATTGTCAAAAAACGTCTATACTGCTAAATCGGTTTTTGTAGAAACCTATGGGGCAGGCATCTAGGGATTCTCCAACTCTTCAATTCTCCAAACCCTAGAGGATATCTTTTGGAAAAAACTGGTTGGCCTCCCCGTAAGTTGCTCTAATTTCATTTGTCACGCAGAATTAGATATTCCTTATATCAATGACATAATTAGCCTGGCCCCAAACACACTATGGCTGTTTGAGGAAGAGAATGTGTTAATCTAACACAAAAGCTAATAGAAGATTGACTTTCTCTTAAACATAGCCATAGGATCCTGTGAATACCATACATCAAAAATAGCCCCTCTTTCCTTGGTTTAGAGCACTTATTTAGCTTTCCATCTAATTGCTCTACTATCTCAAAAATGGAAATTAAGACTCAATTCTTTTAACAAAGGGCAACTCAGAGAGTTACATTTAATTGCCTAAAAGTGTCTGTAAAAACCTAGAGTCCGATTGACCAGGAAGGCACAGCCTCATATTTACTTACCGTGACAAACTCACGTCATAGATTTTAGTATGGTTTCGACTGAATTGTATCCCTTGTATGTTGGCCTATCCAACGGGAATCTATTCCATACATGATCTCCCTCCAAGAATCAAACAAAGTGATTAGACTGACTGACTGGTCTACTGCAATTTGAAATGGCCTCGAGTATGCTGTGCTTTTGCCTCTTTATTATTTGCCCTTTACTCAGGTGAACTTTTGATGTTATTATACAAAGTACAACTTTTGCTCCTAAAGTTTACGGTAAGCATTTGAATGTTTTGGCACATGCTGCAAATGAATCTGAAGCCTGACAAACATAGGAGAAAAGCAGGGCCTTATCAACACATTATGTTATTGAACATATAATATAAGATCCTTGATGGGGTTATTGTGAATCAAAGACTTAAGGTGACTCTGGGACAAACCCATATCAATTATTGTTGGTTTCTGCAAGGTCATCAATTGTACATTTCGCCCACTATTTGTCAGAAGCTACAGGTCACTATTGTGCTAAGCAAACACCTGCTGCTGTACTGCTTTTGGAAGCTAATAGTACATTTGATCTCATTAACTCATGAGCAGGATATTGCTGTTTCCGAGGTTAAGTTTATGTCTTGCCTTCCCAGCTAGTGGGGTTGATTGCTCCTCATAATTCATTTCCCTCTGTTAGAGTAGTCATTAAGAAGCTGATGGAATCATCAATATGAACTGAGGGATGTATAAGGGTTGCCTCTTGTCGCCAATTCCATTTGCCCAGTTCACAGAACAGCGGGAAGTTTATTTTATGGAATTTACCATGACTCCCCAAGTACCTACTTTTATTAAATAAAATGCTGATGATGTAGCTTTATTTTTGCATGCCAATCAAGAAGTAATTGAAGTGGCTATGCAGATAATCCAATTTTATACCAAAATGAAAGATAACACACTAAATGAAAATAAAATGGAGATTTTATTATTTAACACTCCACCAATAATTATTCTTCCAGAACTACGTTAATGTTATTCAACTGGGTCCGAGGAATATAAAAGAAAATTATTTTTGAAATACTTCGATGAGCTTTATGCAAACTATACCCTTTGGTTACTAAAGTAACAAATAAAATTGAAAGCTGGCGAACATTACATTCATTAAAGGTAGAATCACAATTATAAAAAAGGTTGTTTTATCCTTGTTCGTATATTTTATCTGTCTACATTTTGTTCAAAAGATGGATGGCATGTCCCAAGTTTTACATCATTTGGGATACATTCTCGTTCGAGGCTTGCAAGTTTAAAATGACCAATCAGTACAGGTGGATAATCTACCCGAATTGCGTTGGTTTATATTAGTTTCATTTTTGTTATTCAATGTGCTCATTTAACTAGTTTAGAGACTGCAAGTTTTATAAATTCTTATATGGAGCTTATGGTCAGACAAAACCAAAGTCCTGACTTTTCATTTTTCCTGAAAGTTTCTTTAATACCTAAATAGTTGTGTAAAAGAGTTGAATGTATTTTTGACTTTTCAGGGCCCTTTTTATGCATGCTGAAACTCCCTTTTCCACGTCAACATTTTTGGGTGATTTATGAAGATACGTTTCGTAGCTGGTCCAGGATCAAAGTGAACAAGATTGGCAAATTTTCAGTGTTGGTCATTTAATGAATTTGAAAATTCCAAACTGAAGTGTGTGCATGATCATTTATTTCCAATTCTACGCTCATATTTGCTACGTTTTTACCCTCATAGGAAGTGCTTTTTTTTTTTACATGGCAGAAGAACAAGTTACTTACTGTCGGTAACGCTTTTTCTGGTGGATACAGTATCTGCCTGTGGATTCCTCACCCTGTGAATATTCCCCTGCGTCAGCAACATTCGGAAATTCTTTTGTAGCTCCTCACGCCGACGTGGACGACGTCACAGAATGCATGGCTTCGCGCGCACGGCTTCGCTGACGTCACTGACTCCATAATAGGACTCCGTCGGCGTGATGACATCAGTTCCGCCCTTTTTTCAGTGCCTTCGAGGCACACGGACGGACCGACAACAGTAGATATACATACAATGTACACAGTACCAAATATTTAAAGAAAACACACACAGTGTGTAGTCAATGCAGGAAAGCCATTATAATAACACATTTCCTTTGACAATAAAATATTTACAGTAAAACAATGACACTAATACATGTATAGAAGAGTGGACAATGGGGAGGAGGGTGGGCCAGTGAGGAATCCACAGGCAGATACTGTATCCACCAGAAAAAGCGTTACTGAAGGTAAGTAACTTGTTCTTCTGATGGATACATCTGCCAGTGGATTCCTCACCTTGTGAATAGAGTCCCACAGCAGTCCCCACTCCCGGAGAAGGGTGTCCACTCTCCTATACCAGAAAATCCTGGAGGACAGAAAGCGCAAAGTGGCCGTCCCTCCTCACTTCGGAATCTAAGCAGTAATGCTTCGCGAAAGTGTGGAGGGAAGCCCAAGTTGCAGCTCTACAAATGTTCTCTACAGGTGCACCCCTAGACAAAGCAGATGTAGCAGACCTTGCTCTAGTGGAATGAGCTCTTAAACCTTCAGGAGGTTCCTTACCCGCCAAAGAGTAGCATATCTTGATACACAAGACAATCCATCTTGACAGCGTGCGCTTGTGCACCGCCTTGCCTCTTCTGGCTCCAACAAAGCCAAAAAAGAGCTGGTCATCCTTTCTTAACTCTCTGGTTCTGTCCAAGTAGAAGCTCACCGCCCTCTTAGGGTCCAAGTGGTGAAGTCTCTCCTCCTTAGAAGGGTGAGGGGAGGATAGAAAGTAGGAAGGGTAACGGACTGCCCTAGATGGAAGGGAGTTACCACCTTAGGCAGAAAAGCAGCCCTGGTCTTGAGAACCATTCGTTCAGCATGAATGGTCAAGAATGGGGGCTTTGAACTAAGAGCTTGAGGCTCACTTACCCTCCTTGCCGAGGTAATTGCAACCAGGAAGACCGTTTTAAAAGATAACCGTCTCAAGGGACACTTGTGCAAAGGTTCAAAAGGTGAACCCATCAAGAAAGTGAGCACAAGATTCAAGTCCCATTGAGGCACAATAAAGGGAGTAGGAGGAAATGTATTTTTAAGGCCCTTTAGAAACCTTAAAACAATAGGAGATTTAAATAAGGACGGCTGATCCGGCTGACAGAGAAATGCCGACAAGGCCGAAAGATAACCTTTGACTATAGCTACAGCAAACCCTTGCCGAGCCAAAGAAAGTGCAAACTGAAGTATGTCAGACAAACGAGCCTTCAAAGAGTCAATGGACTTCTCCCCACACCAAGAGACAAATTTAGACCATCTATAGGAGTAGATAGACTTGGTGGAATCACGCCTAGCCGATAAAATGACATCCACCACATCATGTGGGAGAGAAAAAGAATTCAGGTTGCCCCGTTCAATCTCCAGGCATAAAGGTGTAAGGTCTGGAGGTGGGGGTGTAGAACCTGCCCCTCCATCTGAGAGAGGAGATCTGCCCTGAGAGGGAGACGGAGCGGCGGGCACGAGGAGAGGTGGAGAAGATCTGTGTACCACACCCTTCTTGGCCAATCCGGGGCGATCAATATGACTTGGGCCCGGTCTTGGCGAACCTTCCTCAGAACCCGAGGAATCAAGGGTATGGGAGGAAACGCGTAAAGGAGTCTTGAGTACCAACTCAACTGAAACGCGTCTCCCAAAGCTCCCTGCATCGGATACATGAGACTGCAGAATGACGGGCAGTGAGCATTCTCGTGAGTGGCCAACAGGTCCACCCGAGGTGTGCCCCACGTCTGAAAGACGTGACGAACCACTTCTGGATGAAACCTCCACTCGTGACTGGCCGAGTAAAGCCGACTGAGACTGTCTCAACGCACGTTCAGAACTCTGGCCAGATGATTTGCCATCAGACAAATCTGATGGTCCTGAACCAACGAAGCAGAGCCTCTCTGCAGAGACACTGCGATCCCACCCCTCCCTGCTTGTTGACATACCACATCGCGGTCATGTTGTCCGTCAGGACCTGAACCGACCGACCCGAAGGGAAGGGAGGAAAGCCTTGAGCGCCAAACGAATCACCCGCAATTCCGGAAGGTTGATATGGAGCAACCTTTCCTCTGGAGATCAAAGACCCTTGATTTCCAGATACCCCAGATGAGCACCGCACCCTAGGGTGGATGTATCCGTTATCACTGTGGCCACCGGCGGAGCCAGTTGAAAAGGCTTTCCTTGAGACAGATTGCCTTCCACGCCCCACCAAGACAGATCAGCTGCAGCTTCTCTTGAGATCCTCAAGACTCCCTGAGATCTCCGTTGTGTTGATACCACTGCATGCGGAGGCACCACTGTAGTGCCCTCATGTGCCAGCGTGCATGGTTGACCAGCAGAATGCAGGAAGCCATCAGACCGAGCAGACGAAGGACCTTCAGGACTGGAACGACCGCTCCATTGTAAAATAAAGGAATCATTTCCTGTATGTCGCGAATTCTTTGAGGAGGAGGGAATGCCCGACATACAGTTGTATCCAGAACAGCACCTATGAACAGGTTGCGCTGGGAGGGCACCAGGTGAGATTTGGACACATTTATCGAAAAGTCCAAACTGTACAACAACTGAGTTGTGACTTGCAGATGATGGAGCACTTTCTCTGGAGATTCTGCTTTGATCAGCCAATCGTCCAGATAAGGGAATACTGGAATCCCTGACCTTCTGAGATGTGCTGCCACCACAGCCATCACCTTGGTGAAGACTCGAGGTGCAGTAGTAAGACCAAACGGAAGGACAGCAAACTGATAATGTTGCGAACCCACCGTGAAACAGAGATACTTCCTATGCGACTTCAGGATGTGGATGTGGAAATATGCATCCTGCAAGTCGATCGACACCATCCAATCTTCTTCCAGCAGCGCTTGAAGAACCTGCGGAAGGGTGAGCATCTTGAACTTCTCATGCTTCAGAAAGAGGTTCAAGATCCTGAGGTCCAGGATTGGACGAAGTCTGCCATCCTTCTTGGGGATCAGGAAATACCGTGAGTAGCATCCCTGACCCCTTTTTTCCTGCTCCGGAACCACCTCTATCGCACCTTTTCTTAGTAATGCCAGGACTTCCTCCTGTAGAAGTAGCAGGTGGTCCTCTGAGCAAATCCCTTGGCAAGGAGGGTAATCTGGAGGAAATTCCCGAAAGGGAAGAGCATACCGATTCTCCACGAGATTGAGAACCCAAAGATCCGATGTGACCGATTCCCAATCTCGTAGAAAGTAGGTAAGCCAACCCCCCCACAGGACCCACATGATCCGGAATGGCGGATCTAGGGCTGCTTTGGTGAGGTTGGAGGGGGGTGGGAAGAGGAAGAGGAGGAGGAGGAAGAGGAAGCTTGACGACCTCGAGGAGGAGCTCTTTGTCTGCGCCTGTACGACTGGTACAGCGGATTTTGCTGTTGCTTCTGCTGTTGCGGCTGCTTGTAGGCTCGAAAGGAGGACCTTCCAAATCCCCTATACCGTTTACCCACAGTTCCTCTGGACTGTAGACCCAAAGACCTGGCTGTTGCCCTTCTATCTTTGAATCTCTCCAACGCAGCATCAGCCTTTTTCCCAAAAAGGCCCGATCCATCAAAAGGCAGATCCATTAATGCAGCCTGAACCTCAGCAGAGAATTCGGAAGACTTCAGCCATGCTGCTCTTCTGGTGGCAATAGAAGACCCCATGACTCTCGCCACAGTCAGCTGTGTCCAACCCTCTCTGGATGACTTGCCGAGCAGCTGCTTGAGTATCAATAAGCACCTCATTAAAATTCTGCCTGTCCTCCTCTGGAATTTTAGGAACCAACTGTTTCACAGAATCCATCAGAGCATGGATGTAACGCCCCAGGAGGCATGTTGCGTTCGTTGACTCAAGAGCCATGCTAGCTGCAGAAAAAACGTTCTTTGCAGCTTGGTCTTGTTTTTTAGACCCTTTGTCCCTAGGCACCTGAGGGAAATCACCTGCAGATTTTTTAGAGCAGGCTACCTGTACTACCAAGCTCTCTGGTAAAGGATGAGAAGATAAAAAGTCTGGGTCTCCAGGAGCAACCCTATATCTTCTTGCAACTGCTTTCAAAAATGCTGGAGCAGTTAGAAGCCTACTCCACACCTCCAAGATTGGATCTGTCATAGCTCCATTAAAAGGAAGCATATCATCTACCACTGAAGATGGAGAGTGGAGAACTTCTGTTAAAATATTTGACTTGTACTCGCAGTAGGCAGACTTAAATTCAACAGTTCTGCTGCCTTCTTGATGACCACATGATATGGTGCCACATCTTTTAAAGGGGCATCTGGGACAGAGGATAACTCCCAATCCGGAGACAGTTCCAATCCACTAGCCTCCCTTAGGTCATCAAAGAAATCTTCTGATTCCTGCAGCTCACCTTCTTCCATCTCCTCTGCACCTCTGTTCCTCTAGAAGTCGCTGAGCCTCACGACTCGACCTCTCCGGGAACGGCGTTGGCGGATCCGCAATCGACTCCGATGTAGCCAGAGTCGAGCTCAAAGCCGCAGGAACAGGCCGCTGTACTCGAGGTCGAACTGGAACCGGCGTCAGAGACCTCGGCGGCGCAGAGTGATGCCAAGGCGTTGTCGGATCCAGCATAAATGGCATGAACGGCGCCGGAACATACGTCTGGGGGACTCCCAGATTAAAGGCCCTCTGACCCATGGGACCAACCGGTGCTCCAGAGGGGTACATGGCTCTCGTGAAGACACCATACATAGCATTCAAGTACTGTGTAGGGTCTTGTCCCGGGCCCGGAAATGGAGGTATGGACCCACAGGTTGCTCTCGAGGAGGCACCGGATTCGTGTCGACTTGATCATCCGGTTGGTGAACCGGCGTCGTCGAACCCTCAGGTAAGGGAGCCTCTTCCCCCTCTCGAGTCAGAGTTCGAGATGGCGCCAGAGAGGGATTCGACACCGAAGCCTGTGAATGCTCCGGCGACTCCATGGGCGAAGCCTCACCTTCGAGAAGGAGAAACATCATCCTTACGATGTCTTCTTCCTGGCGACTTCGGCCTTGAATCCGAATCCTTCCCAGAATAGTGTCGAGATCCATGCTTCCTCTTCTTATGCTTCTTTTTTGTCGACCTGGAAGCATGCCCCGATGACGACCTCGAAGGCGACCTCGAACAGGAGCTTGACCTCGACCGCCTCGACTGCGACTTCGAGCTCTTCTTCTCCTTTTTACCTTTCATCTTGGCAACCAGGAGCTTCGCCTCTCTTTCACGAAGGGCCTTGGGGTTCATCTTCTTGCAGCATGGACACCCTTGGACATTATGGTCTGAGGACAGGCACCATACGCAATCTTCATGCGGGTCCGTGATTGACATCATTTTCCCGCATTCTCCGAACGGCTTGAATCTGGTCTTCTTCGAGGGCATCTCGACAGGAGACAAAGAAACAAGAAAACACTGAAAGCAACAAACAGTAACAGAGTTACTCAATAGCTACAGAGGATCCCTCAAAAACCGTTAGCGTTGACGACGCGGAAAAAAGGGAACTGATGCCATTACGCCGACGGAGTACTATTATGGAGTCAGTGACGTCAGAGGAGCCGCGCGCGCGAAGCTGTGCGTTCTGTGACGTCATCCATGTCGGCGTGAAGAGCTACAAAAGAATTTACGAATGTTGCTGACGCAGGGGGATATTCACAAGGTGAGGAATCCACTGGCAGATGTATCCATCAGAATTGGTTGTGTAGGAAATCCACCTTTCCTGCTTAGGCACGCCCACATTTTCACCTTTTGTTGGACCCTATTTTATTGCTAGTTTTTAGGCTTTGCACACGGGGGCACTACTATCCCGTGCCCAGTGTATCAGCTCTGATCCCTAAAACATGTAAAAATTGGCTAATTCCTGACTGGCGTATTTAACTTTTTTATAAGGCCATAGTATATGATGTGAAAAGGAACCCACAGCATGAAAAGTTAACTTTCAACTGTGGACTGAATCATTTATTGTGCCATCTACTAGTTTGACAAATGAAGGAAAACTGTTACTTACCCTGTTGGTATGTTTGTGGCAGGTAGTGCTAAAGATTCACATGCTCTGCATACTCCTGCTCCATCTAGTGTTGGGCTTGGAAGTGTGTAACTTGCTTTCTTCGAAGAAGTCTTTTGGCTTACAAGGTAAAGTGACTCCTCCTATTACTGGAAATGTGCAGGGCATCGGCCCCCTTGTTAAATTGTTTTTCCTGAACAGGGGATGAGAATGAAATAAAGCAGAGAGAAACAGAAGTAGATTAACATGCAAAATGTAAGAAGGAAAGGCATCTGCAACAACCTGAGGCTTCGAGGAAGAAAGGGTGGGCACATGTGAATCTACAGCACTACATGCCACAAATAGATGATTACAGGGTAAGTACCTGTTCCCATTTGTGGCATGTGCTGCTGTAGATACACATGCTCTGCAAGCAGTTTGCCTCTAAGCAGTGGCTAGCCCGAGGATTTGGCAGAGGACTGGAAAAGTGTACAAAGAACAGCCTTTAACTCGGTGGCGAGCTAACATGTCCACACACTAATGCTCGGTGAAAGCATGTAGAGTGGACAAACAAGCTGCTTTATGGCTGT
Source organism: Lissotriton helveticus (assembly GCF_964261635.1). Taxonomy (NCBI): domain Eukaryota; kingdom Metazoa; phylum Chordata; class Amphibia; order Caudata; family Salamandridae; genus Lissotriton; species Lissotriton helveticus. Next base: position 1,119,223,191 of record NC_136063.1, on the reverse strand, counting down.
CAGCTATAGGGATTTTACCTAGGAAAGCCATGGATGCCCAGTTTTTGGTCGTAGAGTGGCATCTGGGTAGGGCAGACAATTGCCTTTTGCTTTTAGCGCAAACTGGTTTGTAGGCATTGCCTGTTTTGGAGAAAGCATGACCTATGCATGGTTTTCAGGAAGAGACAAAAAGCTGTTGTGTTTGGGGAAGGGTTTTCTACTGTCAACGTTATACATGAGGACCTTCCTACAGTCTAGCCTGTGAAGTGCCCTCTAAGCTACAGAATCTGGGTGTGGGAAGAACACTGGAAGTTTGTTGCTTTAATTGTTATGTTATGTTATGTTATAACCTATTTGTAAACCGCACTTAGACCAAGGTTTCATGGCGCTGTTTCGAGCTGTACTGAGTTGACTGTTCTGAGTTGACAGCAGTGGGATCGGTTTACTCATGCGCCTGTATGAACAGCCATGTCTTAAGCTGCTTTCTGAATTGAAGCAGATAAGGACAGGAACGGATCCCCCATGGGAGTGAGTTCCAAAGTTGTGGCGCCAGATAACCGAAACGGCTCCCGCCATGCCGCTTACGTTTAAACTTTGCGCTCACCAGCAGATTTTGATGTTTGGAACGGAGATCACGGGATGGGATGTATCTCAAAATCAGGTTGTTAATAAAAATTGGACTGTAACAGTTTAGGGACTTAAATGTAAGACAGGCGGTTTTAAAGGTGGCCCGTTGGAGCAGTGGGAGCCAATGTAGTTTTTTTTATCAGGGGTCTGGCCGATTGCCACTTAGGCTGTTGATAAATCAGTCGTGCCGCCTGGTTCTGTACAAGCTGGAGTCTCTTGATCTGATAGGAGGGAAGGCCTAGATAGATTGAATTTGCATAGTCTAAATGGGACAGGACTAGGCCAATCACAGCTTGAATCAGTGCTGCCTGGGTGAGCAGGTGATGTATCTTCTGGATTTTTCGTAATTGGAAGAAACATTTAGAGACTACTGTACCCACTTGGGTGTTAAGAGACAGATCTCCGTCAATCGTCACCCCCAAGCTTTTTACGGAAGAGGAGGATTTAGGGAAAGGCCCTAGTTCAGCCGGCCAATAATGAGGGCCCCAGGAGATACGGCTATCTCCTATCAGCAGTACCTCCGTCTTTCCGGGGTTCAGCTTCAGATGGTCATAATCCATCCAATGACGGATGAACACCATAGTGTCCTGAAAGTTGGTAATGGATTCAGTAGAGTTATCTATGGTAAAGGAAAGCTGCAGATCGTCTGCATAGTTGAATGTTGTTACTTTCCTCTGTTTTAAAGCTTTGATCAGGGGGAGTAGATAGATGTTAAACAGATGTGGGGACAAGGAAGAACCCTGAGGAACCCCACATGTGGAATTCAACTCTGAAGCTGTGAAATTAGCCAGGCGGACCGCCTGTGTACGGTCTTCCAGAAATGAGGTGACCCATCTCAAGGCTTTGCCCTGCAAGCCTGCACGTCCGACACGGTCGACCAAGATCTTATGGTCCACCGTGTCGAACGCAGCTGACAGATCTAAAAGGACCAGGGCCTGAGGGGTTCCAATATCAGCCTCCCTGCGGAGCTCGTCCAGCACTGCCAAGATGACCATCTCAGTTGAATGACCTGGGCGGAAGCCGGCTTGATGGGAATCCAAGTGACCAGACTCTTCTATGAAGGTGGATATGGATTTTGCAACATGTGCCTCCAGGACCTTGGCTAAGAATGGAAGCAAGGAGATGGGGCGATAATTAGATGGTTCTGATAAGTCGGCGCCGTTTTTTTTAAAGAACCTTTATTGTTACAGTACGGAGATACAAACATGGGCCTACAACCAATCCGGCCGGCCGCTATTCAAATCGATTAAGAAGTAATGTTGTATAAAAATACAGCGGTCCGGAGTGCAAAGCTGAGTATCATCCAGGATATATCATATAATTAGAGTACCATGCGTTAATAAGGATCTAAGACGGTTCATTTTGTAATAACGAAAAAGAAAGGGAAAATCAATGTCGCATTTTCACACACACCCCTGATACAGCTAACGAAAAGCAAAAGATGTTATGCCATGGATGTACGTAGATGAAAAAGACGGGGGAGGGGGTATATGAGTCAGGATAGATGCAATAAACACTAAGCAATCATGGCGAACTAGCCCCACCCCTCAAGGCGAAACACAATACGGGAAACATGGAAGACGACGACATCGAAAAAGGAAAGGGGCAAAGGGCCATAGAAACAAAGATAGAACAAAATAACAAACCCATCCCCCAACCCTCAACCCTGCACCCCTGCAAAAGGCTATGGCCTAACCCCCAGCAGCGTGCCTGTCGCCCTAAATAAGAGACCCGAAATACAGAGAAGAAAAAGAGAAAAAGAGAAAAAAATATAGGAGAAGGGCCCTCAATCTGGTTATCCGGCCCCTCCCACCTCCGCTTGCAAAAATCGTGTAAACAGTAATGGTAGAAGAAGTACAGGTAGCAGCAATCACGTATAACGCAATCAATGACATCCCCGCTAAGCGCCCCTCAAATCACCATCAACCAGCCAGGAGTCCCTCCATGTTCCAAGCGAATTCACCCCTGGCCTCGTTTGTCAATAGCACCAACGTTGAACCATCCCTCAAACGGGATACAAAGTAGCACAAAGGGTCCGATTACACCGGGAGGTCCAGGCAGTGTCGCCGCTCCATAGGATCCCAGCCACCGAAATTTCGCCGATGTTGCATGGCGGAAGTCTGATTGGAACAATGTCAACACCACCAACAGTCTCGAGTCCGAACACAGTCCCGCCAGACACGGAAAGGGAAAAACACGATGCGGGAAGCGCCAAAATCCCGACGGGGCCGTCCAAGCCGTGTATCGATGCTGTTCCTCCACTTGCCGATCAGAGAAAGACCCCGGTGAGACAATCACATGCGCCACAGGTGTATCCACAGTAAGCTCATGAACCAAATCTATCCACGTCTCTAAGAATGTAGACTCATCCGGGGAATACGTCGACGAAGCAGAGGCAGACACATCGGCGCCTCCTCGAGAGCGATCCGTGCCGTTACAAGATGGCGGGACAACAATGGCGGCCATCCTTTGTCCCAAATCTCGGGCCTCCCGGATCAGGGCTGTCTGCAGGGTTGTTAGTGCAGCCAGTATATGTTTGGGCGTGGACGTTTTCTCACATATCCAGACCCCGGGATTCTCTTGTGCATCGGTTTCTCTGCCCGGGTGAGGGGTGCACGGGAAAGTATCATCCGCCATTTCAGCCGTCACGTTCTCTTTCCCCTCCACCGCACCTCAGGAGCGGGTCCGACTCCCGGAATCAGCAGGTGTCACAGCAGGATCTCAATAGTCGGGGCAGGCGGCAGAAAGGAGAGTCGCCGAAAGGCTAAAAACTCCCTGCTGCCCGGGAGTCACCTACCGGCTCCCGGGGGGGGGCTGTTAACATAGCCGGGTATCACACCGAAGGGGAACTGGGCATCGTGGACTCTCTCCGTCCCAGCTATTTCACACCTCTCGCAGGACCACCCACTACTGGGAGTGGGTTGGTATCATCTCTTCCGGCTCGCAGATCTCAGGTTCTCTCCGACCGGCTTCCCATCTCAACCAGAGGCAGCTGGTGTTGCAATCACGGCCGGACACTCTCCTTACTCGACATCCCGGTCTCAGCACCTCGAAGGCCGCCAAAGAAACGGGGACAGTTCTTCGGGTCTACTGCGCGGTGGAGCCTCAAAAGCAGATGGTAAGTGAGTGCTTTCCTTCACCTACTGAAATTAGCAAATACTGCTCAGGTTTATCGACAGGATATATGTGCGGGGCGGGAGGGCGCACGGAGCCAAGCAGTTATGCAGCCATCCCGATCGCCATCTTGGCTCCTCCCCGGCGCCAACTTTTTTGATCAGAGGGACCACTGAAGTGTCCTTAAATGATTTGGGGACGCAGCCATGGGTGAGTGATAAGTTTAATAAGGATAGGGCAGGTTGAGGGATGGTGGAGAATGCTTCCCTCAATATGTGTGGGGGGCAGCAATCTCGGGGAGATCCAGATTTAACTTTGGACATAAGGGAGATAAACGATTCAAGGTCGATCATAGGAAAACTATCCATGGTACAGTTGTTCCTGAAGGAATCAGGTGGGATCACAGCTAGTGAGGAGCGTACAATGCTAGCTTTAATTGTTGTGATCTTTTCTATGAAGAACATGTTCAGTTTATCACATAGTTCCTGTGTGGGAGTAGGTTTAGATGTTTAATTAACGTGGAAGGATGATATTACCTTGCGGGCAGGAGGGGTGGGTTGGTAAGGAAGCTAGATAATGTCTCTAGTAGATAAGGTGTTACCGAAGGTAAGTGACTTGCTTAACTGGGAGAGATATCTAGCCGCAGATTCCTTACCGTTGAATAGACACCAAGCAACAGCATCCTCGAAGAAGGGACTGTGGACAAGTTTAGACTAAAAAGTCTTGCAAGACAGAACAGCCAACGAGGCCTTCCATGCAGACCTGACAGTCGAGGCAGTAATGCTTGAAAAATTTGTGCACGAATACCCACACTGCTGCCTGACAAATGTCAATGACTGGAACTCCACATTGCAATGCTTTAATAGCAGACTTATCTCTGGTGGAATGTGCTCCTTAGCCTTCAGGAGGCTGTTTCTTCACCAGAGCATAGCGAATGTTGATGCAGAAGACGAACAATCTTGAGATAGTCCTCTTACGCACACCACAACCTTTCTTTGCCCTAATGTAGCCCACAAAGAATAGGTAGTCTACCCGGAATTCAGTTATGCGGTCAAGGTAGAATGACAACACTCTTTTTGGATCCAAACGGTGGAGTGGTCCCTCTTCCTTAGAGGGATGTGGCGGAGCATAGAAAGTGGGCAAGGTGACAGATTATCCCACGTGGAAAGGTGTTACCACTCTCAGAAGGAAAGAGGCCCTAGTGTGAGGCATCAATTAATCAGGGAACATTGTCAGGTACGAAGGCTTGGATGACAAAGCCTGCAATTCGCTCACCCTTCTGGCAGATGTGATTGCCACTAAAAAGGCTGTCTGGATGGTAAGCAGCCAAAGGGAGCAATCATGCAGAGGTTCAAATGGAGCGCACATCAATAATGTGAGAACCAAATTAAGATCCCACAGAAGCATAATGAAAGGGGAAAGTGTGGGAACATATGTACAAGTCCTTTGAGAAATCTATTTCCAATGGGGGATTTAAATAATGAGGGTTGATCTGGTAGCTGCAGAAAAGCAAACAGGGCAAAAATGTGCCCTGCTGGGCAAGGGTTAAAATAAAAAGTAAAATAGCAGAAATAGTAGTAGAAAGAGGGTCAAAACCTTTTCTGTCCAATATATTACATATTTGTTCCATCGGCAGGCATATACCAACTTCGTGGAGGGATGCCCGACTTCCAAAATAACATTACAGACTTCGGCAGGAAGATCGAATGCGGTCTGCTGCCACCACTCAATCTCCATGCAAGAAAGCGTAGAGTTAACAGTTTCGGGTGCAGGACCCTCCCCTGCTACTGCAAAATAAGATCCTTCCTAAGGGGCATCCTGATTGGAGGATCAATGCTCATGCTGAGAAGCTCTGGATACCAGACTCTCCAAGCCCCAACCAAAGTAAAAAAAATTACCTGGGCCCTCTTGTTCCTGATCTTCTTGAGAATTCTGGGGAGAAGTGGTATGGGCGGAAAGGCGTACAGGGGGCCCAACCTTCAATTGAGACGGAAAGCTTCTCCGAGCAACAGCCGCCTTGGAAACTCCAGCGCACAAAACTTTTCACATTGCGTGTTCTCTGTGGAGGCAAACAGATGTAACCAAGCCTCACCCCACTGCTTAAAGAGACCTTGCGCCACCTCCGGATGGAGACACCATTCGTGATCCGTTAGGCATCGACGGCTGAGTTTGTCCACTCTGGCGTTCAGGGAACCTACTAAGTGTTGAACCACTAGGGATATGCCATGTCCAGGGACGCAGTGCCTCTTGACCAAGAGTCCACAACCCCACTAAGCCTAGTTTGTTGCAATACCACAAGGCAGTGGTGTTCTCTGTGAACAGTTGTACAAGCTTTCCTTTGATGGAGGGTGGAAAGGCTTTCAATGCCAAAAGGATCACTCGGAGCTTCAGTCTGTTGACATGGAGTCTGAAGTCCACCTCTCCCAAATGGCCGCTCCATCCCAGAAGTGACGCATCTGTCACTATTGTGAAATCTGGTTGGGGAAGGGAGAGGGGTCTGTCGCTGACCCAATACCGGCTTGTTAGCCACCACTGCAGGTCTCATGCAGGTCCCTCCGAGATCTGGACCATGTCGGAGAGATATCTCTGCTGCTGCACCCACTGGAACTTCAGGTCCCACCGCAGAGCCCGCATATGCCACCTGCCATGTGTCGTTAGCATGATGAAGGAAGCCATGAGACCCAGAAGCTTCAGAGTCATTCTCCCCGAAATCCAGAATAGAGGCTGTAATATCGCTAGCATAGCCTGAATATCCTGGACTCGCCGTTCAGGAGGATAGGACTGAAACTACACTGTGTCCAGAACAACTCCGATGAAAGGGAGCGTCTGAGAGGGAGTCAGGTATGACTTCCGCAAATTGATAATGAACCTCAGTGAATGCAAGCCAGTCCTCGAGCTAGGAGAAGACTGGCATCCCTGAACTACTCCGATGAGCTGCAACCACCGCCATTACCTTGGTGAACAACCAAGGAACGCTGGTAAAGCAAAAGGGGAGCACAGTGTACTGAAAATGCTTGTGACTTACTGTAAGCTGCAGGAAGCGCCGATGGGCAGGCACGATGGGGCTGTGGAAATAGGCAACTTGCAATTCCAAAGCTACCATCCAGTTTCCTGGGTCCATGGCAGACAGGATTGGAGCTAGAGTGAGCATCTTTAATTTTTTTTTCGAGGAAGTAGTTGAGCACTCGTAGGTCCAGGATAGGAAATGATGAAGGCCCTTGTCATCTTTCAGGACCAGAAATCAGCGGGAATAATAACCACAGGCTACATCTGGCTCCAGAAACTGCCCTATGGCTCCCTTGGCCAAGAGAGCTATGACTTCCTCCCAGAGTAAAATCAAATGATGCTCCGTCGGTCAGTCGTAGAATGAAAGCATGGAGGGAGGGATGATCCCACAGGGGAGGGAGTAGCCCCTTTGGACTATCCTAAGGACCCACCTGTCTGATGTGATGGTCTGCCAGTGGTGGAGGCGATGGCTAATCCTGCCACCAACTGGCCGCCCATGATGTAGAAGGGCAAGACTAAGAGGGTTTGGAGGCTTCAGGAGGTGTGGTGGACTGACCGGACCTCTGGCCGCCTTACCCACCGGGTCAGAGCGAGCTGCGCCCTCAGCCATGGCAGACTGGGGACATGTGGCCACTGAGAGGCCCTAGGACTTAGCTGTAGCCCGTGAGTCCTTAAAGAGCTCCAGTGCCATGTCTACCTTGTCTCCAAAGAGATGGGTGCCATCAAGGGCATGTCCATAAGAGAGACCTGGACATCCCCTGAAACGCCAGAAGTTCTCAGCCTAGGCTTGGCGTTGAACATCCAGCATCGATGAAATCCCTCTGCCCAGCGACTCAGTTGTGTTGAGCCCACAATCAATGGAAAACTTTTCTGCATCGCTCCTGTCTGACACCACTCTTAGCCCTTCAGAATAGGTCTCAGGAAACGACTTGGAGGTTCTGTCGGTATCAGCATCAGTCGAGATGGTTCCGGCTTTGGGTCGTCATAAATCGACTGGCACCGCTGGGGGGCACCAGCAGTGCCGGAAGTGACGGGGCTGGGCCAGGGAAGGTCCCAAAGGCACGACCGGATCCATTCCCGGATCCATGGGGGGACACTGGCACCGGAGCCGCTGGCATGGGACCCAATGGAGCTCCCTCTGATCCTACGGGCCCAGAAGGGACACCTGTAGGGTCAGGCCGCCGATATATGAGGCTGTTGGCTTCATAAAATTCTACAAGCTGGACGTAGATCGCTCTGGCTTCTGGAAATGCAGGGGAGCGCGGAGCTGACCCAAGCGCAGGTTAATAAGAATGAGGCCTAGAACGCCAATCCTCTTTCACTTCGGCCAACGGACAAGGAGAAGTCAAAGAATGCTTCGACTTCTTGTGTTTCTTATGCCTCTTACCTGACCTACACGACGTCTTCGAATGGAAGTAAGAGGGCTTGGGACTCCCCAAGCACTGTCCGGACCTTCCTCTCGACCGGGAACAAGACCTCCTAGGAGTCCAGCAACACGGTGCTGAGTGTCCGGCACAAAATAGCTTTAGGGACGACTCTCTCAAAGCTTTCAGAGCCATGGCCCGGCAGTCAGAGGCATGACTTTGAGTCGTGGTCGCACTCCAGGCACCAGAGGCAAAACAGGTGTGGATCTGTCACTGCCATGGCGGGGTGACAGACGTTGTATGATTTGAATCCAGAAGTCTTCATAGACATGAGGAAAAAGTCTACACACCAAAAAGAGATCAACGAAACGTAGAAAAAAGACTGTCAACAAGTGGAAAGTTTCACCTGCAGCAAACCACACACCCAGTGCTCCCTGCTCAGAGATACAGGAGGGCACATAAATGTGGGCAGTAAATGGACTCATGAGTGACAATGAGGTCTACTTGAAGGGTCCCACAGAGATGGAAAATGTCACTGACTACCTCTGGTTGAAGACGCTATTTGTGGTCGGTAAGATGACACCCAATGTGACTGTCTTCTTGCACATTGAGCAATCTGACCAGGTAATCTGCTCCTAAGTGGATTTAATGGTCGTGAGCCCAGGACCAGAGCTTCAGACCTTCTTGATAGAGAAGATGTGACCTTACTCCCATATGTTCTTCTCATGACCAGAGGCCTCTGATCTACAGTTCCTCCAGATCAGCTACCCATCTTTAAGTGGAGGCATCCGTTATGACTGTTGCCAGAGGAGGAGAAGAGTGAAACAGCTTTCCTTGGGAAAAGTTGTTATGCACATGCCACCATTGTAGATCAACTGCAGTGTCTCTGTAGATTAGATACTGCCTGGCATCACTGGAGGACCTTTATGTACCAGAGTGCATGGGTACCAACAGTATCCAGAAAGCTAGCAGACAGAGAAGGCGTAAGACGGTCAGGACTGGAATGATAGCTTCATGCAGAAACATTGGACTCAGCCTGAATGTTGTGAATACTCTGAGGAGGAGGGAAGGTTTGATTGGATGTGGTATGTAGCACTGCCCCTATGAACAGGATGCGCCAAGAGGGCACCAGGTGAGATTTGGGTCCACATCAAGAAACAATGTTGCTGTCATCTGCAAATGGTGAGACACCAACTCTGGAGAGCTAGCTTTGATGAGCCAGTCATCTAGGTGAGGGAACACTGTGAGTTCCGCTCATCTGAAATGGGACACATCAACAGCCATCACCTTTGTGAAGACTCAAGGGCAGGATATGGTGTCAAATGGAAGAACCACAAATTGGTATGTTAGGATCCATATGTAAAGCAAACATGCTTCCTGTGTGACTGCATGATAAGTATGTGGTAATATGCACCCTGCAGGTCAACAGACCCCATCCAGTCTTCCACTTCTAGCGCATGCAGAACCTTAGCCACGGATAGCATTTTGAACTTAGTTCAGAATCCTGAGGTCTAGTATCGGGCAGAGATTATTGTCCTTTTTGGGGAACAGGTGTCACGATTTGCTCCCTGCGCTCTCTTGCGTGTCACCAAGGGGCCTAGCTGTGAGACGTCCCAGTACACAAATGTGCTTCCGGGCAGTCTGTTGTACCCATATAAAGACTTCCAACATCTTGAACACTAGCATACAATTCCTATTCATTTCAGATACATGCCAAGTTTTGTGGAAGCCAGTCTGCTTTTGCTAAAAAAAAAACAATTTGTCTTATCTGGTAGAGACTAGATCTAGCCACAGATTCCTTACCTTCGAATTATCCCAGACGCTAGACTGGATCCAGAAATTTTCTACAGGAGCTCTGCCCGTTGGTATAGGGCGTTGAGCAACTCTATAACAATGTTGTCCACCAGATGTGACGTTGTTAATGTCCATATATAAGCCCTCCACTGAAGCGTGGATGTCAGTTTCTTCTGCGGCTACTTTCTGTGCTATAACGCAGAGCCATATATAGAGAGAGACTGCTATGGGAACAGTGAACTCAAAAAGAATCCTCTTTTTGAAAGACGCTTAAATTAAGTATTATCAGTTGTTTGGTGTCTCTTATATTTATATATATTTTTTTGTACCAATGAAAAGCACAAAGGTGCATAGTAGGAACCTGGAAGAAAGGCAGAATCAGTTAGCAGAGCATGAAAGATCGAGTCTCACCAGATAAGGTGTTACTGAAGGCAAGTAACTTATTCATCTGATAGAGATGTCTAGCCGCAGATTCCTTACCTTTGAATTGATAACTAAGCAATACCATCCTGGAGGAGGATCTGCAAACTAATTCCAAGAAATATCCTTAACTAGGCTATTGGTCGGCATATGAAAAAAAAGAGACCGTTTGCCAGGAAGGGAGGGGTGGAAGAAAACGTCCCACCAGAAAACTCAGGGAGAACACTGTATGAAACCAAATCCGCAGCCATGCAAAGACATGGGTGAAAATGCATGGCAGAAGAACACTCCATATAAACATAGCACAACAACGCCCCTCGGAAGGGCAACCGGTCCAAGAGACAGATGCGGAAGGCTAAGGACAACAGCTAAAAACTACTTGGCCAAGCTCTCAGCCATAGAAGTAGGCAAGGCAGAGGGCTACAATCAATAGCTGATAAAGCATCACAAGCAATAGCAACAATCATGGCCATAGACATCGTTAGGCAGAGGAAACACATCAAGAGAGAGAGGGAGGAGGCTCTCTGGAACTGTCCAGCATATAATACCAAGAAAAGACGGTACAAAACACATATAAATAGAGAGGTATGAAAATATATATATGAAATGTAGGAACATAAACATATACAGAATTCACACTGTACAATAATAGGTGCCCAAGAAGGGTACATACAATGACCACAATAGCAAGCATAGGCCGAAGACGAAACAAAGGCAAACTGGAAGCCAGCCACATGGTCCCATCTAAAGGAGGAGAGTGGGGCAGAAGTACATACACCAGAAAACCAAGGCAGCAGGCAGAAATAGTAATACCGACAGAACAGTGCGATTAGGCAGGCGAGAGACAACTGCAAACAAAACCGCAGGGGAGAACAACCCCGCTAGATTAGAGAAATCAAGACCACAATGGAGGACTGAAAAAAGGGACCGAGGTGGATGGAGCCAACACCTGGGAGGCCTATGCAGACAACCAGGACACAGCGTAAAAGAAATTAGTATTGGAAGATCAAAACCAGAAATAAAAGTTCAACCAAAGGGCGGGTGTAAAGAACAGAAGGGACAGATAGAGTGGCAGTGACCGCAGCCTAGGAAGCAGGAAGGCCAGAAGCAAAGGAAAGTCCTTGTATGCACAGGACAACCTGTGTCCGTCGAACAGGCCAGGGAACAATGTGGGTGAAAATCTGGACGCCATCAAGATCATACTCCATAGCCTAGAAGTACAAGGGAGACGAGACCTCATGGGGTGAAAACTACAACTGCAATTGCATGAAGCGGAGGAAATAACCCAGAAAGAATCCTCAAGGATCGCAAACCTCCGTATGATCCAAGCCAGAGTGGACAGGCAAGGAACCCATGTCTGAGAGGAACAGAAGACATTCGCCTTTTTCAGCAGTGCACGCAGTAAAAATAAAATGATAATAAAACAAGTTTATTATCATTTTATTTTTCTTCGCTGTCACTTCTGAGTCTGGGGGGCATCTTGACGGAAGTCAAAAACAGGGAGGAGGAATGGTGGGCACTAAGTGCACATGCGTGTTTGGCCGTCTGTCTCGGTCTGGCAAAACCAACATGCACACTTAGCCTTTCTTCAACCCGGGCTGTGTTGTACAGCGGGTGGAGAAGAGACACAGGCTCCCAGTCCCTGTCTGAGCGGCAAACCAGGCCACTCAAACCTATCCTGGTGCTGCTCTCATGCTGGTAATGGTATTACCAGCATAAGAGCAGTGCCTGGATTGGCAATGGGGTGTCTGGGAGCCTGTGCATTGGCTGTTGGAAGTCGGAGCAGATGAGCAGAAGACGACTGCGCTGCTCCCTCCCTCAGTTTGCCTTCACAGTAGCCGCCACCGCCAGTGGGTGGTAAAATCCTCCACTGGCTCTTCACCAGTACTACTGAGCAGGACCTTACTGCCTATGTCAGCAACGACAGGGGACACTAGGTGTGGGGCGACCATAATGTAGCTTAATGCTTCGCCACTTACTATGCCACCCTATACTCTTCATTTACCATATACGCTGTCACCGAGTTTATGGCTTACCTCCTCACTAGCAGACTGGCCACGGAATACAGGGATCACATTGAAGTAAGAAATCTTGGCTGTGGATTTGGGGAGGTACTGGGGCATCTTCAGTCAGGCAAGACACTGGGCCCCAAAGGGTTCCCGGGGGAATTTTTACAGGCCTCCATGTTGTGCCTCAATGGTCCCCTCTGTGAAGTCTTCTTGTGTGCTCTAGAGGGGGATGGACTCCCTCCTGATCCACAGATGACACATATACTAGTAATACCCAAGTCTCATTGCTCCCCAGACCGCTGGTCTTCATATCGTTCCAACAACCTCCTTAGGAAGTGAAGATTTGGGTTGAAGCTCTCGCCAACCGTTTAATTAAGTTGATAGGTTTACTAGATTAATAGGGCAAATAGGAATATTATTAGATGTATTTACAATGTGCTTGAGTTGGCTGGTGGTTTGCTAGAATCCCAGGCATTTTTCCTTGCAGACTGGCACAAGCCTTCGACTATGGAGTGGGAATACCTGTTCACCCGGCTCGAAAAGATGAACTTTGACCCCAAATTTCTTAACTCTGTGAAACTGCTGAACACAGAGTTGAAGGCGAAGGTCCGGGTGGGATGCTCTGTCTCAGATGCTTTCCAGGTGCAATGGGGGAACCCGACAGGGGTGGCCTTTATCACATCTGTTATTTGCCATTGCCATTGAACCCTTGACAGAGTGGATGTGGCCAGCTGCCCAGGTGCAGGGATTTCAATGGGACCTCAGTGTGGCCGCCGACAAAGTGGCTCTGTATGTCAACAACATTCTCCTTTTCCTGGACGAACCGCAGTGGACAGGCCCCAGGGTTCTTCAGAGTTTGAAGACTTGTAGGATCTTCTCTGATCTGACTATAAATCTTAGCAAGTCCTCAATGTACCCCATGAGTCCACTCCATATTCTATTGAGTGGCTGTTGAATCTATTTCTTCTACGAGAGTGGTTCCGATATTTGGGGTCTAAGTCACAGACGACACTCACAGGGCTTGGGTGGAGAATTTTCGGCCACTAATGAACCGAATGACTACAGACCTCAGGTTTTGGTCAAATCTCCTACTATCCTTACTTGGGCACTCATCAATCTTCAAGATGGTGGTGTTGACTCACTGTTGTATCAGCTACAGAAGTTCCCTTATGAGATTCCTATTGCCTTTTTTACTCCCGTTAATGCAGTTTTGTGAAGTTTTTTGTAGAAACACTGTCTTCCAAGATTGCCTTGTCCAAGTGTTTTAAATCAACCTTCAAGGGGGATGCCTAGACGTTGCATCACAATACAGGGATTCTCATCTCGTTATCCTTACTGAGTGATGGTTTAATGAGTCAGGGGACCCTGCCATTACATCCGAAAAGTTGGCAATGGAGAATTGCAATTTCACATATGCTGTACGGTGCTTAACTTCCTTGCATTTCTTCCCGGAAACAAGGGTGGTATTCCAGGTTTGGGGGGAGACGAACAGGGACCTGGGGTGGCCATGGCGCCTTACGGGGGATACCCCTATGTGGATAGGTTGCCTGCTTCAGCAGGTCTCTGACCTGCACGGCTGCAAACAATGGGATATGATTAAGATCTCCAAATTGTGAGATGACATGTCAGGGTTAACTATAGAATTATCTACTAAACGGCATAAGGATTACAACCTCCATGGGGGGCGTGGCTGAGCGCGCAATGGTGGACGACGTGCCTGGGTAGAGCTCCGTGAGAGGCTCCCCTACCACAGGCCATTTCTCCGCGAATATTCCCCGCTTTGCTTGGCAACTGGCAGCGAGTCTGCATTAACCGCCCTTCTACCCCCTGGCGAAGTATGGGGCTGCTGGTCCCTACGGAACTGCTCCAGAGGCGGTGCTTGCTGCCCGCCCTCCCTACGAGCGGTCCCGCCTGGTGTGGTGCGGCACTCGAGGCCGGGGATCCACCTGACTGCCTGGGCCTTGTGCGGAGGATCGACGACGGTCAGCGACTCTGTTCACGAGACTTGGTGGTGTGGGTGTGCGGAGAGCCTCAGGCGGCAGGACGAGATCGCCCCCCACCCATTGTCCTGCTGCGGGGGAGTGCTGGAGTCGCGGGACCCCCCTGCCGCCGGGACGGCTTTCAGCTGCGGACTGCCGCGGCGGACCTGGTGGTGTCTCTTCCTTGTTTACCGGGGACCGCATCTGCTCCTTCATTATACCCTGCGGCCCAGTGACTTGCGCAGGGCCCCCGCCTGCGAACGTATCCGGCTGGCGCTCGCGGTCACTCGGGCCTGGGAAACGGGCCCTGTCTCCTTGCCACTGCAGTGCTGAGGGAAGTCGGCGGACGCGGGAGACTGTGGCGTCTTGACGGCGATCCTGACTGGGGCTCCATTCCCCGTCCAGCTGCAACTCGGAACCGCCTGGTGCCTGGCCGTGAGACGACGGGGAACGCGGTGAGTTGCGTCTGGTGGCTCCCCTCCCCCCCCCCCCCCGACTACAGCTTGATAGCGGCTTCCCCCTGAGTACTGGCGCGGTGACGGCCGCCATTAAGGAACTGCCACGAGGGCCCTGATCACTGCCTCACTCTGCGCCGGCCCGGATTGTTGCTGTGGCCCTGCTCTGCACGAGATCCCCTTCGCCCCCCTTCCTCTAGATTGGGGTACTGTGGCCGCACCCTGGATCTGTCCTGCTCCTCGCTCATCCACGCTGTGCTCCCCGCTAAAGCGATAATGGCGGAGCACTGGGA
The DNA here is from genome assembly GCF_964261635.1 of Lissotriton helveticus. Lineage (NCBI taxonomy): Eukaryota > Metazoa > Chordata > Amphibia > Caudata > Salamandridae > Lissotriton > Lissotriton helveticus. Next base: position 1,119,208,151 of record NC_136063.1, on the reverse strand, counting down.
GAGGGTGGACAGCTGTGGCACATGGGGAGTCTGGTGAACGCCCGGCGGCGCGGAGAGACCTACAGGAGCTTACGACCTTGTCCATGGTTGCTACCGCCCTTGAGGACGGACGGATGGGCACTTAAGAGGTAGAATCTCCTCCTCACATCTGCGTTTCTTCATCCCCACATACGCCACGATTGTGGCGCGTTTACCTGGAACTTGCGCCATTCCGCGATGGACCCTGCTCCCCCTGTAGCCCTGTTGGCGGCGCGAGCACTGGTGGCTTCTTCTCCTTGCGGCCATACGACGTTGCCCTCCTGTTGAACATTGATCCCAGTCATATTTACGCGCTTACTCCATTTGTTTAGTTGCACAGAGCGGCACCTTCCATGTCTACAGGACCCAAGACGAGAGCCGTGGCTAGTGGCGTACAGGTGAGAGGCAAGACGATGAAGCCATCTGAACAGGATCACACAGCCTCCAAGCTGGACACCATGTTGGCGGCGATGGAGCGCTTGGAGGAGTCACTGCAGTTGACCCGCACCTCTCTAGAAACTAAAATTGATAGTGTGGCTATAGACTTGACCCACCTCCGCGCTGACCATAAGAAGCTCACTGAGCGCACGACCACCCTGGAATCCGCGGTGACGGAAGTGACACTTAAGGTCACCCAAATGGATACACATGTCCGCGACCTTCTTAATAGGGTGGAATTCTTGGAGGACCGCGCGGAGGACGCGGAAGTACGGGCCCAAAGGAACAATATTCACATTGTGGGTCTTCCGGAGCGATGGGAACCTAGAGCGGTACCCGAACACATGGAGCGTTGGCTAAGAACTATCCTCCCAGACGGTACCCTCTCGCAGCACTTTGTTGTGGAACGTGCCCGTCGCGTGCCGTCCCGTCCTCCCCCTGAAGGTTCCAACCCGAGGCCCCTGCTGATCCGTGTGCTAAACTATCGTGATCGCGACGCTATCCTCCGTGAAGTAAGGAAACTCACCGAAGTCCGAGTTGAGAATGCGAAAATCATGTTCTTCCCGGATTACACGATACAAGTACAGCGTCAGAGGCACTCATTCCTGGGAGTGAAGCAGCGCCTCCGCCGTCTAGCTCTCAAATATTCCTTACTGTTCCCTGCTCGCCTAAGAGTTGTGGCTCAGGACAAGACGCACTTTTTCAATACCCCATAGGAGGTTGAGGCTTGGCTCGACTCGGGTGTTGACACCGAACCTGGCGGAATGCCCTCGAGGATGCGTCGCGACAGAGGTGCCCGTCGACGCCGACGCAGGAGACCATCGGTGACGGCCTCGACACACTCGGACACAGAAGTGGGCCCTACCCCGGAACATCAGCAGATTGAACAACAGGAGGCTCTCCGCATGGTTGCGGAAATCAGCGGATCGCTTCCGGGAGACCCTACCCTGGGGGCCAGCCCCGAACGTCAGCCAAGTGATGATGAGTATTTATACGGACTGTCAGACTCTCAAGTGTCGGGAGATCTTCCCGCTGTTACACCGCAAACTGCAGATTTACTGCACTGAAAATCATTTCCCACTGGATGGCCACCACGGAAAGAGTGATATCATTTCTCCAGAGGCCGACCCACACGATACTGGTCATGCAGATGTCCCTCTGGGGACGGTGCCCGTGCTGGTGCTGCCTCCTGGGCACCTATGCGAGGCTCACAAGCGCCGCTGAAACTCCCTGTCAGCCCCGAACAGTGACGCATCCTGGATACGCATGGCGAGGAGGGCGTACCCCCCCTGGAGGTGAGTGCCTGTGTGCGTCCTGACGACTCGCACTGTCAATTTCCAGATGCCCGACCCAATTGAACTTCCTCCAACATGTGTTGCAGACTTCTACTGTTTGTGGGCATTGAAACACTACCTGCCTGTGTGGGGGAGCCTACACCCTCACCCTGTTTGCATGAATCCTTAGTACACCTACTACTGCAACCTCAGTACCCCCCCCCCCCTGAAGACACAAACTGTTAGTGCTCACTAGAGCGTTTGGACGACGGCATGTTCGACTGTTGTCCTTTTGGTATTCAGTTTAAGTTTTTCATGTTTTTGAAATTGGTGCTTTTTCCCTTTCCTATTGCTGTGTGTGGGCGGGGAGACGGGGCGGTGCGGGTGCTGTGGGAGCCATGGTGTGACACATTGATCTCTTATGCGGTTGGGTGGGGTGGTGGGGTTGGGTGGTGGGGGCGGGGGGGGAGGGAATGTCAATGTCAATGTAATGTCTCCTTTTAAATTTTACACCTGGAACGTGCGTGGCATGCAGACCCCCTCGCGAGGTTACCAGGTATTTTCATATCTAAAGCGACATCAGGTGCAGATAGCTCTACTGCAGGAGACGCACTTGACGGAACATGAGACACGCACCTTGCGGCGCAGGTGGAGGGGACAGATACACGCCACAGATTACTCAGCCTATGCGCGTGGGACTTTGGTATGGGTTCGACCGGGAGTCCCCTTTGCTCTTACTCATAGCACGCTGGACCCTGAAGGCAGATATGTAATATTACAGGGTAGACTGGACGGTCAACAGATCATCATAGCCTCTGTGTACGCCCCCAACACTGAACAGGGACGCTTTCTGGCGCAGTTATCGACAGTGCTGGCGACATGGCCGGGTGTTCCACTCTTATTCGGGGGCGACTATAATTGCGTGCTGGACATCCACCTTGACCGCTCATTCCCTCCACTAGCGAGTGCACCGGTAACTGGTACTTCGCGCACATTCGTTGACTAGGCGGTTCAGTGGGATTTTTTATTTTTTTTTAAACCTTTTATTTGTGGGCATCACAGGCAGATTTAAACAAAATAATCAGAATGTTGTTGTACATAACTTCCAGTATCTACACAAATGTTACAAAAAGTAGTTGACCAAAACTTGCAAGTAATAAGCACTACTCAGACGGGCAAATAAGTACAATACAGAAACGAGTTACACAAATAAATACAGTCTTATCTAAATTAGAAATAGACATAGATGCAAATCAAGTTAGTTAGTTTCGGATGTTTAGAACATGCCTCCCCAGATTCTCTTTACTTTAATCATTGCTTTCACTCCTCTTTTCCTGGCTAGAGATAGTTCCATTTGATGTATCTCTTTAACCAAACACCACCATTCATTCACGTTGGGTGCTTGATCAGCTATCCAAGCTCTAGCCAGTACTAGCCTTGCGCATGCCAGCACTATAAAGATTAAATCTTGAAAAGGTGTAGGATTGGGTTGTATACCTATCAGAATCATTTCAGATGTTAAAGGTACATCAATTAACAATTTCAATCTCAGTATCTTTCCTATACTGTCCCAAAACGGAACTAACGCAGGACAAAGAACCAACATGTGTTCTAAATCAGCAGCCTGTAGATGGCATTTTGGGCATTTAGTTCGATCATTAAAGGTATTATTCGGGGACCATTTACTTATTTGTAAAGGGGTGTAATAAAGTTGGCATATTGTTTTATATGCTTGCAGTTTTAAGCTTGAAGAATGAACTAGCGTGTCGATTTTCTTTAAAGAGTATGATATTTCATTCGAGGTAATACCTATGGGAAAACATAAGGCCCATTTCTCTGCTATTTTTGGACACTCATCTTGTTTATTTTCCGTAAGACACTTATATCCCTCACTAATAGTTATTTTTTGGTTTTCCTCTCCCTTGTATAAGCAGTGCCAGAAATCCGAGTCCAGAATCTCTTTCAGTTTTAATTTTCTTACAAGGAAGTCACGAATTTGTACATATTTAAAATAAGTGTGTTCTGGTAATTTGTATAATAGCCTTAATGTTTCAAACTCCGAAAAACCTGAGGAGCCATAAAGATCCCCAAGTTTCAGTATACCTTGACTCGTCCATATTTTACACCCGGAGTCGGAAAAGATGCTGGGTAATCCTGGGTTGTTCCATAGACGTAAAAGAGGATGATAAAATGACAGCTTATTATGATTCATAAGTATCCTCCAGATGTTAATGATGTCCTTTGCGGTCTTGAACCTCACTCTTTTGAAGTAGTTTGGGTCATTACTTCTAGCCAAAAACTGCAAGCAATCTGGCCCTAGCATAAATTGATGAAAAAAATATGGGTTGCTAGAATTAAACAAGCTCTGTAGCCGCCCCATAAATGATGCAAAATAATATAGTCGGAAATCTGGAAAATTAAGCCCTCCCTTTATAAATGGGAGTTTCAGAGAGGAAAGTGCTCTTCGGTTCTTTTTATAACCCCAAATGAAGCTGCCCAATATGCCATCTAGTTTTCTAAAGAAAACTGTGTTTATTTTCAGGGGTATACATCTGAATAAGTATATAAATTTTGGCAAGATGTTCCTGTTCAGTGGGATCTACATGATGCTTGGCGCACTCGCAATCCTACCGTACAAATGTACTCATATTATTCGGGTGCACACACACTACACGTCAGGCTAGACAGATATATGCTGACTAGGGATCTGTTGCCCCATGTCACTGACACCAGCTATTTAGGCCGCACTCACTCCGACCATAATCCTCACACGCTTGACTTTGCCTGGGAGCGCCCACACCCACCGATTCCCACTTGGAAACTGCAACCGGACGTCTTACTGGATGCCCCATTCCGTGAAACACTCTCGTCTCACATACTTCAATATTTTGATGATAATACAGGCACTGCGTCCTCCCCACAGGTCAAGTGGGACGCATTCAAAGTAGTTGCACGGGGTTGTTGTTTGGGCACGCAGGCGGGGCAGAGGCGTCAGGTAGATGGAGAACTGACGAGGGTGGAGTCTACCCTGTTGGAATGTGAACAGGAAGCTGCGCAGGGTGACGACACAAGACTCATAACCACGCACGCGCAACACACCTCGCTTATGGAAAGACTCAAAAACTGAATTATGCAGCACACTCGGCGCGCACTCACCATGCTGGCGACAAACCGGGCAAACTTTTGTCCTGGCTGATTAGGCAAGACACTCAATCACTGCAGATAATGTTGATCCGTGATGCACAGGGGACAGTGGTGTACACGCAGGGGGGCATTCATGACGCTTTTACTACTCATTATTCAGATCTGTATCGCTCCCGAATCCGGGCCACAGGGGACGACATCGCGGAGTACCTGTCAGACCTGCCATTACCGACGGCCACTGCGGCCCAACGCGAAGAGCTGGGCTGCCCCTCTCGGAGGAAGAACTCCGAACGGTTATATTCTCCCTATCGAACGGTAAGACCCCAGGCCCAGACGGTTTACCTGCGGAGTTTTACAAAGCCTACTCAACGATCCTCATTCCCGAGCTCCTACGAATGTACCGAGCTGCGGTGACCGATGCCGTGCTCCCACCCACCTTTAACGAGGCGAATGTGATCTCCCTTCTGAAGCCTGGTAGGGACGGGCTTAATCTGGGCTCCTATAGGCCGCTGGCCCTCCTCAACACGGACTATAAGATCTTAGCGTGGTATACAACCTTTACAACGCAACTTTTACCACGACCTACCATTACCACGCATTTTTTACAACGCAGGATCCATTACAACGCATACCATTACCACGCATGTATTTACAACGCAGGTACTTTTACAACGCATACCATTACAACGTAAGTATTGGTAAGTATATTATTTTATTAAAAATATTATTTGGTATTTTTTGTAAAGGGGTATTTTTTGGGTTCAGGGTCAGTTTTGGGTTTTTGGGTAAAGGGGTATTTTTAGGGTTCAGGGTCAGTTTTCAGTTTTTGGGTAAAGGGGTATTTTTAGGGTTTAGGGTCAGTTTTCATTTTTTGGGTAAAGGGGTATTTTTAGGGTTCAGGGTCAGTTTTCAGTTTTTGGGTAAAGGGGTATTTTTAGGGTTTAGGGTCAGTTTTCAGTTTTTAGGTAAAGGGGTATTTTTAGGGTTTAGGGTCAGTTTTCAGTTTTTGGGTAAAGGGGTATTTTTAGGGTTTAGGGTCAGTTTTCAGTTTTTGGGTAAAGGGGTATTTTTAGGGTTCAGGGTCAGTTTTTGGGTAAAGGGGTATTTTTAGGGTTCAGGGTCAGTTTTCAGTTTTTGGGTAAAGGGGTATTTTTAGGGTTTAGGGTCAGTTTTCAGTTTTTGGGTAAAGGGGTATTTTTAGGGTTCAGGGTCAGTTTTGGGTTTTTGGGCAAAAGGGGTATTTTTTGGGTTCAGGGTCAGTTTTGGGTTTTTGGGTAAAGGGGTATTTTTAGGGTTCAGGGTCAGTTTTTAGTTTTTGGGTAAAGGGGTATTTTTAGGGTTCAGGGTCAGTTTTGGGTTTTTGGGTAAATGGGTATTTTTAGGGTTCAGGGTCAGTTTTGGGTTTTGGGTAAAGGGGTATTTTTAGGGATCAGGGTCAGTTTTGGGTTTTTGGGTAAAAGGGGTATTTTTTGGGTTCAGGGTCAGTTTTGGGTTTTTGGGTAAAAGGGTACAGTGTAAAAATTAAATATAATTAAATTTAAATTACATTAAATTAAATTAAATTATTTAAATTAAATTAAATTAAATTACATTATATTAATTTTAATTAAATTAAATATTAAAAAATATTATATACTTACCAATACTTACGTTGTAATTGTATGCGTTGTAAAGGTATATGCGTTGTAAATACATGCGTGGTAATGGTATGCGTTGTCATGGATCCTGCGTTGTAAAAAATGCGTGGTAATGGTAGGCGTGGTAAAAGTATGCGTTGTAACGTCATACATCCTCTTAGCGTCCGCCCTGGCTCAGAGATTGGCCCCTCTGGTCCCCACACTGGTGCACGCGGACCAAAACGGCTTTGTGCCTACTCGCAGCACGTCCTATAATATCAGGCGACTGTTCCGTGTGCAGAGCCTGGCTGTGTCCCGCTGGCCACGTTCGGGTTGTGTCATACTAGATCTTGAAAAGGCGTTCGATTCGGTGGAGTGGCCCTTCCTTATACAAGTCCTGGAAAAATATGACCTCGGTGCCGAATACATCCGGATAGTAGAACTTCTTTACTCTTGCCCAGTGGCACGAGTGCGCACTGGTAGGCTCTTTTCGGATCCGATCCGAGTACGTAGGGGTACCAGACAGGGATGCCCCCTCTCCCCCTGATTTTTGCGCTCCTGATGGAACCCTTAGCTGCGCAGTTACGTGCCTCTGGAGTGGATTGGGGTATCCCCCTGGCTGACGGGTTGCACTCTGTGTCCTTGTATGCGGACGATCTGCTGATCTATGTCAGAGATCTGACCTGTTTTCCTCGCGCGCTCACTGCCATCTTTAACACCTTTGGCGACGTATCGGGGCTGCGGGTCAACTGGGCGAAGTCGGGGGTGTATTCTTTCGCTGCGGACACCCCGGAGTGTGACATCACAGTGGCAGGGGAGCGACTGCTTTGGTACCCGACCGTCTTCAGATATCTGGGCATTCGGGTCTATCGCGATCCCGCTGATCTGTTGGACGGAAACATCACAAGGACGATCTCGTCGCTCTCGGCCCAGGTGTCCTTTTGGACCTCCCTGCCGCTGAGCGTCCCCAGTCGCATTACACTAGAAAAGATGATTGCCCTACCTAGGCTGCTGTATTTCTATGCAAACTTACCTGTATACGTCCCTGCTCGTATTTTCCGAGACCTAGAAGTTCTGATCAGGCGTCTGATCTGGAACAAGGGACGCCCTAGAGTGGCATTGAAAACCATGTACGCTGCAACGGAAAGTGGGGGGTTGTCGGTTCCTAACCATGAGCTCTATTATCTAGCGGCACAACTCCAGTGGGTCACGTATTGGCTGGCTGGCAAGAATTTGGGTGACACTGCCACACTGGATGAGATCATGACAGCCCCACAAATCCACGCTCTATTTCATCCCCTGTCTGGGTCCCGCTGTCCCGACCAGCTACACCTCGCGGTGGCCAGAAAATGCTATGTCAGGTCCCTGAAACTCACAAACGCCACCAGGCCATATGCGCCCAATCTGCCACTACTGGGGACGCCTTGGGGCGGAAGAACTCTCACGGGACCTGCGTTGAGTACCTGGACGGCATCTGATCTGGAGAGCCTAGGCGATCTGTTTGATGATGGTGCCCTCCTTCCTTTCGCGACTTTAGTGAGAGACGCGAGCCTGCCGGCTGGTGAGTTCTTGACACACGCGACACTCCTCCACATCGTGACACAGGCTTGGGGACCGCTGGCGGAAGAGCCCCCAACTCATCTGTTGATTCAATATCTACATGTGATGGGGAACGGCTCCCACGTGGTACACTGGCTTGCTCAAGCACTGCACTTCCATACGCAGTTCCCATCACAACGGCTGCGTGACAAATGGGCGGCTGATCGAGGCCGGGACTGGACAGATAAGGAATGGTCACGGATACTGGCTGGGATGTTACACGTGCCTCGCAATGCCCGTTTTAGGATTATACAATACCATATTATCCATCGTGCCTATTTGTCGCCTGACAAAATAAATAGATACTTTGGGCTGACCGCGTCAGCGTGCCCCAGATGCAAATTAGTCGACGCTCCATTCCTGCATGCCCTCTGGACATGCCCCTCCCTGCAAACCTACTGGCGGGTGGTGATGGATACCCTGTCAAGAGCGACAGGAGGACGATTGCCATACACATGGGAAGCGGGCTTATTGGGTTTGTTCAGGCGGACGAAACAGACGAAGGTCCGAGAACGATTTTGGGATCTGGGACTGATAACAGCGAAGCGCCTCATTACCAGACGATGGAAAAGCGACACCCCCCCACAGGCACTGCACTGGCGTACGTCCTTTGACAACTGGGCACGAGCGGAAAGCACAGCGCTACACAGCGAAGAAACAGCGGGACTCCGCAAGTACCCCATAGCGCAGGACTGGGATGGCCTACTAGTGGCCTTTCATCGAGAGTGCTTACGTAGCGGCATTGTTTAGACCCAGCTGCCTGCCACAGCGTGTCCCTGTTCCTACCTTCTCCCCTTTCCCCTTCTCCCACCCAGCTTGATGTCCCCCTGCCCTCCCTGCCTCCCCCGTCTCCCCCTCCTCCTCCCCCCCTTCCCCCTCCCGCCCAGCTGAGCACATGCCGAACATTATATTCCAATCCCCACCGCCACTGGTGCGGAGCGCGTGCCCGCATCCGTTCGCCTAGCCTACACACTTCACATAGACACACACACACAATGACATGCAGCCACCCGATTTCTGGTTCTAACCCCCCTTTTCAGATTGTTCCTTATGTTTACCTGTTTAGTTCTAAAGATTTGAATGTCTATTGCATACCAGGCGGGCTTGTCCCACCTTGGGCTATTATCACTGTACATCCTATGTTCCGAACTGAATAACGGTCTGAGAGGATGCCGAGAAGTCACACTTGCTCTACTACCACCCATGTTACTTCATGCCTACTGTTACTATGCCGATTATTTGTGAGATTGACATGCTACTTCGCTACCTTGATTATATGCAGGCCTACACGGCCCTACTGAATACTGTACGTGATTGACTGTGGTAGCTACTGCTCTGTTGTTTATGATCAAGCGTTACTAATTGTTTATCATTTCTTCATTTTGTAACACTGTGATGGGATGTATGACCTGACAAAACGAAAATGCAATAAACATATTCAAACAAAAAAAATAAGGATTACAATCTCCATTTTAGTAATTTTTTCCAGTTTGTACAACTCCAGCATGCACGTACACCCTACATAAAGAATCTGGAGACCCTTTCAGACCACAGACCACTGGGAGGCCAAACTCCTGCTTGATCATTTTTGGATATAATAGCTGGGGTGTACCATTTATCTTTGGCCATTACAAATGTGGTGGATGAGTGGCATACCAATTCACCACCAGCACTAAACACTTTACCTCCACGTTGAAAGCACGGAAAAGAAGAAACTGGCATCAGAGCTTCAGGGGGCTTATATGGACTTGGTCTACTGATTCTGAACAGGAGCAAGCAGCTCCCCAAACCCCGCCCCCAGGCCAGCAGACCATTGGCTATTCAGCTACCAGGCAAGTCTGAGCCCTCCCCTCACACCAGCCCAGGCCCCTAAGGCCTTGCTAGGTGCACCCCCAAATCATTCTCCTCCATCTTGTGAGTTGCAGCCTACATGTGGCCCAGATTGCAGTGAGCAGAGTCCAGGAAGTGGTAAGGAGACAGACTAGTGCTGTCTCTTCCCAAGACAAAAAGCTGTTTAAAAAACGATTTTCACTTTCTGTGCTTACTGTCTATGCCTGTGGTTGTTACAGTTTAAAATTTGTAGTTTTAGCCTGCCTGTAATTGCATATTTTATCACATGTGTTGTGTTTTAAATGTGTGGTTTTCCCTGCCCATGATTGCCTTCATTTAGTGTGTTGAATTGTGGGATTTGCAGTCCAACCTCTGTAGTTTGCCCCTCTAATTCCTTGGTGACAAATCAGTTTTCCCTCCAAATTTCTCCTTTGCTCTGTGCTTAGGCCTGTGTGCTCAAACAGTGCACCCCCAGCCTCCATTTTGTGTTCACAAGCCAGTGAGGCCAGCCCCCCTGCCTCCCCCCTCCCCCCCTCCCAGCAACAGGGATTTTCTACATCAGAGGGTGCTTCTGTGAGCTGTTGAAACTGTATTTACTGGGGCCTGTGCACTTCGTTTTTTGGCCAGCAGGGGGAGTAAAGCTTTATTCAATCAGTATTGTTAGATTTCGAGTTAGTGAAGCCTTTACCTGCTGAAGTCCAAATTTGTGGATTGAGCCTGTCTGTCTCCTAGGAGATTCTGAACAGGAGCAAACAGCTTCCAACTCCCTGGCCAGCAAACCTTGTCTGAGGTTGCTGGGACCTTATATGGTGTGCTAGTGGTTGGTACATGTGTACACTGATTGGTGGTTGTACCAGGTATTTCTATTGGGTTAGGGTTAATGTCCTCATTGGTTGGGTATTTGAGGGTTCTGATTGGTTTCTCGGTCTGTGATTCTATCATTGCAGGGTTGGGACTAGGGCTAGGGTTAGAGCTTTAATTGGAAGTAGTGATTAGGGTTTCTGGTGTGATTGGTTGTTGGACCAGTTGTGGGACTAAGAGTAGGGTTAGGCTTTCTATTGGAAGTAGGGACTAGGGCTACCTGTACCAGTGGCTGCTTTGACTTGGGTTGGGACTACTGATGGGGCTAGGGCCTTTATTGGACGTAGAGATCAGGGTTTTTGAAATGAATGGATACTTGGACTAGGGTTAAGATTGGCTGCAAGGTCCTGGTCTCCTATTGGTTCTAGATGCTAGGGCTAGTGTTGTAATTGGATAGTGTTAGGGCTAGGGTTCCCATTGGCTGAAGGGGTCACCTGATTACTAGGGCTACAAAAAATGCCAGGCTTAGGGCGTCTCAGCCCGGGCGTCGAGGCTAAGGGTGTAGAGGACAAGGGTAGTTGCCTGTTTGGGCCTGTTAAGGGTGTAGAGGACAAGGGTAGTTGCCTGTTTGGGCCTGTTAAGGGTGTAGAGGACAAGGGTAGTTGCCTGTTTGGGCCTGTTCGAGCCTGGTCGGGACTAGGGCCAGAAATGCTGCCCTTATTCTCATTTAACAATACCCAGCCCATACCATCCACAACGACAAATACAGCAATACACTCTCCCCTCTGACTCCTTCCCTCCAAAACTCCTTTTTACTCATCCAAAAGCCTCTTCCTACTACTAATATATATATAAAAAAAAAATCTTTTACTCTTTTATCCCTCCACTATCCTTTTTTCAATAAAAATTAACAGACTAACATGTTTCACTTCTCAAATTCCATATTCAACTATACTAATATACTGCCTAAATAACTGAATAACATATCTACTACTCAAATTACTTCATATTTATACTATACTAATTTTCAACACTAATCCTTTATGGGTTCCGGAGTGGCGTGCTACTCGCCAGAAAAGCGCTTCGACGCCCATCAGGGGTAACAAGTGCTATATGAATGCAAATCTTTCTTCCCCTTTTATCCATCCGCTATCCTTCTCACTCCAAGTAACAGACTAATATCCACCACTGAAATTACCTCATATTTCACCATATTAATTCACCACTAATCCTCTATAGGCTCCCTGAATAGCATGCGTCAACAAGCGAGCGATAGATAAATACGAACCTTTGTCCTACTCTATCCTTCTGCTATCATTCCAAATCCAAATAACTGATTAACTTATCCACCACTTAAAATGTACTTGCATGTTTCACTATACTAATTCAACACTAATCCTCTGTGGGTCCCGGAGTAGCGTGCTACCCGCCGAAAAAGCGCTTCGACGCCTCGTCAGGGGTAGTAAGCGCTATATAAATGCAATTACAATACAAAAAATACAATACATCACGTTCCGATGATGACATTGCTACGGAGTCGCTCGACACCCTCTACGGGCGCACAGCGGTACTATTGTAAAAGAAAATTCAGATCTAGTCTGGCACCTGGGGAGAATTCTAAGGTAAGGAATCTGCAGCTAGATGTCTCTATCAGATTGTTGTAATATGTCATGTTTTGGTCTTGGTTTTTCTGTACTTATTGTTTTATTGAGTAAGCTAGTGTACATACAGGAGTAATTTTTGTGAGTCCAATTACACTGCATAAACTATTAGGTCACCATAGTTTGATGAAATTCACATTGTAGTTAGTCGCACAATAGTTTCTTATCTTTTTTTGAATAAGCCAGCACATGTAAGTGACTATCGATTTACAGTGATATCAGCTGTTTGAATATGTGTTATGTGGCCAAATAAAGACAACCAGGCTAATAACACATAACATTCCTTTCTCTGTTCCTTTTAAGATTTGGGGGGAAAGCTTCCATGTTCCACACCTTGTTTCCTTTCCGAGCTGCTCTTTGTTGGAAATGATACGCATTCCAAGCCTTGCTCTTGTGAGCTGTCATCTTTGACATGACGTGCTCGCGGCTTTGAGCGATTGTTTGGACAGTGTAGTTAACCCCCCTGCCCTGTTCCTATTGTCTCTTATCGGGACACTCTACCATGGGCCTTATTCTTGGTCTTGGTTACTAATTGCTATATTCCTGGATGAGCCACACCTCACTGATATCTCCAGTACTATTTTAACTATAAGGCTACCTATGGGTAAGTGACTTTCACTTCCCGTTGTTGAGTTTCATTAAGATTTTTTTTCGATACCTTCTGTTCACTAACTACTATCTCCCATTCGTATTGTTTGGTACATACTTGCTTCTGCTGCCAAGACCATGAACTGTGAGTAGATTCTTGAATATCCACTGATGTGATTTTCACCGTCCATCCTGTATGCTGTAATCGCAGCCTGCCCATGTTTGTTATTTTTGCCCTGGGCTTGAGCAGGTAATCCATGTCATTTTTGCACTACTGTTTAACCAAGTTTTAAAAGTCGGTTCTTCCACAGGGGTCACTTTACTCCTATGCCCATAGTGTGGTTTATGTTGCAATAAACTACTTTTAAGAATGACACCTGTGAAATGTTGTATATACATATGATACCATTTGCTGTGGTATATACTTATTTTTCTTTTGAAAGAGTTCAGTGTGAACCACTGTTCTCCACATGTGATAATTTATAGAGCCACAAAATATCCATGTTATATCGGTCCTTGGTCATCAACGCCCTAGATTAATTTGTTTATTTGCAGGAGATGTGGGAGTGAGAATTGGGCTCTCTGGTAGAGGACAACTAGGGACAGGTTTGTGTGTTACCTCAAGAGGCAACAATCACGTCACAATTCTGTGCCATTCAACTAAAATACTTATATTATGCCTAATTTACCCATAAACGCTTTAGGAGGAGGGGGGTGGTGGCCTTACTGTGTTGCCTGTGAAGCTCACTCCAGCGGGGGGATTTCTACCATACTATCTGGTCTTGTGAAAAGATTGTCACCTTCTGCTTGATTGTTTGTGGTAGGTGTTCAGCTGGTAACTTTAGAGGTATCCTAGAATTACTTCCCTACACATCACTCAAGGCCTCAACAGTAAAAGATTAAATATTGTGTTGTTGTGGTTGGCCATTGTGTTGCTATTAGGGACATTACCAGACTGAGGAAGCCCCTTGAGCCTCCATCTGTAGAGATGTGGGAGAGAAGGGTGGATCGTTGTATAAACATGGTAGGACCTGTGTACGCAGCACAAAGGAGCCCACAGAAACACTTCAAGATTTGGAAAGTATGGTGCCTGTTTATAAGGAATTGTCCTTGAACCCAGTTGTAGGCGGCCTTGAATTTGAGACTGCGAAGGGATTACTGCAGAGACTCCTGGGGATCGGAGAGGGGTCTGCTGGTGGTGGGGAGGGGGAAGGGAGTGAGGTGACACGACATGGATGGTGAATGAGACTGTGCTTGATACTATGGGTCATCTGTATGTCCTTGGCTTGACAGATATGTGCCACTTTTGTATTGGTTCTGTAGTAGTGTGATCCTACCTACGTATTTGCATTAGTGTGAAATTTAATAACGTGTTATAAAACAAAATGTAAAATGATGTTCTGAGGCAATGCAGGTGTTCCTCCTTGCAGAAAGTGACAAGCTTTCTCCTATGAGAGTAATTCTGACACAAACTCCTTGTGGTTCCAGCAACAGCAGACATGTTTCATCTGAGCTTAGCCAACTCTTCCTTCCATCTTTTTGAGCTGGCTAAACAACCCAACTTTTATTTACAGTACTCACAAAATTGTGGTAAGACATATATAAAAACAGACTACAAACAAAAAAAGGCAAGAGTAAATAATGCAATCTACACGCCAACCCGCCCCTAATCAAAAACCTTTGCTGAAAATTAGGGCTCTGTGTTTGCAAAGCATGGCAAAATTCCAGTTATTTTACTGGGGTGTATGCTAGAATGCTAGGTTTTACTTGAGGTGTTTGGGCAGGGGGAGAATGCCACCTCATCAGGCTTTTGAGAGATATTAGCTTAACAAAAAAAACGTTTTTTGTTAAGCTATATCGATTGCAGGTGCACAGAACTTTTGAGAGATATTAGCCAGACATGGGGCTTTTTGGGGAGTGGAAGCGCTAGGATAGCTAGATATATGACTGGGAATAGAACATTGCCATAACCAAGTATAGGACATTTGTGGTTTGTAGGACATCTGAGAATGGGATTGTGCCTCTTGTGAGAAGGTGAGAGGACAGACAGGCATGGAGCTGTGTTTAGAAGCTTGGATTGTAGAAGGACAACCAAGTTTGGAAATATTTGGGCAAAAGACATAGATAGTATGCTAGATAGCGACTTCAAATACTGTTGGCATACCTGCTACCCGAGATAGCATGGATGTTTTAGAGGAAAAAAGACAGCAGGTCACCAAGTGCTGGTTTCACAAATGGGAAGAAAAGCTCACAGGCTTCTTGGTGTATTCTGTGGGGTATATGCTAAGAGTGATGTACTATTGACCTAGACTTTTATCAAAGGGATGTATGAACAAACTCTCCTTGCAAACTTTAAATATGCATATTTGAAAGTTAAATTTTTGCCCTTAGGTAGTATCTTTTTAAGGTTAAAACTGCTGACTTGAATTCTAATCATGGGAATAAAATAAAGTGCTGCAAAAACAGAATTTCTTTTTTACTTTGCAAAGTAACATATGCAAATCTATGCCACAGTGTTATGAAAAGCATGTTAAGGGATAATCTACTCAAAGCAAAAACTTTGCAACCCAGGGATACCTGTCTTTTCGATGATCCGTGGAGAAGTGGTGAATGTACAAAACATACATTTTGCGGACGATGGCTCAAAAAATGGGCTCTCTATTGCTGATTTTTTAGAATAATTGAGGGTTTCAAAGGAGTTTTAGTTTCAGAGTTGCCATCAATGCAGAATTTTGGTTGTCAATCAAGTAGAACCAAAGAAAGATGCATTAAAAGACAACAAAGCAAACTGGCAACTTCAAAACCTCACATGTATTGCAAACTGTTGTACAAAAAGAGGTGTGGAGCCTCTGGTATAGGTTAATCTTTGGACTGTTCAAATGCTCTGGTGGTAACAAGTTCTCAGGTTAACCGTCATCAATCTCTTTCTCCCTCTGGGTATTTTTCAGAGAAGCCAAGTGAAGCACAAGTTACTTACCTTCGGTAACAATAAATCTGTAGGAAACATTAGTTAGTGATGATTCCTTACCTTAGAATTACCCCCAGGCGTCAGACTGGATCCAGAAAGTTTTCGTCAGCAGTACACCTGTGCATCGGAAGGTGGCGTTGTAGGGCTCCGCGTCCGTCGTTGTCATTGCGGTCGCCGAGATGATGTCGCGGCAGCTACTTAGATGCCATCCTCGCCCACTGACGTCAGTTCTGTACACGACTTTCCGCGCCAGGAACGCACAGCCATGCAAGATACTGACCACTGGTACAAAGAAACTAGGACCCTGAGGGGAGTGAGGCAAGGGTGCGTTTTGGCACCACTCTTGTTCACTTTGTATACCAATGTGCTGGAACAGGAGTTGGTGTCAAACGCTAGGGATCCACTATATGTTAATAAGTGTCCGATAGTCTCCCTTCTCTACGTGAACGATGCGGTACTTATGGCATGGACCCAGGTTGTTTTACAAAGGGCTCTCACTTTTTATACTAGTTTTATGGACAATCTAGGTTTAAAAATGAATGCAAAATAAAGTTTTATTATGACTTGAGGGAGAGGGAAACAAAAATGTAGAAGCTTTCAAGCTGGGGGGTAGCAAGGTAGAACCTATTAATTCTTTTACATGTCTGGGTGTTTTATTCAGCCGCACTGGGTCTTGGACCCAGGCGATTAAGACTAGGAGACTTCTGTTTATGAAGTCCACTGTGGCGCTAATTAACTTCACAAAAAAACTGGGCAAAAGGCCCCTTGAAATTCTCATGAAAATCTACCAGGTTAAATGTGTGAGCATAGCAACCTTTGGAAGGGTATTTTGGGATTTCAGGACTGTGCACCAATTCAACATGTTGAAAACGCCTTTTTAAAATGTATTTTGGCAGTTCCTGCCAGCACCCCAGTTTTTAATTTAGGAGCACCATATATTTAAGATCTAATTAAGGCACAACCAGTGCTGCTCTGGCATAGAATTTGGACTTCTACCAGCACAGGGCTAAACAAGGAGATCCTAAATGACGCAATGAAATTAGATCATGCCAGCAAGATTACCTGGTTACAATATTTAAAAAACTTTGTGCATGCCATTGGGCATCCAGAGTTTTTTTCCATTGAATTCCATACATCGGAAGGAATTCAAAAAAGTGTGTATGACTTTTTTGGAAGAAAACAGGCTAGCACTGTACATGAATAAACCCACAGTGGTTCAGCACCAAATAATGACTCTAACGTATAACATCCATACGTATCTATTGTATTGTATAGAGGGATACGATAGATATGTGTTAACACGTTTTAGATTTGGGACGTTCCACCGCTTGATTAGTCACACAGACATAAACAATTGGTCACAGGAATTATGCCTGTGCCCCTGTGATAACATCTCTTTTCAAACAACTATCCATGCAATTTTATTCTTTAAATTTTATGCAAACGAACGACTTAGATGGATTATTCCTTTATTAAAAGAGGGGAGATGGAGACAATGCCGCCCTGCTTTTCTGTATTTACAGATGTTGGATAACTATTATTGTATTGGAACTATGGTGGGTTTTCTAAAAAGTGTAATGAGAACAAGAAAAATTCTAAATGTTTAGACCCCTGATGGAAAATATACGGGAGGTGTTGAATTCAAGATGGATTATTTTTATAGATGCCAATTATTTTTACATACTAGAAATAGTTACAGTAACATGAATTGATTCATGAAATTGTATATATTTATGCTTAGATATGTAATTTTTTAGATGTGTGACAAGATGTTTTTAAATTGTCTACTTTTATGATTTTATATGCCTAAAATCGAATAAAGCTAGTTTTGATTTGATTTGAACTAGGGCCCTGAAAGGAATGACCTTAACCCTAGAAATCAGTACGCAGAACGGGGAGAATGGGTGGGGAGGTAAGGAATCTATCACTAATTAATGTTTCTTACAGCTATATCGTTACCAAAGGTAAGTAACTTATGCATCTGAAAGAAACACGTTAGTGATAGATTCCTTACCTTAGAATTGGCTTTCCAGGCAATAGTGCTTAGTAAAAGTGTGCAGCGAGGCCCACGTAGTTGCCTCACTGATGTCTTGTAAGGGGACACCATGTCCCAATGCTGTAGTGGAAGCCGTCGCCCTGGTAGAAAGAATGGGCGCGCAGCCCCAACAGAAGCTCCTTCTTAGCCAGAGAATAACAGGCTTTAATACACAAGACAACCCATCTGGAGATAGTCAGCTTGTATACGGACCAACCTTTCTTGGTGCCAGCGTAGCTAACAAAGAGCTGGTCATGCACCCGAAACTGCTGTGTACGATTCGGGTAAAATGAGAGCGCACGTTTTGGGTCCAGGCGGTGGAGCATCTCTTCCTCTCTGGAAGGATGCTGAGGCGGAAAGAAGGTGGGCAAAGTGATGGTCTGCCCGATGTGAAAGGCAGTGACAACCTTTGGCAGAAAGGATGGACGTGTCCTGAGCACAACCTTGTCCGGATGGACAGATAGAAAAGGAGGCTTACAAGAAAGAGCCTGGAGCTCACTCACTCTCCTAGCAGAGGGGATGGCAACCAGAAAAGCAGTCTTCAGAGTTAAGAGACCAAGAGGACAGTTGTGAAGAGGCTCAAAGGAAGCGCATATTAAATATGTGAGAACCAGGTTCAAGTCCCACTGTGGCATTACGAAGGGAATAGGAGGGAAAGGATCGGTAATGCCTTTGAGGAATCTGTTAACAAAAGGGCACTTGAAAATAGAGGGCTGATCAGGGAGCCTGAGAAAGGCCGAAATAGCAGAAAGGTAGCCCTAGATAGTGCCCAGAGCAGAGCCCTGCTGGGCCGAAGAAAGAAGGAACAGTAGGACTTCAGAAAGAGGGGCAGAAAGGGGATCCACAGCCTTTGCTGTGCACCATGCTACAAACTTGTTCCACCTGTAGGCGTACACCAACTTAGTGGAGGGACGCCTGGCTGCCAGAATGACAACACAGACTTCAGGAGGCAAGTCGAAAGGAATCAACGGCCGCCGCTCAATCTCCACGCAAAGAAGTGAAGACTGGACAGGTTTGGGTGGAGGACTGTCCCCTGCTGCTGTGACAGAAGGTCCTCCCGAAGAGGCTCAGGGGATTGATGGTCATACTGAGTAGCTCAGGATACCAAACTCTTCGAGCCTAGTCCGGAGCCACAAGAATGACTTGGGCCCAGTCGCGCCTGATCTTCAGCACTCTGGGCTGAAGTGGTATAGGCGGAAAGGCGTACAACAGACCGAAACTCCACTCACGACAAAAAGTGTCGCTGAGTGAGTGCCACCTTGGAAATTCCAACGTGCAGAACTGCTGACATTGCACATTCTCTTTGGTGGTGAATAGATCTAACCAAGGCTCTCCCCATTGTTGAAAGTGAACTTGCGCCACGTCCGAGTGAAGACGCCATTCGTGATCCATCATGCACCTGTGGCTGAGTTCATCCGCCCTGGCGTTCAGTGAACCTGCCAGGTGTTGAACCACCAAGGAAATGCCCTGATGTTCCAGCCCTGTCCAGAGGCGCAGAAGCTCCTGACGTACGAGTTACTTACCTTCGGTAAAAATGTCTCTGGTGGAGAGACGATTCTAGCCGCAGATTCCTTCACGTACAATTATCCCCAGGCGTGAGACTGGATCCGGAAACTTTTTTGCCACAGCGTCACTGCGTGCCGGGGCGGGCCGACATTACTCGACTCTGCCCAGGCGAAATCTGGTTGAAGAGAAGAGAGCGTCGAGATACTGTGGAGGACATGGGGGCGTTCTAGAAAACAGTTGACTTATTTGGAGTGTTGCCTATCATAGTTTATACACTCATCGTGAAACGGAGTACCATTATTGAAGGAAAAGGAAGATTCATACAGATATCATGTTGTTTGAGTAAATCTTTTTGGATTGACATTGTGTCCAAGCTACGTCCCCCCCTCTTCTCGTTTCCGCTGCTACATGCATAGGATACCTGTATCAATAAGCTTACTTGCGTGTGTATTTATTCATCTGGAAATAAGTGTGAATACGGTTAATCTGAAAAGCCTGCCCTGAGGAAGCCCGCAACGAGCGAAACGCGTTGGCTGTTTCTTGGCTGTTTCTTTGATCATCCTTTGTTGAGAATACTGACTGTCTATTTCTATCATTGTGTCAAGAAGACATATTAAAACTGGACTTTTTCATATCAATGAAGGACATGTGTTGTGCTTTGATGTATTGATACATTATCTTATTACAGTCATTGTTGCCTCTCTATTTGCTTGTTATTTCTCTATTTTTGTACGGTCCCATGGCAGTGGACCTAAGAGGTGGGCAGCATATATAGAGCAATCTACTTGAATTTCTGTGTATAGTTAGGTGGTGCGACAGCAAATCCCTTCCTGCCATCCTCTTGCTGTTTTGTCATTAGTGGGGGAAGTGATGTTGAATCCTGCCGCCCACTGGCGTTTGATGCGCCTGAAAAAACGGACTAGGAAGGTTTGGAGGCAGTGGTGGCCGGAGTGGAGATGGCCTGACCCACCCGATAGCCCCCTGAACCACCTCAATGGGCCCCACATCCACGGCCGCGCTGAGAATGTTGCTGCGCAGGCCTGTGGCTCTGAAGCGAGCGTGTCCGGGCGCCCCTTCCGTGGCCACGAAAGGAGTGAAAAGCAGAAGGCGGAGAAGGGCGCATGGCAGAAAGGCCCAGGGACTTTGCCATAGCCCGCGAGTCTTTAAAGCGGTCCAACGCTTTGTTGCCGAAAAGACGAATGCCATCAAAGGGCATGTCCAACAGAGTGTTCTGGACATCCCCAGAAAAACCAGTTGTCCTCAGCCAGGTGTGGCAGAGGAGCGCCACTGTCGTTGAAATCACCCGGCCAGCAAGTCGGCGGTGTCAAGGCCACAACGAATCGTGTACTTGGCTGCATTCCTCCCTTCAGCAATGGCTTGAGAGGGCACTGTCCGGGCCTCCTCCGGACATTGAGGCAGCACGCCTGCCACCTTATCCCACACAGAGTGGGAATAATGGCCCAATAGGCATGCGGTGTTCACAGACCGCAGCCCTGAACTGGTGGAAGAAAAAATGCTCTTACCGAAATGCTCCAGTTTCTTGGATTCCCTGTCCGGAGGTGCGGTAGGGAATGCGCTCGGGGACCCAGAGGCTTGGACAACCAAACTCTCAGGGATGGGGTGTTGGGAAAGGAAAAGGGGTTCGCCCGGGGCCGGGCGATGGCATCGGGCCACGTTCCTATCCACAGACGCCCCTGTGTTGGGCCTGGACCAGGTGCCCAAAAGAACGTCTGAAAGTGCATCATTAAAGTGCAGCAGTGGCTCCTGACGGCTACTACAGGGAGTTCGAGGCGGAGGGCTTCTGCCGCCCTACGCAACACCACTGCATAACATGCACCCTCCTCCGTAGCCACGGTAGGAGGAGTGAGCATGTCAAGGTCAGGAGAGGAGCCGCCGACAGTAAAGGGCGAGGCCCCCACGGGGCCCGAAGGCGCACCCAAGGGGCCCGATGGCCCATAGAGTTGAGCCATGGCTGACAGAAATTCCTGCAGCTGGGCCTCAGCCGCCGACGGACCCAGGAAGGGCGGGTAGGCCGACGGCGACTGCGTAGGCTCCGCCGGAGCCGCGGGGAGGCAGCACCCGCACCCTCAGCCACGTCGCACGAGGGGAAGTCAGAGAGCAATGGCGCTTCTTCGACTTCTTGTGATGCTTCGTCTTACCTGACCCAGAGTGCGAAGACTTCAATCCGGACTCTCGATGATGATGGCTCCGCGACCGGTCCCTCGACCTCCCACGGGACCGGGACCTTGAGCGGCACTGAACCGACTGCAGGACTTCAAGCAACTTTTAGGACCGCTCCTGCAAAGTCTTCAGTGTCATGGCCCGGCAGTCGGGGCACAGCTTGCGGTCGTGGTCATGCCCCAGGCAGTAGAGACACATGCGGTGCGGGTCTGTCTCCGACAACATGCGATGACAGTCCCCGCAGGACTTAAAACCGGGCAATGGCGCTTCTTCGACTTCTTGTGATGCTTCGTCTTACCTGACCCAGAGTGCGAAGACTTCAATCCGGACTCTCGATGATGATGGCTCCGCGACCGGTCCCTCGACCTCCCACGGGACCGGGACCTTGAGCGGCACTGAACCGACTGCAGGACTTCAAGCAACTTTCAGGACCGCTCCTGCAAAGTCTTCAGTGTCATGGCCCGGCAGTCGGGGCACGGCTTGCGGTCGTGGTCATGCCCCAGGCAGTAGAGACACATGCGGTGCGGGTCTGTCTCCGACAACATGCGATGACAGTCCCCGCAGGACTTAAAACCGGGCACCCCTACGCCACCAGGAGTCTATCAATTTGAAAAATAGAGACAAAAAAGCCTTGACTGGGGGCACCGCTCTCTCCGGATCTGCGCTTGCTAGCGCGGAAAAGGAAAGAACGGACGTCAGCGTGTGAGCCCGGCGTCTAAGTAGCTGCCGCGACATCATCTCGGTGACCACGATGCCAACGATGGACGCGGAGCCGCATGACGCCACCTTCTGACGAGCAGGTGTACTGCTAACAAAAACTTTTTGGATCCAGTCTGACGCCTGGGGGTAATTCTAAGGTAAGGAATTGATCACTAATGGGTTTCTTTCAGATTAACAATTTTAACCAAATTATTCAGACAAGAGGTCAGAGAAGGCTGCTCGGGCCATACCACATTCTTCATGGTGGGTCAACTTTTTGTGCCATAGATAATCGTATTTTTTCTGGGCAGCATGCAAAATGAAGAACATGATAGCCCTACGTGAAAAAACGGCCACTCTGCCATGCGTCTGATCTTGAGTCATCAGAGTGGAGCCATACACAGCAGAAACCAAAGAAACAGTGGCAGTTTTTTTCCAAGCAGTAATAAGATACCACAAAGAGGTGACAAAGTGCCACATTGGTGGCACTAGAGAATGTAAAGGGAGACCGAAGCAGTCAACATCAGAAGCCAGCTGTTGCAGATGAAATATTTTACAGTAGCCTTTCGCGTGGTATCATACTTGTCAACAAATGTGTGCAACATGGCATCCTAAAAAGGCTTAACTTCTTCTGAGGTACCTGCAGGAGGAAATGTATCTGTGGCTGAACCATCTTTTAGTAAGACGAATTAGAGTCCCACTCTAGCTATTTTTCTTTGTATGCTGTGAAATAAGATGAGAGTAAGTATGTATGTCTGTTATGATTGCTATGCAGATAACATTGTGGTGATCTGGGAGAAGGCTCTGCCAAGATCCATAAACAATCTGTCATCACAGTTCCGAAATACCTCATGGTGCACAGGGGCAAAGGGTTCACAGGAGATCACTTTATGCATTAAACCTAGGCACTGCAGACACTAAGAATGATGATCTGTGCTCAACACCTGGCATTTACAATTTGAACAAGGTTTAAAGCTTAATGAATTGTAACAGACAGATCTTGACAAGGTAAGAAAACTCAGCAAGCTTCAGATACATAGAGGTGTTTGATGTGCAGAAAAGAAGGTAATGAAGTGCTGGCTTTGTTGGGTGTGATCAGGATGCCTTTTGTATGAGGTGCTTGAGATGTAATAGCACCATCTACAACAAATAAACATAAACCCCCCTCGTGGTACAAAATATCAGCAACTGCATCCATAATTGACAATTAACCCATTTGCTGCAAACCTCATCTGTTTCTTCATGCAATGGTGCCTGGGATTGTGTCAACTCCAAAAGCCACCACACATGTGTGGGGAACCCCAAAAACCAATGCCATAGAGGGAATTAATCTGCTTATTCATCACTTTCAAGAAGAAAGTATGAACACCAACATTCTGCCGGATCTCGTAGATCTAAAAATCTCACAGAGAAGCCGATCTGAATATTTATCAGACTTCTTCAGACCCCAACATTTCATGAGCAGCCAATATGCGCTATCACGAAAAACACCATAGCCTATTATGGGCATTATTTAAGAGCTAGTTCCTTTGAGAATGTACTACTTAGTAATGCATGATATATATGAAAACATAAAATAAAAAGTTGCAAAATTAAAAGGAGCAGATGCGTTATTCATAAAATGTGAATACAGAATTACTAAAAATCTTCCGATACAGTTTTTCAGGATTGGGAAGAGTTCCAATAATCCGCTCATCTAGAATGTAACCTATAATTGAAACCAGTCACTGAAGTCAAAATGCTCTTGCCTGTGGACAGTTAATAAATTGCTCTCACTTGCCAACAATTTGGTGACTTGTTACACAAATTTCAAACGCAAAACTATGAATAATTCTAACGGAACAACCTATTAACATAACAGGAGGGTCCTTTAATCGATATGCCGAAAATTAGATGTGCGTAGAAAAATGAATTCTTTGAAGTGCTAGGGAAAACAATATGATAGATAGAAGAATATTCTGCATAAAGTGCCCATTCTGTATTTATTTTTTGGCTAAGAAAGAGTTTTAATTTCCTGCAATGTTGTGGGATACAGGAAAAGCATGTGCTTACCTCTATATTTGTTATCACCATTTCTCTAAATACGGACGCAATGGTGCAATCTTCTGACTGACATTTGACTCGAAAGTTACCATATTCCATTACATCTGGTGGATCTGGCCAGTACTGGTGGCACTTTGTCTGTAAAATAAACCGCCATTTTAGACGTGTAAAATACTTAATCATGCAATTAGACCATAAAAACAGGCAATGTGCTAAAAAATGTTAGAATAATATAAAATGGATATGGTCCCTTCAGTATATAAAAAATGCACATTATCTGTTTAACAACTATGTTCTTCAATTCTAGAAGGTCACTGACCCACAGTTCTTGGGTTTGTTCTCTGTTCTGCGCCCTACCCGTTCCTCTATCAAAATATCTCCTGGTTCAACTCTTGTCTTTTACTACATCCAGTACTCCCTACTGCTCCATAAAAAAGTCTCATGGTCTGCTCCAGCTCCTACACCTTATTCCTGCAGCAGCTTTATATCAACGACTCCATCTTGTGTCGCGAACAAAATACATTGCTACAGCAGCCCGAGCCTTAACTGGATCTTACAGTCACTGTACCCACAGACTACACAGTCAACCACTCACCATGATAGATTCTGACTCATTTTAGACAGCCCTACCATAGCACAACCCTAGGGTCTACCTGGATATCCTCACAAAGGGTCCTTAGGGTCAACAATAAGGCACTCATTTTTATATCTGCTCGGCCTTACAACCGATGTCTTCAATGTAAGGGAACACCATGCAAAAAAATCGAGACCACCCTTGTTGGTTTACAAGGCGTACTTTAGTAATCCTGTATGTTCTATTTGTGGTAGTGTGGGCGAGCAGCTAAGGCTTATCATAGGGGAGTCTTAAGCATGTGTTGCACACACAGTCAATAAATGGTGCACACACGCAAGAAAAAAATCGAACACTTATTTCTAAAAAATAACACAGATTTTTATATACTTTTAGACACCAAGATCATCGGAATCAGGTAAGTACTTTCGGAGTTAGGATTCTTACAAAAAACAGTGAAATGCAAAAAAATATGGGTTTGGCGGTATGATGAGCCTCGAATGCTGGAATGTTATCCTATGGAAGGCAAAACATAGTCTCCATACATATACCTGCAAGCGGTTGCAGAAGGTGCCCCTTAGGACCTAAAGTGCTTGGGGGGGCAAGTTTCAAAGAACCACCAGCAGTTTGGGTTTACCTGCCCTGGTGTGTCTGGGTGCAGAAGTGCTGGTCGCGATGGCAGCCTTGAGTACTACACAGTTTAGTCCAAAGTACTTGTAACATAAAGGCTGCAAGTGGAGACTTGGAGGGGGGGCTCAGCTTGTGAGGCTCTCTGGAGCAAAGGAAGCAGATGATTTTCGTGAACCCGGGCTGTGGGGCTCGGGTGCAGAGGTGTTTGGCCGGCTGACAACTTGAGTTGAAGGCTCTTACGATTCTCATTCTTGACCTGCAGAGGGGAAGGAAACAGACAGCAGAGCCACTCTTGGTGTGAGCCTAGTCGGTCCTGACATTCCTCAATGGGCAGGTCGGTTTTGGAAGCAGTGGTGTCCAGACTGGACACTCAAAAAGCCTTGGTTGCTGCATGTGCTCTTGTATCCAGGATATTAGTGCAGGGAGACTCCTGGAGGGTCTAGTGTCTCGAAACTAACTGGGGCGATGGGGCTGACCTATTGGAACCACAGTGACCTCCTCCTGGCAAGATGCTCCCTCTGTGGCCCTAATGCCAGTTAAATGAAGTACCAGAGAAGTGCAGTCGGTGCCTGCAGATGCACGAGGATATGGGGATGGCTCCTCCAGTCCAAGGGTGATGGTAAGTGGTTCTTGAAGCGCTGGACAATCCTCCAAGGGTTTGGGGAAGATGTTCAGCCCCACAACTTTCGAGGTTACCAGCAGCCAGATAGTATTTACAACCAATTCCAGAGCAAGGTCCTCTGTTCTTGCGGTGTGAACTCTTGTTTGTCCTTCTTCGTTCCCAGGTAGATGTTCTAAAGCTCTGGTGTTGGGGGGGGCACCCTAAATATTTGGGGAGTGTAGGGCAGTTGCCAATAGGCTACGTATCCCTGGGGTGTCTTCACCCACTATGTGACCACTTCCTGGAAAGCGTGAGCATAATCTTGACCCAGAGTTACTAGTTTCACCAAAACCAAGATGGTGAAACCTTTCTTCAACAGTCCACTTCAGGTGGCTCACCATAGGGGTGTGCCTAGCATAAACTGGGGCGGCATGGTAAGCAAAGGAACGATGGACTTAACCCAGATCTCTTGACTGTGGGTGAATGTATGATTTATTCAGCATTGCGTCCATCATTTATTTGCGTAACATTTTCACCCAAAGTGGGATGGGTATGCCCAGACGTAAATGTAAATGTAAATGTAAATGTATAGGCATTTATATAGCGCACTACTTACCCGTAGGGTCCCAAGGCGCTTCGACCACTGCGAAACCCTTCCTGGCTTCCCTGAGAGATGGTCCCTTAATGGGTATCTCCAGGGTGAGACCAGGCATCCCCGGCGGTCTGGTGGGGCCGTTAGTGAAGATGAGGCAAGCTAATGCCCAGAGTTGCCGAGTGTGAACGCTGATCAGAGTGGGCACCGAGGCGAGAGAATTATCGAGTCCGCTGACCCTGGTCCAGAAACCTGCCGCGCCGGGAATCGAACCCTGGTCCCGGGCCGTCCTCTGCTCTCGGGTCTGCCGCCTCTAACCAGTGAGCCACACTACTTCACAAAAACCTTGCTCACTGTGCCACTAGATTCAAGCTAGCCTGGCTGATGAAGGGTAATACCCAGAAACCAGTCCTAGGATGCTTGTTTCTGGTCCAGGGAGGACCTGGTTTGGCAGTTCGGTCTGGACTGTTCCCATGAGACACAGGGTCAAGACTGATTTGCATATGGCTGGGTCTAAACTGGGGTGACATGGTGAGCAAAAGAACAATGGATTTAACCCATATCTCTTGACTGGGGTTGAATGTATGATTTATTCAGCATTCCGTCCATCCTTTGTTTGCATAGCACTAGCCTGTAAGTGTGGCACACCTTCTGACCATCTAATATTCCACCTGCTCTGGTGCCAAATGCACCTCGGGGCAGAAAGTGGTGTTCCCCATGTCTGGGAGGAAGCCATGGTTGCATATCAAAGGTGATAGGAGGCTTTGAAGCCTCTGGCCTTCAGATGCTAATCTGCTAGCCAACCTGCTGGATGAGGTGTGATCACTGTCTGCTGGACAGGTATTATTCGTGGCCTCAAAGAGCACAGGCTCTCACCTGCAGGGAGTCAGAAACTCATCTGTGGGGGCAGGCTGTAAGATACTGGTCAGCCTGCACACTCTGTGACTAGTAGGCTTTCACAGGGCACCCCTAAGGTGCCCTATTGGTGCATGTCATATTAAATCCGATGCTGGCATCAGTAGAGATTTAATAAGACAAGATGTTGGATATCAAACCTTAGTATCTTCGGTGAAGTCGTTATGTAGTTGGGTAACTCGCAATGACGAGTGCCCAGTACATACCTTATGATAGCTTCCTGATCTCTTGCACTGCTTAGCAATGGAAATAGGCATTACAAGGACCCAGCTACTCATGCAGAGGTGCCCTCACATGTAATATAATGCAGCCTGCCTTAGGCTCTAAGGTCTGCTGTAGGGGTGACTTACATGTAATAAATGCAGTGTACAGGGGCATGGCACACAGTGGGTGAGTGTGCCATGTCGTGTTTTCAGAATGGTGTGTACGATTTCACAGATCCTGCAATGGCAGTCTGCATGCAGATTTTGTGTGGGTCCCTTTAGGTGCCTTATATATGCTGCACCCCTTAGGGACCCTCTTAAGTACCTAAGCCCTGTGTACCAGAGATACGATTTACTAGGGAGTTACAGGGGTGCTAAAGTCCTTGTCAATTGGACTACAATTGAACATTTGTCTTGTTTTTAGGGAAAGAGCACTGGCATTTGGTTAGCACTACCCATCAACATCAGTTCTAGTGAGCAAAAAAGTGGGGGTGACAATGTCAAAAAGTGGTACTTTTCTACAGATGAGAGTGAGTCAAGCTAGTTTTCTAATTTAGCAACAATCCCAGCAATCATTGACATCCCTCAAATTAGATCAAGTATGCCATAAACCAGTAAGTGGATACATCACCAACGCAACTCCTGCATGGCCAGAGTAATCAAGGCAAAGTATCTAAACATTTTTGGAAATCACCAGTTTCATGCAAAGAAAACACTAGGGCCTAATGGCGTTTCTCAATGGCCTGAACAACCAGTGTAAGAACACATTTAGTAACAGTACTGACAAGTTGAAGACTG
The DNA here is from genome assembly GCF_964261635.1 of Lissotriton helveticus. Taxonomy (NCBI): domain Eukaryota; kingdom Metazoa; phylum Chordata; class Amphibia; order Caudata; family Salamandridae; genus Lissotriton; species Lissotriton helveticus. Next base: position 1,119,179,440 of record NC_136063.1, on the reverse strand, counting down.
AGAACAACCACTGATACTATCAGGAAAATGTGCTGCACTTTGCCTTGTTGCATTACATATAGTATAAACGTCCAGAAAGTATAATACAATATTCAAATAAAACGATAATATTGAGCAGCTAAGCTAAAAACTCTAATGTCTAAGAGCTGTGCCAAATCATTCCTAAGAAAGTAAAGCCTGTCTTCCCACGATTGTTCCCACATAACTTTAATTTATTGCTAACATTATTAAAAACCCAACAGATTATTAGCTTTAACTAACACAACACTGTTTCCATTATTTATTGTCAAATTCTGAAAAGTTACTGTTACTAAGCAACAAGCCTACTAGAGTATGTGTAGAAAGCAACAATGCCTTAGCAGCTGGACTAAGCGGACAAAAGAGACTGAAATCCATCACACAAATATTCTTTATTACTGTATTTAGTTTTTCAGCAGCAGGCTGCCTCTCTAGCTTTAGTCACTTACCATTGAACCACAGAGTGCATTCTATTCTTATTCCTCCATATACAATCAATACTGTGTTTAACCCCTTGGCTGCGGGGCACATTCCCCCGCTGTGCTGGGGGCGGGGCGCGCACAGCGCCCCGGTGCTCATGACGAGGTCAGCTCGTCATGAGCTACGGCGCTCCGGTGCTCATGACGAGCTGAGCCCATCATGGTCACACCCGTTCCCATGGAACGTTCAGCACAGCAGGGGAAACAGCCCAGCGTGCGAGCATTCCACGGAACGGGCGAGGTCATGACGAGCTCAGCTCGTCATGAGCACCCAAGCGGTTAAATGTGAATCGCACACAAGGTAAATATTGTCTTTGTGAGAAGACACAATACAACCCTGCCCACATAAAATCATGTAGAGCTTCAGCTTTTTTCTTTTTGATTAATATGTTTTAGATCATCTATGATTAAAAAAAGAAGCGTGGAGCCAATAAGTACACTTACCACTGGTGTGGAGAACTAGGGCCCTGAAAGGGAAAACCCCTGTTCATAGAATCTGTTCGCAGAGTGGGGAGGATGGGTGCGTCGAAAAGTAATCTACGGCTTGCTAGAGCCTCTACCAGATAAGGCATTACCTAAGGTAAGTCATTTGTCTATCTGATAGAGACTTCTAGCTGCAGATCCCTTACCTTAGAATAGATACCCAAGCAATACCTCCTCGGAGGTGAGTCTGCAGACCAATTTCACACGAGGTAGTCCTGCAGGACTGAGCGGGTAAAAAGACCATCTCTACGTACCTGACTGACAAGACAGTAATGTTTGGTGAACGTGCGCAATGGGGCCCATGTTGCTGCCTGGCAGATATCCAGGACCGAAACTCTGAGTTAATGCAGTGGCTGCAGCTTTAGCTCTGGTGGAATGAGCATGCAAGCCCCCAGGGGGCTGCTTCTTGGCCAATGAGTACCAGATTTTGATGCAGAGAATGATCCATCAGGATAGGGTCCGCTGCACAGCCTGCCCTTTCCTTGCTCCGTCATACCGTCACACAAAGAGTTAGCCACTCACATGAACCGCGTTTTAATGCAGTCAAGATATAACAACAATGCTCTTTTGGATCCAGGCGGAGCGTAAATAGTATGCAGAGTGACTGTTTAGCCAACATGAAATAGAGTGACCACTTTCTGAAGAAAGTAAGCTCTTGTACAAAGTACTAGTTTGTCTGAAGAGATTTTGATATAAGGAGCCTTGGATAACAATGCCTGAAGCTCACTGACACTCTGGGAAGATGTGACTGCTCCCAGGAAGACCATTTGATGGTAAGGAACCTGATTGGACAATTGTGAAGAAGCTCAAAGGTAGCACACATAGGCAAGGTGAGGACGAGATTGAGAACCCATTGGGACATAACGTATGGAGTGGGAAAGAACATATGTTGCAAACCTTTAAATCTACAATAGGGTACTGGAAAAGAGAAGGGTGTTCAGGCAACTGAAGAAAAGAAGAAATTGCAGATAGATATCCTTTAAAAGTACCCAGAGCAAAGCTCTTCTGGGCAAGAGAAAGGACAAACAGGAGCAGCTGAGAAAGGGGGTAGAAAGGGGATCAATGTGTCTTTTTGAACACCATGCCACAAATCTAGCCCAGCGGCAAGTGTAAATGTGTTGGTAGAGGGACGCCTGGCTGCCAAGATAACATTACAGACTTCAGAGGGGGAAGGTTGAAGGCTATCAACTGTCACAGCTCAATCTCTACACAAGAAGGCGAAGCGTTGACAGGTTTGGGTGGATAACCCTGCCTTTCTCCTGCGACAGAAGATCCTCCCGAAGGGACAGCCTGATCGATGGACTGATGGCCATGCTCAGTCTGGATCCACAAGGATGACTTGGGCCCGGTCCTTCCTGATATTTTTGAGAACTCTGGACAGGAGTGATATGGGCGGAAAGACATACAGGAGCCCTCAGCTCCACTCAAGAGGAAAATTGTCTCAGAGTAAGAGGCAACTTGGAAAGCCAGTGCACATAATTGCTGTCTATGTGCATTCTCTTCAGTGGCGAACACATCTAACCAAGGCTCTCTCCATTGCTGAAATAGACCTTGCACCACCTCCGGATGAAGATGCAATTAGTGATCCGTTAGGCTACCTCGGCTGAGTTTGTCCACTCTGGCGTTCAAAGAACCCGTTAGATGTTGAACAACCAGGAATATGCCCTGCTGTCCCAGCCATGTCCAGAGACGCAGGGCCTCTTCAAAAAGGGTCTATGAACCTAACCTACCCTGCTTCCAGCACCACATGTGGGTGGTGGTGTCCTTGTGCACCTGCAATAGTCTTCCCTAAATGGAAGGTAGTAAGGCTTTCAATGCCAATCGGATCACTCAGAGCTCCAACTGGTCTCTGGTAGAATCATGACCGCATCTGTCTGAGGCCTCTGATTGCCCCCTCTCCCAGATGGCCACCTCATCCCAGGAGTGACACATCTGTCACTACTGTAAGATATGGTTAGAGAAGGAAGAAGTGTCTATCGCTGACCCATTTGCGGGTCGTAAGCCACCACCAAAGTTACCTCTGAGATCTGGACCATTTCGGAGAGAGTGCCTTGATTCTGCGCCCATTGGAACTTCAGGTCCCACTGCAGAGCCTGGATATGTCAATGGGCATGACTCACAAGCAGGATGCAGAAAGTCATGAGGCCCACCAGTCTCAGAATCAGTTTCATTGAAATCCAAGATAGAGGCTGAAACATCAGTATCGTACCTCGAAAAGCCTTGACTTGATGTTCCGGAGGACAGGCTGAAACTGAACCATGTCCAGAACAGCTCTGATGTAAGGGAGCGTCTGAGAGGGTGTCAGGTGTGACTTCAGCATGTTCATAGTGAACCCCAGTGAATGCAGGATGCCCGCTGCAGTCTGGAGGTCGGAGACAGCAGCCTGAGGCGAGCCTTCAACAACTAGTCGTCGATATAGGGAAAGAAAGGCACGAGGTTCGAACACAAGGCTGGACCAAAAATGATTTTTTGCTGGACCTTAGGGGTCTGTTGGGTACGTACCAATTAAGTTTCTTTAAGAGATATTTAGGGCCGGTGTTGTGCAGGATAGAGTGAGTCAGACTCAGGATCTTAAAGTGGCTTCTCTGGCGGATGGGAAGCCAGTGGAGTTTTTTCAGAGAAGGGGCAGAGGCGGTTCTCGGACGAAGGTCCAGGGTCAATCGGGCCGCAGTGTTCTGCAGGGTGTGCAGTTTAGAAAGCAAATCTTCATTAAGTGCTGCAAACAGGGCATTTCCGTAATCAAGATGGCTGATGACCAAACCCTGCACCAGAGGTTTCCTGGCTTCGATAGGAAGCCACTTGAAGATCTTCCGGAGATTACGCATAATCCCGTAGCAGACGCCTGTTACCTGGCTGACATGGTTTTTCATGGACAGGGCACGGTCTATTGTTATCCCCAGGTTACGGACTACTGATTTTGGGGAGGGACATGTCCCCAATTCCAGGGGCCACAAACCTTGTGACCAGAATTCCTCTGCCTTGCCAAACAGGATGATCTCAGTTTTGCTGCCATTTAATTGGAGTTTGTTGTTACACATCCAATTACTTATGTAAAATCAAAGAGTTTTTGAAATGAGAACAGGTGCCAAAATAGTCTGGACCGCATGTAATAAGTAATTGGGTGTCGTCGGCATACGATACGGTTTCAAAGCCGTATGATTTGATAACGTTAGCCAACAGAGTTAGGTACAGATTGAAGAGCAAAGGACTCTGGATTGATCCCTGGGGTACCCCCACAGTAACTGGGCGACTACAGGAGACCAGGGTGTCAACTTGAATGGTGGTGGAACTGTCAGTGAGATAGTTTTCCAGCCAGTCAAGAACCCTGCCTCTGATACCCATCTCCCACAATCAATGTTTTAAGATGGTGTGGGAGATGGTATCGAATGCTGCGGACAGGTCCAAGAGGATGAGAATTGCTGATTCACCTTTGTCCAACGTGAGCCTGATATTATCTACAATCTCAAGGACTGCCGTCTCTGTACCGTGGGCGGCACGGAAGCCGGATTGGGTGGGATCTAGTATCCCGTGTAACTCTACAAAGGCAGTAAGCCGCTTGTTCACTAAATACTCCAATACTTTCCCAAAGTAGGGCAGTAGGGAGATAGGCCGATAATGAACCATTTGGGTCGGGTAATTTGAGTTTTTTTTTTTAATTGGCTTGACTTGCGCATGTTTCCATTTTGTCGGTACCGTTGCTTGTTCTAGTGAGGTATTGAACATTTTCGTAAGAGGGTTAGCCAGTAGTGGCATGATTTTGGTGCAGGAGCGGGGAGGGAGAGGGTCCATTGGGGAGCCTGATTTTATTTTGTTTAGGCCCTCGAGTACTTCGGTAACAGTTATAGGGTCGAATTCAGTTAAACACGGAGTATCTGTATATGCAGCCGGGAGGAGTTTCACCGGTGCACTATTGTTTTGCTGGTGTTGGCATAGATCGATGTTCGGGAAGGAGGAATAAATTGTTTTGATTTTATTGTCAAAGAAAGCGGACATAGAGTTTACCCAATCTTGGGTGGGAACGAAATGAGACTGTTTGGCCCGAGGCGAGGTAAATTCTTTTAGAATTTTGAATAGTTCCTTACTTGAATGGGCTGCATTATTTATCCGCAGAGTTAAGTAAGTCTTCTTGGTCGATTTAATATTTTTTAAGTAGAGTAAATGCAGTAGTTTATAGCTCTTTCAATCCTCATCCGTTTTAGTTTTTCGCCATTGTCGTTGGGCTGCTCGACAGGATTGCTTATCGGTTTTCAGGGCAGCAGTGAACCATGGCGAAGCAATGAATTTCATATTAACATTTGTCTTAGGAATGACCTCGTCCAAGGTTTTTAAAATAGAAATTTCTAAGTTAGTTGCCATTTGTTTGGTGAACATCTGAGGGGCGATGATGAGGCCAAAAGAGAGCACAGCAAACTGAAAATGCTAATGGTCCACCATGAACCACAGGAAGCTCCTGTGGGCAGGCAGGATGGGAATTTGAAAGATGGCGTCCTGCAAGTCCAAAGCTACCACTTAGGGTCCAGGGCAGACAGGAGCTGAGAAAGAGTGAGCATCTTGAATTTCTCCTTCTTGAAGAAGAAATTGAGAGATCATAGGTTGAGGATAGGATGAAGACCTCCATCCTTTTTGGGCACCAGAAAGTAACGAGAATAGCCAGCATGACAAAATTCTGGCCTGGCACTCGCTCTATGGCTCCTTTGGCCAAAAGAGCCATCACTTTCTGGTTGAAAAGAGATAGGTGGTCCTCCCTCAGCCTGTTGTAAGTGGGTGGCATGGAGTGAGGGGTAGTCTTGAAGGGGAGGAAGTAGCCAATTCGGACAATCCGCAAAACCCATCTGTCTAATGTTATGGACTGTGTAATACAAAAGGTATGCAGTTCCTGGGGGGAAGGAAGGAAGGGATGGATGGATGGATCTAGGGAAGGGAAACTAATACAATGGATCAGGGGATCTGGCTGCTCAGAAGCAAGAGCCTTCACACGCCCATGTGGGTGTCATGCTTCATCATAGGCAGATCTTCATTGGGCTGATGATGCAATGCCCAATAGGCCCCTTGGGAGCTCTTTGCTGGAGGTCTTCTGAGCAAGAGATGACGGTGTGAGGTGTAGGGTGGAGGTGCTCTAGGTGTATATTGATGTAATGTGAATTTGTGGTTTCAAAAATAGCTAAGTGATACCCAATTAAATGGAATAGGTGGGAATCTCTTGGTATGATTAAAAGGAAATGGGGGGCTGAATGTGGAAGTAATGGTCCTATCCAGCTCATAAAACAGTGTGTGCGTAGGTCAACATGTTTCATGCCTCAAGTGTCCCTATTGATATGGGCATTTCTTCAGGACCGAAACATGAAATGTAAACTGCTTGTGGTTGGGGATAAGGCATGTAGCATTAGCAAAAGGTACCCCAATCATACAGCCAAACCCTCACAGTAAAGTATACCTGGGGATAGCTAAAACTCAACCTTCGTTCAGTAAAGTATTGACCACTTAGGTGATGGAAAAGACCACGCTAGCTGTGGAACAAACGTTTTCCAGTGCAGTGATTCACCAGCAACCTGCCCCTTCTCTGCCACCCGATGTTTTGGGCTGCCAGTGGGGCAGGTAATGGTGAATCATGCCATCGACTGAGTGCCCACGATGATACGTGGGAAGATTAGGATGCTTTGGATGCTACGGTTGCAGAGGCATTGGTGGATTGATCCGACCATTGGCCACCCGACTCATTGGGCTGATTGGAACAGGAGCCATGCAGAGGCTGGAGAGCTTGAGCAACGATGTAGCTGGGCAGGTAAAGGCATGCTTGAACGCCCCTTCCCTGGCTACGAAAGGACTGAAAGGTGGATTGAGGGTGACAAGGGGCCAAAAAGGCCCAACGGCCTGGCCGTAGCTGTGCTGTCCTTAAAGCACTCCAGCACCAAAATCCCCTTTTCTACGAAAAGGCAGGAACAATCAAAGGGCATGTCCATGAATGAGGACTTGACATTCCCAGAAAAGCCAGTCGTGCTCAACTAAGTGTGGTGTTGCAAGGCCACTGTCGACAAAACCGCTCTGCCTAGTGAGTCTATGGTGTCAAGTCTCCATCATTTGGTAAACTTCAGCACATCCCTCCCATCAGCAATATCCTAGGAGAGCCCGGGCCTCATCTGGGATCGTTGACGGTGCTTGTGCAATGTAGCCCACAGCACGTGGAAATAGCGGCTCAAAAGGCACACGTGGTGCACACACCGCAGTGCCAGGCTGGTGGAAGAAAACACTTTTTTTCCGAGATTGTCCAGCCTCTTGGATTCACTGTCCAGGGGTGCGGTAGAGAATGCACCAGGATTTCAGTGGGATGTGGAGGCTTGGACCACCAAGCTCTCCATGGTAGGGTGTTGGGTGAGGAAATTTGTATCCCCTGGAGCAGGGCAGTGGTGGCAGGCAATCGTCCTGTTCACAGGAGCCCCTACATTGGGTTTAGACAAAGTCCCAAGCAAGACGTCAGTAAGTGCCTCATTGAAATTGAGAATCAGTTCCTATGGGGACACTCCTGTCTGAAGCACTTCCGTCAAGACATTAATCTTGACTACCATCAAGGGCAAGGTATGATCCAGGACGTCCTCTGCTTGCCTCACCAACACTGCAAAAGAAGCTCCCTCCTCCGTAGCCACACCGGGGAGAAAGCATACAAGTATCTGGAGAAATATTCAGTCCATTGGCTTCAACCAGATCCTAGGCCCAGTCCAGTTGTTTGTCAAACCGCTGGCATTCTCAGAGTTCAGCGACCCCTCCCAATCCTACCTAAGTCATTGCCTCTAAGAATATGTTCAGGATCTGGCTCGGAAGGCATGTCTCCGATCGGTGCCGGACGACGTCCCTCCGGCTCCGTGTGGGAGTTGGGGATGAGAACAGGGATAGCTTCATCGGGAGGGTCGGCCTCAGTATCGGGGAAGGTCGAGGAGGCACGACTGGCTCTGACCTGGACGGTGATGGATCAAGCCCTGATCTGTTGACTGGGTAGGAGTGTTTTGATTAACTCAGATACTCTGTCCATCACCACCCCCTTTTTGAAATTATTTTGGCCACCATGAGTGTGGAAGGGTATGCTCAGACATGAGTCCCTTGCTCACTGCACCATCAGGATTCAAGCAAGCCGGGCCGAAGACGGCTGTAATGCCAGAAACCGGTTCCCGGAAGCTTGTTTCCTTTCCAGTGAAGAATTGGCTTGGTAGTTTGGTCTGCCCTGTTCCCATGATGCACTGGGCCAGGGACAGACTAATTTGCATATAGCCAGGTTCTGAACTGGGATGGTGCAGTGAGCTAAAAAACGGTGATGGATCAAGCCCTGATCTGTTGACTGGGTAGGAGTGTTTTGATTAACTCAGATACTCTGTCCATCACCACCCCCTTTTTGAAATTATTTTGGCCACCATGAGTGTGGAAGGGTATGCTCAGACATGAGTCCCTTGCTCACTGCACCATCAGGATTCAAGCAAGCCGGGCCGAAGACGGCTGTAATGCCAGAAACCGGTTCCCGGAAGCTTGTTTCCTTTCCAGTGAAGAATTGGCTTGGTAGTTTGGTCTGCCCTGTTCCCATGATGCACTGGGCCAGGGACAGACTAATTTGCATATAGCCAGGTTCTGAACTGGGATGGTGCAGTGAGCTAAAAAACGTGATGGATCAAGCCCTGATCTGTTGACTGGGTAGGAGTGTTTTGATTAACACAGATACTCTGTCCATCACCACCCCCTTTTTGAAATTATTTTGGCCACCATGAGTGTGGAAGGGTATGCTCAGACATGAGTCCCTTGCTCACTGCACCATCAGGATTCAAGCAAGCCGGGCCGAAGACGGCTGTAATGCCAGAAACAGGTTCCCGGAAGCTTGTTTCCTTTCCAGTGAAGAATTGGCTTGGTAGTTTGGTCTGCCCTGTTCCCATGATGCACTGGGCCAGGGACAGACTAATTTGCATATAGCCAGGTTCTGAACTGGGATGGTGCAGTGAGCTAAAAAACGGTGATGGATCAAGCCCTGATCTGTTGACTGGGTAGGAGTGTTCTGATTAACTCAGATACTCTGTCCATCACCACCCCCTTTTTGAAATTATTTTGGCCACCATGAGTGTGGAAGGGTATGCTCAGACATGAGTCCCTTGCTCACTGCACCATCAGGATTCAAGCAAGCCGGGCCGAAGACGGCTGTAATGCCAGAAACCGGTTCCCGGAAGCTTGTTTCCTTTCCAGTGAAGAATTGGCTTGGTAGTTTGGTCTGCCCTGTTCCCATGATGCACTGGGCCAGGGACAGACTAATTTGCATATAGCCAGGTTCTGAACTGGGATGGTGCAGTGAGCTAAAAAACGGTGATGGATCAAGCCCTGATCTGTTGACTGGGTAGGAGTGTTTTGATTAACTCAGATACTCTGTCCATCACCACCCCCTTTTTGAAATTATTCTGACCTGGATCATCCATCTGTGGATCCTACATGCCTGACTGGCATCAGAGCCGCAGGCGTGGTCCTAATAGGGTCTGCTCCTGAACCCATCAAGTCCGAAGATGTGTCGGATGGAACGGGCCGTCCAAAGATGAGGAGCATGATCTCATAAAACTCTCGCAATTGGGCGGGGATCACTCCAGCTCCAGGAAACTCGGGGAGGTGTGGAGTCAACACAGACTCTGGGTCAACCGTGGAGCCAGGCCTTAACTTGCGATACTCCCTTATTTCATCGGCCAACATACGAGTTGAAGCCAGAGCATGCTTCTATTTCTTCTGCTTATGGAACTTGGGCTTACCCAAATGGCTTGACGACTTCACATGCGACAGCAAACTCGAGCTCCACAACCGCTCCTAGGACCTTCCGCTCGACAAGGAGCATGAGCGTTGCGGTGTCGCACGTCGAGCTGCCATAAGCTGGAGGGATCGCTTTCTCTAGGACTTAGAGTGCATGACGTGGCAGTCAGGGCTGACCTTCGGGTCGTGGTTCCACTCAAGGCACCAAAGACATACAAGATGTAGGTCCGTCACTGACATTTGTAAGTGACAGGCGCCACATGACTTTAAGTCGGCCTTTTTCAAAGACACACATGCCCTCAAAACAGACTTTAACAAACGTTGGAAACCTTATTAAAAAAGTGACTAAGAGGTAGTTCTTCCTGGCTATCTGCTGGCTGGCATGGAAAGAAAAGAACTGATGTTGGCGTGCCTGGGTGGTGCCTAAATAGGCACCGCAAATGTCACTTGTGGTGCAGAAGACACCAACGGCGCCAACTGGAGGCAAATGACCCCCTTCTACCGGCTCGCATGGGCGCTGCTCATGAAGAATTTCTGGATCCAGTCGGATGCCTGGGGAATATTCTACAGTAAGGAATCTGCAACTAGCAGTCTCTATCAGATAAAATCTTTTACAGTAATATGCTAAGATTAAGCAACACAATCTTTGTTTACAGAAGCACAAACATGCACAGTGAAAACGTGAATTTTAATACAAATATGCCTTAATGATTGCTTATATACTACGAGATAGAAAATCCAACAATGTGACCTAATATATGGTCAGGTATTTCTTTAATTAATTGCAATTTCGTTTCTGTACATTGTTAAAGCCCACCAAAGCCTTGGAATTAGTGCCTATTTGCAGTGGCGGCTGGCAGGGAACTTGGGTGACAGAGCGAGGGGACAAAAAAACACTTACCTTTTCACAGCCACCGTCTCCCCTCAACTTCAGTCCCTTCTCACTGCCACCTTCTCCTCAGCTTCGGTCCCAGAAGCACACAGGCTCTCCTAAGCCAATCACAAAGCTGCAGTGAGGCGATGTGATTGGTCTGAGCGCCGAACGACTGGGAGCCTGTGCATGTTCCCCACCAGGCTATATATTACAGCCTGGGTGGGAACATGTAAAGTGCACATGACTGTTTGGCTAGCCCAAGATGGCAGGCCAAGCTGTCATGCGCATTTAGTGAGCCCACCACTCATCACCCTGTGACCCCAGTCAGCCCGCCCGCCCTAACCTTACCCGTAGTGAAAAATAAAATGATAATAACAAGGTTATTCTCATTTAAATTTTCCTGCTCTGAGAGCAGTGGGGGGGGACGCTCATCTGCCTTGGCGAAGGAGCAGCCCCTGTCTATTTCATAGGTTTCTGTTTATCATGTATTCCCACATTCCTTCACTTGAATTTAGAAAAAGTGTATATATTTAGCACAAACATTTATCTTTTTTAGCATTAAAGGCTTCAAATGAGGGAGGCCTTCTCTGGTCCATTGATTAGGCAATTGCCTCACTTATTCTGAATGCCTGCTGGCTATTTTTGGACCCTACGTGTGTTAGTCGTCTATTCGCTATCATGACTGAATTGTCTTTTACAGAATCTGGTGTATAATGTGCTCGGAAACATCTTTTCTTTGAGATCAAGGGTGAGCACTGGATCACTCCTCAATGGCAAACGTCTATGGGTAGTAATGTATGGATGTATGACGTTACAACGCATGCTATTACAACGCATGCCTTTACGATGCAAGTTTTACAACGCAAGTCGTTACAACGATTTGCGTTGGGGGGCTCTGGATAGTGAATAGTTTAATTTACTATTCCAACTCCAGTCCCCGTGGATAGTAGGGAACGTGTTGGAAACTATTCCCTATCCTAGAGCGCCCCCCAGCGCAATTCGTTGTAAAAGTTGCGTTGTAATGGTTGCGTCGTAAAGGTACTTCGTTGTAATAGTTGCGTTGTAAAGGATGTTCCCCGTAATGTATCCCTGGTAACTAAAATGGTCAGGCCGACATGTTTCGCGCTCAAATGGTCATAGCGATCCTTTGTGCTTCATCAGGACCAGTGATAACTAGAGAAAAATGCAGTGAAAAAGTGCAAGTGCTAGGGGTATACCAGCCCCCAGTATAAGTGGAGCGATAATAATATTTCACTGTATGCGCAGGCTAAGAGGCAGCAGGCACTCAACTCACTTTTCTGTCTCTCGAGTCACCAGTCGCTTCTAACGACCAGGGACCTCACTTCCTGTGCAGGCAGCCGGACGTGATGAGGTCACATACGATTAATAATCCCCCCCCACGGGGCCACAGCAGCCAGTAGCAATCTCTGCTGAACTGAGGGCAGGCGGCAGCCCCGGGTCGAGTCTTCGACAGTTCAGTGTGTGTCTTCAGTGATTGACAGGCAGGTGCGCGACAGGACTGGGAAATTACTGAGATTGTAATATTGTAGCACCTCACTGACTCTCAGAGGCTGAGCCAGAGAGACAGATTAACTGTTTAATATCTGAGCCAGCTCTGCTGGCGAGTGAGTCTGCAGTGCAGTGCTGGGGAGCAGAGCATACACACAAGTTCTGAGTAGTATTAAAAATGTGCGACATTGCATTTCAGTGCGGTGATGCGGAACACTGCACTGAAATGCCCGTGTGTCACACCTGTTGCGTGATACTTGGCAGAACTGGTGTCATGTAATCTGGTGCGCAAGCCTTTAGGCCAGGTTTGCTCTATTAAAACTACGCAGATATTGGCTGTTGAGCCCAGATCGCGCCCCCTTGGTGAGTCGGCTGCTAACACCGTTCGAAAAGTGGCTGATCACAAAAGACTCCGACCGACACCTTATCTCAGACCTTTACAAAATGCTCTCTCCTGCGATTGGCCAAAGCAAAACGGCGGGACAGAAACGCTGGGAATCGGAACTCGGCAGGGCACTGTCGCCCAAGGAATGGGGGTTTATCTATTACAGAGCGGCGCACACCACCCGTAACGCCGCTGCCAGGGAGGCAGCGATGAAATTAGCCATATACTGGCATCTTACCCCAGTCAGACTCAACCGTGGCAACCCCCTTCGGAGCGCACTGTGCTGGAGAGGCTGCGGGGAGCAGGGCACTTTAACCCATCTGCTGTGGGACTGCCACGTTGTTCGGGACTACTGGAAAGCGGTCCTAGATGACATTGACTGCACTTTCCAGACCGAAATCCCACGCTTCCCCGCGTATGCCGTTTTAGGACTGCCCAACGCGCTCACATTTCCCCTGAGGTCCATGCGCGGCAAACAGATGGGCATTGCCATGCAAGCAGCGTCACAGCATATCCTATCACTCTGGGGTTCGCCCACTGCCCCTACCCACACTGGCTGGTTACACAAATTATGGTTCACGCTAGGCATGGAGCGTATCCAGGCCACACTGACAAACTCCACGGACTCCTTTCAGAAAACTTGGCAGCCGCTTCTATCCTTGCTGTCCAAAGAATTTAATGAAATCACCTGCCCCAAGTATCTTCGCATCCTGCGACTCACGGGGCCACCGTAGATGTCTCTGTGTGCTCAGACGCCCACCAACACGCGGCTTTAACAGTGTAATAACTCAGATCCCTTGTGCACGGCATACTGGTCGGGGTGGAGGGAGGGAAGGGAAGTTGGGAAGGGGGTTTGGTTCCTCTTGTTCTGGTCGATTGACCCTTTCGCACGGCACCTTGATTATAGCACTGGCTCTACATCTCTACGTTGGTGTATTAATCTCGCTCTCTTGCTGATTTTTAGAGAAGACGTGCCTGTCTGTCTCGCTCGCTATATATGCCTGCTATTCACTTGCAGTATTGAAATGCCTTTCTTCGCTTTTGATTCCAATAAAACAGATTTGAAATTAAAAAAAAAAAAAAAAATACTACGCAGATAAAAAATGATAGGCTGCCAGGAACATTTTACCCAGAGGATCGGAACTGCTACCCACTGGCCCTCTTTACTATCTATCCACCCCACGCCCATTTTGACAAAAATAATTTTGCATGTTTTTCTGTTTTTGTCAGTACTTCGAATTTTTAGAACCAAAACAACACATTTCCCCCATTCCTCATTGCTACTGGCAGTAAAGTCTGATCATTGCATTTAAAAACGTCTGCATCCCTTTCAGCTCAACGGGCGTTCCACGTCTGCTAGTAATGCACATAGACCATTATGTCACAAGTAAAAAAAAACATTTGTTCTCTAATGCAACTTATTATATAAAGCGTGCATGTTCACTTCATTAATGTGAAACGCACATATACAACAGTTTGAGTAGGGTTGGTAAGTATAACTTACCCCAATTGGATCTTTTTTATACCCTTCCTGTTGCCAAACACAACACCCATACAATGTAACACACTTTAGGATATGCTGGGTTCCACAAGAAAGGGATGAAGTGATTTGTTTTGACAAAAAAGAGACAATTTCTTCCACTTCAACAAATAGTTCTCTTAAGGGATTTTCTGACTCTCTTCAACACAGACTTTAAAGTATTTATCTGAATCAAAAAAGTCTATAAATGCTTGTCTTTCAGGAATCAATATGATAAGGTGTTTACATGTGCTATACGCCGTCCTATATGGGAAAGGAGATTCTGGCAAGCTGGAAATTTCATTTGAGGAGTCACGGCGCAGAATAAGTTGTGAAAAACAGATTTAATGAGAATACACATGTTTCTCAGAAAGTTAGAATTTCTGTACCATTACGAGCACAGGGAGACTGTTGGCCTCTCCCAGCACATCCAAGCTGCATGGGGATACTGCATTGTTCATGGCTGCAGCCGAGGGGCAGGATGACACAGAATGATAAAAGACTGCACTGTGGGAAATGATGAAATGCCGCATCGCTCAAGGTAAAATTCACAATGACAAATGTACCTTTCAAATCTGTAGGTATTATTCGGAGTTCCAAAGCAGACATCAGAGGATGCCTCCGAAAGTGAAATGGTTAAAGCGACACTCGCCAGTTAAATGAACCTTCCAGATAGTTCCAGTGGTATCCAACACTGTTACCGATTGTGGTCGTGGAGGAACCCGTCTACACCTGAGCTTCAGATAGATCATGGCGTGTTCACGAAAGCGGTCTGTTTGGGAGCATTCTGAAAGATTCACCATGCGTGGCGCTAGCTGTTTCTCTCCTTCCCCGAGCGACACATTCGACACCAACAGGAAGGTGGACATGTAAGGTAAACAGTTCCCGACAGAACAACTCCTCTTATATTGCACATACCCAGGTTATGAGGGACACAGGGTGACCCCATTACTATTAATATGTTAAGGAAACAAAGGCACACAACGTATCACTTGACAAGTACTTTAGAGAAACTATGACCTGGAGGCAGGTTTTTAGGTCTCGCCTACGCAACGCGCATGCGTGGCATAGGCAAGAGACCTGTAGCCATCGCCACAGCTTTGGGGGCAAAGACGTGCACGCGTTGCATTGCTTGCAATGCAACGCGTGCACATCTTGGCGATTTCCTTTCGGGAGCGCGCGGCGTCATATGGTGGCGCCATATGGTCGCACGCTCCCGAAAGGAAATCGCCCATGCCCCCTCCCCCTGCTGCCACTGTCCCGAAAGGAAATCGCCCATGCCCCCTACCCTGCTGCCACTTTCACTCAATATTCTGGTCACTGCTGGGATTGGCAAGCAATCAGTCTGTGAGGGTGTAATTATGAGAGTGGCTCTGTATCATTTAGGGGTTTGAAGGAGAACAGTCCATCGTACATGCTTTTGCCAGTACAGATGTAGTATCATTTTTGCCAGTACCTTGTTACAGAATAGCCTGGACGTTGAAAGCGCTGGAGAAAGTCCCTGCTGGTCGTCGTTTCAGGCTTCACTGTGTGCCTCTGGGAAGAACGCACTAGACAAAGGGAGCACTGTAGAAATCGAGCGGGAACAGCGAAAGGATATTGAAGTACAATATTATGTACCTGCGGGCACATTACTGCACGTGCAGCCTGTGACCCGTGAGAGTTTCTGCCGACATGCATTTGTACATTAAACAACCTGAGGAAACCAGTCCATTAGTGAATGCCCCCGCCCCCCTGCCAGAGGCACGCGCATATGTGGCTCCCTGCGCCTGTTGGCCTAGTTAGGAGCTGTGTGGCGCTCCCTGGAGTTAATGGCCCAGTGTTCATGGCACTTTAGCATGTGTCATTTCACGGAGGACTTTGTTTGCGTACAGTACATTACAGGTAATTCTTATACCATTCGCAGTATTCAACAAGTCTTCGCTTTACCTATTTTGAGGCTATTTATGCAGTTCCCGCCACAGAAGGTATGCTCCTTCTAATGTGACAAAGATTGGTCTGCGAAGTGGGATGGAGGCAAAGGCTGTGAATTTTAAATAAAAGTCTGCTGGACTGCCTTTGACTGTACACGCCTCTGTTATACTGTCTATGGTGTCAACATTTTGGGTCTGCCCTTAATTATAGCTATTATATATAGCTTAGTGATCTTCTAACCCAGAGAGTGTCTACCTTAAAAACTGCCTTTTGAGGGGACAAGCAAATTGCTCTTGACAGCCAGAGCTTCAGCCCATTGGATTGATGGGCCTCTCTTAGCTTTTGCTTAGACTGCGAAAACTCGAGTTTCCTTGGCTCTTCAGGCGTCTTTTGCTTCGCATGCAGGTGTTACAGAAGGCTTTGATCTCCAGAGCAGGATTTCTGGCCCCATTTAATGCTGGCAGTCTCGGTGCTGACATCCAGGTTGAATGTTCTTTACATAGTGCTGACAATCAGCTGAGACTTGTGGCACCGCTGCTGAAGCAACAAGGCTTCAGCTAGCCTTCACGTGTGAGTATGGGGGAATTGTTATTCGCCTCTTTTGGAACACAACTGTGCAGACCTGCCTCCCTAATAAGGCTTCTCTATTTGGCTTATGTCTGCTAGTGTTTTGAAGAAAACTGAAGCTACTCCAGCGGGTAATATTTGTTTAAATAAAGACGGGCAATAGATCATAAAAAAAGTATAATCTTTTAAGTCTCTAAGGAATATTATCCAGGTCGCAGGAATTATTGCGTGGGATTTAAAGCGCAGGAGAGCACCATGTATTGTTGTTGCCATCTGAGAGAAACTAAGACAAGGTGGTGATCTTGAACATTCATGCCATTCAGGGCTTTCAATTTTCCTTCTCTAGTTACATGAGCACTGCACCTGTGGAAACCTTTTTGTGACTCGTGTGGCAATTAATGGTTAAAGGGCTCAAATTGTAACACTGAGAGCCTTTGACTACGTGTGTCCTGCGAGTTTACCTAAAAGTTGAAAACGAAACTGAGCATCAAGAGTACACCCTTTGCACTTGACTCTCACAGTAGTAAAGTTTCACAGTCCAAGGCTTACTCAGACAGGTGTTGTGGTGTAGATACTAGTCAATAATATATTGTCTAGCCAATGCTGAAGAAGAAAAAGTACTTTAGTCAGGGTACATGACTAAAACTGCACATGAAATGCAGAGGGCAAAAATAATGAGCATGGGTATCCATGAGGACCAAATATTCTTCTGGTATTAGTCCCAGATACCACAACAAGATCCAGAAGCAAAGTCTCATTGAGGGAGCCCATAGGTCTAGGGGGGGATCCTCCTTTCTGTTCCTCAAAGTCCACTTGTATTATAGCTGTTCCAGTATCTACAGGAATCTGTCTACTTCCCAGTCATGGATGCACACCATAGCTTTGAGTTGGTTGCATGGGCACCTCCTTTGGAGCGCCATCAGCTGGGGCGCTGCTCTCAGCTGTGTGAGCGATTGACGGAGATGTAGCCTGGTAGTTTGGGCTCAACTGTTCCTATTGGAACAGGACCACTACTGATTTGCATATGGCTGGTCTCTGTGTGTAATGGCACAGTGGGTGACAAATTATAGACTGGAATGCGGCCCGAAAGATTGTCAGTGGCAAATGTTAAAGTCAAACATTTCTTCCAACGCTTTATTATTTGTTCTTATTGCAGTACCATTTTTATTTTTCCTTCTCGCTCAGTTGTTGGTGTCAAGCCAATGTCTTTCTTTTCTGTTTTGTAAGAACTACTTGTTTTTAACCCGTTTACCATGGCGATTATTTCGCCGCAGTGCGGGCGTTCCACGGAGTGGGCGGGGCTGCGTCGGCCGTTGGCCTTTCGCAGCACCAGGGAGGTAGTGCTTGCGACGATCAACGGCCGACGGGAGCATGGAAGGGGTTGAGAAGATGACTGTCTTCTTTATTGTCTCTTTTAATCGGTCTGGTAACATAAATCTTGCACTCTCCTGGCAACGTCTGATGTTTGGATCTTTCAAATTCCAAAATTACTGTTTTCTACGATGTTTGGAATATTTACACAGAATTACATGAATACAGGTCTTTTTTTCTTTCCTTCCAAGAACTTCTTGGTTTATTGGCCTCATTCCATTTGTACTAAAGTGCAGCTGTTTCTAGAGTATTAAATCTTGTCACAGTAACAGATTGTCTCTCTTTGGAATTTGTCAGACGTCTTGTCTATGGCACGATAGAACCAAGGCCTCCAAAGACACCCTTCCAAGGAAGGTATTTTGCTTTCTCTCTGTTCTTTCATTAGTCATTTTCATGTTTGGAAGAGGCTTTGCTTGGTATTTTTTCATCTGGAGGCCGAAGTAGATGGTTGGCTGGTTTTAACATGGATATGTTCATGTAGGAGGTGATGAAACACCAGCGTGTCTTCGAAGGCTACACAAGGCTGGGCTGATATAACTTTCGGTGCCTAGGAATGGGGAACAGAATCCAAACTGTGAATGAAATGAAACGTCCAAGTTTCAGAAATCAAATTCTTGTTGGTTTTTACCTGGTTGAGTCGAACCCAAGGTAAATGTAGCAGATGTGTATGTTTCTGCAAGATCAGTATTTATCAGTCAATGGTGGGATCCATTCTTGAAGATTGTTTTTCTATAATGTACTACGAGGAATAGTGGATGACATTTCTGTACTGAGATACCCGTTATCCCACTAACCGATAGCAGTCGAGGCCTACTGTGAATGGTACTGGTTTTTATAATGCCACATGGTTAAACATATGTATGGTGACATGGGAACATCAAACTGAGAACAGAAGAAAAGGGACTAGTGTGCTGTTTTCAGACTAAACTTCTGATCCCCCATCAGAAGCGGCATGCTTACCGTTCACCTAAGAGAGCCTTTCATTAATGGACACCTCGCTTTTATAAGAGGACATTCTGAAGAATCCATTGTGGGTTTGTTTGTTGCATTGGTACCGCAATCATTTTTAGGTCTCGCCCAGCGACTCAGCGCATGCGCTGCACGCCTTGGCGAGACCTTTAGTCGTTGGTTTGGTGGCTGAAGTTGGACAGGAGATGGCACACGGACGGACAGGAGATGTGCACTCCGTATGCGTGCACATCTCATGTCCCCGCGTAGGGCTGGCTATGAACACAGCGCGCGTTTGGCGCGCTTGCACGCGGAGACAGCTTGGTACATCAGCCCTAGCTTCCACGTCTGAGGGCCTAGCACTTTCTTCTCACCACCACCAGGGGGAACTCACGCCTCACACTGGCTGTCGCTGGCCTCAAACAGCCGCCACACGTGCACTCTCTTGTTCTGGACTCCTGAGGCCCATGCATTGCCACAACTTCGTTGAGAAGCAGTGTGTGGCATCCCGAAGATCACAACCCACTGAGAGAAACAGCTAGTCCAGCACTGTAGACAAAACGTGTGGTGTAGACCAACCAACCTTCCTAATCCGTCATCGCTCACAGCCCCCCTGCTGTGAAGTGCGCACAATTGCTGCAGGTGGAGGTATCAAAGCAGAGAACGGCAGGAGGGAAACTGCGTAGGCCCGCAGTCGGTGTGTTTTGGAATTTTACCACAATTTACAGGGCTGCAGACTGACTTTGTAAGCACTTTAAAGTCCAAAGTACCTGTAGATCATGTATCACCAACTGTTCTTTCTATCCGGCTTTGCAGCTTGTTTTTGTTTGGTTTCATAATGTAACACAACCCCCTGAACTACAGTCCTCATTCACAAAGCCCTCGTCGTTCACATAAAGTTGCCAGATACATTTTGGCAGGGGCGTAATTATGTAATTCTAAAGCTCAGAGACTGGAATTTAACTTCCATCATGTACTCAGGACAGTCGTTTTAGATTGGGGTGTTCCGATTAGTGATTAGATGGGATGGAAGAGCGGGACACAAAATCAGAAACCAAGGTAAAGCGAGAAGACATAGGGCCAGATATACTCTATATTAGTGGATGAAAAAAGTGGTTCCACGTATTACAATTTTTTGTTACCACTATTTAATTTTTTCAACCGCCCTATGCAGTATTAGGTCTGAGCACAAAATAACGAATGTTAGGGGGTCATAGAACAACCAGCCTAATAATATTCATTAGTCAGGTCACAATGTGGGACACCTTGTGATCGACTATAATCACAAGGATGGTGGCCTTCATGGGACAACAGACCACCATCTCTGAATGTATTTCAAAACATTAAACTTTTTTTTTTAAAGCAGCCGGAGTTCCTCAAAAGCACCAGGGCTGCTTTAAAAACAAGCATTTGCAATGCACTAGGTCTCACATTTACGCGAGTTTAAGGTATTGGTATTGTAATGACAATCCCTTTAATTTATGTTTTAAAAAGCAAAAATAATACGCATTGTCTTTTACAGTGCCAATAGCTTAAACTTGCGTAAATGCAAGACCTATTACATTGCAAATGCTTGTTGACTTTGTTACCCCCCCCATGTAAGAGATGTGCATGCACTCTAAGAACGGAAGATTTATTTCTGTGTGAGAGTGATTACACAAATAATGATTTAAAAAGCACCTATATTCTTATTATTTTAAAGCGCTACTAATATCCTCCCTCTTTTGATCGCAATCTTATAGTAACAACAGATTGAAAAGAAAAATAAGTAACTAAACCCATGACATACAGTTCACATGCATCTCTTTGATGCCAGTAAATAGATCACTGTGCTACGTTAGAAGGATTGCAGCTTATGAATTTTCTTAGTGTCAAAAGCAGCAGCCCACTTACCTATTTATATAAAAAACACAAATCTGTGACCTGCATGCTTTGCAGCAGGCACATCAACCCTCTATGCTACTTTATAAGTCAGAATTGTGCCTGGACAAATCACTGGACTTCAATAACTATGTTAACCACTTGAGTTCTCTTACTGCTATAATAATCGCCTTAGAATTGCTGAGCACACAAAGATCTCAGCAGCAGGTGTCTTACCCGTGCAGGACATTTTATAGTGCAACCTCCCTGTGACCAATTAAGCCTTTCTGTGCCAAGGACGTAACATTCACATCCTCCTCCACAGTGGCCATGTGCCAAGGATGTCACCGTTACGTCCTCTGCACAAGTACAAGAAACCCCTCTTCTGATTACAGAAGTGGGATTTCAGTTATTTATTTTTCGTTTTGTTTTTTCCAGCCTTGGGGCAGAGGAAGAGCTTTCACAGCCATTTGTATTGGGAGACCTTGGGGAACGCAGGGTGGGAGTAAGTTTGTGGCTCTCGGCAGATTCCAGAACTTTCCATAACAGAAATGTGAGGTAAATGTTTTTTTTTATAGTCAATGTTTGAGGTTTGCAAGGGATTCTGGGTAACAACACGTGGTGAGAGCCACGCAAGTCAGCCCACCCTGGATAGCCTTCAATTGACTAGGTTTTCCTGGGTGCTGGATGAGCTAGGGTCCAAAATCTAAGGGAACTAAAATGGTAGAACAAGTGTTATGACCATTTTTTCCACACCCAAGGAGCCTTCACCTGCGTGGCAGGGTCCAGGAGCAACGATCGGGCCCTAGGGCCCAGCCAAGCCCCAGGGTGGGCCCTGCCATCTGGGGCTCCATCCTCCTGCCTTCTGTACTGACAAGGGCCCAGAACGGTGATCCATCTGGCCCGGAGAGGCTTCCCCTGCTTGGCTGGGTTCAGTAGCTCTGACCAGGGGAGAGGCCCCCATCCTGCGCTTCATTTTCCAGCCCACCGCTTGCAAAGTGCCCGGGCCGGGGGGGTGGGGGGGCATGGCGGAGCTAGCCACAACACGAGATGGCCGCGCTTTGAGCGAGCTCCTCAAGAAGGCCCCATACATCATCCCTATCCTGCACAAAATTGGAGCATTTCAGCCCCAAAATAGTCGCCGAGGCTAAATAAACGATTACATCACGCTCGTCGAAAAGCGGAAACTGTTCGAGTGAACTATATAGAAGTTGCGGACCTGGAGTCTGGAGAGGCCTGCCGGAGACTAGGGGGAGAGGAGCATCGGCCGGGAGTTTGGACGCAAGCTGAGACGCACGGCACGCACGCAGGCTAGAGGAGAGCTGTGCGGCCGCGGGCCGGAACAAGAGCACTGGTGCCCCAGAGCCGGATCGGAACACCTGCGCACCATCCGATGACCCCCCCTCCTCCCGCGACCTTCGCTGGGGAAAGAGCGCGAAAACTAAATAAGGAAAGGCTCATTCGGTAGTACTGTGCCACGTATAGACTAACGGCAATTTGGAGAGCCGGAGGCGTATAAAACGGCGCGGCGAGGCCTAGAAATCGAACGGGAGGGCGGACACACGACAAAGGGCACCGGTTCGCCAGACCGAGGTGCACAAAGTCGAACAGAAGGTGTTTTTAAGATGGTGGGAGGTGAAATATTTTGCGAAGCCCAGATAGCGCCTTAGTCCAGCCAATAGTCGCCGGAGAACTTGCCTCCCAAAGAAACAGTAAAGAAAGGGAATACACAGACGGGAGACAATTGCGGCCCATCCATACGAGCTCACAGATCCAACGCGATATTTAGTGCACAAAACACTGCACTACTCAGACACGCATACACCGCTGCTACGGGGAGGAGAAGCGCAGTGGTGTGCATGCGACAGAGAATAGAAGAAGGGAGTGAGAGAGCAGATCGGACGCTATTTGCACAACGGAGATAGACTGATCACCACAAGGCGCTGAACGCAGAGGTGGACTGTGAATAACCAGCACCCACACGCACCAAGAGTCACCAACTACAAGGGGAAACCACTCCACTTGGAAAAAAGACACGTGTGGCCAGGCCAGGGAGAGAGACGCGTAGATATCGCAACACCACCACAATGGGCAAACCAGATAAAAATCAACCTCAAATAAACTTTGAGACTTCCAAAAAAGCCCCTGAACAGTCAGAAGCAGACCAACAGGCGCCCCAACAGACAGGTTCGCAAACTGGAGGAATACCAGCGGATAATATCCAATCAATGTTCCAGTCAGACCGCACTATCAAATATCGACTGTAAAATTGACACACTAACTCACAGGGTAGACCGCATGTCTGAGAGGCTAGATCGACATACCGAGCGAATTGACATGGCGGAACGGAGAATATCGGATGTAGAAGACACTAACGCCCAACTGACAGCTAAACAATCAGGTATAGACAAGCAACTGGCGGCGATGGCTGCAAAAACCGGAGATTTGGAAGCCAGGTCTCGAAGGAGTAACATACGCATTATGGGAATTGCGGAAACAACCAACACGGGCCCAATGGAGAAATATGTGGAACAACTCCTGATAACGCTTTTGGGACGGGAAACATTCTCGGAGGTGTTTCTCATAGAAAGGGCCCACAGATTCCTGGCCCCTAAACCACCATTGGGCACCAGGCCGAGACCCATAATTGCCAAAATATTGAACTATCGGGATAGGGACGCAGCACTGAGAAAAGCGAGAGAACTGGGGACACTGAAACATGAAGGAATGGATATAGCCTTATACCCAGATTTCACCCAAACAGTGCAGCAAGCGAGGAAAAAGTACGGAACGGCAAAGCAAAAACTGCGCGAGTTACAGATCCCCTACGCGATGCTGTATCCCGCGAGACTAAAGATCACGGACGAAGGTGCAATAAAAATCTTCAATGACCCCAAAGACATTATGAAATACTTACACCTGAAGAAACCGAAAGGAGAGCGCAGAAGATCGCCGCGGGACCGACCCCAGGAACGGGACGCCATGTCAGATGTGGAGTAAAAGCTATTGACTACACACAGATTCCTTCACTACACGGGAGACACAACTGCTGACGAGGAAATGGAACTCGCTGAGTTAAAAAGAGAGTACTCTACTCGAAAATGGATTGATAGAGGCAAGGAAACTGGCAAACGACAAGGCGCAATGACAAGAAGAATACCCGTCGAGACAACACAGCTGAGACACGGTCCAGAGCACCAGATAAGTCCCTAAAGGGAAATAGCTATATATGTTAATGCCGAAATAAGGTAGTGTCTGAAGATCACATGATGTTATTGTTGTTTACAATGTGAGATGATATAACAAACTGAATTGCCAAAAGATGGGTTGAGATGCACAATCCAGTGCACACAGATGTTCAAGTATGCCCCCCCCCCCTTGGTTCAAATTGACAAGGGGTAGAGTCAAGGCAGCTTTTGCCCACTTGTGTACATCACAATTGTTATTGTTGGGTGGGTAAACAGGGGGAAGGGACTATGTCTTCGTTGAGGGGAAAGAGACGGAGTGGGAGGGGGGAGGGAGGAGGTAGTAAACGTAAAACTTACCAGACAGCTAAGGTCGGTTGCAGCGAAGGACAAAAGGTGCTTAGTGTGCTCTGCAGCCCCACATAATCATAAGATTGCAAAGCAAAGTAACAGTTTATTATGGCAAATACCTCGAGACAGACTAGGACACTGTCCTTCTTAACATGGAATGTGAGAGGGCTACAAGATCCACGAAAGATGGGAAAAGTGATGGCATATTTAGACAGGCACAAGGTGGATGTGGCCTGCTTACAAGAAACACACATAACACCCCTACGAGAATGCAGGATCGGATACAAATGGGCGCAGATACGTCGTCATACTCGAACTATGCTAGAGGGGTACTGTTAATGATTAGACGCAACATCCCTTTCACTCTCATAGACACGGTAACTGACGACCAAGGAAGGTTTGTTATTTTACGAGGCAATTTCGGCGGTACAGTTATCTCAATAGTCTCGGTATACGGGCCTAATGTGGACGACCCACAATTCTATGAGACCGTATGCTCCAAACTAAGAGACACACAATCGACAGATATAATATGGGGGGGGGGATTTTAACACGTTCTTAGACCCAACATTAGACAGGGCTGCAGGCACCGGCAGACAGGGCAGACGATCAGCCAGAGCCTTATTGGACGGAATGGCGAATGGGCGCTGGTAGATGTGCGGCGCCTGCGCCACCCGGGGTCTAGAGAAGGTACGTGCACCTCGTTGACTCATAACACTTGGTCAAGACTAGATTACTGGCTCACTACTCGAGAGGTCAGTACATGGGTAACAGCAGTAGAACATCTTCCCAAAACACTATCAGATCACTCCCCAGTACGGATGGTCCTAGCAATACCCACACACACACGATGGCAATTTACATGGCGTCTCCAACAATCTTCACTGAAAGATCAAGTTTTCAAAAGCGAATTGAACCGGGCTATTATAAACTTCTTTCAGACAAATGAAGGATCGGTAGATAGTGCGAGATCATTGTGGGAGGCGTTCAAGGTTACCATAAGGGGACACTGCATTGGGAAGCACGCTGGGATACTTAAGGACATTAGACAACAACTGGCCATGGTGGAGAGGACATCCAAACGCTAGAAGCTGAGTACACAAACACAACGCGAGAGTCCATTTTAGCTGACATACGGCGCAAAGTTGAAACATATCATGAATTCACGGATACAGAAGTGAATTACCTATCAAAGCACCACAGGGCCAGGGCTTATGGGGAAGGTGGTAGACCGGGAAGAACGCTGTCACATAAGATAAACTCAATACGAAATAACACTCATATAACACACATTAAAAATTATCAAGGTGAAACAGTTTACGACACCCCAGCCATTCTAGATAGTTTCCAGTCCTTCTACTCCACACTCGACACCACAAGGATCACAAAATCAAGCCAAGAAATACATGATTACCTAGATGACGTAGGACTAGCCTGGCTATCAGACACACATAGAACATTCCAATGACATTATATAACAGAAGATGAACTTAAGGACGCTATTAACTCGCTCCCAGATAACAAGGCTCCAGGACTGGATGGCCTGCCGGGTGAATTATTAATACCACACTTAGCCCAAATGTACGAAGAATCGTACAAGGAGGGGTCCCTCCCAGAGACGCTACGAGAAGCGTTGCTGATAGCGCTTCTGAAGCCAGGAAAAGATCTTACAAAATGTGAATCCTACAGTCCTCTCTCCCTTATCAACATAGATGTTAAAATCCTAGCGAAAGTCTTAGCCACTAGAATACAACTGCTTTTGGGATCCCTGGTGCTCCCAGATCAAGCAGGCTTCATCCCCACCAGATCCACTACACAGAACTTACGAACCATATTCACGATGTATCAAAGTCTAGACCCGGATATGCCGGCTGCAGCAGCACTCTTAGACGCAGCAAAAGCGTTTGACTCGGTGGAGTGGGAGTTCATGTTCACTGTCTTGACAAGAATGGGATTTCCACCCCCTTTCCTAAAATGGATAGCCCTACTATACAATGAACCCAAAGCAAGAGTTCGAATTAATGGAAGCAACTCGCAACGCATGATCATAAGTCGCGGAACTAGACAGGGATGTCCGTTGTCCCCTATAATATTTACACACATAGTAGAACCGTTAGCCTGCAAAATTAGACAGAAACACCCGGAAACGGCGTTACAGTTCTCTCTTCGCCCTGTTGGGATCTCGCTATATGCAGACAACATTGTACTGTACACTAGATATCCCGACACAAACATGAATCCATTGATAAGGGAATACATCAAATTTGAACAATATGCTGGCCTAAGCATAAACTGGGATAAGTCGGTGGTGATACCGCTGACGGCAGAGACCCCGCAACCCACGTTAGACTATCCACTAAACTGGGAGACAGGCCCGGTGAAGTGTTTGGGAATATGGGTACATCAGGACCCAGAGGTAGTGCTTAAAGAAAATTACGGAGTAGCCCTGACCAAGTTGGAAGAAACAGTAGAAAAATGGATTAAACTCCCGCTATCGATAGCGGACAGAATTGCACTGCAGAAAATGATAGTCTTGCCTAGATTTTTGTATTTATTCTGGAACATCCCAGTGTGGCTCACGAAAGCGTTCTTCAGTAAATTGCGCACGGTGCTCAAGCGACTCACGTGGGCGGGAAAACAACCGAGAGTAAGCTGGAAAACACTCCCGAAACCCTATCACCTGGGAGGGTTTGCAGCTCCCGATCTACAACTGTACTACTATTGCGCACAGGCACAACACGCACATTACTGGCTACAACCACATGCCCAGATACCACATATAGCGGTGGAAACAGATAGCATCCACCCGAAAATACTGACACAATATATTACGGACCCGGTGAGCTACTAGCCAAATTACGCGAAATATCCCAGTCAACTGCACATCGAGGGCATGGCACACACTAGCAACACTAGCACAGAAACTCCCAATATACGCACCGGCACTCCCACTAGCAAACCATCCCAAACTGTCTGTTACATGTGAACAGAAGATGAATAGAGAACTAGGAGACATGGGCCTCCGGACGTTGAGTTCGGTGTTTCCACAAAATGAGTTTATATCCTTCCAAAGTCCAGCGTTATGCACCCACCAGACACCACTGAAAATGTTTGCGTATCACAGACTGAGGGCCGCGATTAAAGACCTGTACGTAATGTTCCAGACCGAACCGCCAGCACTACAACCTTTACAAATTTTAATAACAGCTCCAACGCGCTCGAAATTGGTAACTAGACTGTATACAGCATCCCAGCATGAACAGAGAGAGGAAGCAAATAGATCACTTTTAAGATGGGAAGAACAAATGGAATGACTATATCGGAAGACGAATGGACTATAGCTGTGCGCAAATGAGCCTCCTCACATCTAATTGCAATTTGCTCATTATCCATTTTAAATTTATCCACTAAACGTACTATACACAGGTCAAGCTACATAAGTTCGGCCTTAGAGTAGACGATAAATGTCAAAGATGCGGTGCGCCCCAAGCCGATTTCCTACATATGTCATGGACCTGCCCTGTCCTTCATGGGTATTGGCAAGCGGTGACAACGGCACTTACACACATGCTGAAGGAACATATCCCAAACTCCCCATTGGTGTGCCTGTTGGGCACATATAGACCCAAACAGTTTATAAGGAGGAAGCTGTTGGCAGTGGCACTCTTATTGGCAAAACGGCGTATAGCAATAAAGTGGGGTAGCAAGCGACCGCCCAGATTCAAAGTTCGGATAAAGGATATGGTATATTGTAGGGAAATGTTGGGGACGTATGAGGAGGAACTTCCTCAAACCTCCAGACCGAAAGATTTCTGGCAACCGCTCGTTGACTACCTGCAACAACAACGAGATGAGACCCAAGATGCACAAGGTCAGAGCGCTTAGAAGCATTGAAAGAAAACATACCCGAGGGTAGCTAGGGTGACAGACTCATAAGTACAGTTACCGCTGTCCTACTGCAGCTCTGCTTAGGAATGTATAGCAGATGTCCTAGATCAAAGATGAAATTGTAAAACTGTGGGAAAAAGTGTAATGGACAGAAGTTGTTGCATGCTTTAAAATCAGAACTTGTTAGGAAAAAGAAACGGGGTTTGCAGAGCGCTTGTATGTAAATGATTTGTTATACTGCATACTAACTGTACCTTTATTGCTGATCTGGTGAAATAAATAAAATAATTAAAAAAAAAGGTTTTTAAAAAGTGCCCGGGACGGGGTCCCACGAGCCCGGGAAGGCCTTCCTTTCGTGTTCGGGCCCAGTAGCTACGACGGTCCCCAGCCGAGCCTCAGGGTGAGTGCTCCTGCCCTGGGCTCCATTACCCGCCCAGCTGCATGGCCAAATGTCCAGGTCCGGGAGTCCGTCAGGCGGGGGAGGCTTCTCCTGTGTGGCACACCAGTCAACCTCCATGTGCCACTTCTTGATGCTGTTCTATACACCCCTAGAATTGCGCCAAGAAGGGGCATGTCCAAACCATGTGGGAGAAATCGGCCTGGTCCTGGCCGTATCATGTACAGGAAACAGTTGGGTAGAGGCCGGCCCTGTGGAGGTGAGCGGGGGTTAGATAGGCAGCATCCATATAGTACAGTTGGATCAGGCGGAGCCTGGCTGACCAGTGACCGTCTTAGGTGCCATCAGTGCGTCCCTCCAGTCCTCCTCCTCCAGGGGACCCATCCATCCCTCCCACTGGTTTCTGAGCCATTCTAGTGTAGTCGTGGTGGTTAGTGAGCAATAAATGCAGGAGATAACCCCCCTTCCCCAGGTTCCCCATCATGATTTGGGCCTCCGGTGGGCTGTATTCCGGTAGCGTTGTGCCGTCCGGTATGTGTGAATGGAGAGCATGGTGTAGCTGCAGTTGCTTATAAAATTGTGATGGGTGCAAGGAGTACCTGGATTGCAGAGCTTGGAAGGAGCATATCTGGTTGCTGGTCCACACATCCTGAGCTGGGAGATCCCAATAAGGTGCCAGGACCGAAAAACGCTTAGCGCGCTAACCTCCTTTAGTCACGCGCCATGCCAGAGTGGAGTGTGTTGGGTCATTCTACTTGTCCATTGGGTGTCGTGCAGTGAGGCCCGTCAGGCAAGAAGAACGGACTGTGTCACCCCAGGTAGTGATCTAGGTACGGTCACCCCATACATCATTGCTTGAATTCGAGAGAGGCCCAGCTCCCCTAATTCGAGTTTGTAGGCCGTATCCGACCATCTCCCATTAAACCAATCATGCAATGTGAGTAGACGGGTCATCAAGTAGTATAAGTATAAGTTGGTCATTCCTATGCCCCCGTCAAAAGGAGAGATCCTGCAGCGAGCAAAAGCTCTACGGGGTTGTCGGCAGCCCCAGAGAAATTTAGTGGCTAGGCTGTCTAGATCTCTGAACCAGGCCTGTAGGAAGCAGAAGGAGGTGTTCTGGATGACATAGAGGAATCTAGGGAGGATCATCATTTTAAATAGGGCAACCCTACCCCGGGGATTCAGCGGCAGCTTCTGCCATTTGCAGAGGTCTTCCTTAGCTTGTTTTACTAGTAGGGTTATGTTGAGGGACCAGGCAAGATCAGGAAGTAAGGCAATCCAAATCCCCAAATATTTAAAAGACTTCCACCTAATGGGTATTGTGGTTTGCCAGTTAAAACAATCCCTGGCTATGTGCAGGGGGAACAGGACCGGTTTGCCAGGGTTGAGTCGCAGACCGGAGGCGAAGAAGTGGGGACCGGATTGAGCTGGTTCCCCGCAAGGAAAAATAAGACATCATCTGCGTACAAGGCAATTTTATCTTCCTCCAAGTTGGGCCATTTCCAACCCTGTAAACGGTCATCCGATCGAATGAGATTCCCTAGGGGTTCCATCGCTAAGGCAAAAAGGAGGGGTGAAAGGGGGGCTCTTCGAATGGGAAATGCCTCCAATAGTACCCAATTGACTAGCACTCTCACATGAGGTCGAGAGTAGAGGACTGAACCCCATTTCAGCCAGCACGTCGTCCAGGTACCGCCAGTGCACGGAATCAAATGCCTTCTCAAAGTCAATGAGAAGAAGTGCCAGATAAGGTGTTAATAAATGGTGGTTTGCTAAGGCCAAGGGGAGATGACAGAAGCAGTGTCTGGTCTCCCGCATAGGCATGACCCCGCACTGGACGGAGTGGACCAATTTGGTGAGGTAAGGTTTCAATCGCTGTGCAAGGACTGCAGCAAATATTTTAAACTCCGTATTTATAAGGGAGATTGGGTGGTAATCAGCACAGTTGGACAACGGAGGTTGCATTTTAGGGAGAACAACAATGGTGGTCACATCTGTCTCGGGGGGAAAGGAGTCCTTATCAAGGGCTTCAGCGAAGAGATTGGAGAGGTGCGGGATGAGGATCGCCTGATATGCATCGTAGTACTCCTATGGAAGACTATCTGGGCCCGGAGTTTCGCCCGATGAGGTGTGCACTACGGCGTCACTGATCTCCTCGCGGGTCAGGGGGAGGTCCAAGTCAGCAGACTCAGCTGTGCTGAGGCGAGGGAGGCGGAGATGACCAGGGCTGATCAGTTCCGAAAGGGAGGTGTCCGGGGGCTGCCTGGAGTATAGCTCGCGATAGTAGGAGGTGAAGGCCCGGGACATTGCCAGGGGAGAACGGTGTACCATAACGTCCGGATCCACAACTGCCGGGATTATGCAATTAGCCATAGGATACATCGCTAATCGCAGTCTGTGGAGAATCTTCCCATTCTTGTCACCCCAGCCATATACCGGTGCTATAGAGGATCTCCATAGGAGCTTGGCAGCGTCCAGGGAGAGTCGCTTGACTTCGCCCCTCAGGCGTATGAGTTGTTGTTCTTGAGTTTCGTCTCGGTCCTCAGGAGGGCATTGTTCAAGAAGCAACACCTGGGCCTCCCGCAGGGTGTTCTGTTGTGTCTGAGCTTTTTGCTTGAGTTTAAGCTGACCTTTGGCTAAGCCACGGATGGTGGCTTTGGTCGCCTCCCAGAGAGTGCCCGGAGAGGGGAGAGAGCCGCTATTAGTGACGAAATATTGCTTGAGTTCAGCCCAAATTGCCTTTTTAAATTCTTTGTCCTGGAGGAACCACGCATTCAACCGCCAAGTCGGGCCATGGGGAGT
This sequence comes from Lissotriton helveticus, assembly GCF_964261635.1. Taxonomy (NCBI): domain Eukaryota; kingdom Metazoa; phylum Chordata; class Amphibia; order Caudata; family Salamandridae; genus Lissotriton; species Lissotriton helveticus. The sequence continues at coordinate 1,119,148,130 of NC_136063.1, read as the reverse complement.
TAGGAGGATCCCAAATGCTTAGAAGTACAGGTGAGTGGTCCTGGATTCCCCTGAGGAGGATGGGGATGTCTCTAATCGTTAGGCAGTCAGTAGGGGGAACAAATATAATATCTATCCGTGTGTGGGTGTGGTGTGCGGCTGATGTATGAGCGAATTGTTTACCCTGGGGGTACAAGATTCTTAAGGCGTCGCACAAGCCCAGGGAGTCCGCCCAAATTGCAAAGTGCTTGGCGTGTGATTCTTGAGGCGGACCGTGTGCTTGTAGTGTCGAGGTAGGGATTGAGGACAGCATTAAAGTCCCCACAACTAACGTGGCACCTAGAGGTAGGGATGCAATGAGGTCGGTGTGGTGGTCAAGAGTCGTTGTGAGCATCGATGGGGGTGAGTATATAGTGACAAGGTTAAGAGGGTTACCTGATAACGTACCAGTCAGAGCTACAAAGCCTAACTGGGGATCATGAGAGGCCTGCGTGAGCACTAAGGGGAGATTACGCCATATGATGATTGCCGCCCCCCCCCCCCCGAGAGTCCCAGGCAAACCTGGGGTGCCAGACTCTGTCATACCCATACCTCGCTAAAAAGGGGCAGTGGTTGCCCCTGAGGTGAGTCTCCTGGAGTACGAGGATGTCTGCTACCTGGCGTTGGACAAAGCGTAGGACGGCCATCCGTTTGACCCTATCGAGAAGCCCATCAATGTTCCAGGATAGTATGAGGAGGAAGGGTCCATTATCGCTCGCACATGTCATGGCGGGCGCAGGTTGGAGCGGAGGGCAGCAAGACCCAGATTAGCTATGGGTGAGACAGGGGACTGGTGTGAGCGTAGAACAGTAATTGTGACTGTAGATCGTAAGCAGTGTGCTGGACTATCGTAGTGTGTAGTAAGAAGGCTGGTGCGGTAACAAAATAACACAACATCAATAACAGGAAAACGGTCCCAACCCCCTACCTACGCCCTACCCCCACCTTATACTTCAGGAACAGAAGCATTATTGTCCCAGTTAAACAAGTAGATAACCAAACTAAAACGTTCAGGTTGGATTGCGTGGAGGACCCCTCCATATTCCGGATTGAAGCAAGAACTTTGCCAAAGCGCCCTGGATGATGAAATAGTGAGGACCCGGCACTGGTCAAGTCCATCCCCGCAGGTGCGACGGGCTGTGAGGAACCCAGAGTCAACAAGGAAATGCAGACATGCCCATTAGTCCAGCATGGCTAACAAGAGTGGGCCCCGGGAGCAAGAGGTGCCCAGGGGCGTAGAGTCTCCAGGGCACGGGCCGACCCCTCCTCCGGCATCGAATGTAAGAGTGCTGCCTGCAACTGTATCGAGGTCCACAACTGGACATCGCGAGGCCTGAACACAAAACTAGTAGGCACAATGACCTCCTCCTCTCAGTCACCACCCTTCATAGGGTGTCAGATTGTTGGGCTTCTTTGCCACTGCACTCTACAATACTATACACCACTTCACTCCACTCTGACAATCTATTCTACAACTCTCTAGTCCACTTGTCATTCCACTCTACAGTACTGCAACCTGCTATGCACCATTTCACTCTATCCCACTGCACACCACGCCACTCTACTCCACTGCACTCTACACCACTTTGCTCAAAACCAATATACTCTACATCACTGCACTCTGTGCCAATCTACTCTGCGCCAGTGCACTGTGTGCCATTTTACTCTGCACCACTGCACGCAACAGCACTCTACACAAATGCACTTTACACCATTGCACCCCAGCACTTTACTCTGCAACACTGCACTCTCTGCCACAGCAGTCTCTACCTCTCTACTCTGTGCCACTGCACTCTACTCCACTGCACCCTACACCACTATACTCCAAGCCACTACACTGTACTCTGCACCACTCTACTCTACTATATGCAACTGTAATCTACTCTGCACCACTCAACTGTATGCCATACCACTCTACACCACTCTAATCTATCCTGCACCACATACCACTGAACTATACACTACTTTACTCCATGCCACTGCAGTCTACTCTACACCTCTGCACTCTATCCTGCACCACTCCACTCTACGCCACTTCACTCTACTCTGAGACAATCTACTCTATGCAACTTCACTCTACTCTGCATCACTCTACATCACTGCACTCTATGCCTTTGGACTCTACAACTCTTTACTCAAAGTGAATGCACTTTATAGCAATCTACTCTGCACCACTGTACTTTACGCCACTTCACTTCACTCTACTCCACTCTATGACACTCCACTCCATTAAACTCTACTCTATTCTATGCCACTCCACTTTACAACACTCTACTCCACTCTGTGCCACTTTACGACAGTCTACACATCTCTCTCTTTGCCACTCCATGCAAATCTACTCCACTCTACTCTAACCCACTACTTCACTCCATGCCACTTCACTGACACTCTATGTCACTTTGACACTCTATGCCATCCCACTCTACTTTATGTCACTAAACTCTACAACTTTCTATGCCATCAGACTCTCTGACATTACTTCACTCTATGCACTAGACTTTACAGCAATCTACTCTGTTCTACGTTACTCTACATCACTCTACTCCACTCTAAGCGACACCCTCTACACCACTCCATTCTGCCCTACACTACTCAACAACACTTTATTAGCACTCCATTCTACATCTCTCTACTCCATTTTGACACTTTACTCCACCACTCTACGTCCTTTTACCCTATGACACTCTACTCCCTTGACCTCACTCTACAGCACTCAACACCACTATACGCTATGACACTACATGACACTTCACTCAACTCTACTATACGCCACTCCACGACTCTCTGCGCCACTCCATAACACTCTACTCTACTCCAGTTTATGACACTTTACTCCCATTTACCCCACTAATTTTTAGCCATGCTGAACAGGACCGACGCTGGTGTATAACATGGTTAAAACATATTGGCAAAACCAATAGCTTTTGCATTGGAGAGACCTACTGGCTTTGCCAGGGATTCTTTAAATATTGGGACAATAGTTGAGGTAGTCCAGGAACTCAGTACAGAGGAATGAACAAGACTGTTAAATAAGTTAGTCAGTAATGGAGCCCAAAGTTCGATGTTACCCTTTATCACAGCTATAAGGAGTTCATTCGGCCCTGGTGCCTTCCTGCTGACACTCTGTTGGATGGAGTCAACACCTTCACATAAGTAACCTGAATGTCCTGATGGTTGCTACCTAACATATTCAGCAGCATGGCTGTTACTGGGGAAGGAATATATTTTGGAAAGTGAGTCTCCCAAGCCTCGATGAAAATGTGGCAGCTAATCGGAGTCACGTGTGTTTTATTGTTCTCATGACAGTTACAGCGAATCTGAAAGACTTACAGTCCATCATAGATACCGCTAGGGCTACTGTGTTCCAATGCTGAGCCATAACCTCCTTCCATCCCTTTGCAGTCACTGCTTTATACTGCTTACGTAGGGCAGTTACAGTGACAGGATCCTCAGAAGAAGCGGAAAGTACACTGAGCTATAATCGATTTTGCACAATAATCGATTAGGTACCAAGCAATCTTGATTGAACCACCTAGGTGCAGTATGTGTGGATCTAATCGATTTTACAAGAGCTTTTTTAATGGATGAGTAAGTGCTACAAGAGGGCAGAATATCGATACATGATCTAACTTGTCAGTCAAGCGCATCGCAAGATCAACTCCTGATTGTCTTTTATTATGGTTTCCAATAAATGGGCCCAGTTGTGGAGTTTCCATACCAGTCTCATGCACTGTGAGGATAACTGCAGTTCGCTAATACCAACATCAACACTGGGTATAGACCTTAATGGTACAGCCAGTGCTGCTTCAATAAGGTTATGGTCGCCAGAGTTGGAGGGAATAGTTAATTCATACTGTAATATGTTAATTCAGCTGCTGGATATAAAAATATAATACATCTCTGATGTGCTTCCTATAAATGGGTAACTCGCAATCACTGATATACCTCTTGTGTCCATATTATTATTCAGATCAAATGTTGAGGGATGTGTCTCTAATTCCTTGCCTCTATGATCCGTATCCTCTATACTGTCATTATGTGATTTGGGATGCTTGGGTTTCCTGGAATTGAAGTCACCTACTAAACAAAGATGCACCTGGCACTCCCTATCAGTGACATTACCGATAAGTGATCAAATAAAATCAAACAAAACACGGAACTCGTAATTGGTGTATTAACAACATCGTTATAAAACTAAATACAGGCTCAAATTTCTCTTAAAAAGTACTTTCCTGGGGTTTCCAAGGACTGAGCATAACCACCAGACATCGAAATAACCCATATAGATAGACACCCTGATGCCCGTCCGGACTGAGAAGGAACATCGGGCACACTGAAGCCCATCAAACACAAAGGCTGAGGGGTCCCAGGTTTCCTGAAACAGTTAGATATTGCAGTGTCTTACGAATAGACGAAGGTCCATAAAATGTACCTTAGTGCGAAGACCGGCTACATTACAGCTTAAAATTTTTTAAGGGAAGTGCTTGTGAGTTAGTGTTTACAATCAGTGAAAGGAAGACAGGTGGCCGGAATGGAGCCAAAAACTGGATGGGCGCTGACTTATGCTTGACATCCGCAAGACCACCCAGTCAATCATTATCAGTAAGCTCAGCCAGAACTGCAAATCTAGTCCTACGCTCCAGACTTGGCTTGGGCTGCAGTAGCTGTGCAGGTCGGGGGGCATTGTTGGTCTATAAAAATACCCCCATGGGTATTGTAACAATCACAGAGCTGCCAAGCATGCCCCCTGCATTCAACCTCAGTGTATTTCTCTCACAGGCAGAGAGTCTGAAATTCACCACAATACAATCTCCCTCTATGTTTTTAATTGAGAGTCCCACCCAGCCCACCTGTACATCATTATATTCTCATTACATTCCATCAGGTTAAAATGTCTATGTCTGCAGAGCCCATGAAATACCCTATTTCGTAATTGTTCCTAAGCTTCTGAAATATTGAGTCTTAGGGAAGGTACACCATCTAAAACCAGCACATATGGACAACACTGCATGGGGTCAGTTTAATGGTACATTATTAGAGACGAGGTCAGTTGTTACATTAACCACTTCCGAAGAGGGCCTAAAGCCGCTTTTGCCCATTGTGTTGGGCGCTGGGTCATCGTTAGGGCCAGAGCGTGGAGCAAGAGTGGCTTCCATAAAGGACAGATAGCTACAAGGGTCAGCAAGCGGGATTCCATCCCGCTAAGGCGCTTCTGAAGGTAAACTAACCCCTGCAGTTGCAAAGTACACACAACTGCGAGTGCAAGCATTGGAGTTATGCAGGACACTGGTCCTGCTTTTAGCTTCCATTCCCAAGCTAGTCAGTTGTTTCTCAATGCGGTCGAATCGATCAGTAATAGGTCTTTGTTGTTCTTGTAATATAGCAAAACATTTATTATAAAGTTCCTCAATACACAGAATGCCCAAATTAGCTTTTACACCATCCTTTTCGAAATGCGGCCAGGATGGGGGCGTGGACTGGTTTTTCTTTTTTTCCATTTGACAGCTTGCTCTCGTGGTACCATTTATTTTGTAAGACATGTTCTTTTTGAAGAACGTGCTGGACGAAGCCTTTAGCTAATTTCCAAGGGTATTCTTGCTAGCATACTGTAATGCATTAATTCACTATTGTTTTCTGTTGCTTATGCAACTAGTTTGTACTGACACCTCTGCATGACATTAGATCAGAATCCATATTCATGTACACATAATATGGTAGGGTCACATGCTGTTTCAGAATATTGTAGTATAATTTATTACAGTGATGATGCGTTTGATTATACCACACTGACTTAATTGTATCCCTCATTTCTATGGTGAAATTCACTATATAAACCCTTGAATTTGGGAGCGAACCAGAGAGACTCAGGTTTGTTCCAGGAATGCTGTTCAATTATTTACTGATTTGCTGCACATTTGAGACAATCTATTTTTATCAACTTTACATGTCTTTGTGGCAGTTGATTCCTATATACCTCTACTTAATTAATGAGATTGTTGACGCATTTGCATTTTTCTAATTTCTGTACTGCGCTTTACATTTTGTTAAACCTGCATTCAAAATGTTTTTTTTAAAAACAACCTGCATGGATTTCCAAGTTTATGATCAGATATCTGGGAATGTGGTTCACGAGTAACCTGAAATGGCATACCCATCTGGAAGCCTTAAAAATGAGGGCATCAGCTTCTGTGAAGGGTCTAAAAAGATTCAACAGTGTATATGGAGAAATGTCAGATAGGCCGGTTATAAAGGCCTACCTAGCAATGGTCCCTCCACAATTCCTGTATGGGGCAGAGGTACTTTACTTAAGTGGGAAAAAATGTTGGGATAAAGAGGAGGGAAATATCCTAAAAAGCTTGTTCTCGCTGCCAAAATCATCTATGGTACAAGCAGCGAGACTAGAGCTGGGAATTACCTCTTGGGCTGTACCTGCTTGCATGGCCCTAATACGCTTCTGGCAGCACCTAGGGTCAGGAGAGCCCCAAAAAATTTCCCAGTGGTGTAAAGGTGAAATTGCCATTAGTGAGCTGTCATGGGTGAAAGAAACAAGAGCCTCATTAAGCGAAGCATGTGGAGTGCTGGGATTAAAGCTATGCCTGCAACTAGGACACTCAATAATAGGCAAGAAAGGACTAAGGTCATTGGGATCTGAGACGTCCCGCATATATGATCGAGAGTATCTCTCGCGAAAAACATCGGTGTCCCATATGACCCTGGCTTGGGCAACTGACCAGCAGTATCCTTATTTAGATAGGCTACTGAGCTACCGTTTAAGACGTGAGGTACTAAAAGTGCGAATTGGGATAAACCCCTGCTATGCGAATAATGGGGTTAAAAATGTTATGATAAATAGTAATGGTAACTGCACTTGCATGTTAGGTACCCCCTGCAATATCGTACATATTTTATTAGATTGCATGAAGATTTTAGATATACGAAAGGAGATTTTATGCCCAATATTAAAAAAATATAGGATTATGAATAGGACGCAAGCGGCTAACCTCCTAGTGGGAATGACAAACCTAGATAAAGCTGTGCTATGGGGAAATTCATGAGTAAAGTCAAGGTGTTCCTCAAGTGTACAGAGTAACTATCGCATGTTGTTCTCTTAGGATAATACGAGATTGTGCTTTTAAAGGTTAACAGTACTGTACGTAATTTATCGGAAGGATTTTAAGCATATGTATGAATTACTTGATTTAATCAATTGTAGGCAGATATTTGATTCTTATTTTAAAGGAAATGTGTTATTTTATGCGTAATGTATATATGCTACGTTTTCTAGGATATTGTCTTGCTTATGTTTTTAATAGATTGACAAAATGTAAAGTGTACACTTTTATGGTTGTAACAAACCACTTAAAGTTTTTATTGACTGACTGACTGACTGATCTGGAACTCCCTTTTCGAGTTAATCCTTCCATTGATTGCTTTTGAAATGTTATTTTGAATTATGTCTCTAGGGACACATTACCTCACAGTTCTTGAAGTCAAAACTGTCCCAAGTCCAACAAATTAAGCACCACAATCGAGCAAATTATCTAAGTGATAGCGCACCAACAATGCCAAAAACTGATGCTAAACTTTTCATTATTTTCCTGATAAAAGTAGGGTTAGCCAATTCATTATCCCGAAATTCATTATTCAGATATAAAACCAGCATTAGCTGTCAAGTGGAAACAATGCTGGACCCAAACAAATGTAACACCCCCCACAATATGAGTCCTTCGTGCCGCTGAAAAATGACTGCTTAATTGAAGTACTACTGTGCATGCAAGTTCAAAACGTGGAAGAGTTTATTCTCTGTGACACAAAGCGAGAAAAATTTACTTCTCCTTTGATGCATAGTTATCATGACAGCAGAAGTATGTGGCATGGATAGGGTGCATACGCTATTACAACCACTCTTTGTAAATTTATTCAGAATCAGAACAGTTTTAACCATATAACACAAGCAATCAATGATACAAATATTCCATACATCTCACTTTTTCCTCCCCTCATTAACCATCCAATAATCACTAAGGGCCTGATTCGCAGTATGGCCGTCTTATGACCACTTTACTGTCAGTGTAGGTCCTACTGCCACCTCCTCTTCGGTCCAACCCCCCCAATTACGAGAAGGGGGGTCGGATCACCACAAGAACCCCGCTACTCCCAGGATCCTGAATTCTGATGGGGCAGCAGTAGAGAAAGTGGAAGTCTCTGACTGCAGTGCCAATGCCGGCACCGCCATGAAGATCCTGACCTGCCTTATCGCTGACCATTTCATGACTGGGACCCCGCCATGAAGAGGTTGGGGGGAAAAAGGCAGGGAAGAGGCCCCAAACAGGGCCATAGGGCGATTTTGCCCATTGGACAAAGTGCACGTGCCCCCCTCTGCCTGCACTCGCGTGCATGCATTGTGTGCCATGCACAACGTGGTGCATGGTACACAGTACACCAATGTGCAAGTGGCTGCCACAGCAGCAGCATATGCTTGAGGCTCTCTATATGCCGAAGCATGCTGCTGCTGTGGCACCGCCGACACAACACCATCAGCCCAATGATATACTCACAATACGGAGGACAGGATGCCGCCAGCTTGTTGGCTTTCTCCCGACTGCAGCAACAGCAATTAGTCCGCTGATCTCAGAATCTGGGCATAAATATGCAAATTGGAAAATAGCTACAATTGAACTGTCTAGAGTGGGTGGTTCTGCAAAGCATTGATGAATACTCAAAATATAGTGGAACGCGACCATGCGTTTTCAAGCTACTATGAGACGCTGCCAATTACTATGTTTATAAAATTAGATATTCTCATCTCCGCAGACAAATGTACCAAGGTAAAAAATACTGTTACTCACCCGTCCTCGCTCTGTGAGAGTTGTTAACATGATGATAAGCGACAACTGATGATCCCACACTAACTGCCAAAAATGTGCACAGGTGTGAGGAAGTGGTCCTTGTGTAGCTATGTATTTGTTCACAACACCAGTGGAGGGAATTTCCATCTACAGTAGGAAGGAAAAACAGTAGAGCTTACTTGTGTACCAAATTTTAACTGTCTATAAGACAAAGGCCAGACACAATTGTCAATATGCAGACGAAATTCGTATATTTCACAACATGTATTGCCATGTTGTAGTGTCATTATTTCGCATCATGTTCACCTCCATGACACTAATTTGAACAGAAAATGTATTTAATTAGATTTAAAACCGAGGATCAGAGACATTTTACGTTTGAAGCAGTCTCCTGCCAGTATTTTGGATTACTTTGTATATGCAAATTATGTCCTTGCATTAAATTTGTGCAAATTGCGTAATTATAGCAAAACGTAAGTGGATTTTGCAGGAAAATGGTATTCCACCCGCTCCTAATAACAGAAGGCTAAGATATATTTGCACAACTGTGAGGAAGAGCATCACTCAATACCTTTGCTGCGCTAAATGTAAACTCTTATTGCCAATGTGGTGTTGCCTAATAGGTGCCAGGGCTACTAAAACAAATCCAATGTTCCCATATGAATGTTGATGAAAACAAAACGAACATAGCAGCCACTGGTGAACAACAGTTTGGGCAAAGATTTTCTTATAATAATTTTAGGCCATAAACGTGCTACTGATCCTGCAAAAAAATTATTCGTAAAGTAGATGTTGACCAATAGTGAAAAGCAGGACAGACTTCTGGTTTATACTTGAATCTCCATATTCTAAATTCATATTAAAATATAAAACATGCTGTTTTGTAAACCTCATCAAACAAAAAGGGTCTCTTCTAGCACATTTGTAATGGAATATAGCAAACCACAGAATTTTTTATTTTTTAACATGTTCAACATTTTGAACTAACCATGCGCAATCTTACTTCACCAAGTAGATCAGAAAGAGCAGCTTTTTTTTGCAGACCTTCATTTTATGCATTAAAATCATGTTTTGCTATTCTATCTGTTTACAATAGATGTTATGTTACACAGTTTTGTAGAGCGTATTTATCCACCAGGAAGGTATCCTGGTGCTGAGCAGGAGTAAGTCTAGGCACACTTAGGGCCTACTGGGACTACTCGAAAAGTAAGGTCTTCAGAGTCTTGCGGAATTCAAGAAGTTAGAGGGAGGCTGTAAGTGTAACAGCAGGTCGTTCCACACTTTAGGAGCAATGTAGCAAAGGGCTCAACTGCCAGATCTGGTTTTCCGTATGCAAGGGATTTGTGCAAGTAGGGGTCTGGACGAGCGGAGGTGTCTGGAGGGTTTGTGAAAGCAGATGCGATTGCTGCGGTATGCTGGGCCAGTGTTATTTAGAGTTTTGAAAGTGTGGTTGAGGAGTTTGAATTGTGCTTGTTTGTGAATGGGGAGCCAGTGGAGCTCCTTCAGGTGTGATGTTATGCGAGTGTGGCGTGGGAGTTTGAGAGTTATTCTGGCTGCCAAGGTTCTACTGGTCTGCAGCTTTCTACTAAGTTTTTTGTTGATCCTGGCATAGAGGTTTTTTCCCGGAGTCCAACTTGCTTGCGACCAGGGCGTAGGTGACAGTTTTCCAGCTGCGGATTGGGAGCCATTTGAAAATCTTCATCAGCATCTTCAGGGTATGGAAGCTTGAGGCGGTGACGGCATGGTCTAGAGCAGTTATGCTGAGTTTGCTGTTGATGCGGAGGTTATCGGTGTGGGTGGTGGAGGTGGATGTCAATCCTAGCTCTGTTGACCACATGTTGGACTCCCACAGTGATATGCTCTTGCCGAAGATCAAGATTTCGGGCTTGTCGGTATTCAGATTTAGACAGCTGGTCTTTATCCAATAGGCGATTTCAGACATGCAGGCATTGAACTTGATCTAGGTACTGGTGGTCTTGACCGTGAGGGAGAATGAGTAGTGTGTCCTCAAAAAGGATCCTTGCAGAACTCTGCAGATGTGGTCGCGGGTGTCTGAAGTGAGCGGTTGCAAGCTGACTGACTAGGTCCTTCTAGTCAGGATTGAGCAGATCCATCGCAGTGAGTGTCCTTGGATTCCAATGACGTGTAGACATTGGATGAGAATTTTTTTTATTTGCAGTATTTATAGAGCGCGACACTCATCCCTAGGGATATCACGGCGCTATGTACCAGAAAGGACTACTAATGGCGTATGCTGAGAGGTTACAATTTAGGGAAGAGGTGTGTTTTCAGTTTTTTTCGAAACTGAGGGTAGTTTGTAGTATGTCTTAGGTCGGTAGGCAGGTCGTTCCACCTTTTTGCTGCAAGGTAAGAAAAGGAGCGGCCGCCTGTTCTGACTTTGTGGATGCGTTTGGTTTTAGCCAGAGCTGATTGACATGAACGTAGGTTCCTATTGGGTACATAAAAATCGATCTTCCCTTGAAGAATTGCTGGGCCTGTTTTATATAGAGCCCTGTGGGCATGGTTAATCAGTTTGAAGGCAGCCCTCTGACGCATCGGGAGCCAGTGAAGTTTCTTTAAGCACTCCGATGCCGAGTCTCATTTGCCTTTATTGCAAATGAGTTTGGCCACCAGGTTTTGCAAAACCTGTAGGCGGAAAAATAACTGTTCGTTCATCCCTACAAATAATGCATTGCCGTAGTCTAAGCGACTGACCAGTAGAGCTTGTGTGACTGAGCGTCTGCAGTCCAGGGGTATCCAGGGAAATATCCTGGTGAGAAGTTTTAGTATGGCAAAGCCCCTACCACAAAGGGATCGGACGTGATCCTTCATGGACAGGGCATCATCCATGATGATTCCCAAGTTCCTGGCATGTTGTTTAGGGGTGGGGGCCGGTCCCAATGAAGATGGCCACCATGTGGCATCCCACCCGCGTTTGGCTCCACCGAACAGAAGAATCTCCGATTTGCCTGCGTTCAGCTTTAGATAGTGATTGTGCATCCATTGGGCCATTTCGGAAAGGCAGTCATGTAGCTTAGTTTTGGTTGTCTCAGGCCCTTCGTCCATGGCCACCATCAGCTGCGTATCATCCGCATAAGAGCAGATGCCAATGCCCCACTTCCTTCCAATGTCAGCAAGAGATGAAATATAGACATTGAAAAGGGTGGGGCTCAGTGAGGCACCCTGGGGGACCCCGCAGCCGATGGGGTTGGGCCTTGAATGGAACTGACCCATATGTACTGCCTGGGTACGATTACTCAGGAAAGAGTGTAGCCAGTTCAATGCTGTAGATTGGACTCCCTTGCTCCGGAGTGTGTTCAGCAGACAGTCGTGCGATACCGTGTCAAACGCCGCTGACAGGTCAAGCAGTATCAGTGCCACCGCTCCACCTTGATCGGTGGAGGATCTGATACTGTCCGACACTGCCAGCAACGTTGCCTCGGTGCTGTTATTGGCTCTAAAGCCAGTCTGGGAGGGATCCAGAAGGGAGTTGTTTTCTAGATACCTAGTCAGCTGTACGTTGACCAGTTTCTCCAGGGCTTTAGAGAGATAGGGAAGCTGGGAGATGGGTCTATAGTTCTCTGAGTTGAGAATATCAGATCCCGCTTTCTTCAGGAGGGGGTCACAAGCATCAGGGAAGGTGGCTGTGATTAACGATTTATTAAAAAGATGAGTGATCAGGGGACAAAGCGTGGGTGCAATTTTTGAGAACACGAAGTGGGGACATGGATCTGAGGGGGATCCAGATTTAACTGTGTTCAAAACTGCTAAGACCTCATCTGCAGAGAGTGGTTCGAAGCTGGTTAGGCGGGGTGCATTGCCTAAGTCTGATGGGTCTTTGGATACTTCTGGTGACACAGCAGTCTTAGATGGGTTGTCTGAGTTGCCGTGGGTATTTTGGGGGGTAAAGGTAGAGTATATTTTCTTAATCTTTTCAGAAAAGAAAGTGTAGATACGCTCACATGCCTCGGTCGAGGGGGTGAGAGTTTGTGAAGTGCTAGATGGTTTACTAAGCTCCTTCACTATTCTGAACAGTTCTTTCGCTGAGTTGCTGTTTTCTTGAATACTCTGAGTAAAGTAGTCCTTCTTTGCGTTTTTGATGGGGTGGGAGACTAAGTGAAATGCTGCAGTGAGGTCCGGGTAAATGGGGGCTGTTGTGTCTCCCCTTTCAGAGTCATGAGGATGTCATCCATCCCAGCGATGAAGCAGTTCCCGTTCTGGGGTTGGGTCTGAAACTAAACTGAGAGATGTGGAGGAGTAGATGGCTATCAGACTTCGAAGAAAAGTCATGTCTCATTCTTCTCCTAAAATGCCCTCCTGCACGGTTATTTTGAACGTGCAAGCACATGCTTTTTCACCAAACATACTTTCATGCTTAGGTTTACCAAACTGAAATATTTAAAAAAACATAGCAGGACTAGCTTGAATTTTCAGTTATGAGCCAGGCCATTTGCAAGCAACAGTATGAACGTAGAGAAGTGCTGCAGGCTAGAAGATCAGACCATGAAAGAAACACACTGGATGACGCTTTGAAGATGTGTGAGCAAGACCAGTTGAGGTCTGGAAGAGATTGAACAGGGAGAAATACGGGCAGTGAGAGGTAAAGTAGGGAGAAAGGTATTGGAGATTAGAAGTGTGGGCTGGGTACAGGGTGAGAGAGGTGCTGGAGGTATGTGCAAAACAGCAAGTTGTACAGACAGGTACAGGTAGAGGAAGGGAGATTTACAGGCAATGGAGATTTGGGTAAGAAGAAGGATAGGCAGGGAGAGAGAGGAAGGCAGCATGATGGCCTGCTTGGATAGGTGCATGAGCAGGAAGAAGTACAAGGAGGGTGAGATGCAAGCTGAAAGAGGTGTTGCCTGGGAAAGATAAGGGGAAGGAAAGGTACAGGCTTGGAGAGGAACAGGATGAAAATGGCACAGCCTTGTAGAGTTGTAGACAGAGATGGGTTTAGTGGGTAGAGGCTGATAAAGGTGCAGACAGAAAGAGCTGTCAGAGGCGTTGGAAGGGAGGGATAAGTATGGACAGAGACAGTTATAAACGGGTAGGGTGGAGGGAGAGGTTTGACAAAGGGTGGTGCCTGCAAAAACACAAAGTAAAATGGACAAAGTTTACCATATTCAAAACTTAAATGGCAATAACAATAAAAATTATTTTTTTCTTAAATAGAAATATGCCACATATGCACAGCATGTTGATTTCAAGGAAGTCAAAGAGCAGTAATAACGTTTGCATATTGGTTTAAATATGAAAATGTGTGCAATCGCTAAGAAATCTCCTAAAAAATCCAGTGTTTGGTGTATTTTTCAAAATGCCTATTTGCATGCATGTCTAGGTGTAAAACCCACTGTAAGTCTGGCTTGAGTTTTGTTTTCACCAATAAAATCACAACACAGCAATATCAGTCCAAAGCCTATGTGAGGGACATCTTTATAATGTAAACACCCGGTATCATGCATCTACAAAGCACCAATGGACAAAGATACGCTATGGCTACCGTTTGACATTTTCCTGCTTTAAAAATATTAACCTGTTTGTGTGAGAAAAAAACTCAAATTGTGGCAGAACCAGCCTAACAATAAACTCCACTTCTTCTGTAACATTTTAACAGGAACAGGAATTTATCAGGATAGCTAAGTAAAGAAAATCAAAGTGCATACGGGACAAGTGATAAGCAGTGTGTAGTCGTGTGCAATTTAAAGCCACAGGTAGCCACCTGCAGTCTAACAAAAGAACTACTCTATTTCCCATTCACTGAAACCTAATAGGAACACATACAGTAGCGTGCTATTTGCCTAAAAGCACTTTAGGGGCAGCAGGCGCTACATAAATGCAACCCATTTCCCTCTTCTATCCCTCCAATATCCTTCGCAATCTAAATAAAAGACTAACACATCCACCGCTCAAAATAACTTTATATTTTACTATATAATTTGCCACTAATCATTCATGGGATCCGGAGTATTGTGCTACTCGCCGAAAAAACGCGCTTTGACGCCTCATCAGGGGTGGTAAGCACTATAAAAATGCAATTACAATACAATACATAAACAAAGGACTTTCCCCAAAACATCACTGGCAGGAGACAGGAACTGATAAAGCGTGCAGTGAGACATGTGGCCACATCTGGTCTAAAGTGGCCTGCAGTCACATCAGTCTCTAAACACAAAGGCAACATTAAAGTGATAAATCAAAAACTAAAACATTGGTACAGAAGAAAACTAGCTTGTGTGGAGATGTGCTCCTTGTGAAAGAGCAAAATGCAGTCACTCAAAGTGAAGTTATTCAGTGGCTGAAGTGGGCTGACCTTCTGCCCCATGCTGCATCCTGAGGTGGAGGAAAAAAAATGGGAATGACATATCAAAAGACCAATATTTATTATTTATTTAAAGGTTTTATATAGCGCTGGCTAGACCCGGAGGTATCAGAGCGCTTTACATGAGCATCAGATCATAGTTACAGGTTACATCGTTACAAAGGTTACACAGGTATTAGAGCATGGCAACATAGTTACTTGTGAGGTCAAGATAAACAATAGCACAAATACGTAAGGGTAAAAGCAGGCAGGGGGAAAGATTCAGGGGAGGGGGGAAAGAGCTGGGAAAGTAGACAGATAATGAAGGCGGGAAAGAGCGACGGGGACACAAACCGGTAGACGAGTCAAAGTAACGTCCAAAGTCCATTAAGCTGTGATCCCAGGGGAAGTGGTATCACTTCCCTATCTCTGTTGCGGGAGGCTCACTTTACGCAGTGGATTCTCTCAGAGGGGTCTCTGAGACTCCAAGGCCTACAAACTGGATCTTTCCCCAAAAAGGGGAGAGGGAGTGCTTTAGCAAGGGGTGCCATACCATACTTCAGCTGTGAGGGGCTCCCTTGGCGCAGTGGACTCTCTCAGCGGGTATGCTGAAACTCCAGAGTATAAATATTGGATCTTTCCCCAACATGGGGGGGGAGTGCTTAGTCAAAAGTCACAAAGGACAGGGGGCTAGGCAGACTAGCAGGCAAGGTGAGAGATTCAGGGGAGAGTGGATAGGAGCTAGGGAGGTAGACAAAGGGAGAAAGAGTAATAAATGGGAACACATTTAAATAATGAGTAATTATGTAGCACTGGCTAGATCTGATGGAATCAGAGCGCTTTACATGAGGGACGATAATGTTGCAAATTACATCAGTTAAATGTAACATAAGTATCAAGAAAAGCATTTAAAGAACATAGTGGACAAGGTGAATGGAGCAGGAAGGGTAAGGGGATAGGGTAAAGGGGTAGGAGGAAGACATGACGTAGAGACGAGGGGAAAATCTGCCCAAGGTCCGGCTGGGTAGGTGACGGCAGGGAGGGGAGTCCACAACCCATCTTCTCTTTGGCTATATGGTAGCTCCACCGGGCATCAGCCAAATCGCTAGGTCTCCACAGTCTGGGGTAAGTTCTGCAGGTTCCAAGTCCTGATGTGTAGGCAGGTTAGGGGATAGGTTCAGGGTCTGGTCAATGTCCAATTGTTAACCCAGGGAAGTAAAACAACGTGTAGGGGACCACTAAGGAAGCCATCTTGGGGTCAGGCAGGGGACTGTTGGAGACGGTGGGATGGGGATGGGGCCCCTGAGTAGATGGTTGTCATGGTAGCAGAGATTCTGACTGTGGTCCAGGGTTTGTCTCTGTTCGTGATGGGAAGTTGCGAAGGTGATGGGAGGGTTGTATCCATCATTACCGAGTGCGCTGCTCCTGGATGAGGCGCTGCGCCTCTTTCTTGGACACATACATGTCCTTGGGGTGCCTCGGGACGCCGCTCCTCGCACAGGCCTCCACGTTGTCCAGGAGCTCCTGTCGGCCCAGGTAGAGGCCGCTGCGGCCCGGCAGGTGGAAGGCGAAGGCCGCGTTGTTCCACAGCCAGTGGTCGTGGGTCTGCGTGGGTTCACCCTGGGATTGCACCAGTGGCTTCTTCTCCAGGGCGCCCCCGGAGAGCTGCTAGGTGAAGAGGTCGCTCAGGGACTCGGGGCTCCAGGTGATGACCCCGAGGCACCCGAAGGGCCCCTGGGGGTCCAGGGTGGGCAGGTGGTCGAAGTCCCGGCAGTCGGGCTGTGGATGAGGATCCAGTGGACCACCTCCAGGGTGTAGGCCTCGGTGCCCAGCACCCTCAGCACAGGCCGCTTCCGTCCACACAGCTGAAGGCGGTAGGCCGTGAGCAGTTCCGTGACCCGAAAGGAGAACTGGAAGTTGCCATAGCGGGACTGGGGGCTGAGCGCAGGGGAGTTGGCCATCATGTTCGGCAGCTGCCAGGTCTCCTCCGAGGAGAGACCCCCCATGCTAGCCCGCACCTCCGGGCCCACACTCCCGGCAAACTTCATGAGGAGCTTGCTCTTCAGATTCTCCAGGTCCGGGGGCGGCAGGTGCACCTCCCAGCAGGACACCCGCAGGAGCCGGGGCTCCCCGTTCAGCAGAAAGGGCCTGTCCCCGCCGCGGATGTGCTCTTCCTCCAGGATGTGCAGGAAGCTGTCCTGGACGGTGACATGTTTCAGCCGCACCACCTGCAGCAGCTTCGTCTCCAGGCGCCGGTACACCTGGATGATGGGGGCCAGGCAGGGGCAACCAGACCCCCGCTTCTTAAACTCATCCAGGACTTGGTCGAGCTGCAGGAACTCCCCCTCACAGAACAGGGACCTGCTCCTCGGCTGCTGGGGGTAGAGAGGGTTGTCACCCTGCAGGGGCATCATTGTGCCTTGGTCCTAGGGGTCGACTCGCTCTGGTGGGATGAAGCTGCGGTCTCTCTTTCCTTGTAGGTGCTGCGTTTCTGCTCTCCCACAGTTTCTGTAATTTATTCCAATACGTCTCCGACCCTCTCCCCTCACCGCGGTTTTAAACGAGTATATTGTACATATATTTTTTTAGAAATCAGAAGAGCTTGGCTAACGCCAGACCTAGTGAAAATACATGAAAAATACAAGCGAGCGGCTGGCTGAAAAGGTCTGACCCAAAGACCAGTCTCTGTAGCTACTGTTTTTATTGTATAATTTCAAAGATTTGATGGCATGAGGTATTAAGACAACTAAAGCTATCTGACACCAGACCTCACAAGCATGGGCAAAGCCAATAGGTCTTGCCTATACAACATCTATTGGCTTTGTCAAAGTTTTATTGTCCAAGCAGGGACTGCTTCGGCTCAACATCCTGTGATTCTAGGCCAATCACTTAATCTACTAGTACATGTGTAATGTGTTACTTGCGTAATGTAACTGGTACTCATAGAAAGCGGTCCAATACCTTCAGGTTGGGTAAAGCTATATAAAAGTGTTGACAATAGACCTGTTGGCTGTGCTTGCTGTAAAGATGGCAACCTGTAAAATGTGATCACCCTTCTGTGTATTATTATTAATGGCTGACAATAGACCACCTGGGCCTCAGCTCGCGTTGTGACAAAGAGCCCTGATTTAAACCTGAATCAGTGCAAGATATTTGCCACAATCAATGTGTCCTTCAATGAACCGAACAAACAAAAACAAACAAAAACAATAAAACGTGCTGCGTTTTTCAGCCAGCGCTTCATCTGCACATCAAGACTGAGGTCAGGAGTACTCATTCTGGATTATCTCAGCTTTTTTTGGGGCGCAGTTCAGTGGACTAAAGGGCATACTGTGGTTACAACTCTGATTCCTGGAACCACCAGAGGCATCACCCGTGCACCAGGATCACCTCTGACCCCAGTCAGTCCTGGCGTGTGGTGAGGAGAAGGTAGGCACAGGGAGATTAAGTGATTTGCCTAGAATCACAGGATGTTCAGCGTCATTGCCGAGACTCGAACCCGGTTCCCCAGATTCGAGGTTGACCGCCCTAGCCATTAGGCCAATTCCTCCACCCACTTGGATTGGAGTGTGGAAAGTATGCATGGCTTTACAAAAGTTGTGTGCGGGTGGTATACTTAATGACACCTTAACCTACAGACCGAGGGTTGAAGGTGCTGCAGAACAGTGCAAGCTCTTCGAGTCATGGACTAGGCTTGGCCTGCCCGCCCACTTAATCTCCCCGTGCCTAAAAGAAAAATGATTATGAACTTGTGTAATGTAACTGCCGGTCATGTAAATCGCTCGAGTACCTTCGGATCGGATCAAGTTTCCACTATATGAAAATGCCCAAAATGTGGAGAAAATTATTGTACCTTGATCATAGCGGAAGCAGTGGACGGGCGCTAATTATAGAAAGAAAAGGGAGTGACAAAGAAAGAGACACCTTGCACATTCTGCTGAATCAGCAGCAAAGCAAAGTGATAATGATGCCAATAAATAGTAAGTAATGGGCGGGCTAAAAAATGCGTTTTAGACACAATAGGCTGCAGGCTTTACCTAAAAAGGATGGCAATGAACACATGCACATTCCAAATTGAAGCTTCAGGACATTTATGCACAAAACAAATCATTTCTTTTCACATTTCTGTCAGGCATAGATTTCAGGTTAGACAGTTTTTTCTTTGAACTAGATTCATCCTAGTACAACGACTGCCATCGCTGGACAAGGTGGATATTTTGCAAATATGATCAGCAGCAGAATGTCGACCTGATCATCTTACTTTTAGTCATTTCTAGCAATTATACAACAGCATGCACATATGCTATGGCAATGAGGAAAACTGTCTTTAGTGTAAGGAGCTGCAACAGACAGATGTGCAGTAGTTCAAAAGAAGTACACATTAGGAATGTGAGAACTAGATTCAGGTCTCTCTCAGGTATGATAAAGGGCATGTTGCAGTCCTTTTAATAAACAACAGATGATTTAAATAAAGAGGGCTGGTTCAGCAAATCACAAAAAACTTTAACTATGCTCAAAGCAGGCCCTTTCTGGGATAGTGGCAACACAAAGAGCAACATTTCAGATAGTTTGGCTTCAAGTGGCTCAATCTGCCAAGTACCACACCAAACCACAAACTTGTCCAGACAGGCATATACTGGTTTCATGGTGGGACGCCTGGCTGCCGATAAGACATCAACTACTTCAAGGGGAAAATCAAATGAAGTGAACTTTCGCTGCTCATTCTCCGAGCATATAGATGAAGATTGTGTGGCTCAGGTGCAGGACCCTGCCTTGCTTCTTTGCCTGAAGATCCTGCTGAAGAGGCAACCTGATTGGATGACAGATGTTCATGCCTAGGAGTTCCAGGAGCATACTCTTGTTGCCCAGTATGGTGCCACTAGGATGACCTGTGCTCAATCATTCCTGATCTTCCTCAGTAATTGGGGCAGAAGAGGTAGCAGAGAAAAGGCATACATGAGTTCTGAGCTCCATTCTAGGCGGAATGCTTCTCTGAGAATGAGTTGTAGTGGGCACTTCAACATGCAAAAAAACTGGCACTGCCTGTTCCCCACAGTGACAAAGAGACTGAGCCAATGTTCTATCCATTCACAGAAGAGACCTTGCACTACCTCTAGATGTAGCTACCATTCGTGATCAGCTAGGTGTAAGTGGCTGATTTGGTCCAACCTGGCATTCAATGATCTTGTGTGCCACCTGGAAAATCCCCTTGTGTTCCAGCCACTTCCAGAGGTATAGTGCCTCCAGACACAGAGTCCATGACCCCATGTCACCCTGCTTGTTGCAGTCCTTCATGGTGGTTGTGATGTTTGCCAGCACCTGCACCAGCCTTCCTCTGATGGATGGCTGGAAGGCTTTCAACGCCAAGCGGGTGACCTGCAACTCCAGGAGGGTGATGTGGACTCAGGCCTCGGCCAAAGACCAGGTGTCTCGGAACTTCACTTCTTCAGGTGGTCTCCAAACTCAGAAGTGATGTATCGGTCACCACTGTTAGCTCTGGGTGTGGTAGGGAGAGGCGTCTTCCATTGCCCATTCATGGTTCAGCAGCCATCACTGCAGATATTTTGTTGTTTCCTCCAAAATCTGGATATAGTCACAGAGCTACCCATGGATGCTGTGCCCACTGGGACTTCAGATCCCACTGCCGCAACCACCTGTCATATTTTACCAGCAGGATGCAGGAGGTCAGGAGCCCCAACAACCTCAGAGTCATGCTCATTCAGATCCAGGACAGGGGCTGAAACATTTGGATCATCTGGATCAAAGCCCACATGTCCCAGACTATCCTCTCCGGGAGGAAGGCATGGAATTGCACTGTGTCCAGAATAGTTCTGATAAATGGCAGAGTCAGGTGTGACTTCGGCACGTTGCTAGCGCAACCCAATGGACATTAAGAGGATCACTGTAGTCTGAAAGCGGATGACAACTGCCTGGGGCAAGCCCACCTTTAGCAGGAAGTCGTCATGGTAGGGAAAGACTCAAACCCCTGACCTCTGAAGATGTGCTGCAACCATGGCTATCACTTTCGTACACCTCTAAGGAGCACTTGTGAGCTAAAGGGGAGCACAGCAAACTGAAAACTTTCCTGCCCCCCTTATCAGTCTGCAAGATGGGGAATGTCAAAATAAGTGTCCTGCAGGATGAAGCTACCATCCAGTCTCCATGGTTGAGGGCAGAAAAAAACTGGGGCAGGATAAGTATCTAGAGCTTACCCCACCGTAGAAAGGCATTAAGAGGGCGAAGATCCAGTATGGAACCAAGGCCTCCGTCCTTCTTTGGCACCATAGAGTTTAAGCCAGTTCACACTTCTTATGTTGCCACCCTCTATATGATGCTTTTGGTGAAAAGGGCCTGAACTTCCTGTGTAAAACAGACAGAAGTCTGTCAGCCATCCTGCGGGTGATGGAAGGTGCGGTGGGATGGAAATAAATGGCAGGGAATAACCCTGATAGACAATTGGCAAAATCCACTTGTCTGAAGTGACTGCTTGTCATCCTGGCAAAAATGCTGGATACTGCCTCCAACAGGGTGGTTGTGTGTCTGGAAGGACACACTAAAAAGGTTCGGAGGCTTCTGCAACTAGAGAGGCTTGGAAGTGGGCTCTTCGCTGTCCCAGTTGTCCACATTGTGGGTGCTGCAGCCTTGGAAACGGTCACTGCCATAAAAAGGTTGTGAAGCCTGTGGGGTCTGATGGACTGGTTGCATGGGTGAGTGCGAGTGATACTGAAAGCCCCTACTTTAACCAAGGAGTGTGCGAAAATGCGGGATAAACTGACTTGTTGGAGCAGACAAGTATTAGGAGCGGGCTGTGGCCCTGCTTTCTCTAAAACACTCGAGGGCGGAGTCTGAAGTGAGAGACATCTAAGGGCATCTCTTTATTTTTATTTATTTATTTTATTTAAAAGGTTTTATATAGCGCTGGCTAGACCAGAGGGTATCAGACCGCTTTACAAGGACTGGGGACAGTTATAACATTATAAACGTTGCAGATATTACATGTGGTCGTAAATAAAGAATACCATTGGGCAATAACAAGAATTGGATAATAAAACTAGTGAAGGATGGTTAGAGGTGAGGGGGTGGAAGGTGGGGTGGAGCGGAGGAGGATGATGGGAAAGGTGATAGAATGAAGGGCTAAGGTATAACTACAAGAGAAAATAGAGGGGGGAGGTAGTCGAATATGTATAAATGAGAAGGGGTGTGTGAGATAGGTAATCAGTCGAGGGAACCTCATATAGTCAGAGTTCGATTATAATCTATGTTGGGTGAACAGGATTAAGGCCCCCAGAATCTGTTGAGAAGATGCAGCCTGAGGTCCTTTTTGAAGCTGAGGTAGGAGGGGTTGCAACGTAGGTCTTTAGGGAGTGAGTTCCAGATGGTAGGCACATTACCGGAGAAAGAGCATGACTGTGAGGATTTCTTGTTTAACAAGGGGGGGCAAGGATGGTGCTCAGTGCTCTAGAGCAGCCAGCTTTGTGAAGTTTATAGAAGAGACACAATGGGGTGTGTTGATGGAGGGCTTTGTGCGTAATGCAAGCGGTCTTGTAGATGGATCTGCCTTCGATGGGAAGTCATTTAAGACCCTCGAGGACAGGGAAGTTGTGATCAAACCGCTTACAATCTGAAATAAGTCTGGCCGTAAGGTTAAGGACCGATTTAATTGGGGCTAAGTGGGCTTTCGGCATTCCCACGAGAATGGCATTACCATAGTCCAATCTAGACAGCACCAGTGATTGCACAACTAATTTAAAGTCATCATCAGGAAAGAAGGGAATAATTTGCTTGAGGTGTTGGAGAATGAAGAGAGCTCCTTTAGCCACATTTTTAGGTCTCGGCAACGAGAACTATTGTCACTGAGTAAGCTCGCAAGGGAGTACAGAGCGGTGCACGAGCCGACCAGGGTCTGTGGACGCGCACACACAAAGGCAGGCAGGCACACACCAGACAGACACAGACAGACACACGCACACACACACACACACGCACACGCACACACACACACACACACCCTCCCTCTCTGCCCACTCCCTCTCTGCCGCCCCCCCCCTACCCCCACTCACCGGGCTCTTTCCCTCTGCAGCGGGTCAGTCACGGCAGCAGGCAGGCTCCGTGTCTTCTCCGGCGATCTTCAGCTGATGTGCACGCCCACGCTGCGTCTCGTGCGCGCCCACCACGCTGTTTCGCGCCCGTTGATCCTCAGCTAGTGATTATCACTCCTTCTAACCCGGATTCTAAATTACTATTTCTTGGTTCTCTAACTCCACTCTGTTGATTCGTAACAAACTGATATTCAGCACATTTCACAGTCTCGCTTTTGCTTCTCATGAATACAATAAGATTATTTTAAGCAATGTCTACCCTTCTTTTGGTTCTGTGCCTATTATGCTTCGGACTATAGAGTTTTAGAAAGTGTGGTGGAAGATTCCATGATATCAGCGGCGTGCACAGTGCAGAGTGAGTGTGCAGAGTGCAGAGTAGTGAGTGCAGAGGAGTGAGTGCAGAGGAGTGAGTGCAGAGGAGTGAGTGCGCAGAGGAGTGAGTGCAGAGGAGTGAGTGCGCAGAGGAGTGAGTGCGCAGAGGAGTGAGTGCGCAGAGGAGTGAGTGCGCAGAGTAGTGAGTGCGCAGAGTAGTGAGTGCGCAGAGTAGTGAGTAGTGAGTGCAGAGTAGTGAGTAGTGAGTGCAGAGTAGTGAGTGCAGAGTAGTGAGTGCAGAGTAGTGAGTGCAGAGTAGTGAGTGCAGAGTAGTGAGTGCAGAGTAGTGAGTAGTGAGTGCAGAGTAGTGAGTAGTGAGTGCAGAGTAGTGAGTGCAGAGTAGTGAGTGCAGAGTAGTGAGTGCAGAGTAGTGAGTGCAGAGTAGTGAGTGCAGAGTAGTGAGTGCGCAGAGTAGTGAGTGCAGAGTAGTGAGTGCAGAGTAGTGAGTGCAGAGTAGTGAGTGCAGAGTAGTGAGTAGTGAGTGCAGAGTAGTGAGTGCAGAGTAGTGAGTAATGAGTGCAGAGTAGTGAGTAGTGAGTGCAGAGTAATGAGTGCAGAGTAGTGAGTGCAGAGTAGTGAGTAGTGAGTAGTGAGTGCAGAGTAGTGAGTAGTGAGTGCAGAGTAGTGAGTAGTGAGTGCAGAGTAGTGAGTGCATAGTAGTGAGTGCAGAGTAGTGAGTGCAGAGTAGTGAGTAGTGAGTGCAGAGTAGTGAGTAGTGTGTGCAGAGTAGTGAGTAGTGTGTGCAGAGTAGTGAGTAGTGTGTGCAGAGTAGTGAGTAGTGTGTGCAGAGTAGTGAGTGCAGAGTAGTGAGTGCAGAGTGCAGTGCAGTGCAGGTGAGTGCAGTGCAGTGCAGGTGAGTGCAGTGCAGTGCAGGTGAGTGCAGTGCAGTGCAGGTGAGTGCAGTGCAGTGCAGGTGAGTGCAGTGCAGGTGAGTGCAGTGCAGTGCAGGTGAGTGCAGTGCAGTGCAGGTGAGTGCAGTGCAGTGCAGGTGAGTGCAGTGCAGTGCAGGTGAGTGCAGTGCAGTGCAGGTGAGTGCAGTGCAGGTGAGTGCAGTGCAGTGCAGGTGAGTGCAGTGCAGTGCAGGTGAGTGCAGTGCAGTGCAGGTGAGTGCAGTGCAGGTGAGTGCAGTGCAGTGGAGGTGAGTGCAGTGGAGGTGAGTGCAGTGCAGGTGAGTGCAGTGCAGGTGAGTGCAGTGCAGGTGAGTGCAGTGCAGGTGAGTGCAGTGCAGGTGAGTGCAGTGCAGTGCAGGTGAGTGCAGTGCAGTGCAGGTGAGTGCAGTGCAGTGCAGGTGAGTGCAGTGCAGTGCAGGTGAGTGCAGTGCAGTGCAGGTGAGTGGAGTGCAGTGCAGTGCAGTGCAGGTGAGTGCAGTGCAGGTGAGTGCAGTGCAGTGCAGGTGAGTGCAGTGCAGTGCAGGTGAGTGCAGTGTAGGTGAGTGCAGTGCAGGTGAGTGCAGTGCAGTGCAGGTGAGTGCAGAGTAGTGCAGGTGAGTGCAGTGCAGTGCAGGTGAGTGCAGTGCAGGTGAGTGCAGTGCAGTGCAGGTGAGTGCAGTGCAGGTGAGTGCAGTGCAGTGCAGGTCAGTGCAGTGCAGGTCAGTGCAGTGCAGGTGAGTGCAGTGCAGATGAGTGCAGTGCAGGTGAGTGCAGTGCAGGTGAGTGCAGTGCAGGTGAGTGCAGTGCAGTGCAGGTGAGTGCAGTGCAGGTCAGTGCAGTGCAGGTCAGTGCAGGTCAGTGCAGTGCAGGTCAGGTCAGTGCAGTGCAGGTCAGTGCAGTGCAGTGCAGGTCAGTGCAGTGCAGTGCAGGTGAGTGCAGTGCAGGTGAGTGCAGTGCAGGTGAGTGCAGTGCAGGTGAGTGCAGTGCAGGTGAGTGCAGTGCAGTGCAGGTGAGTGCAGTGCAGTGCAGTGCAGGCGAGTGCAGTGCAGTGCAGGTGAGTGCAGTGCAGTGCAGGTGAGTGCAGTGCAGTGCAGGTGAGTGCAGTGCAGGTGAGTGCAGTGCAGGTGAGTGCAGTGCAGGTGAGTGCAGTGCAGGTCAGTGCAGTGCAGGTCAGTGCAGGTGAGTGCAGTGCAGTGCAGGTGAGTGCAGTGCAGTGCAGGTGAGTGCAGTGCAGGTGAGTGCAGTGCAGGTGAGTGCAGTGCAGGTGAGTGCAGTGCAGGGCAGGTGAGTGCAGTGCAGTGCAGGTGAGTGCAGTGCAGTGCAGGTGTGTGCAGTGCAGTGCAGGTGAGTGCAGTGCAGGTGAGTGCAGTGCAGTGCAGGTGGGTGCAGTGGAGTGCAGGTGAGTGCAGTGCAGGTGAGTGCAGTGCAGGTGAGTGCAGTGCAGGTGAGTGCAGTGCAGGTGAGTGCAGTGCAGGTGAGTGCAGTGGAGGTCAGTGGAGTGCAGGTGAGTGCAGTGCAGGTGAGTGCAGTGCAGGTGAGTGCAGTGCAGGTGAGTGCAGTGCAGGTGAGTGCAGTGCAGGTGAGTACAGTGCAGGTGAGTGCAGTGCAGGTGAGTGCAGTGCAGGTGAGTGCAGTGCAGTGCAGGTGAGTGCAGTGCAGGTGAGTGCAGTGCAGGTGAGTGCAGGTGAGTGCAGTGCAGGTGAGTGCAGTGCAGGTGAGTGCAGTGCAGGTGAGTGCAGTGCAGTGCAGGTGAGTGCAGTGCAGTTGAGTGCAGTGCAGGTGAGTGCAGTTGAGTGCAGAGTGGTGTGTATTGACAATGCCATTTATTTATTTATGATTTAAAGAAAAAAAAAGAAATGTCATGAGCAATGCCAATAGCTCTACCTTTAATGATGCCGAGACCATTGCATTGTAAATGCTTGTTTATGTGGGGAGTAAGACTGAGGTTTTTGTCAATGCTTATTCCAAGGGATTTGACTGAGTTAGAGGTGGAAAGAGTGCAGTTGAGAGCTTTAAGGTCAGAGATCCAGAGTTGCATGGGGAGCTGGTTGTTTTTGGGAGAGAATTTAATGATTTCCATTTTTTTAGGGTTGAGTTTGAGGTGATTGTGATGGAACCAGAGTTGAATTTTAGTCAGGGTATCATTGAGGTGTAGAATGTCAGCATGAGTTTAAATCTTATAGTAAAGTTGGGTATCGTCCACGTAGAGATGGAAATTAATTCCTGCTTGCTTAAGAAAGAGGGTGAGGGGTTCCATGAAGAGGTTGAATAGAGCAGGAGAGAGTATAGAACACTGGGGGACAACCCAGGGAGATGGCCATAGGTTTAGAGGGGCAATCATTGAGTTTATTTTGTTGGGTTCGGTGTTGGAAGAAGGAGGTGAACCAGTTGAGGACAGGACCATTGAAGCCAAAACGATCTTTGAGCGTATTGAGTAAGGCGGAGTGGTCAACAGTATCAAAGGCAGCAGGGAGGTCGAGAAGAAGGAGAAGGGAGGTCTCCCCCTTGTCAAGGGAGTGGTGGATGTCATCCATAATGTTGAGAATGGCAGTTTCTGTACTGGTCCAAAAGGTTGAAAGAGTCGATGTGTTTGTCCAGTTAGAGGGGGGGCACATTTTTCAAGGGCCTTAGATAGAAGGGGAAGGTTGGAGATAGGTCGCAGATTGTTGAGGTCATGAGGGTCAGCTGTGGTGTTTTTGAGGGTGGGAGTGATTTGCCCCATTTGGAGGGAAGCAGGGACACAGGCCGTGGTCAAGGAGGCATTGATGATGGTGGTCCAAAATGGGGCAATGATGTATTTTAAATCTTTAACAAGGTTAGCAGGGAGAGGGTCCTTGGCATGAGAGGAAGGTTTAAGCTTAGTGATGATGTTGAGGACATCATGCTCAGTAACTGGGCAGAAGTTATGACAAGATGCATTTTTTTTTAGCTGGGGGTTGGCGAAGTAGGGTATAGGCGAGACAACAGCGAGGGGGAGGTAAACCGCATCCGGAGAAGGGGCGAGATGGGATTTGGCGGAAATGTCATAGGCAGGTGAAGAACAATGTGGAGGGGGAGGTAAGGCAAAGGACTGGTCAATCTTGGTGATTTTTTCCTAATAGAAGTTCGCGATTTCTTCGCATCTCTCGCTAGTTGCCATCAATTTGGGTGGGGCAGCAGCTGTTTGGTTTTTGATAATGCTGAATAGTTCCCTGGGTCTATTTTTAGCCCGGTCAAGTTGGGCATGAAAAAAGGCGGCCTTTTCATTGAGGATGTGTTTTTGTAATTAGCCCTTGCGGTCATAGGGAGAGCTAGATTAGAGGGGGAAGGGTGTTGTCTCCATGTACGTTCGGTCAGCCTAAGGGAGCGTCTCCCATTGTTGAGATCAGCATTAAACCAGGATTTAGCGGGGTTATTTTTTTTTAGTTTAAATTTGGCTGAGGCTTTTTGGTCCAGGACTTCGATGATGGATTTGTTGTAATGTTCGGCAAGGTCGTTTGAGTTTTGGGAGGGAGGAGTAAGCTGAAGTTGCGCTTTGATCTTAGTCTCTAGATGGCCTGGAGGAATAAGGTGAAGATTTCTGGTTAATTTCCTGTGTTTTATGCTTTTGGGGGAGGGGGAAGGCGTGGCGCTGGAGATCATGAAGAGGATAAGGTCATGGTCGGACCAGTCAATGGGTACAATGCGGGAAAGGGAAGCAAAATCTTTGCTTGTAATGATGGTGTCAAGGCGTTGCCTCTTTGGAATGTGTTGGTGAACTGCAGAGTTGTATCAAGTCATTAATATCGAGTAGCACATTGAAGAGGTTTACCGCAGAATCATCCTTTTTGTTCCAATGGAGATTAAAGTCTCCAAGGAAGATGTTTTTGGAGTTGGAAATCGAGGATTGGGTGAGGAGGTCAGACAATTCCTCCACAAAGGGGAGAGGGTCACCAGGGGGATGGCAGATAATATGTAGCTGGATAGGAGGGGAGCCCTGTACTCTAAGTCTCCTTAGTGTGACACTGGTGCCACCATCACGAAGAAGTAAATCTGCAGTATCTAACCCACAGCAAATTGTTACTTTTGCCACATTACGGCCATCCTGAATGGTTCGTGTCAGGGTGGGTCGGAGGTCTTCTGGCACAGAAGATAGTTACCTGAGTCACTGAGCCCCAAAGGGCATGAGTATACCAACCAAATATGCAGCTAGATTTGAAGGGCCTTAATTCCAGCCTGGTGGAGTAGAACAATAATTTCCCAAAGGTTTTGAGGCGCTGGGAATCTCTATCTGGTGGGGTGGTAGGGAAGGCATTTGGGTTGACCCTGCACATGGATCCTTGCACCACTAAACTTTCTGGGGCCAGGTGTTGCATTAGGGAAGCCAGGTCACCAGGGGCAGGGTGGTAGATCCTCGCTGGCTACCTTTTTACCGGCAGTCAGAACATGTTTTGCCCACGTCCCAAGAAAGGTGTCCGTGAGGGTCTCATTGAAAGGAAACAGGGGCTGAGGAGTAGTTTGTCCGGGTTGGAGGACATTGGTTAGAACATTGGTTTTTTAGGTCAAGAACATGATCAGCCCTTCGCACCACACCTGCAAAGGATACGCTTTCCTCATTAGCTGGCCCAGTTGACTGGCTAGCGCATGGTTTGGAGAAGTATCCAGTCCTCTGGCATCTTTTAGCTCACCATACCAGTTGTCTTCAATGTATGGTTGAGCAATTTCACCCCCTTTCTCATAGGGCTCTTGCTGAAGTCGAAGTGAAGTCAGCTTAGAGTCCACTATCGGTTGTGCTTCGTCATCCTGCATAGTGTTGATGCTCTGGGGCCCGGTGAGGGTTGTGGTGCCAAGATGGATGTCAGCAATGGAGTTGAAGCTAGCCCAAAATGGGTCCAGACGTTCCAGCTGGGGCCAAGGACTGACGAACCAGCAGTGTCTCAGTCAGAAGTTTTTGTGTTTCCTTAGAGTAAGAAGAATCCACTTGGCCGATTCCCGGTGGAGCTGCACCGAGAGCTATAGGAGAGATTGGCACTGGCACACCGCTATGGCCGTCACCTACCCAGCTGGACATTCGGCTATTTGTCTCATCGGTTTCTCCGCTCCGGTCTCATTCATGTGGAATCCCAGATCTCCTTGGTCTTTTTGGGTCCTGATTTTCGTGTCCTTTATTAACTACAGTCTTGAATATGCTATCATGATGTAATGAATGTGACATTTTTGTAACTTGGGAACACGCTGTTTCCATATGTAAAGCGCTAAGATACCTTCGGGTCTAGCCAGCGCTATATAAAACTTAGCAAATAAATAAAGTAAATAAATAAAGAAGATGTTCAATGCCAAACAGACAGCATAACTTTGTGGAACTTGTGGATTTCCAGTGGTACAGTCAAAGGGCTCTTGACCTTGGATCACCGGGACAAGATTCGGAATCAGCTCCAAAAGTGGAAAGTGTTCTTGAGTGAGACTGAGAGGCCAAATTAAACCCTTGGCACTTCTCAGGAGTTCAAGAGTGTCAGGAAGGAGCCGAGTCCTGCTTGGACCTCATGTGCTTCTTTTTCAACTCACTCGAGGAATTCAACATCGATGAAGATTTGCAAAGGCAACAACTTTGGGAGAGAGAAGAGGACTTTCCCTTCAACTTTGACCAGTCGAAGCGTGGAGTCTTCCACTGCTTAGTAACATACAGCTTTGCTCGTGGGCCCAAATGGCCTTCGGATTTATCAAGGTGCAGTTGATAGAAGCCTTGGAGTCGGTGTTCGACCTCAATCCAAAGACAAATTTGAGGTGATCTGTCACAGACATTTGCTTGCAAAAGTCCTTACAAGGCTTGAACACTGAGGTTAAAAGGGTTGGCATTTTCCCTTAAATATTGGTATTTAGTATGTCTAAATGTTTGGATAAGTAGTCTTATGAAGAGATGAGGGGTACTCAACATCTGTGTCTGGTGGTATGGAGAGAAAATAACTAACAGCATGCATGGAGGGAGCCGAAATGTGGTTCCACATGTCAATTTCCGTAGCGGGTGATGTCAGTGCAGAGCCGCATGACACCACCTACCGGCACATGCAGGGGTACTGCCAAAGATTTTCCTGATCAAGTCCTACTCCTGGGAAATATGCAAAATGTGTGGAATATGCGGTTAGAAGTATCCATCAGAATTACCTGTTAAACTTGATTTTTCAAATTAGCCTTCTGAATGTAATGGAAGCTGGTAGCTTAATTTTATGTGCACAGAGGGAACTTGTTGGTTTATTTGAGTGGCAAATGAATTATTCTTTGAATCAATCTCAGTTGTTTTCAATAGCTCAGGGCATATTGCAGTGTATCAGTTTGTGTCCATTGTGCTACTCTAAACAAAGACAAGCCATATACAAATCAGTATTGGTCCTGCTCCTACTGGAACTTTCATGTCTTCTCCAGTTAGGAACACAAGCAATCAGAGATCATTTATTTCTTACTAGGCTTTATAATTATGGTGCCACTTGAGCCTTATGGCACATATAGAAAGAGATCCACATCTGAGCATACCTGTCACACTTAGGGCTTTAACTGCAGCACACAGCAAAAAATAGAAAGAAAGTCTAAATTTAATTCAGCCAATGATGATCACCTGTGACGCATTTCAGTCCATTGTTGTTCCCTCTCTGTGCAACTCTAAACAGAGATCACCCATGTTCAACCCAGTCTTGGTCCTTCTCCTTCATGAGGAATCTAGTAGTAATGATTACAAAGGAAAGATTCTGCTCCATTTTTCTTGTATGGACGTTTTGTTTGTTTTTTGCAACAGATACCCTCAGTGCAATGGGTATGCCCAGACACGGGTCCCTAGAAATATAACAGCATTAGGGACAGTCTTAACCGAGTCTAAAGTGCATTTCACTAACCCTACACATGGTTAATGTATGCATTTATGCAGCCTGACACACAATGTACTGAGTGTAAATAGTATGCAGGCATCGCAGTACATGTATGGAAATGACCACACACTGAATAATGTAAACTTGTGTGTAAATGTTACATCTAACATTATATAGGTCCCAGACATTAAGCAGGGTTTCAACTTGAAGTCTTTATTTGTATATGAAAAATAAACAACATAATTAGTTGAAAATGCACATTTCATTCTAATTTAAGACATGAAATTCACGTCTACTTAAATTACAAACCATAAAAAAATTCCAGCATCTTTATGTACCAGAAACTAACGCCCGAATGTAACTACGGTTTGTGGCAGAGGAAACGAGATAGAGAAAGAATAATTTAAATCAACATAATTACGAACATCTCATCTTTGTTCCCTAATCTGTAAAAGTCTGGGGCAAGCAATAATGGGTGGGAGGGGGAGTGGTGGTGGTTGTTATGGGTCAAGCAGGGCAAAGCGAAAGCAAAAACAATGGGCAAGCATTTACACAGGAGGGGGAGAGGAAAGCAACCATGTCGGAGGGTGCAAGCAAGAACAGACAAGCAATGATGTTGGAGGTTGGGCGGGTGTTAGACCTGGCATCATTGGCATGAGTCTCCCTTCCATTTTTGACGGATTGACTCCTCTGTTTTGATCTGTTTTGCTGGATTTCTGTTTTGGGCACTGTGCCATTGCTAATCAGTGCCACAGTGCAAGTGCTCCCTATGTTAAATTAATGTACTGATTGGTTATTCCATGATTGGGTTTGTTGATTTACCTGTTAGCCCCTAGTACAGTGCACAATGTGTGCCCAGGGCTTGTAAATCAAATGATGCTGGTGGGCTTGCAGCACTGGTTGTGCCACCCACAGAAGCAGCTTGTAAAGTGTGCCTCAGGCCTGCCATTGCAAGGCCTATGTGCAGTCTAGCACTGCCATGTCGACTTGGCCAAGTGCACCCACTTGCCAGTCCCTAAACCTTCCCTGTCATATTAGACACCCCTATGGTAGGCCAAAGGGCAGGGTGCGTTGTAAGTATAAGGTAGGACATGCTCTGACGTGTGTAGCATGTTCTAATAGTGAATTACAGCCATTTTCGTTTTTCAATATTGAAGGCTACCTGTTCTCCATAGGTTAGAATGGGCAGTTAGATTATTACCTTCTTATAATCCTAACTGGCTCAGGGAACATGGTGGAAATTCAAATTTAGTATGCCTGAACTCAGAATAATAAAATACATATTTTAGTAAAGTTTATTTTAATATTCTGTGTTTGCAAATACCACTGTTAGAAAGTAGGTATTTGCTAGCCTAACTACTTGAGCCTGCCTCTGCTGGGTTGTGTATTCCTTGTCTGGGTTTGTGAGTGACAGGGCTGGGGGATTCCAGGAGACAAGCTGGGGCAGCCCAGTGGTGAATAGAGAGATCTGCATCTAGATGGGAGGGAGGAGTTGCACCTGGGACCTGAATAGGGCTGGGCCTTCCCTCTACAAAGTTGGCTCCACCACTGTGGCTTGTCTGGTGTCTCTGCACTGCATTGTGAAAGGAGAGGAGGAATCATGTCAACAGAGTGCTCCAGAGCTGTATCTTCCCTCTCCTGTGCTGGCTCCACCTCCTGTGGGGCGGCTGATGTCTCAGCCCTGCACAGTGAAAGGAAGAAGGGAGTCATGTAAACAAAGTGCTCAGGAACTGGTTTGGACTACTTTCAGAGAACAAAGGATTTTGGGGTATACGTATTGGGACCCTGATCCCAAGAAATTAGATCACTTCTGGACAAGAAACCTTTCTGCCACGGAGAAGAACCAAGGAAGCTGCAGGAGTTGTACTGTCCCTCTGCCAGTGTGCTGTTTGCTGGGTTGGCCTGCAGTAACTGCTTCATTGCCAAGGGAAAGGAGAAGGAACTTTGTAAGGACTTTCATCTACAGAATATTCTCCAAGGGCTTGAACTGTGCTTGCCTCCTGCTGAAGTCTCAGGGACAAAAGACTTCACCTCCAGCTACCCCCCTGAATTTCCTTGCTGGGAATTCTGACTCCAGTCACTTGCGTGCCGCTGGGAGCTGGAAGCGCGATGCATCAAGAAGAAGTGTGTCGCCGCCGCAGCTGAAATCATCACAACACAGGAGAAGCGAGCCTTCGTCGCATCTCCCTGGAAGCGTGTGTTCATCGAAGCTGCCTACTGTCGCCTCACCAGAGAAGCGTGACACCATTGAGAGAGTCGCCATCGCATCACCGGAGAAGCGTGTCGCAGGGCCTGTCGCGGTTCCAATGTACAGAGTCGTCGCAAGGCTGCGAGGGCGTCATCGCATCGTCATCGCATTGCCACATCAGGCGCCATCTTGCGCACGGCAACGGGCCCGCAAGCCGAGAATCTACGCATCACCTCCGCACCGGTAAGGCTCACGACGAGTCCTCTACTCTGCGCAACCATTGAGGAAGGACGCAACCGTTCCCCCGGGTCACGGAACCAACGCATCTCCCAATTTGCAAGCCTTTCGTTCGCTTTGCATTATGCATCCAGGTAATTTGTTGAGAAGTTTGTCGCATTTACCAACATCTTGAACTAAGAGACTTTAATCATCTTTTAAGTAATCTTAAGTGTGGTATTGTGGATTTTTGTCATTTGTGGTCTTGTGTTTGAGTCTATGTAAAGAATACTTATTTTTATAAAAACCTGTGTTGTGTCCACCTGTAGTGTTTTCACTGTGTTACTGTGTATATCAATAAATGCTTAACACACTGCCTCAGAGATTAGCCTGTCTGCTCGTACCAAGCTACCAAGGGGGTGAAGCAGGGGTTATTAAGGAGTGTAATCCCCTTATCCTGACTTAGAAGTAAGGGTACCTATTTGGACAAAGGTGATAACCATTGCCAACTAGAGACCCCCAGATCTAACAGCGGGGAAAGAAGAAACAACAAAGGTTAATGAAGGAATAAAAAGTACCTCAATCCCAGGGTGAACAGCTGAAGACTCTAATCAAAAAGAAGCAATTGGTACTACTTGGTCCATGCTCCATGGAAGGGAGAAACGAAGGAAGAGAAAGTGACACAGCAAGCGATTTCAACCGACACTGAGACAGCACAAGCGATGTCTTAAGTGAAACCAAATTGGGGGGAGTTGGGGTGAGAGTATATTGAATTCTACAATTAAGTTTCTTCCTACCTATTGCTCTGGGTCAAAGTCTAATGCTGTACAATATTTCCTGGTCCTCAAACAGCACCAGCGCACATTTTATGCATTACCCGGCACACATTAAATACTGCAGACAACTTAGGATACATAGCAAGTTACCTAGTATAAGTCTGCAGCACAAACAAAGAGTAAATGCACAAGTATGGGACGTTTTACAAAGGAGGGTTTTGGCAGCGGAGGTTTAAAAACGTGGCCTGATTTGTAAAGTAAATTTCCCGTCCAGATGTGTTATCCTAATTAAGTATGATATTGATGATAGATTGTCTGTATGTAATGAACTTCCCTTATCCTTTGCAAGCAAAATTGGATTTTTACCCTGCACGCATATCAGATGATTCAATTGATGCACGCTAACCAGTGCTTAATTTGAGCCGGTGGGGGCCGCCGGAATTCATTTTTGGGGACTGACACTTATTTTTCCTCTTCAGATATTTCTCTAGAGAAAGAGAGGAAAAAATGAACAATGATGAAAGACATAGGAAGAGAAAGACAGAAAAACCGTCACCAGGGAGAAAGCAGGAGCCCGCAAGAGTGAGCTAATGGGACAGGGAATCTCTGGCAGTGGTATAAAGAGGTTTGCGGTGGATTTTAAGACACACACTTCCTTGGTATTCAGCACACTGACTTTTAATAGCACCTGTGGACTTTTGAGCAGAGATTTGGTCACCAGCAGTAATTATTTTACAGGTTAAGCACTGACGCTAAGTGTGACATTCTTCACCACAGACCTCAATATCTTTATAACAGTCATTTTAGTCAAATTATTAACTTTGAAAGGACCAAAGCACACATTTAACAAAAAGTAAGAGTACTTTGGTGTTGGAGTGTCATGTTAAACAAATGGATGGGCTAAAAAGAATGATTAAAAAGATAAACACAAATTTCCATTTTTCTTTAAGCATACAGTAATCATATTTCAGTTACTTTAAAATAGGCTAATTTATCATATTTCATGACAGGAACAAGCACCCTGTGGCTTAATTACAGTTATTGCTGCAATGCCTCTAGAGATAATTTTTCTACAGATGGATAAAATCATAGTCTTACGCACAACTAACCATAAAGCAAACACCACGGGTTGAGTGACAAAAGCATGTGACTAGCGAAAAGGATTTTGCATGCTCACT
The DNA here is from genome assembly GCF_964261635.1 of Lissotriton helveticus. Classification (NCBI taxonomy): domain Eukaryota; kingdom Metazoa; phylum Chordata; class Amphibia; order Caudata; family Salamandridae; genus Lissotriton; species Lissotriton helveticus. Next base: position 1,119,112,455 of record NC_136063.1, on the reverse strand, counting down.
TAATTATATGTGTGCCTCCTGAGGACCATATACTATAAGATTCATTCGTTTATGTATTTTATTCACACTGAGCTGTGACAAATGCTACTTTCCTAGCCCTATGTATGTGCAATGTATACATACCTTAAAGTGGACCATTTATGCATATTCCAAAGGTTATGAAATCTTCTTTCCACAACCACCAAGTCATTTTTTTCTCATATATGGTACAGCTTTCTCATGCATATTTTTCAATCACTGAAGTGGTTGGTGCTTTCCTCCCACTCTAGGCTTATGTCTATTCGGGTGAAAGGACATTACCTCTATGATCAATTCCCTGTTCAGTTCCTCTCATTAGGAAATGAGGCATTCATGCCTCCACAGACCCATTGAAACAAGCTCCAGCAAATGTAAAACACAAAACACCAACACATGCCCCTCTTCTCTCCCCTAGAATTTATGGCTTTCGCATACCACCTTCACAGACTACACACAGCTGAGTGCAGGGCACAGTGTGCATCAATTCATCTGCAGCCCTTCAGCTTCTGAAGAGCTTGAGCTGCTGTTGACCAGGAAATGCAGGTGCAGCATAAACTGCTTTGCTCAGAGGGTCGTCTGCATATGGGGTAAAATTGTTATGCTTTCAGTTTACAGTCTTTTCCCACTGCTGTAATGATTTACGTTAAATGGGAGGCTTTTATTATCCTCCACGTTTTTATTGATGTTTCTATGACAGAGGATGTAATTGTTTTTACAAAGCTTGCAGGCAGTCAGCAGTATTTAGTTGGCCTTCAATGCGTTCTCCTGTCGCCCTGCATGGTTTGCCACTGGGAACTATGGGTCAGCGCATCATTAAAAAGACGGCTTTTGATCTTGAAGGAATGTTGAGGCGAATGTGCAACTCTTGCTACCGTGTCTTCTCAACATCACATATGGTGCAGTAGAAACGCAATCACGCTTATCTTTCATTTTTGACTCACCTTAAGAGGGTGACTCTTTGATTATTAGGGTATCAGTTTGCTTATGTTAGCTTGAGGGGCAGCCAACTTTTCCCTCTTAAAAAAGTGGGACGTGGAAGGGGGTCACAAATGTATAGAGGTCTCCGACTGGTCAAATATGTCTATCCCTTTTTATTTTTCACATACACAGTGAAATCTATTGTATTTAATATAAATCTCAATAGGGGCTTACATCCGCCCTTGCTTTTCATTGGTTCCGGTGCTTGCCAATTACTTTTCCTCCGCTTTTATTGAGTGTAATATACTATTTTCTGTTGTTCATCAACTGTGTTTCTGTTATCAGTGTCCCGTGACCCAAGTACTTTTTTCATCTGCTTCAGTGGAACTTCTTTTAAGCGTGTCAGCACCTCTGCGTGCCTTGTGGGAAGCCAACGCCCTGATTGCAACGGTGACTCACCAGTCCTCCGTGGCGAAGCAGAGACCCACTCTAGTGCCCCCTTTTGTTTACAAACGGAGCAGCTCACTCACCAGTCTCCCCGGGGCCGAAGCAGGAACTCATTCTACTGCTCACTTTTGATACGTCTCAGCAACTGTCAATGGTTTCAATTCAAGTAGTGGAAATAAGGTTTGCATTTTTGCATGTATGTGTATTTCCATAACAAATGTATTTTCTAAACAGTCACTTCAGTAAAATGTATAGACTATTTATACATAATTAATTAGGCAATAATTATCTTTGAGTGGTGAAAGTGTGAGACACTAAATAACGTGTAAAAGATAAATAAACACACAGATGGAATACTTGTCCATTGTTTATGTTAATGTCAATACAGAGTGTCAGGAGCTTCAGCTGTGACCCGGAAGTAAATACTGTGCAGCTGGTCTACTCTCTTTTCCATTTTGCTCTCTGCAGTGGTGTGCTTCTAAGCAGTCCCTGAAGCTGCAGCGCCATGAGTGTCCCAGTTTTTATCAATGGGAGTCTAGCATCACTCTGAGGAGAACAAGCTTCAACTTGGTGGGTTTTTGTGAGCTGCAGTGACATAAACTATAAGTAATTTTGTTTTTCATTTCTTTTACCGTTGTATTTCACGCTTACTAAGGCACCTGGTCTTGAGATTCAGTTGCCTGCTAAAGGGACAATGTTAACTAAAGTCAGCTCGTGTAGGATTGGCGTCCGGTGACCCATGTGAGAAGTCAGCCTGGCATATGATGTCCACTAGTTCTAGTGTGCACCTTGCACCAGTCTAATCGACCCTTATTGATGGTGGTTGTAAAGTCAACCTTATAGAAAGCTATCCTAGTGGTATCATGGACCAGCAGTCATCAGGCTAAGACTTCAGAGAGCGTATTAAGCAAGTTGTTTTACCAATTATAATCCCTTGAGTACCAAATGAAAGGACACCACACAAGGTATATATCAAATATATATGTATTTATTCTAAACACAATCCCTCTGCACTCTTTATGAGATCAGAGGTAAAAGTATAATACAAGTTACTTAATTAATATACGATAAGTTGCACAGTATACGTTAGGCCCTAGAGGCTTCACAAGCCATATACTAAAATAGTGGTATAAGAACCACGAGAGAATTAGAAAGCAGTCCTGGGGCTTGTGGAATCGCTGGGGCTACTCTAAACAACCAAAGGTTAGGAAGTAGGAGGCCCACGGGAGACGCGTGCAGTGTCTAAACACAGCCGAGGGTTACCATTGACTTTCTATGGAAAACAAAGAAGTTACAAATTTACATTTTAAGGACACTTCCGGATGGACTACGATGGAACCCTTTCAAATTAGGACACTTCGAGAGTCAAGAACCACGGGAGCACCGGAGTACTTGTGTTACCTCACCCAGGGAAGCCGGGTGCATAGGTGTCTTTTCGTGTCGGTTTCGTCGTCATTTTCAATGGAGAGCTGCAAAGAAGTGCTGCAGGCGACCAGAGGAAAAGTGTCCGGGGGGATCTAAGGGTGGATCGAAGATCTGTAGAACCTGAAAGCAGAAGCGACAGAGTCTGGGTCACTTGCCAGTGACCAGGGCGGCGATAGAAAGATCCCACCAGATGTCGGGGGATTTCAGCTGAAGATGTGAAGTTTGTCTCTTCAGCCACGAGGACCAGGAGGCGCCGACGACTACCAGGAGCTGGATTCGAGATGTCCCACAAAGGATCTAGTTGACTGCGGTGTCGGTATCCAGACTGGACCCAACAAGCCTTGGCAAACGCAACCCACGCAGGATGTCGAGATTGGCATCGGTGCAGACCAGCAAGGTCTGAGGAACTTCTCCTTTGTAGGAAAGTTGGAGCTAGCCTGGAGCAACCAGGAAAGCAAGTTAGATTCAAAAGAAAGTCTTTGGGGGGCTCACTAGCCAACGGACTAGTAACCGCTTAGACGCGTCGAGCTGAAATGCAAAAGCGGGGCCCACGTGTCACTCGTGGAGTGGGGGCCTCTGAGCTTCAGTGCAAATGGTGCTCGGGTCTGGGGCTTCAAGCACCCCAATGTACAACTTTAGTTACCTCGTGAAGTGAGTGCAGCTTGCAAAATGCAGGATGTCCAGGAGTTCCGGTCCCACGTCTCTCGTGTCCGCCACAGGTCTCAGCTTTGCTGTGAGCGAAGGTCGGGGTCAGAGATGTCTGGAAGTCCTTGTCCTGTGTCACAGATTCTTCAGGATCCGGAGGGAGCCTCGAAAATGCAGACCGTCCAAGTTGCTGTTGGTGCCTGTTTGAACAGGGTGGTCACTCCTTGACCACAAGGGAGATGTCTTCCATCTTCCAGTCGAAATGGAATGTCGAAGGTTCAGGATCTATGTTTCAAAGTTTCGTCCAGGGTAATCTAAACTCCTAGTGACTGGGTTCCTATACTTATACTAAATTTAGGGGCTGGACTACCCTTAAGGTCCCTCCTATGGGTGGACTTGGGAAGGGGATGGTTACACCCCTTTCCCTTTGTCCAGTTTTGCGCCAGAGCTGGGGCAGAGTGCCCAGCAACCGGTTTGAACTGGGAAATGCATGGAGCACCTAGTGTGCCCCAGGCAGTGTCTGGAAAGCATTCACTGAATGCAGCCCTCCGTGCCCCAATACACAAAAGCCTGTCTGGGGAGGTGCCAGCACCTCCTTGGACAGATAACCTATTGTCCAGGCCTCCCCTGCCGGAGTTTCGTCCAGCAACAGGAGGTCAGACTCGTGTCTGTGGCAGCAGCATCCATTTTGTGATGCTGAGTCTCTGTCTACATGTCTTCCCCCTCTAGAATGGGTGAAATGCTACCCTGCCGCCAGGACTGGCAGGGGGGTTAATATTCCAAAGTGTTTGACACCTTACACGACATGTGTTGATAAAGCCAAACCAAAGTTAGCATTAACCGCGAGGATTATAATGCACTTAAGAGTATATGGTATGGCTATATCATAGAACAGCTATAAGGAGATGGTTCCGAAAGCTGCAGAGGGGCTCAGCTCATGCTAGGGCACCCTCTCACATAAAATCAAGCACTCTGCCTCAAGGATTGTTAAGGCCTGCCATAGTAGTGACTTATAGGTGTATATGTCTCTATATGGATATATAGATAGGTATACTATATCTAAGGAAGAGGTGATTACACCACCTTACCCAGGCTGTGTGAACAGACCTGTGGTGTCAGTTTGGAAGGCACACCAGGGGTGGTACAATACATGCTGCAGCCCCTGGTAGGCCTAGAGTGCACCTATGCCCTGGGTACCTATGGTACACTATACAGGGGCTCACAAGGGTGACCCAGTAACCAATCTGGTATGTACCTAAAGTACATGGTATCAATTTAGAGAGAGAACAGCTGGGCTGTGGGCCTGATTAGAAGGTCCACAGCCACACTAAAGTCGAAAAACCAGAGAATCACAGCAAAAAGTGGGGGTAACCATAGGAAGCAGACCCTACTCTACCACACAACCCCTCCCCCAATGCAGGGGCATTAAACTAACCTTGACCAGTTGAGTCTTCATGTTCTAAGTGGAAATATCTGGAGAGTCCATCTGCATTGGCATGGTTACTCCCAGGTCTATGTTCCACTGTAAAGTCCATCCCCTGTAGGGAAATGGGCCACCTGAGCAATTTGGGATTTTCACCCTTCATCTGTTTTAGCCACAAGAGGGGCGTATGGTCTGTCTGAACTTTAAAGTGAGTACCAAACAAGTATGGCCTCAGCTTCTTCAGGGCCCAAACCACAGCAAAGGCCTCCCTCTCAATAGCTGACCAATATTTTTCTCTAGGGGTCAGCCTTCTGCTAATAAAAGCTACTGGCTGGTCTTGACCATCTTTATTCATTTGTGATAGCACAGCCCCTACCCCCAACTCAGAAGCATCAGTTTGAACAATGAATTGAATTCTTTGGAGTAGTCTGGACTTTGCAGAATTGGTGCAGTGCACATGGCCTGCTTCAATGCCTTTTGACAGCTGACTGTCTACTGAACTTTCTTAGGCATTTTCTTGGAAGCTAAGTCATTAAGGGGTGTCACTATGGAACCATACCCCTTGACAAATTTCCTGTAAGACCCAGTCAGGCCCAAGAAAGCTCTGACCTGAGTCTGGGTGGTTGGAGCAGTCCAGTCCAATATGGTCTGGAGCTTGGTCTGCAATGGTTGAACCTGGCCTCGACCTACAAGGTGGCCCAGGTATACAACCTGACTCTGCCCTATCTGGCACTTGGTAGCCTTGATAGTTAGGCCTGCCTTTTGAAGGGCCTCCAAAACATTTTCAGGTGGATCAGGTGATCTTCCCAGGTGGAGCTAAAGACAGCAATATGATCTAGATAAGCTGCAGAGTAGTCATCCAGGCCTGAGAGGACTTGGTTCACCAACCTTTGAAATGTGGCAGGTGCATTTTTCAGAGCAAATGGCATTAACACAAACTGATTATGTCCACTAGGGGTTGAAAATGCTGCCTTTGGCTTTGCATCATCAGCTAGCCTGATCTGCCAGTAGCCAGCGGTCAAATGTGCTCAAAAACTTGGCAGATGACAATCTGTCTATGAGCTCTTCTGCCCTGGGTATTGGATGGGCATCTGTCCTAGTGACAGCATTGAGCCCTATGTAGTCCACGCTAAACCTCATCTCTCTCTTACCATCTTGGGTGTGAGGTTTAGGCACAAGGACTACTGGACTGGCCCAAGGGCTCTCTGAGGGTTCAATAACTCCCAATTCCAACATCTTTTGGGACCTCTGCCCTGATACAGTCCCTGACATGATCAGATTGCCTGTAAATCTTACTTTTAACAGGCAGACTGTCCCCAGTGTCCACTTCATGAGTGCACAAGGTAGTCTGACTTGGAGTCAGAGAAAACATATGTCTGTAGGCCTGCAGAACTTGTCTGCAGTCCTGCTGCTGTTGGTCAGTGAGGCTGCCTGCCAAGGCTACACCATCAACTGAACCATCATCTGGGTTCTGAGAGAGCAGGTCTGGGAGAGGGTCACTCTCTTCCTCCTGTCCTTCATCAGTAGCCATGAGCAAGCCCATGTCAGCCCTGTCGACACATGGTTTCAGTCAGTTGACATGGAACACCCTGTGGGCGCTCCTGGGAGTTCCAAGATCAACCAAATAGGTTACCTCTCCCTTCTGCTCAACAATAGTGTGGGGTCAACACCCACACTTTCTGTCCTGGCTGGTAAACAGTCAGCACAGCCTTTTGGTCATCCCAGGCCTTTTGCAATTCCTGACTTGCCTCAAGGTTTTTGGATGCCTTTTTCATGTACTCTGCCATCCGGGAGCAGAGACCAAGTACATAGTCCACAATGTCTTGCTTGGGAAGTTTGAGAGGTAACTCCCATCCTTCCTTCACCAGACAAAGGGGTCCTCTTACAGGATGCCCCAACAAAAGTTCAAAAGGGCTGTAGCCAACCCCCTTCTGTGGGACTTCTCTATAAGCAAACAAAAGGCAGGGCAGCAGGATGCCCCATCTCCGCCTTAGCTTTTCAGGGAGACCCTTAATCATGCCCTTTAAGGTCTTGTTGAATCTTTCAACTAGACCATTGCATTGTGGGTGACAGGGTGTGGTGAACTTGTAGTTCACTCCAACACTCCTTCCACATTGCAGTCAGGTATCCAGACATGAAGTTTGCACCTCTGTCTGAGACAACCTCCTTAGGGAAACCCACTCTTGAGGAAACTCCCCGGAGGGCTCTTGCCACAACAGGTGCTGTTGTGGTCCTAAGGGGAATATCTTATGGGTATCTGGTGGCATGATCCACTACCACCAGAATAAACCTGTGGCCAGAGGCTGTTTGGGGATCCATTGGTCGAACAATGTCAATCTCTACACGTTCAAAGGGAACCCCCACCACAGGTAGTGGTATAAGGGGGGGCTTTGTAGTGCCACCTGATTTGCCACTGACTTGGCAGGTAACACAGGAGCGACAAAACTCCTTGGTGTCTTCTGACATGTGAGGCCAGTGAAAGTGAGGGACAAGCCTGTCCCAAGTCTTGTTCTGGCCAAGATGTCCTGCAAGGGGAATATCATGGGCTAGCGTTAGAAGGAAGCCCCTGAATGACAAAGGTATGACCAACCTCCTGGAAGCACCAGGCTTTGGGGCCTCTAGCCTCTGAATACAGGAGCCCTTTATCACAGTAAACCTTATGGGTCCCACTAGCATTCCCTGCAGCCTCAGTAGCAGCTTGCTGTCTGAGGGATTCAAGAGAAGGGCAGTCCAACTGCGCCTGCCTCAGATCTGCCCTGGAAGGTCCCCCTGTCTCAAGAAACTCAACCTGATCAGGCTCAAGCTCTTCTAGGACAGATCCTTCCTGGGTCTCACAGTCAGCTTCCTGAGAAGGCTGATCCTCTTCCCGAGGCCGGGGGAAGCCACTGCCTTAACCCTACTGCTTCTCCTCCTGGTAGGCAACTGGTCCATTATTCCAGAATCCAGTGCCTGTTCAGTGTTTCAATTTTTGACCTGTGACCTAGTCACAGCAAGCACATGTGCTGAGATGCCTAGCATTTCTGCATGTGTCCTATACTTCACTTAAGACCAGGCCGAAGTCTCTAGGTAATTGCCAAGCAACCATTCTACAGGGAGGTCTGAGCTAACAACAACCTTCTTGAGGCCAGTTACCCCTCCCAAGGAGAAATTAACAACTGCCATACTGTGTGTGGCAGTGACATTGCTAGCATTGGTCACTAGGTAATTTTCACCTAGTATGATCTGTTCAGGGTCCACAAAGCTGGGTGTCACCATTGTGGCACTAGCACATGTGTCCCCGTAGGCCTGGGTCACTTTATCATTAATTAAAGGAGTATGTCTGTACTGTTCCAAGTTATTGGGACTCACAGTAGAGGACATGGCTGTGTCCCCATCACAGATCAAAACAGCTTGAGTTGGTATTCTGACTAGGCCAGAATCCATCTCAGTTCCCAGGGTTAACCCTACTACACCCTTCTGTTGAGAACCACCACTTGGCGCTGAACTAGGGGGAACAGTTGCCTTAGGGGCAATGGTGGCTGGAGCTGTCCCCTTTCTTGTTACAATCACTGGTCCAATGAGTATTATTCTTACATACTTTGCACCAGGGTTTCTTTTGGCCTTCTTTCTTCTTAGATTTTTGGGAACCCCACCATTAGAAGCTTTTTGGGGACCTTGAGAAGACTTCTGGTCTTTTGCTTTCTCCCCACCCTTTTGGTCTTGCTTCTTCTGATCACCACCTTGGTTCTGTACCTTCTGCTTCACCCTGGTTCTGACCCATTTGTCTGCCTTCTTACCCAATTCTTGGAGAGAGGTCAAATCAGAGTCAACCAGGTGTTGATGCAATAGCTGGTTCTGACAGTTATTAAGAATGTGTTCTCTCATTATAAGGTTATACAATCCTGTATAGTCATTTACTTTACTGCCCAGTAACCAACCTTCCAGAGCCTTAGCAGCACAATCTACAAAATCTGTCCAGTCCCGAGTCTGTGTCTTCTGGGTATCTCTGAACAGCAACCTGTACTGCTCAGTGGTTAGGCCAAATCCATCTATCAGAGCACTCTTCAGGACATGGTAGTTGTCAGCATCCTCTTCTCAAACAGTGAGGAGCTTGTCTCTTCCTTTGTCTGCAAAGGAGAGCCACAAGATTGCTGCCCACTGACTTTGGGGTACCTGCTGTACTTTGCAGGCCTCTCCAAAGCAGTTATCCAGTTCTGGATGTCATCCCCAATCTGATAGGGAGGGACAATCTTGTTCAGGTTTCTGATGTTTAGGCTGATGTTATGTAATATGCCACTAATTTTACCCTCAAATGTGATATTTGTATATGCTCAATGCACTTTATGGGTCACTCCCTCGAGAGGGCGGGACTTTTTTCCCTTTGCTACCTCTTTACCTTTGGGGTTATCACGCTAATATATGTAAACTGTCAGTGCTGTTCCGTTTTCATGTTTTTTTTTCCAGTTTTTATTCTGTGATTTTATGATAATGAGTATACAAATGACATATTATTGCACTTTTGTGGCAGAACCTGCCGAAATAAAGTATTTTTGAGTTTGAGTTTCTATGGTCATGAGACCTTTCCCTACCACTATGGATATTGCTGCCACCAGTGGGCTCTAGCCCACACAATTTCTTCTCTCTTTCAAGAGCTAGGGTCTCTTTGGCCAGGGCAATTTCTTGTCGCCTGATCCTAAGTTTGACTTCTTTCATTCTAGCTTTGAGCTAGAGCTAGAGCATTTTCTAGCTCTACATTTTGAGGATGCTAACTGTACTGAGGCACAATCCGTAATAACCTCTCTGAAAGCCCTGATGCTTAGACTATCTGATGGAAGGCCAACTCATCAAGCGGGACATCTTCTTGATCCTATCTTTTCTAATTGGGATGATATTAAAGTATCCCCCCCTATCAGGATTTTATGGTCTGACCATTACCTCATTCCATTTAGTGCGCTGGGCTTGATTAGAGGGGAGAAACCGAAGCGTCCACCTCCACCTAGACGCAGGAATTGGAGGAAATTCAGCCATGAGACATTTGATTCTGCCCTTAACCTGGCAATCCCTCCGCTTAGTCAGACTCTTATGGGAGCTTGGAAGGATTATTTTTGGGTAACTAAGGCCCTGGATAGGGTGGCCCCTTGGACCCAAAAAGCCCCTGCACGCGGATCTAGGTCAGCCCCTTGGTACAATGAGGAGCTGTGTGCAGCTAAGGCTAAATGTAAGGTCCTAGAACGCCGGTGGAGGAAAGATTATGATTCTGCTCACCTTGAGGGCGTACCATAGCCTGATTAGAAAGGCGAAAAGGGATCACATTAAAGAGAGGATTGAAAATGTGGATAACTCATCCAAAGAGCTCTTTTTAATTTATAAGGAGTGAACATCTCTTACAGCGACTATGACCGAAGACCCTCCCTCCACCGAGATTTGTGAAAACATAGCGGACCACTTTGTGAGTAAAGAGGAGAAGATCTATGAATCTTTTCTACAGAGCCCTACAGTAGTTACCCCGGCTAGGGTGACCTGCTATGGACCCATGAAAAATAGCGCTCTCGAGGAATTCATGGTTCCTCCGCGGGAGGAGCTGATAAAAATTATCTTGGATATCCACTCTGGATCTCCAATGGATGTTGCCCCTGTTAAGATCCTCAGAAGCCATCTACCTCTCCTGAGTTACCATATAAGCAATTTGGCCACTCTGTCATTTCGAGAAAGCCGGGTGCCTGAGGAATGGAAGCTGGCTCAGGTTGTTCCCATAAAAAAAAAGGCCAACCTGAGTATGACTCAGTTAGATAATCTTCGTCCTATTTCCCTCCTACCTTTTTGTGCCAAGGTAGTGGAGAAATTGGCTAATAATCAACTGGTTGGCTTTGTGGAGGACAACCATCTTCTGCACTCCTCCCAATCGGGTTTCAGGGCGAAGTATTCTACTGAGACTGCCCTCCTTTTCTCCACAGAACTGCTTCGCCGCAAAGCTGATGATGGTCACACTGCCGCTCTGATATTATTGGACTTGAGCGCGGCTTTTGATACCGTATCGCACTCGGGGCTCCTTGCACGCTTGAGTGAGATGGGGATAGCCGGCCAAGCCTATGAATGGATGAGCTCTTTTTTAGTTGATAGGAAATTCCAAGTCCACTGCCCCCCGTATAAATCCAATCCCAGGTCTCTTAGACAAGGGGTTCCTCAGGGCTCCATATTGAGTCCTACGTTGTTTAATCTCTATATGGAGCCCCTTGCAAGGATGGTGGAATCCTATGGGGTGGATATTGTCTCGTATGCAGATGATACCCAACTGGTGATCACTCTATCTCGTAACCCAGTTGTGGCAGCAGAGAACTTCTCCTCCTATCTTGTGGCACTGGCTGGCTGGATGAAGAATAACTGTCTTCGCCTCAATGGTAATAAGACAGAACTTTTGGTAATCGGCCCGCCTCCTTCCGTCTGGACCTCAGCCTGGTGGCCAGCCGATTTGGGTACTATGCCCATTCCATCAGATACGGTGAAAAATCTGGGTGTACTTTTAGATTCTAACCTCTCTTATTCTCAACACGTGGGGATTGTAGCCGGGAAATGCTATGGCACACTAAGGGTCCTCCGTAAGCTCTTAGATCTTCTCCCCATTAAAGCAAGGAAAACCCTAGTGCATGCCTTAGTCACTCCACATCTCGATTATGGGAACTCATTGCTCTGTGGTCTTAGCAAAAAGGGCCTGAACCAACTCCAATGTGTCCAGAATGCGGAGGCGGCTAGGTTAGTTTTGAAACTACCTAGGAAGTCATCTGGAAAGCGTGCTCTTCAAATCTTGCACTGGCTTCCCACGCAGGAACGCATACGGTTTAAAACCTTGTGCATTACCCACCGCATCGCACATGGCAGTGGCCCTACCTACCTCCAGAGTATGATGACCATATATCGTCCCAAACGGTTGTTGAGATCCATGGGCAGCATGTAGATGGTGGTCCCTCGAATCCGAAGAGCACGGATGGGAGGACGATCCTTTAGGTTCCTAGCTAGCAAATACTGGAATGAACTTCCACTTTAACTCCGGATGGAACCTTCGGAATCGCGCTTTAGGCTGAAATTGAAAACACATTTGTTCCCCAAGATCTAGTTGTATTTGGTGCCTCTTGTTCTTTCCTCCCTGTTTTGGTGGGCCTGCTCTGGAGTTCTGTTGGAATGCATTCACAGCGCGGGGACGCACTGTTTTCCTGTGTAACCATGCGCTTAATAAATGTTTTTATTATTATTATTATTTAGCTTTGTGCTCTCTTCTCTAAGGGGAAGTAATTCTCCTTTGAGCAGAGGCAGAGGACCCTACTGATGAGTCAGAATGTCCAGATTCATCTGAAAACAATCTGCTTCTTCTGGGCACATCATTAGGCCTACGTGGAGGGATAGAGGGAGGCCTTCTTGGACCCTCTCCACCCTCAGGTAGTCCCGAGTTTCCCAGGTTAGGTTCATCAACCTCATCCTGGTCTGCATCCTCATAATCAGCATCATTATCCTGGGTGGGATTCCCACTAGGATCTTCTTCTGATGAGGGAGGGCCCCCCTTCCCTGCTACCCTGTGCATCTGGGTCTGATGCTTTTTCCAAGTCATCTGCCACTAAAGATTTATTAGGTGCTGGGTGGTTGGACTCAGTTGTGTGCACTTGGCTGACATCTTCCAGAGAGGCACTACCTCCTGCTCTTAAAGACATGACTAGTGTGGTGTGGTGTGTGCACCTACCTACACTACTTGTTTTCCTACTAGAAGCTCTCTAGGAATTGTAGTCAGGGTGTGCTAAGCCCTTACCACCTACAACTGCTAAGTTCAGTAGAACTTATGTATACAAGACTTGATTCATATGTACCTACATGTACCTTGATGTGATCTTTCAAATGATATTCTCAAGATTATTTGGTAAAACAATGCAAGCTCTTATCCCATCCGCAGCACACCAATGTGAGAAGTTAGCCTGGCATATGATGTCCACTAGTTCTAGTGGGCACCTTGCACCAGGCTAATCGACCCTTATTGATGGTGGTTGTAAAGTCAACCTTATAGAAAGCTATCCTAGTGGTATCATGGACCAGCAGTCATCAGGCTAAGACTTCAGAGAGCGTATTAAGCAAGTTGTTTTACCAATTATAATCCCTTGAGTACCAAATGAAAGGACACCACACAAGGTATATATCAAAAATATGTATTTATTCTAAACACAACCCCTCTGGCACTCTTTATGAGGTCAGAGGTAAAAGTACAATACAAGTTACTCAATTAATATACGATAAGTTGCACAGTATGCGTTATGCCCTAGGGGCCTCACAAACCATATACTAAAATAGTGGTATAAGAACCACGAGAGAATTAGAAAGCAGGCCTGGGGCCTGTGGAATCGCTGGGGCTACTCTAAACAACTAAAGGTTAGGAAGTAGGAGGGCCACGGGAGACGCGTGCAGTGTCTAAACACTGCCACGGGTTACTATTGACTTTCTATGGGAAAGGAAGAAGTTACATATTTACAATTTAAGAACACTTCCTGATAGACTACGATGGAACCCTTTTAAACTAGGACACTTCGAGAGTCAAGACCCAAGGGAGCACCGGCGTACTTGTGTTACCTCACCCGGGAAGCCGGGTGCATAGGTGTTTTTTCGTGTCGGGTTTCGTCGTTTTCAATGGAGAGCTGCAAAGAAGTGCTGCAGGCGACCAGAGGAAAAGTGTCCGGGTGGATCCAAGGGTGGATCGAAGATCTGTAGAACCTGAAAGCAGAAGGGACAGAGTCTGGGTCACTTGCCAGTGACCAGGGCGGCGATAGAAAGATGCCACCAGATGTTGAGTGATTTCAGCTGAAGATGTGAAGTTTGTCTCTTCAGCCACGAGGACCAGGAGGTGTCGAAGACGACCAGGAGCTGGATTCGAGCTGTCCCACGAAGGATCTAGTTGACTGCGGTGTCTGTATCCTAACTGGATCAAACAAGCCTGGCAAACGCAACCCACGCAGGATGTCGAGATTGGCTTCGGTGCAGACCAGCAAGGTCTGAGGAACTTCTCCTTTGTTTAACTTTAACCGGCAAAGTGACACGCAACCAGCGCAAGTAGGTTCTTCAGAATGCGCTCCAATATAGAATCAGCATGAGCAGTACCAGTGCTGCCTCACACTGTTAAAAGCAAAGAACGAGGCCCAAGCTCAGTATAAAGCCTGGCGTACTTTAGTGTGATTCAGTACTCTTCCTACTTCACAACCCTACATCCTGTGGTGTGCTCTGGGATCTCTGCTGACTTTCTCCTGGAATTTCTTCATGTGCTGCTTGCTTAAATTAAGGTCCTGGTATTGCTTGTTTTTACAACACAGTTCCCTAGGATTCAGACACTGTAAAATGTACACAATTAAAGTACCAAGGAAGGGTGTATTCTAGCCCACCTTTTATCACTCATGTTATCACATTGTGTACAAAGCACTTTAGTCCTGTGCATCTTTTTGTTCGGAGCCACAAACTGCAATAAAAAATTATACTGTGTTTAAATATACCCTAAACCCCATGGAAACTGTCCAGTAGGAGGGAATGGACCAGCTATCAATCACTCCATGGTTCAGCCCTATCGGGCTAATAGGCGGCTGCACTCAGATGAACTGCATCTGGCCGTTGTACCCAAGATTAAGAAGGAGAGAAGTGATGGTCGGCTTTTTGCCTACAATGCCACAAAACTATGGAACTCCCTTCCTTTGCACTTAAGAAAGGAACCCAACCATCAGGCCTTTCGTAAACCGCTAAAAACGTGGCTCTTCCCCATAATGACTCCCCTGTTGCTTTAGTTTTTTAATCGCTTAGCGATGGGATGCCTCGGGTAGCTACGCGCTCAATAAATGCTACTTCATTCATTCATTCATTGTCATTTAGCAGCAGTGCATGTACGTGGAAATAACAAGCATGGTCATCATTTGTGTCAGGTGATGCCACCATGAAAGGGGTACAGGCGAGTGGTACGTGCTAGGGTACCGTAAAGTGCCGATCTCTAAAGCTGGACTTGTTTCTTTTTTTAAGTCGGAGCAGATCACACAGCTGATAGTTCCTTTTGAAATGTTTATGATCTGTTAATTTGAAATCTTTATGTTACACTCTAGTCTAATACGTTTGGACCTTTAGTTAATAATACTTACATTTCCAGGGTGGCAATAAGACTGTTTCCTACTTACAACCACTTGGTACGTACTGTAGTAGATATCTGTGCCACTCTCTGAGAACTTGCGAAGTACAATAGGTCAGAGTTCCATTTAACGAAACCACGCTAGAGTCAGGACTTCACTTGAATCCTGGTGTCAAAAAGAAGTGTACTCAGCCAGTGGGTCTGAGACTGCTAGAAGTGGACTCAGGCATTTATGTGTACACTGCACCAGTCTTGTAGAGTAACACCCAACTAATGCTCTTGAACTGTGAAAGTAGGCGACATGGTCATGACTAACAGACTGGTGACAGCACCGTGTGCTAAGAAGCTGGAGAATAGGTGTATTTCAACATAATTTTCCCACCAATAACCTGTGTGTCATATAATCACTGAAGTGATAATTCAGCATGTGAATGTTTCTATTTTTTTTAATGAAATCATTGAGACCAAAGATGACTCGGTCACAAATAATCACTGAGGGCCTAATTCAGTATGTGAAGTCTGATAAATAAATCAATGAGACCAAAGACCAAAGGGACACGCGTATTACTTGAAGCCAGCACTGAAATTGACTAAGTCTTGGGGTTAGCCTTTACTTAAGCATTAATTTTAGCCACATTGCTCTAAAACTGCTTTTATTTCTTCCATGTTCAAATTGAGTGTATTTTAAATGTTCTTACTTGCACTTTGCCTGGCGTTGTTCTCGCCCGCGCCCTGGTACACCACAGAGTTTCCCCGCTTGTTGTGGAGGGTGCCGGCGCTCTAAAACCTCGGTCCTTGATTCGCTGGAAACTCGTGGGGGTGGAGCAGGGCGGTCAGCGCTCTAGTTGCCTACAGCCTATTTATACTGCATGCCTCCCTTGTCGCGCAATGGACGCGTGCAGCGTGCCTAAGGCAACCCGTCTGCACCTGTCTATGTCCAACTGGGGCCACGGGCCACCCACCATGCCCTTTCTTTCAGATACTCGGCACTTGAATTTAAGCAGATGCTAGGAAATTGGGCCATCGAGCATGAGGCTTGTGCCAAAATTGATGGGGCAGGGATCCTAACTTATAGGGACTCTCTTCCTGAAGTCTCCCTGTCCTCCAGCGGAAGGGCTTTCCCCGCCACTGTTAAGGCCCCTCTGGTCCTAATCTCCACTAAACATCAGGAGAAGGGAGGAATTACAGTCTGTTACCTAAACATCCGGTCAATGGTCAAACACCAGCTGGAAATCTTTCAGCTAGTCGACTCTGAGAAACCAGACATCCTCCTTTTCTCCGAAACATGGCTCACTGCTGAGTCCATCCCCGACATCCTGTCAGCAGTGCCTGATAATTATTACATCCTTCAGGCCAACAGATCCTCAGGGAAAGTGGGAGGCGGGGTCGCGGCCATTATTAACCAGAAACTCCAATTTACTTTTCTGGGTATCACAGGTATCCCCACAGTCGATAGCCTTATACTCAAATTTTAATCCCCCTCTACCCCTTTTATTTGCGCACTATTCTAGAGACCCCCCCAATGTCAAGCCCACATTTCCGCAACTGCTCGGTGACATGATCTCCCACCTGGCTATCAATCACGCCAGAATCCTTATTATCGGAGATTTCAACTATCGGCCCAATGATTCAATGTAAAGCTCGGTCTCTCTAGAATTCACTGACCTTCTCCTGGGAATGAATTGCACCTAGCATTTTCACGCCGATACCCACATAAAAGGGTACATGTTAGACCAAGTCTGGACATCGAATTTGGAAATCTCCAAGTTCCTTATCTCCCCATGTACTTGGTCAGACCGCTATTTTATCACATTTACGATTTCCTGTATGCCCCCCGACAAAAACCCATTGACTAGAAACCATGTAGCTAGGAACTGGAAACGTGCTAACATTGAGGAATTTTGCTCCTTACTTACCATCTCATCCCCTATTGCACAGGAGTCTCTACATACTCAGGAATCAACCTTCAAGTCCTGGCTGGAATCCGCCAGCAACAAGATTGCCCCGTATGAAAAAATTAGGATTCTTCATCCCCACGAGGCCCAAAGCTGGTTCTCCAATTACCTCAAACTGAAGAAACTGGCCCTAAGGCAAGCTGAATGTCGCTGAAGGCGAGATTACTCTCCAGATAAAAAAGATTGTTATGTAAAATTACTCAAAGAGTATAAAAATGCCATTCTCCAGACTAAGGAGGAATATTTCTCCACAAAAATCCTAAATTCAGCAAACAAGTCCAAGGATATTTTCTCCATAGTCAACAAACTCGCTAAACTGGACAGAGTAATGCCCAAACCTGTTCCCTCATAATCCTTATGCGATTCTCTCAACCGCTACTTTATTGAGAAAATCGTCACAATCAAGGACAGTATTGAGAGAGAGAGAAGAACTCTGTTTATTTAGACCTTAGTCTTTAAATAATCGGGTAAAATTCAAAGCCCTATACAAAATCAGCTAATAACAGAAAATACAGACTTATTAAAATGTATCCATTCATTCTATACACTCCGCCTAGTTAATTGTATTCGACATTTAATTTCATTTTTAAGAATCATTAAAATCTTTAAAAGTGTAAAAACGTATGTACATTCTAAAACAGAAGATCAAGTCTTTATAAAAATTTGTAATAGTGGAGGGTTCTTTTCATTATACATTATCCATTTGCTGTACAATATTCGATCCGTTTGAATTTGCGTCACCCCCGATTTATCTTTCCGGCGTTGCTAGATATAGTGTACAGGGGAGTTTACTATCCTTACTTGAGCTTTTCCCTAGCCAGTGCATTCACCCCTTTCAAATAATACCCAAGAGCAATTGCTATTTCTAGATGTTCCATTCTTAACAATAAATCAATCTCTTGTGCTCTTGCTCTAATATCATACTTTATAAATAAGGGTCTCAGAAACCGTTTCCTAATTTCTATACTCATAAAACAATCCAATAATATGTGCACTATTCCGCACTTTGTCCCTAGTCCACATTTACATATACCATCAGGGTGCATCATTTCAGTCATCAATCTCCCTTCCAATCGCCAGGGGATAATGCCAATTCTCATTTTTAATATGCCCCACCTAAATCCATGGTTCGGCAAGGCTTCCAGGTAAGGATACCCCACTTCGGCTTCCCATACCTCTATCATATTACGGACAGATTTTTTATTTATAACATATACTAGGTCTTGTGTCCTGGAAAGTTCCCTTCCTTGTGCTCTTAGTGAGCTTTTTGTGAAATTAACCTCTAAAGAATTTTGGGTTACCCCCACCTTTAGGCAGCACATTATCTCCTTTATTTTCTTTTTTGCCTCGGTTGCCCATCTTAAGCTGCTTTGTCGAATCTCCTCACTACACCAATGTGAGACCTTTTGGTCTTCCCCCTGAGATTGGCGTTTCCAGAATCTGGCCACTAGCATTTTGGCCTGGGTATGCCACCCTATCATTCCTGTTTCGAGTCTAATCGCCTGCACCATTGCTGACTTTGGAAGGGACAGAAGCGTTTTTAAAGCCTTACTTTCTTCCCGGTCCCAGTCGTCTTTTCTACTAAAAAGGAGCACCTCTGCTCCGTATAATACTTGTGGGGGGACCATGGCTGTCAAAGCTTCCATCATGGGTTTGTGTGACATATCACCAAAGTTTTTAATACATTTTTTCAAACCACAAATGGATGCTGAAGCTTTTGCATTCTGATTTGCCATATGTTTGTTCCATTTTAAGCTAGACTCGAACAGTAGGCCCAGATATTTATATTCTTTTACTATTTCTAGTTTGGTTTTATCAAGATGCCAACAAAAGCTCTTTGACAATTTCCCGAAGCACATGACATTTGTTTTTTCCATGTTTACGGTTAACAGTTTATTCTTGCAGTATTCATTAAAATCGTTCAATTTCCTCTGTAACCCTAACTCGGTCTGGTCAGTAATAACCAAATCATTTGCATACAGCAGGCATGAGAACTTTCTGCCACTCATTCTAGGGCTGGCACTTTTTTCCACCTCCAACACTGCTGGTAAATCTGCTAGGAAGATAGAAAAGAGAAGTGGGGCCAGGACGCAGCCCTGCCTTAACCCGTTTCCTATGTCTATTTTCTTTGTGAGTCCCCCCTGGGTGTCTTTTATTACCTGGGCCCAGTTCCCTCTATGTAGTTCTTTTAAAATTTCTAATAAATTCCGTGGGATATTATATTTAATCAGGCACTCCCAAAGTTTCCCCCGGTCCACAGAGTCGAAGTCGACAAAGCAGCACCACATACCCCCCCTTTGTTCTATCGACTTATGTGCCAGGGCCCACAGTGCATAGCATTGGTCCACCGTGGAGTGCCCTTCCTTAAATCCCCCAAGTTCTACCGGGATGATTTGGTTGGCTTCTACCCAGATTTTTAGTTTGCCAAGCACTATTTTAGCGAAGATCCTCTACCCAATGTCCAGTAGATTAATTAATCTATAGTTTTTTGGACTGTACATATCCCCTTTCTTGTGTATAAGTCAAATTACTGCCCCCTTCCAGGTATCAGGGAATTTCTCAGAATCTAGAATAATTTGGAACATGTTTGCGAAGAATTTAGCCCACCAGTCTGGGTGCGTTTTAATTATCTGTGCTGGGAGGTTGTCAGGGCCTGCTGCTCTTGTAAGGTTCAAACGCATTATCGTTTTTTTAACCTCAGTGACTGAGAAATCGGGTTTCATATCCAATACCAGACCGCTCCAATCTGTGTACAGATTCTCTTCCCGCTCTGTCCCCGGGCTATACAAGTCATGTAAATATTCCTCCCAGGTGGCCTCCTCCACTATACAATTCATTGCCCTGGCTGGCAGTCTGCTGCTGAATGCACTAGCTTCCAAAACTGGCATAGATTCTTTGTTTCAATCGCCTCGAGTAGCTTTAACCAGCACCCTTCTTTAAATTCTCTTTTAACCATTCTGGTTAGCATATTATACTCTCTTTTTAGGGCCACTAGCGCTTTACTACTATCATGGTCCTTGTTTCGGGAGTTACGGCGTGCCATCCTCCTGATTTCTCTTTTTTTCTCCTGGCATTCCCTTGTAAACCAACCTGTGACTTTCCCCATCTTTCTATTACTCTGATTAGTTTTATTATTTCCACCGTTTCTATCTTTTTGTCCCTTACTAAGTATTTGGACTACTAAGACCAACATGTTATGATCACTTCCTTCTCTATTTATAATCCTAAACCCAGTAGGTCAATGGAAGTTCCAAGGGGTCAGGTAGATGTAGTCAATAGGGCAAGTTTGAGCACCCGGTTTAAAGGTTCTTTTCGCGGGGCAGTCTAACTCGCTTCTTCCGTTTAAGCAAAAGAGATTTTTAGCACCCATGTAATTCATCAATTGCTTATCCTTTGCTCCTGTTATGCATGATGGGAAGGTAGCTTGTGGTATTTAATAAGCCTCTAATATATCTTGGAAACAACCATCTATATTCTTGGGATGCAATTTATGATTAAAATCCCCTAGTAGTATAATTATGTACTCACAATATTTCTCGCGCAAGAGGTCCATATCCTCTTTAAACAGAGCCATTTCCTCCACATATTGCTCTGTGGTGGCCCATTGCATATACACATTTATAGCCAAGATTGGGTTAGTATTTGTACATCCTGATAGCAGTATTCTACAGGCCAGCAGCCATTTACATTTCATGGGTAATTCAATTACTTTTTCCATTATTTTTGTTGACACAAGTGTCATTATTCCACCCGCAGGTCGCCCAAATCTACACTTCTTGGCTAAGCGGTTTAGTTGGCAGAATCCATCGAATGTTGGGGTCTTACCACATAGCCAGGTCTCCTGGATACATATGATCTCTGTATTTTCTCCCAGCTCCCTTATACTTTTTTGTATCTCCTCATTTCCTAGCCCATTTACGTCCCAGGAGACTAATCTTATGCTATGTGGTTTACCTTTTTCCTATTCAATGTCATCTAGCCAACCTTCCCCCCTTTGTTCTTCCATGATTTCACTGTGGGGTCTGCCTGTCCAGACTCAGTACTCCAATTTCCCCACCAATGGTCAATATCTGAGTGGTTTGCTACTAGCGGTGCTCCATCCTCTTCCTCGGGGTCACAAAGCCTGACCTGTCTCTTTCCTAACCCTGCATGATATCTTAGGAAGTTTCTTCTCTGCCCGCCTTTCTCCTCTACCTCTGCAAACACCTCATTCTCATCTAATAGTCTAATTCCCTTTTTCTGGAGTTCCTTCGCTGCCTTCTCAATCATATCTTTTACCAAATTGGAGTATAGTGTGATTCTTGTGACCTCCTTCCCTTCTCTTGCTTGTCTGAAGCCTACTACCCTTAGGTCGTTTGTTTCTATTGCTTTCAGGTCCTGGCATTTGGCAAATCCTTGCAGCAATTGTGACCTATTTAAGGGCGGCCTTATTCCCAACTTCTTCCCCCCTAACCTTATTGGAATTTGTTCAAAGTACAGCCCCATGTTCTCGTTCTTCTCATTCCTTATCCTACTTACTAACGGAGGTTCATTTGTCTTGGCCCTCTCTGCTTGTTTGTTTAGACTAATAGGTCGCGCCTCCCTTGTAACCCAGGACTGCAGATTTCCTCTCAGTTGTTTCCCCACCCCATTGTGCTGTACAGTGGGTTTAATGCTATCTAAGTTCCTCTGGGTTTTCAAGATGGTCGGTGGGGGTGCAGATTTTACATGGCATTTTGGAGTTTTTTCCCTTAGTATGCTCCTAGTGGGATTAGGTTCCTTTATTTCCTTAACTTTTGTATTTTTTTCCTTTGCCACCCCCGTTTCCTCCACAGTGGCTTGCCTCTCTTTCCTTACTGCTTTTTTCCCTACGCCTCTTGCTCTACTTGTTTGGCTACGTCTAGTCAGCTCTACCCTCCTTATTACCCTCATAGGCCATTTCGATATGTACACCTGATGGCTCTCTTTGGATTGTTTATCTTTTAGGGGCTGCCCTTTACCCCGAATATCCGGGTCTAGGTTTGAGGTTTTCTCTACCATCTTTGCCATGTGATCTCTTTCAGTTAGAACTTCATTGCCCTACCCCTGTGCCTGTAATTGAGACTCACAGTCAGGCACTTGCCTTACCATATCTGGCATATGGGATCTTTTCCCCTGCAGTTCCCCCTCTATTTTTGCTAAATAAATTTTCTGATTTTTTAATACGGCATTATTAGACAGAGTTACTTCAAGCAGTCCTTTTAAGGTTTTTTGTAGTATCAACATTAAGTCCAGTATAGATGCGGTAGACAGCGAAGAAAGGTCACAATTTAATTCAGGGATTAGCTCCGGAGTCTTGTTCAATTCATCTTCCTGGTTCAAGCTGGTATCTCTAATTTCCGGTGAGTTTCTATTTTCATCTCTTTTCCGGCTTGTCCTACTGCTTGAGGGGGTTTCAGTTCCTCTCTCCATCCCTACCATAGGCACAGGACTGTTCAGTTGAATATGGCTATCCCGGGAGCCTCTCTCCAGGTCATAGGAAAAGCGGTTGTGCGGTGATGACGACAGCCGAGGTGATGGCAGGCCCTTTTGATCCAATAATAACTGTAGAGAGTGATTGATCATAATTAGGGAGTCAGACCTGTGTACCGCCACTGGTAAAGAGGCGCATACAACATCTCCCCCTTCTAGGCTCCCAATCAGAGATGCTAGGCTGGTTATGGCCTTTACTTGCTCTTGCTCTAGTTCTAGTTCTTGGTCGTGCACTTGTGCTGACATAACTCCTTTTTTAAAATGTTTCCCCACAAATTCCTTTATTGGGTTTCCTATGGCTCTACCAGGGGGTTTAGCCAGTGCTTTCGGCTTTTTTGCGCCTTTTCCTTTCCCTTTTCCTTTTCCTTTCACTGGTGATAGCTCTATGCTCCCACTGGTGCCCTCGAGGGAGCCCATGCTTTCAGCGTCCGCCGCATTCAGATGTGGCCTCAGGTTATGTTCTGTCAGCTTCTTCCCTTTTTTTGAGACCATCCTAGTGCTTCCCTGGTGCTCCTCCCTGCTAACATGTTGCCGGCGCCGCCTTATTTGCTATCTCACCCGGCTATGAGGAGGGGGTAGTGTTATAAGGTATTTTCCAGTTGTCCTATAGCCCAGTCCTTGGCATTGGTATAGGTATTTTGCGCTATACTCTCTCAGGATTACTTCAGTGGGGGTGGAGGTGTAGTTCAGGTCCGCAATGTAACTATATAATATATATATATTGCTAGTTAATGTTTATCGCCTGTACCTGTGCCTCGAACTTGCAGGCATAAAAGAACAGTCAAAAGAATTGTATGAAAAGAAGCGCACTCCTCCACTCCTCACAGCTTCCTTACAGCCTCCCCACTTACCTCTGTGTGTCTGCTTTTCCAGATGCCTCGTGCCCGGCCCTTCTGTCCGCTTTAGAGAGCACCTGCCCCCAGCGTTTTGCTGTCCTCCTCCTTCTTTGCACTTTATTGATTCCACCACTTTCAAATCAGTTTAGCCGAGCTTCGGCTTCATTTTCTATCCGGGTTTTGTTTTCCTTTCCTTCCTCACATTGCAGCCACGTCTCAGGCTGATTACTTCCCACGGCCGTTAAGCCGATATCCAATTCTGCTCGACGTCTGCTCCGCGTCCTTTCTCAGCCTCTCTCAGCCTTCTCCCTGCGCTCTGTTCGTCGGACGCGGCTGACTCCGAGGCTCCGAGGCTGAAGGCGAGCGGAAATGTAAGCGGGCGTAGAAGCGGAGGCGAGCTACGGGCTACAGGCTATGGGCGATAAGCAAGCATCAATCAGAACACACAGAGTCAGGCACAGAAGAATGTAGGACAGTATTCCCCCTTCCATATTCACCACGGCCCCTCCAGTTTCATGCAAAAACTCATCTTCTCTCGACCAAATCCCCTCCATTCCAAAGGAAAACTTCATGATCCTTCTAGGAAAAGTGGGGTCCGGCTCCCCCACAGACTGTTGCCCCCCTCACATTCTATGCAAAGCCTTCCTGAAATGCCCAGAACCGCCTCTTGCACTTCTTAATAACTCCCTTAAACTTGGCATTGTCCCCAACTCTTTCAAAAGTGATGAAATTGTCCCGCTACTGAAAAAGCCCAACTCTGATCCCCTGCTTCTCAGTTATTACCACCCTATTTCACTGCTGCCCTACTTAGGTAAAATCCTGGAAGCTCATGTCACAAATTGTCTCAGTTCCTTCATCGAACACTCCCACTTTCTGGACCCGCACCAGGCAGGCTTTCGACTGGCCCACTCCACCGAGTCAGTCATCCTTGCAGTAATGGACGAGCTCAGAAGGGGGGCTGACAGGAACCTCAACAAGGCCTTGGTACCGCTCGACCTATCGGCTGCCTTTGACACGGTTGATCATGCTCTCCTGATCGACCGTGTCAGCAGCGCCGGGATCCAAGGTCTGGCACTGAAGTGGATTTCCTCCTTCCTCAGTGACCAATTTCAAGCGGTCCGTCTGGCTAATTTCACCTCCCAAAAAATTCAACGGACTTGCGGGGTACCACAGGGGTCCTCCCTGTCACCCCTTCTTTTTAACCTATATCTATTACCCCATATCCCCTCACTACGTGAAAGAAAGGTTGAAACTTTCAACTCCTCACTCTCTTCCAGAGTCCAATTTTCAATCCACCATGTGTTCCATCAGTAATTGGATGAATGCCAATCAATTGAAACTTAATCCCGATAAAACGGAGCTTATTCTGACTGGGGGCCCTCCCAACCCTTGGAGCTCTAGTTTTTGGCCTCCTCTCCTGGGCAAGCCTCCACTCCCTGTCGACTCGGTTAAAAATCTGGGGATCGTAATCTGTCTTTGAAAGCCCAGATTGGCTCCGTGGTATGTGCCTGTTTCTTCCATCTGAGCAGGATCCGGAAGATCAGCAGATTCCTGTCAACTGAAGCCCTTACTCTGGTTTTTAGATTTGGTAATCTTGCATCTTGACTACGCCAACTCACTATATGTTGGTATACCAGCCTACCAATTACACCATCTGCAGCTGGTGCAGAACCACGGAGCCAGGCTAATCGATCGCCAGCCCAGCATACACCACGTCAAACCCCTGCTGATGAGCCTACATTGGCTTCCAGTGGCCAAATGCTGTGCCTTCAAACTGGGCTGCACCATCTTTAAAGTCCTTGCTGGGAATGGTCCAGTCTTCATTTCCTCTATGATAAAACGCTATATCCCTTCCTGTGATCTGCGTTCTTCCAACCTCAACCTTATGCCTTCTCTCAGATTCAATCCAAAGAAGCATGGAGGGCTCAGATTCGCGGTTCTGGTTCCGCAATTCTGGAACTCGCTCCCCTCAGAAGTGCGATTAACCTCCCCCTATATCCAGTTCAGAAAAAAGCTTAAAACCTCGCTATTCTCCCAAGCTTATCAGTAACGGTGACTGTCCCTCAACACTGGGCCCTCTCCGCCCCTAGCGCCATGAAACCGATTGGTGTACGTGCGCGTAAGAGGTCCCTTTAACATAACATAACACATAACAAAGAGAACTCAATTCGCCGAGAGTGAGGGGCGTAAGGAATCTGCAGACAGATCCTGTCTCTACCAGATAATGAGTTACAGAAGGTAACTAACTTGTTCATCTGATAGAGACATCTAGATGCAGATTCCGTACTTTAGAATCAAATACCAAAGCATACCATCCTGGAGGAGGGTCTGCAAACTGAGCCCAATAAAAGTTCGGACCGTATAATAAGGAAGGTGAGCCATAACATGCCTTACAATTTAACAAAACCCTGTGGAAGAACCATAGATAAGTAAAGTGACAAGACATTAAGAAGCATGGGAATAAATTATCCATATTAGCAAGACAACTATGGCAGAAGCCAACTAAAAAGAAAAATAAACGTCGATTCGCACCCTTAAGAGGAAACAAACTTGTGCATGCTCACTGCATAAGCACTGCAGAAGGGACCGCAGTAAGAAAGAACATAAGGACATAGAAAGCATGGGAAGAATGTTTACGATCAATAGTAGAAAGCATGAAAAAAATATTTCCCATGAAAGTAGGGCAATTTGCCTAAGTACTCTATAATAAAACTATTGGGGCACCTATCCAGACTTAAACAGCGCGTCCAATACTTGAGAAACACAGATTAGCAGGTCATGCCATGGAGCAATACCTCTGTGACACAGAGTTTTATCCATGCTAGACCCACTCAGTAACAAAGACAGAGAGAGAGTGGTTTATCATCCGTGGTAAAGCATAACTAATGCTCTATAAAAAAAATAGTGGAAGCTAATAAAACATAAATGTGGATTTGTAAAGCGCACATTCCCCACAAAGGGGAACTTGACGTGGAATGACAGGGGTACTCTTTCTCTCACGCTGAGAAGGATGAAAGGCTGAGTGGACCCACCAAGATATGAACCTATGACCATAAGGTTGAATACAGGGCCCTACAGTGAACACATAGTCCACCAAGACATCAGACCTGCCAATAGCAACTAGTGGCATAGAAGCAGTCCTATCCTTAGGGAATTGGAATAGGGTGAATACCGCTAGGATACCTCCAAGAAATACACTGACAGAGTAAAATAAATAACCACTTAATTATAGACAAAAGAAAAATATGACATGTAGAAATAAACTGAAGCCAAATACCAGTCAGTCAATTCTGACATAATGGTATGGAAACCACAGTGGCCATTGCACCGTGCAGGAAAGCAACAGCCATTCAAAATGTTTGCGTAATGCAAAGTGCTTGAGACAGCATTAGTAAGCA
The DNA here is from genome assembly GCF_964261635.1 of Lissotriton helveticus. Lineage (NCBI taxonomy): Eukaryota > Metazoa > Chordata > Amphibia > Caudata > Salamandridae > Lissotriton > Lissotriton helveticus. The sequence continues at coordinate 1,119,085,789 of NC_136063.1, read as the reverse complement.
ATAGAATATAAAATTGAAGAAAATATAAAGAATAAAAAAGAAAACTTGTATCCGAGCGAAATCCAAGGTTAGCACGATCCTACGATGTGAATAGAGAATAAAAGCCATCTTCAAAAAGTAGAAGCTTTGATGAAAACACTTATCCCCCTCATGTCCACGTGTAGGAATACATAGGGGGAGAAGAAAAGGTATATCATGAGAGGGAAATGACCTTCAGAAAAAAGAAATCTTTAGTAATAACGCAAAGCATTCTAACAACCCCAAAAGACTCAAGAATATATAGTACCCTTCATAATAAAAGGAAAGAAGGGATGGAGAGACTATTGGCCTGATTTCGATGTCAGTCGGGACATCGTTCCGGTGAGGGAACCGTCCGACCATAGGTTGGCGATTAAACATACCTGATTACGATGCAACTGCACATGGTGCAGTCACAAACTCCCATTTCCCTGTGGGAGCGTGGGCGGAAACTGCCCACAGCACAAGCTCCCATTGAGAAATGGGAGTTTGTTAAAATCCCTGCACTGTGTGCCAGGCACCTCATGGGGCTTGCCACACAGTGCAGGGATTTTCAATGTGGCACCATAGATGCCCCCTGAGGCCATATACGGAGGGCCAGACAGGAAGGAGGCATGGCTAGTCACTTTCCGACAGCCTTTTTATGTCGGAAAGGCTGACATGGAAAGGCTGTCGGAAACCAATATCTTAATGCTGATGGCTAAAACGCTGTCCTTAAGGGATTATGAGGCAATTTCCACTGGCCGACGGACTCCTTGAACCTGTTGGAACCGTTTAAGATTCCCCGTCCGGTTTAAACTCCGACCGCTGTCATTGTAATACAGCAGTCGGACTTTAAACCTTGAATGTCGGTCGGAAAGCCTCCGATCAACATTGTAATTAGGCCCTATGTCCCCCTAGAGATCACCATAAATACAGGAAGGGGTGGAAGAGCCAATGAAATAACAATGGCAATAAAACAGAAATTGAGTTAAATACTGAATTTTATGGCACACAAGATGATAATCCTGTGGCCAACAAAGATTACATATACTGAGAGCAAAAGTAGAGAACTTGTGCCATTAAACATAAGTAACATTATCTAGCCACTAAACGAAAGGCAAATACCAGGGGGGAAGCCAAAGCCACATAAACTAATAATGTAGACTACGGGCTACTGTCTGTGAAACTAACAGACGGAATTTTGGGATAGATACCCTCTGTGCCATCAATGGCACCGGTGTCTATTGACTTATGCCCATAAATGAAACATAAGGTCACACAAATACTAAATAAAGTATGGGAGACACTTAATCATATTAACCAAAACTAATGAGAAGGTCAGAGTAAATAAACCTTTCATCAAAAGGCAAATCATATTCACTAAGACTCCCATGGAGGTATCTATATCAAACGTACCTAACAAGGGGTACCAAACCTCACAAATGTATGATATTGTATGTTTGAGAAATCACCCGACATAGAGGGTGGAACTTTGCCCCCCCAAATGAGGCTCCAATAGAGCACTAGATGAGAATCCCAACTGAGCTTATATATATATAAATGCTGACACAGCATACAAAAGATACTCCACATAGAGTATGGAACATACCAAGAAGGTATCAACCCTTGCGCTTGAGTTAAAGCGAATTGCAAGACCAGTATATTAACAATCAGTTAAAAAAAACGTACACAAATAAACAGCTGAAAACGCTCTTCAACCGAGCTGAAGGAGAAAGGCACAACTTCTGTACCAAGTAGTAAATAGTAGCTTCACAGAAAATAATTCTACAGAATAATGCAGTACTATAATCGTAACTGACCACAAGTAAGGGTCAGGTAAATATTTGTAAAGAACCACAAGGTTAGCTAAAAAAAGTATAAAGTCCTGCAATAAGCAGAAACACCATATAGGTTGCGACTACATGAATACAATTTCATTGCAACTAAGTCATTTATAATCACTTCTGTCTATACAAATCTGAAAGAAAAATCCAACCAGATCCTGCAAAGACATGTCTAGATGTCTTTATCACGCCATGCAGCTCTAAATCGTCTTAAAGCGAATCCACATGTACATCAAATGTATGTACACCATCAAACAGCATATCTTTCAGGGAATTCTTTACAGGCTCTGAAAACAGAGTTTTACACAGCACAGCATGTCTGCGCAGTGTAACTGACTGAGCCATAGCTCTACCACACGGAATCAGTAGAGTCAATACCACATTTTATGGCACATGTTGCCACCTCTCAACCCTCCTGCACCAGCTGAAGCAGTTCAGTTTTGGCTTCCTCTGTAAGAGAAAGCAGCAAAGTCTCCACTGAGTACCATGCTGCATAGGAAAACCTGCTGAGAACACATGTACTGTTCAAAGATCGTATTGGTGCACTAACAGGTGAGAAAATACCAGCCATCTGGACTCACAACTTGGAGGAACCAAGGGGAGGACATTTGATTCTGCAGAGGCTGTAGCTACTTTTACAACAAGGCCTTTTGTGGAGAGATGTCTGAAGGGACAATCGGGGTACCTAGGGGCGGCCAATGCCTATGGGATATAGCCTCGACTACAGACATCCACATTACCAGCCTTGCGCTTAAGGCCCTAACAATATGTTGTGGAGAGACTCATAAGGAAGTAAGGGCTTAACTTCTGTCTTACCCTGGTGAAGAACATCCACCAAAGAGTCTGTGGACAATTCCACAGAGGAAGTTGGCAGTCTAGGACAACAGCTGCCCTCACAAATACAGCCGCATAAGAGGAACTCACCTCTGTTGCCATTTCAGGAGAAGATAACAAATCTAAAACTGGGGAGGACTGAAGACCGCTAACCTCACCCAGGTCAGTCAGACAAATTTTCTCCAAGGGAGGCTGATAGTATTGTTCAAAAGCATTGACACCAAATATATTCTCCCCTTCGCCTCCCAAATTGTGCATACCAGTAGGTAGAACAGAAATAGGCTGTTATGGGGCAGATAGCGAGTTGCTTAAAGCGGACATCTCAATTGGCACCACGTCCAATGGCGTGTGGCACCGGTGTACCGATATGTCGATGTTGGGAAGAGTACTTGGTGCCGCCGACTTCATAGGCTGACCCAAAGCTGAAGGGGAACATCAGAAGGGCTGTGCTCCGGCGCCCACTTGAATCCGATAACAGATTCAGAAGGCCCGACTAGCATCGAGGGCAAACTTGAAAACGAGGACACAGTAGGGGCACTTCCCACCTCCTTAGGGCTAGAAAGTCCACCAGAGGGGAATTCAGGCCCCAAAACGTATGTAGAGAAACGTAATAATCCTGCATTTGGGCTAGGACTGCCCCGGCTCAAGGATATTTAGGGAGGCGCAGGATGGACTCTGATTCTACAAATGAAGGTTGGGATACCACGTCGACGTTTTGACCATTGGGACTTCAGAGCCTTCCTCGACATCGAAGGAGATGGCCCCTAACCCTAACGGCTCCTCAACTGGTCTTTGGACTTCCACGAGGACTAACGATGCTGGGTGCCTCAGATAGTTACGCTGCCAGAAGTTTTATTCAACACTCTCTCGCCTTCGGCCTCTGAGTCATGGTTGTCTCCCAGGCACCACCAACAGATGGCATGAGGATCTGTGACCGACATCTGTCATAAGATCCAGAGGGTTTAAACCCTGACGGCATTGCAAAAAGCACAATCTTTCTCACCCGAAATGTGGAGATGGGCCAAAAAACGGCCCCCTGATCACTCTGGATCTGTGTTGCAAGCGTGAAAAAGAAGTAACTGACGTCAACGTGTTAGCAAGGGGGTTATATGGACTCCGTCAGTCATTCACATACTGTCTGACATCGGATGTCAAGAGCCAAGGGGTCAGTGTCTGGTAGGGGCCCAACAAGCCTTGGCAGCATGGTCGTCAAAAAAGGTGCAGGGTCAGGACCAGCAAGGTCCTAATGACTCACCACGAGCAGGGAAGTCAGAGCAGGCCCCGAGCAAGCAGGGGAGCCTATTGGTGCCAAAGAAGACCCTCAGGAGGACCCACAGAAGACACAGTACATCAAAGGATGAAGGCCCACGGTGCAAAGGATGAGGTGCAGGCAAAGATCTTGGCTGCAGGAGATGCTTGAGGCTGGAGCTTTTTAGAGCCCGAAGATCTCTGGAGGAGAGAGTCAACAAGCCTTGTCAATGGCAAGTTGACGCAGTGCACAGGGGTACTGGTCCAGCAGTTCCGGCGGGGGATACAGACTACAAAATTGCTGGGAAGACAGGGCAGGCCTCGAGTGAGTTGCAGAACCACCATCTGTGTTGCTGAATCTTTTGGAGTCTGTAGGAGCTCAGGAACTGCAAACCGGTCAGTTTTGTTGCGGTACCTGCAGATGCAGGGGAGTGACTCCTTCACTTCAAGGGAGATTCCTTTGGGAGTCTTGGATGTCCACAGGACATGTGAAGAACCTATATGGAGCACAGGCACAGACAATGCAGAAGACTTACAGGACCAGGAGCAGCAGGTGTCTTCCCAGTTGCAGTCTCGGTTCCCAAAGCGAAGTCCAGGGTGCCCAGACAGTTAAAGTTGAAGTGGTTTCGGATCTGAATCTTGTCCCACAACGAATCTAGGGACCCACCCACAGGTAAGCTTTAAGTACCCTAAGGATGGGGGTGGGATGATTCGGTTGTCCCATCCACAGGAGGGATGGACAGTGGGGAGGATAACCCCATGTCCAGTTTCACGCCACAGTGGAGCCAACGGCTCCCTGAACTGGTTTCAACTGGAGTATCCAAGAAGGGCACCAAATGTACCCTTCTACACAGTATAGTGGCGCTGGCAAGCATCCCCTCCCTGCCCCAAAACACTAAGTCCTATCTGGGAGGTTGTCACACCTCCCTGTGACAGGAAACCTGCCTTTCCCTGCTCGAGCTTGGCTCAGCGGCATGAGGGCAGAATCATGTCTCTGGTCGGCAGCAGCCAAAGTTTGCTGTCCAGGTCTAGAGGTCTGGTACCGGGATTACTGACGGTCTCCCGGAGGAGCTTCACAGTGCAAGGAATCATACCTCCCACACCGTTTACGGTGTGGAGGTATGATTCCAACACGTTTGATACCAAACACAACAGGATTAGTTACAGGCAGTTTAGAGATAGCTATTGCGTAATGACGCATGGTCACTGTGTATCATAAAGGCTGATACAATTACAATCTGGGAGAATGGACTCTGAGGGTCGTAGGGGTGTCCTGCTCATGCAGGGGCACCCTCACACTTAAAACTGAGCACCCTGCCTTCAGGATTGAAAGGCCTGCTTTAGAGGTGACATGTTTTTGTGCAGTGACCTCAGATATAAGGAAACGCATATCTGTCGTAAGTGGTGCTAGCACCAGCTTACACAGGCTGCAATGGCAGGCCTGTAGTCACAATTTTAGTGGCCTCTCATGGGTGGCATAATACATGCTGGAGCCCATGTGAGACCCCTGGTGTACCTATGCCCTGGGTACCTAGGGACTTATAAGGGTACACCAGTAGCCAATCTGGAGTGTACCGAAGTACTCACCATGTCTAATTTAGGGAAAAAGCACAGAGACTGGGGTCCTGCTTAGCAGGATCCCAGTCAGACTAGTTAGTAAAACATAAAGACTCCAGCAAAAAGTGGGGGTGACCATGAAAGCAGATCCTATTTTCCTACAATACCGTTAACAGAAGCTGAGTGATGGAGTTTAAATCGAAGGCTGCAGACTCAGGATACTTCCATACTCCCTTACCAAAGGGCATGCAAAAAGCAAAGACATTATGGGACGATATGCAGACCCTGTTGCAGAAAGTTGCAATAGTTCCGGTACCTCCAGGAAAAGAGGATCTGGATTTTTATACAATCCTTTTCTTGGTTCAGAAAGTCCCAGGGTCCTTTAGACTAGTTCTGGATTTGAAAAAGGACAACAAATGGATAAAAAATATTCACTTCAAGGTGGTTCTACAAGCAGAACACATGTTCACCAAAGATTTGTAGGATGGAAGAGAGAGAGTTTTAGAGGTTTGTCCGACTCATGGTTTCTTACTTGGGGAAAATCAGAGTCAAATCCTTCCCTATACTTAGAATCTATCAGAACAAGATTCTAGGCAGACACTGGGTTGGTATATCTTTCTCTCAGAAAACAATAGAAGATGACAAAGAATCTGCTCAACCTCATGAATCAGGAACATTCAACAGCTAGGGAATGGCTAAAGATTCAAAGGGAAATATCAGCTACTATCTTTTTGATTCCATGGGTGAGATTTCACATAAATATTTTGGTCAATCAATTCCGAAAATGTGGTATTTAGCTGTAGATCATCTGGAGAAGAGGCTGGCTCTATTTCAACAAGCAAGGGAAATTCAAAAAGGGTGGCTGCCTCCATCTCGACTGGCAAAATGGTTTCAACCTCCTCCTCCAAATTGGTTTATGATAACAGGTGCCAGCGAGAAGGGATGGGGTACATGGATGAACAATCACTTGACTCAGGAAAAATGGTCATAACTGGATAAGAAGAATTGTTCCATCCGGAGAGAGATGGGGTAAATCATCATGCCCCTCTCCATTAATACAGAACAAAGCAGTTCTGATCAGGACAGACAATAAGGCCACAAAGGAATATCTGAACAAACAAGTGGGCATAAAATCAAGAATTCTGATGGATTGAGCAATATGCATATTTCAATGGGACCAGACTCACTTACAAACGACTTCAGCCGATCATTTGAGCAAGGTCCTCCTTAATCACAAGATTATCAGTTAAACGCCCTGGTATTTGTAGAACGTTACAGGAGATTGGGAGTCCCGGTGATAGACCGCTTTGGCAGTCAGGCCAATTGCCTGTTTTCCAATGTTTGCTCCACAACCAAGGAGGTGGAGACATGGAATATAGATGCTCTTTACTGCCCATGGCCTCAGGGGATTTTGCGTGCCTTTTCTCATTCCCCTTGGTCAGGGTGAGGATAGAGAAAACATCAGCAATGTTGCGTGCCCCAGCTTGGAGTCACTCCTCCTAGTTTCCTGTAATAGTGAGAATGAATGGGGATCAGGAATGGTTACTATCTATTTACCATTTCCCCTAATTTACCCACTTTCGTCCTAGATGGCCCATCACTGTCTATAGCCAACAGCCTGGAACTTGAATGGTTGCAAAGATTAGGCACATTAGAGGGTTTAGCTGATACCATCCAGGAAGGAATCTACTCGTCAATAATATAATCATTGGCCATCTTTCAAAAAATTGTGTGATTCAAACAGATAAATCCTTTGTCCAGATCAAGTATCTCTTCTATAGTACAGGTTTAATCTGGGCCTTAAATGTTCTACTTTGAAGCGAATATGTCAGATTGTGAAGTACTGGCTTCTAAACTTTTTAAAAGTTTCTTAAACTTCAGTCCTAATGTGAGAAATACTTTACCTTTGTGGGATTTGATTTTGGTTTCGGATATTTTAAAGTGCACCCCCACCTCTCTCAGACCCACTGGAATTAGTGGATCTGAAGTACTTAATTTGGAAAGTGTTTTTTCTAGTGGCAATTACCACAGCTAAAGGAGTAGGTGAGATTAGTTATTTTTCTGCCAAAAGTCCTTGCCTAAGGCTTTTTCCCCGACTGTGTCATTTTGAGACTTGGCCCTGCATTTGCTGCAAAAGTTCCTTCTTTATCCAATTTTCAGCATGACATTTTGGCCCAGGTAATACAGAAGGTCATCCATCCCTGCAAACTTTAAATAGGTGGAAAAAGTCTACAATTGCAAATCTAGAAGGGCAGCCACATGATCTAATCCCTCGATTTTTGTGGGAAAATAGAGGATTGATAACATTTGCAATCAAAGGAATGTGTTTGGTGTACAAGTATTGCCTGCTATAAATAGTGAAAAATACTTTAATAAACTGCAGAATATAATGTTGTGCTTTAGAAGTTCTTTTCAAGATAATCATAATCATTTGGAGGATAGCTTTGGCATTCCTCATTTTGTAATGAGAAGAACAGCGTAGGGGACAAATAGGTAATTACTGGTAATTCCATTACTCTGAGTCCAGACTTCCTTGTTCTGATCATTACATCCTCCCTCCCTGATCATGTAAATGAAATGATAATGGTGGGAATGTTTATCTTTCCAGAAATGAAAGCCTGGTATATTACAGGCAGAATGCTAGTAAGCTAATGCCATGTATCCCGGGGACAGAGAAGAGGCATGTGTTGGTGTTTTTTTGTTGTTGTTCTTGGATCCTATTTAAAGGGGCCTGGGGAGGCATGAATGCCTCATTCTGTAATGACCGGAGCAGGGAAGTCTGGACTCAAAGTAATGGAATTACCGGTAAGTAGTTTTTGCATTCCTAAATGCTTGTGGATTGTACCAAATTGCAATGAATAACCCAGGCCTCATCTGCTGTGTTAGCTACTATTAAAGATTATTCGGATGACATGGATAACTTATGTTTGCATTGTTTCAAGCACACTGGTGCATATACTGCACTTTTTCTTACAAAAGCCTTGGAATATTTACACGTGCATGTATTTGTGTTTTTTCAGCCACACACCTGACTGAGCCAAAGAAAGCATTGTGAATAACCTGCCATATGTACAGAAGAAAAATTCAGTGGCACATCTCTGTATAACATGTTCCCCCCAAAAATTAGGATTTGCTGGTCTTTCTGCAATTTTACTGCTCTTTGATAGTCACAACCTTTTTAGGTCTGGAATTTTATCTGTTCCAGTGGTTGCTGCACCTGCCCCAGATGATCCACACGCCCACTGGGGAATGATCAGGTCTTCCTTAGCATGACTGCTCCTGTTCTTTCGTGCCCGTGAACAAGGACACACGCTGTCTGAAACGCGTAGGGCGGACTCAGATTTAATTTTGCTGTGGTGATGAAGCCTGCAACTTTGTGTGTATGCGGTGGGAAGGACACACTCTCTTTTAAAACGGGATTGTTAGCAACAGTGGCGACCTACCAACCAGGGGGGCATTTTGATAAAGGAAAGTAAACCCCCGAAACGCGTCAATGCCCATGGTTGAAAATTGAAAATAAAGGATTGAACGAACCTCGAGTGCCGCCTCAAGTCTTCTTTTGTGGCAGACTTTCTTGGGAATATATATATATATATATATATATATATATATATATATATATATATATAAAGAAGGATAGAACTCTGGGTAGTTCCCAAGTTTAGGTGGAAGGCAGCTCCTGTATAGAGCACCCTCAACACCAGCGACACTCTGAATTTGCTCACCTGAGATGTCTGCGTTTCTATCAAAGTTTTTAAGCATTGGATTAGCACAGTGCTATCCACGCCGAGATAGAAATGGACAAAGTCTTTTGCCATTTGTACAACAAAGTCTTTAAGCATAGGATTAGCACAGTGCTATCCCTGCCGAGCTGTAAAATGACAAAAGCCATTTACCACTCCAGGCACAATATTACAGCTTTGGATTGGTAAAATACCATCCAAGCCAACCTGATATGAATAAAAGCAACCCCTGACACGTGTTTCGCTGTTATTACAGCTCTTCAGAGAGGTTTAGCTTTGTCCAGACACAAGGGAGCATATATATATATATATATATATATATATATATATATATATATATATATATATATATATATATATATATATATATATATATATATATATATATATATATATAAAAAATCCCACTGAAAAAAACATAGCTTTTAAAGACGTAATAGTTAGGAATTAGAATTTAAAAAACCTCCGAAATTCACTGAAAAAACCATAGGTTTCAGGGACGTTATAGTTAGTTGGACATTTGACTCATATAAAACCAGAGGAATTTGCCTGTTATAGTTAGTTGAGCTACCTATAACTCGCGCGCCAGCAATGCACTGCTGATGACGTCACATATTACATCACTCATGACATTTTCAGTGACATCACTCATGACATCACTCATGACATCACTGATGACATCATCCAGCGAATGTGCGTTTCTATAAAGTTTAAATATTTTTTATATATCTATGCCAAGGTGTATTGAAGAATGAGTGGATTTACAAGTGCCTGAATGGATTATTTAGTAGGCGGGTAACTGACTGTATAAGTGAGTGATTAAACGTGTCTTACTAAATGCATGGGTTAGTGACTAAACTGTGTGAAAGTCTGTATTAGTCTCTCAGTTGGTCTGTAAGCGGCTGCATGAGTTGGTGAGTAGCTACATGAGTGTCTACATAGATTATTGATTTGTTGTCTGAGTATCTGTATGGGTGCCTGAGTGTCTGGGTGGGTGGGTGGGGGGGGCGTGTGGCTCTGTGCATAGATGTCTGAGTGGGTGATTCACTAGTTGTATGGATTGAAAAGTGCATCTGTAAAGGGCTGTATGGGTGACTTAGTGTGTGTATGGGTGTGTTGGTGAATGAATGTCTCAGTGGAATATGTGTAAATAACTACATATGTTTTAAGGGAGTATATGTCAGTGTTGGAGTATATAAATGAGTATACATGAGAGTAATCTATTTGAAGAGTGGGTGTATAAATCACTGTCTGCTTCTATCAGTGATTGTATAAGACACTAAGTATGTCTTAGTATCTGCATAAATAAGTGATGTGGTGTGTGTATAAATAACTCAGTTGGTGTATATAACTGTATACATGAGTAAATGAGTATGTAATTCATTCTTTGCATGACTGACTAGGTGTGTGACTAAATCTATGGATGAGTGGTAGAGTGGAGTGTGACTGTATGTATAGGTGTATCAGTTCGTACTATAGTACTGTATTGATGAGTAACTTTATGTATAGGACACTGGATGTGAGTATAGACCTAGGAAATAGTCGGTGGTATGTAGTATCTGGCATTCTTGTGTGTATGGTTTAAAAAATAGTAGTCTGTATTTTAGAGTGCGTGTATCATAGTTTATATTAGGGCATCAGTATGTGCATCAGATTATCAAGTGGATGATGTCATTTGAGATGTCATCAGTGATGTCACTGACCATGTCATAAGTGATGTAATATGTGACGTCATCAGCAGTGCATTGCGTGCGGGCAAGTTATAGTTAGCTCAACTAACTATAACTGGCGAATTTCTCTGGTTTTATATGAGTCAAATGTCCAACTAACTATAACGTCCCTGAAACCTATGGTTTTTGAGGTGAATTTCTAAGGTTTTTTAAATGCGAATTCCTAACTATAACGTCTGTAAAACCTATGGTTTTTTCAGTGGATTTCAAAGGTTTTTTAAATGTTAATTTCATATTTTAATATTTATAAAACATATATTTTTTCTAATTGTTTTTTAATATTTTGCAACTCTATTATCCTTTTTTTTAACTTTAAAAATTATGTAATGTTTTATATCTTCCCCCAAAAATATGCATATCAAACTTTTTTGGGGGGAGAAAACTACAGACCCGTACCGGTAGTCTACCAACCTCGATCAGCACGCAAATCCTATCCACCACATTTAAATGATGAACATTTCATTTCCAGTGGGTTTGTGACACTGCGTCCCGCGTAACAACATGTACGTATGAGGTTCGCCAGCTGCTACTGTGGTATGCGACCGGTACACACTACCAAGCGGCGAGTTACTTCATGTACGTATGGGGTGGCACCCGCTGCGCTTTCCAAATGCGACAAATGCACGCTGCCACGCCCTGTGTTACATCATAGTTGTATGATATTGCGCCCCATACGCCATTCCCTCTTTTTTTGGTCTCAAAACTATATCTAAATAACTTTAAAGTGTATATGAGAGCAAGCGATAATTAACAATATGTTAAACAGTTATATATTTCTAACTGTAATAAACTTATATTATAGTAAATATATTTTCTCAAAATCACATCGGGTGCGATCTCATTGCGCACTGGCTGTGCGATTGCCATGTGACCATAAAAAAAATATTTAGTTAGATCCTAACATTTCCCATTGTAACAGTTCGAAAACGCCACCCATTGTAGTCAATATCTGTACTGCATTTCATGAGACACACCTCTTCTGCTGAGAGAGCTTTGTTCTAAACTTTTTGCAATATACACATATCTTACACTACACACAACATGCAACCATCATTTTCATCAATATTCATGGTCGGTGAAGGATTAGTTACTTACCTGTAATCCTAGTTCTCTTCCAGGGGTATACTCATTAAAGTCATAAGCACTGAATTATCTCCGCCCATGAGCGGGAACCCGGAACACATAACAATATACATATATATGTGTAAATATATCAAAAAGTACATTGTACTAAAATAATTATACACATATACATGTATAACAACCATAATATGCAGCCTAACATATACACATAGGCTAATAAAGCCAACCTTACACACGTTCTGAAGCATGAAAATATGCTAAATATAAATGCAATAAACAGGCATGAGCCCAAAATGCATTTCATAACCATGAAAAACTTTTATTTTCATCAAAGAACCTGTTGTAAACAGTTATTAGCCTAAAAGGCTGCATATGAAAAATTGTCTGTGTACAGAAAATCAGACTGGCACCCTGCCTTTAAGGCCCCAGAGAATCTGCACACTTTGCCTTTAAGGCCTCTAGGAGAACTCTGTTCCCATCATGCACCACAGGTGACAGTTAGGTCAGTTCTTTTGTACGGTACAGTAAACTTTTAGCAGGAATCTGCACTTAAAAACTTCATAATACATATTGAAAAAACTTCAATGCTACTGCTCGCCCGGGGAGGCGGGAGGGTGCTTATGACTTTAATGAGTATACCCCTGGAAGAGAACTAGGATTACAGGTAAGTAACTAATCCTTCTCTTCCAGGGGATACTCATTATTAGTCATAAGCACTGAATAGAGTAGCAAGCTCATACCCACTAGAAGCGGGCGAACAGATAAACGCATATCTATATTTCAAACAACACAGTGTTTAACTAGAAGTAGCAAACAAATTTCTCAGTGATGCCTGTCCAACTTGAGCATCTGTTTGCGCATCAGAATCCAAGCAATAATGGCGTGTAAACGTATGCACTGAACGCCAAGTAGCCGCTTTACATATCTCTGACATAGCCACATTCCTGAGGAGAGCTGTTGTAGAAGTTTTTCCCCTCGTAGAATGAGCCCTAGGTCTACATGATAAAGACTTGTGGGCTAGCTGATAGGCCAGTAAGATACATGACACTATCCATCTAGAAATGGATCTCTTGGATGCTGCCAAACCAGTATTCGTAGGACCATAGTTCACAAACAAACAGTCTGTGTGTCTCATAGTCTTGGTTTTATCTAAGTAAAACTTCAAAACCCTTTTTAGATCTAAAGAGTGCAAAGCCCGCTCAGCCGGACTTGAAGGGTTTGGAAAGAAAGTAGGCAATGTTATGGATTGGTTAATATGAAAATCCGACACCACCTTAGGTAGAAAAGAAGGATGAGTCCTGAGCACCACTCTGTTTGCATGAAAAACTGTGTACGGTTCCTTGCAACACAGAGCCTGAATTTCGCTCACTCTACGAGCAGACGTGATAGCCACCAGGAATGCTACTTTCCAAGATAAGTGTTGCAATGACGCTTTATGTATGGGCTCAAAGGGTGGGCCCATCAACTTAGTCAACACCACATTAAGCTCCCAAGGTGGAGAAGGAGATCTGACTGGAGGAAACACCTTTCTTAATCCCTCTAGAAAATCCTTCACCACAGGCATCCGAAAAAACGATATCTGTGTTGGCGATTTTCTATAAGCAGTTATTGCAGCAAGATGGACTCTGATAGAATTAAACTGCAAACCAGACTCAGCAAGATAAAGAAGATAAGGCAAGATCACCTGTTCTTGGCCTCGAATAGGGTCAAGACCCTTGCTCTGACACCAAAGAAAAAAGCGTTTCCACTTAAATCCGTAGGATTGTCTTGTAGAAGGCCGCTTTGCCTCTTTAAGAATGTTCATACACTCCGGATTTAACTGTAAATGCCCGTACTGGATGACTTCAGGAGCCATGCTGCCAGGCGCAGGGAGGGCAGATTGGGATGAAACACACGCCCCTCCTGTTTGGACAGAAGATCCGGGCGACAAGGTAATCTCCTGTGTGGCCTGATTGACAACTGGAGGAGATCTGGGAACCACCATTGGCGTGGCCACTCTGGGCAAATCAATATCATTCTGGATTTGGTCTTGTACATCCTGTTGATCACTGCTGGAATCAACGGTGTCGGCGGGAAGGCGTACAGCAAATTTTGACCCCAGTCTATCAAAAGGGCATTCCCTTGAGATCCTTTCTGGGAGAACCTGGACGCGAAGACGGGGCATTTTGCGTTTGCCGCGTCTGCGAACAGATCGATGTCTGGTGTTCCCCAAGCCTGGAAAATGCTGTGCGCGACTTCTTCGTTGAGAACCCAGTCGTGCGCTTCGACGAAGTCTCTGCTGAGGTCGTCCGCCTGCGTGTTGAGGCTCCCTGGCAAGTGAACTGCCGTTATGGACAGGTCTCGTGCAAGTAGCCAGTGCCAGATGGTCTGAGCTTCTATGGACAGAGTCCTGGAACCCCCCTGCTTGTTTAAGTAATACATTGTAGTTGTATTGTCTGTTTGCACCAAGAGGGACCGAGTCTGAAGAGATGGAGCCAGGGACTTGAGAGCAAGATGGACCGCTCTGAGTTCGAGTAGATTGATATGATACCCTTTCTCGAAATCTGACCATAGCCCTTGTACTTGCAGCGGGCCCATATGTGCTCCCCAACCTTGGAGAGAGGCATCTGTGATCAGAGTCTGCGTTGGTGGGTCCTGATGAAAAGGAACTCCCTTCATCAAGTGTGTCTTCTTCATCCACCATCGAATGGAATCTTTTGCAGACTGTTGGAGAAGAATCTGATCCTCCCAGCATCCCGTCCTCTGCTTCCATTGATCTTCTAGACACTGCTGTAGAGGACGCATCTGCAAACGTGCGTTTGGCACTATGAAGATGCACGATGCCATGGATCCCAGAAGAGAGGACACTTGCCGAACTGTCGGACGTGCAGACTGAAGGAGAAACACACACTTTGTCTTGATGGATGACCACCTCTCCTCCGAAGGACACACGTTTTCTTTTGCCGTGTCCAGTTGTGCACCCAGATAGTGGATCTTCTGGGTGGGGTTCATTATGGACTTTTTGTAATTGACTTGAAGACCCAACTTGTACATGAGTTGGAGGCATATCGAAAGATGTTCTTCCAGTAGAGATGGGGATGAACTCTTCAGAAGCCAGTCGTCTAAGTACGGATAAATGAAAATCCGTTGTTTTCGAAGACAAGCAGCCACTACCGCCATACATTTTGAAAAAGTTCTGGGAGCTGATTTCAGGCCAAAGGGGAGCACTGCGTACCGATAATGATGAGCCCCTACTTGAAATCTGAGAAACTTGCGATGTTTTCTGGATACTGGGACATGAAAATAAGCATCTTTCAGATCTATGGAACACATCCAATCCCCTTGGTGTAATTGAGGGAAAATCTGATGAAGAGCCAGCATTCGAAACCTTTCCTTCCGAATGAATTTGTTCAAACGCCTCAAGTCCAGAATGGGTCTGAACTCCGTAACTGGACCTTTTTTCTTTACAAGAAAAAACCGAGAGTACAGGCCCTGACCTCTCTGTTGAAAAGGCACTGGTTCTATGGCATTCTTCTTCAGAAGGACATCCGCTTCCTGTTGTAAGCGCATTAAGTTCCACTGTACCATTTTCAGAGGACGCATGACAGGAGGTGGCTTCTTGAATTTCAAAAGGTACCCGCTCTGAATGACATTGAGTACCCATTTGTCCTTTGTGATCTGTTTCCACTCTTCCAGATAACACACAATACTTCCTCCAACCGGAGTGGCACACGGTTGTGGAGGAAGCTTCCATTCATTGTTTTTGAGGCTGCTTGGTAGCTGATGATTGCTGCCTATTTCCGCTGCCTCTGCCTCGTCCAGGTCGCCTCTGCTGGAATTGCGATCTCTGTTGATTCTGGCCTTGATTTTGCGAGGACCAATTCGTCTGTTGGCCCCTCTGCTGAAAAGATCTTTTGTCATAGGGACCAAATTACCTCGACGCTTAAACTCTTTTTTCTTTTCAAGACCAACGGCCTTAAGAGTGTCTAACTCCACTTTCATTTTAGACATCTCGTCATCGGCGTGAGATCCAAACAAAGTCGAACCATTAAAAGGTAGATTTACCATCTTTCTCTGAGCCTCAGGTTTTAGACCCGTAAGGCGAAGCCAAGCCGTACGTCTAGCACAAACACCATGTGCATAACCATGAGCTGACAGATCCGCCGCATCAGCAGCTGCACTAATGCTTTGATTAGCCACCAATCCTCCTTCTTCCACTATTTCCAGGAAGTCTTTCTGATCCTCCTTAGGGAGTTTTTCTGCAAAACGAGAAACTGAGTCCCACAGCAGACGATCATAGCGGCCCAATAAGGCTGACGCACTGGCCACTCTCATGACCGAACCTGAGGTGTTGCACATTCGTCTCCCCAAGGAATCCATACTCTTACTATCCTTCTCTGGAGGAGCAGAAGAGGTAGATGTTGCCGAATGTGCTTTTCTGACTGCCGCCACAATAAGAGAATCTGGAGGTGGGTCAGAACGCAAAAATAAAGGATCTTCCTCTGGAGCCTTGTACTTCTTTGCAATCCTAGAAGGTCCTGAACCCACTGTGGCCGGAGTTAAGAAAGTTTTCATCGCTGGTTCTATCAACCCGGGCACTAACGGCAGAAGAGGCCTACCAGTCGTCTTGTGATGTAGGGTTTCAAAGATGACTAACGTTGCTATTTGAGGAACTGCCATCTTGATCTTGAACTTATTCGCCCCACGACATAACACATCATTAAATGTGCCCAAATCATCCACTGGAGACACTCTGGACGGAGGAGTAGATGATATTGTGGGAGAATAGTCTCTATATGAAGATCTTGTAGAAGACGAAGACGACTTAGAAGACGGAGAAGGAGTTCTACGCCTCTCTTGAGGAGTTGCAGATCGCTGCCTCCTTCGCTCCCTTGAACAAGATTTCCGTCCTTCTACAGACTTAGGAGATGGAGCAGGAGTCCTACGCTTCTCTTGAGGAGTTGCAGATCGCTGGCTCCTTCGCTCCCTTGATCGAGATTTCTCTCTTTCCAATGATCTCGAACGTGATCTTCTTTGCAGCTCCGTCCGAGCAACCGGAGCTCTGTCACCCAATAATGGACGCATCTTCCAATGCCGAAGACTTTCCAGCCATCTCGGTGACAAGTTGATAGGCCGACCTACACGCTCAGGTGAAACTTCAGGTGACACCTGCACAATATTCAGGTCTGCTGAAGACTTGGAAGCTCCGGAGACTACACTGTGCTCAGATACCACTGAGTTAGATGGAGTCCGCTGACTGGGCACCAATTGTCTATCATCTGCCTGGCCTGAGGTAGAGCCCGACTGAGCCACCATAGAAGAATCCTGATGCACTGTCTCTTGTCCCACCGCATCTTTCTGTTGATCCTGCGGTGAAGAAACCACTCTAGGCTCAGGACTTATGTCTGACCTCGACAAAGACCTAACTGAGGTCCGAGAGGCTGATCGTGACAGTCTCAACGCCGACCTGTGCACAGGTGGGGGAGACCTAGACATTCCATGCTTCGAGCCCGAAGCATGCTTCGACGCCGATCTACGTCGCGATGGAGACTTTGACCTCCTCTTCTTAGACCTCGACGTCGAATCCTTCGATCTTCCTCTCGACGTCGATCTCTTCCTCGACGACGATGTATGAATCTCCTTCGACGTCGACACTTTACTCTTCGACGTCGACATATGATCCTTCGACGTCGACACTTTACTCGTCGACCCATGATCCTTCGACGTCGAACGCATCTTCTCTTTCGACGTCGAGCGTTGAACCCCCGACGTCGTCCTTACTGCAATCGACACCAGATGTCTCGACGTCGATAAAGATCTCGACGGCGAAGGTCGAGACGCTGTATTCTGCCTCACCGGCGAAGTCTTCGACGTCGACGGCGGCCTCTTCGACGTCGACGGAGTCCTCTTCGACGCCGACAATGCTGACGGCGATCTGGATCTCGAGGTCGAACGCCTCTTTTTCGCAGGAAAAGCTTCCTGGAGTCGATTTTTCTTCGTTTTACCTTCTGGAGACGCTGATCTTCGACGTTTAGGCTGAGAAGGTGGCTTAGAAGTCGATAAGAAAACCTTAGAACTCTTCTCACCACGATTCTCTCTCTCCAGAAGGCCCAGAAGCCTCATTTTCTCTCTTTCTTTTAAAGTCCTACTAGAAAGGTTGAGGCAATGATAACAATCTTCCACATTATGAGTATCAGGAAGACACACCACACAAACAGAGTGTGGATCAGTTTTTGCCATTTTCTTCCCACAGGAAGGACATTTATAAAATAAAGGTGGCATACTGACTAAAAAATTCACAACAGTTTAGTCAGAAAAAAGGTAATAAACACCACCAAAGTACTATTTGTCAAAAAATGTCAAGAAAAATCCAACTTCTGACAGAAAATACTACAAATGAGCAGTGCTCAAGTTCCAGGTTCCTCACAGAACAAGCCGGAAAAAAGAACTGACCTAACTGTCACCTGTGGTGCATGATGGGAACAGAGTTCTCCTAGAGGCCTTAAAGGCAAAGTGTGCAGATTCTCTGGGGCCTTAAAGGCAGGGTGCCAGTCTGATTTTCTGTACACAGACAATTTTTCATATGCAGCCTTTTAGGCTAATAACTGTTTACAACAGGTTCTTTGATGAAAATAAAAGTTTTTCATGGTTATGAAATGCATTTTGGGCTCATGCCTGTTTATTGCATTTATATTTAGCATATTTTCATGCTTCAGAACGTGTGTAAGGTTGGCTTTATTAGCCTATGTGTATATGTTAGGCTGCATATTATGGTTGTTATACATGTATATGTGTATAATTATTTTAGTACAATGTACTTTTTGATATATTTACACATATATATGTATATTGTTATGTGTTCCGGGTTCCCGCTCATGGGCGGAGATAATTCAGTGCTTATGACTATTAATGAGTATCCCCTGGAAGAGAAGTATCAGTCTACCTGTGATAGCCATACACCTAAAAGTTACATTACTGAAATTTTCTCCAATACCAGAGGTAACATGGTTGCATACGCTGTCCACAGCACAACGTAATGTAGTACGGCCCAGAGACAGAATCATGCATAGATAATGAACACACGGACAGATAGATAGTGGAAGTGAGTACGGGCATGTGTGCTTGACTCCTTTTTATTACCAGGGTGATATATCCAGAGATGTCTGTGCTGGATGCGTGTAGGCGGAGTGTAAGCCAGCCTTCAGGGAATGGTTGCTGCTAGCATCAACTACAACAGTAATCATTGGATCACACACAGAGACTCAATATTGAAAGAATTGATCATTTGTGCTGCAGTAAGGTAGGGACAGTAGATGTGAAATAATACAGAAATAATTCTATCGTAAAAGAACCACAACCTGTGGTATACTGACACACAATCAATAGATCTGAAACAATACACAAAAAGATTATATCATAAATCCATCAGTTCTAGTGCACTCACATAGCCACATCAAAAGCATTCAGCATGTGCACAGCCAGCGATAATGCGTTCTGTAGACAGGCCGTACTAGGAGCAATATCTGTTGCCATCAACACTGCATCATCTGCAATAGCGACTCAATCTGAGTTGTGAACACTGCTGTCTGCAGTGTTGGCCAGTTTGGCGTAAGCGAAGCAACAAAAAAGCGTGAGCGGAGCCTGCAATGATACGTATGCATGGTGCAGACCGTACGCACTCGAGCAATGTCTTTTCCTACAGGACTCCCTCATCTACAATAGTGACTTGATCTCAATTGTGAACACTGCTCTCTGCAGTGTAGGCCAGAGTGAGCGGTCAGCAAGGGCCCACAGCCACGTGGCATTGACTTGAGCTCTACAGTTTGCAATACGCGAAGCAAAAAAATATGTGTGCAGAGCCTGAAATGATGCATATGAGTGGTGCAGATAGTACGCACTCGAGCAATGTCTTTTCCTACAACACTTCCTCATCTACAGAATCAACTCGATCTCAATTGTGAACACTGCTATCTGCAGTGTAGGCCAGAGAGAGCAGTCAGCAAGGGCCCACAGCCACATGGCATTGACAAACATACTTTTTTCTTACAGGTGAAAAGTCATTCATTACTATCCAAGAATGTCCAACTACACGGCGCTTTTAAGCTTACAGCCCCGAACCTTGCATCCTTTCTTAAAAGAATGCCAACTCCCACAATCAGACTAACATTCACACAGCTTTCTAACGGCAGTTATCTGCTTCTCAATAACATGCACTCCTACGGAATGTGAGCTGGCACACCGCATGTCCTTACTGTTTCAAACACAGTAACTTCCTGTGGCAATGTCTAGTCCCACTCACACAAACTAACTCCCAAACATGAACTTGGCCTTCAATTCTTTGTTTGAAAACAGATTTCAAGAAACAAACCAAACTAAAAGCACTTTTGTTCAGAACAGAACTCTCCCTCACTTCTGCAATAGAAATTTATCGACTGCAGATACCACGAACTTCAAGTAAAATACACTCCCTTTTAAATACGAACCGCCAATTACACTTTGTGAATTGTTACACAATTTTCAACACGTCACACTCAAGGTCTGGCACACTTTTTAACACTGTCTCCTACGGCCTTCTAACACACTTTCAAACTGTTCTTCTTTTAATACCAGACTACATTCATTCGATCATCTCTGGAATAACTGGGAAAGTGCCCATAATTCTCGCTCTCTTTGCGGCCATCCTACTACTAATTCTACTTCTAAAAATGGCTACGCTCTCTGTGGAAACAACTATGTCGGACAGAATACGCCTCCACGCCAAGCTACAGCAATACTGTAAAAAAAACAGAAAAACTTATCGGAGACCTGCCTCTATCTATTATCGGAGCTAGCTACAACATAACATTTATCTACACTTATAAAATATGCGTACAACCATCGTTTGACTGCAAAACTTGCCCATTTGACTGGCGAATGGATGTATGTCTTGCCAACATCCCAACAATCGCTCCCGATATCCAGTAGGTAATGCATTATCTTGAAAACCATGAACGTGATTGTTCTGGTAGTGGAGCAATGCCGAATGCAATGCAAGAAGGAATTGTAGAGGAATGAGACTTCTGCGCAACGTGCGACCTTTCACAACATCGCAGATTGCCTTCCAATTCAAATTGCCACTCCAACATTCGAGGAACATTACTGTCCCTTCGAGGATATGAATTGGTTCGCTTCGCTTTTCTCAGACAATGGCAACAATAGCCTCTTGGAACATTACGCATCGCAAGCCGCTGAAGAACTTTTGGACTGGAATCTCCAAGACTTGTAAGAAACTCACGTTACTCTTGAATGGATTTTTTTCCATCTTTTTTTACTTTTACTTAAAAAAAATTATAATACACTTCAATTCTACTACTTTCATATAACAACTTTCTAAGTATACTCAGACATTTGAACTCTATCTTCATTATTGCCCCTTACGTCTCCCCTTTAACCAGGGATCGGTGATGTATGGCCTATGCAAATACGCTATTTACTTCCTAAATTAGCCTAAACCCGACACCCATGTAGAAACCACGTTTATTCTTTGTGCACACGCCTCTCTGCCTCCCTGTTATTCACAAAGCCCTTTCACACAAATTTACTCAAAGTCAACCTCTACTCAGAACCTCACAATAATATTGAAAAAAGGCGACTTTGTTTAGGAACTGGTTGGCACAGTGTGGTAATCATAAGCTAGCTTTCTTTTCATTATACAATTTATTCATTCATGTCTAATAGCTATTGTGTAGGTCACATAGGACTGTAACATATAATGTGCAATTCACTGATGCAGGAGCTTTGATTTGACTACAGCAGAAGCGGTTGGAGTTTGTCTCAGCTCGATGCCTTAGCTCTCTACACAAGATTTTTTTTTTAAACAGCTGAAGACAATAATTAATGTTTTGACTACAAAGGTACCGAATGTGCTTCTCAGAAGCGCAATGTTTGTATTCATCCTCAAAGTTCCAATGTGATTAGAACTAGTACCAATTCTGACACGCACCACATTGAATCTACTGTACAACAGATTGCTAACTATTCTACTGTTGATAATTTTCTGTTACAAAAAAGCACTGCCAAGGTATCTAAAAAGTTTTTGCAATTTCTTTCTTTTCTTAAAGCATACATGTGGTAATCATATCCTACCGTTATTTCCCTTAAAGAATGTAGTCATTCAAGTGTAATAGCTATTGCTTATGTCACATGCAACTGTAACATGTAATATGCAATTCACTGATGCAGGAGCTTACGTTTGAATACAGCAGAAGTGGTTCAACTTTGCATCACCTGGATGCCCTAGCTCTTGCACCAGTGGGTCCAATTATGGCATTTAAATAAAGACACTTTCTATATAATTTTCAAACTACATGCCTCTATTACACACAGCCACTTTCTTAGACACACCTCATTTCACCATTTTTCTTCTGTGGCATTGCAACATTCTGCATTATATTCTTCACGATTATTTCTTTATTCCTGCTTCCTAAAACACTTCATTCGAGTCTGCAGACCGGAGGAGGTGAGTAGTTTGCTTCCCACTTTCTGTATAGTACAAATGCACACTAACACTGCTTACACAGGTATGCTACAGCGGTCAGTATCCTACAGCACCCACAGCACAACACTTTACAGAAATAAACTCACAACGTACACTCACACTTTCATCCCAGAGTCTTCAGACCGGTACCAGTGAGTACTTTGCTTCCCACTCCCGCTATACTCTAAACGCATACTAACACCACCTGCAAACATATGCTACAACATCCAGTATGCTACACTGCCCAGAGCACATCAGTTTACAGCACTCAGCTCACAGTTTAGGTGCACGGTTTCATCCCCGAGTTAAGCAGTTCCTCACCTCTGCACCATGTCACTCTAGACAAAACAGCACTTTCACACCAGTAAGGGTAAATACATCGGTCCTGCCAGTATGCTACAGACCACTCAGCTCATAGTTTAGGCATATGCTTTCATCCCCAGGTGTACCGGCACCTCACCTCACCACCATCTCACAGTGGGCAAAACAGCACTTTCACACCGGTAGGAGTAAATACTTCACTTCGGCCAGTATGCTACAGCACCCACAGCACATCAGTTTACAGCACTCAGTTCACAGTTTAAGCACACACTTTCATCCCCGACTTTACTGATACATCACCTCAACACCATCTCACTCTAGGCAAAACAGCACTTTTACACCGGTACGGGTAAATACTTCGTTTCTGCCAGGATGCTACAGAGCACTCAGCTCACAGTTTAGGTACACTTCCATCGCCGAGTTCACAGGGACCTCACCTCCGCACCATCTCGCAGCGGGCAAAACAGCACTTTCACACTGGTAGAGGTAAATACCTCGCTACGGCCAGTAGGCTACAGCCCCCAGAGCACATCAGTTTACAGCACTCAGCTCAAGGTTTACACGCACGCTTTCATCCCGGAGTGTACTGGCACCTCACCTCAGCACCATCTCACAGTGGGCAAAACAGCACTTTCACACTGGTAGGGGTAAATACTTTGCTTCACACTCCCTCTATAGCCCACCCTAACCACCCTACAGACCTCACAGCGCTCCTACCCTCCTCTTTTCCACTTTTTTATGCCCTTTTCCCCCTTACTCGCTTCAACTGAATCACAAAATGGCGGCCGACACTTCCTAGTTGCAAACGCTCGCAGCCAATCAGCAGCAAGCTCGTGCTCGTAACACCTCAGCCATTCAGATGGCAGAATTCCCAAATATCTATATCTGTAAATTTTGATATTTCTCAAAAAGTACTCAATGGATTTACACCAAATAAACAAAAGCGTGCTTTCTAGACCAAGATCCTTCTCCCTGCCAACTTTGGGGTAATTCCGTTCACCCGTTCAACCTGTAGCCTTGTCTAAAGTTTCCTATGGAATTTAACATGGAGAAAACACGTTTTGCGACCCTCCTTTTTTCTCGTCCCCCTTGACGAATCACCCCCAAACTTTCAACATAGGAGCTGATATCAACAAAGAATTCGTTTTGAAAAGTTTGCGAAGATTCGTCAATCCGCGCCAAAGTTATTGGGAATAGAATGTTGCCATTTTCCTGTGGTAACTAGGTCCTAACTATACTACCTACTGGCGACCGCCAGTGATTATCACAGCACATGTATTTTAAACAAGAATAATGTTGGTTTGATAAATATATTGAAAACACCCCACTGTGTATTCTGTTTATTTCTCTGAGCGCTAGTAGGCACGAGTGACTGAGCGAAAGATTCTGATCTGTTTCCACAATCCCAGAGGGGTCAGGGTTGTCATGTTCAGTGGTTGCCAGAAACTATTTGCTTCCTGGTAAGGTTAGAGGGGCTTATGGTGGAATTGTGAGCTACCTGGTCTCTAGACCAACATATCCTGTGGGGGTGCCTGGAATCAGTTTGGGCACTTTACGAAAGTTTATGTTGGCCAACAAACGAGCAGGTCCTACGGATTGGTAGGAATTACACAACATGGCACCGCCAATGTTGGTTGGGTTCTCATTTAACGGTCTATCTGAGTAGTTCAGTCGTGCTTTCGCAGAGAATCCTACTCACCTCCAAACCGGAGATGTCCATGGTGAGAAGGAAAAAGCGCCACACCTGAATATGTATACCCTATGTAATGGCTGTAGGTTATTCAAGCTTGTAGGAAACACATTTTCCCACGTTGTTCTAACCCTATCTCCATAAATCCATTTACTTAACTCCTTTTTTCTTTTTAACAATGACTGAACAAGGTGAGGGCACTGAGGGACAGCCAATTAGAATAAATAATACAGAAAACTGCAGACATGCAGTTACTATGAAACTATCACAATTTGGCCTCCTGGCAACAGGTGGAGATGTTACAGTCGAGGTTGAGGCACTTGAAGAATTCCGAACAGAAGTATTCTATTCTTGTGTTAAGTTCCGGCTGCAGATGCATGCACACAATTGTTTCACACTTACACTGAAGATAAAACACCAGAGGGACACTTTCCATATGTGGACATAAGAATTCCGTTAACTTACCAAGAACACATAAATTGATTTAAAGGCGCCCATAGAGTTGAAAATGTGCGGCTTGGAACGCTCAGTAAAGAAAGAGCAACTTGGCTGGTCCTCACTGCTTATACACCACATCCTAATCTAAATGATTTAGATGCAGCAGACATAACAACACTATACAAAGATCTAGTACAAATTTACAGAAACCTCAAGCAATATATCATGCAAACAGTCACAGTTAACCCTGCACGGACGGCTCAGATTGCACAGCCACAATAGGCTGCTACAGATATCAGCCCTCAAACACTGAATGCCATTATGGGAAAGGTTCCCACCAGTTGGGAGCAAATTTCATTCCGGATAGCACAGAAAACATGCCAGCTTGAAGCTTTTTTCCCCACACGGAAGTGCAGGACTAACACAGATTAACAATTTGCATGCCAATGGGGATGGCTCCCCGGGTCAGATTGTGCCACTTGGGATACAGTCTTCACTGAGGTTTACACCAGAACTCATGGTACCCCTTCATTAGCAGTTTTACCTGAAGTACTGAAACAAGTACAAAATGAGTACGGGCAGGGTATGCCCTGAACTTGGGGATAAAACTGATGAGCAATTTTGCTGCGGTATCAACCATTATTTTAGGTAACATGAAGAGGGGAGCAGCAGCATTGACTATGCACCAACGCCTAAGGGAATTCACTCCTGCACAGCAGGAGCGGGAATTGCCTAAAAGTATCGGAGAAACCTATTCTACGCTAGGCCAAGATAATTTGGGAGCCAGACCTTGGGAACCACAGGTTAAGAGTAATTCTGAAAAGGATAACTCTAAGCAAACAACTGACTCTTCAAAGAAGAAATAGACCAATAAACAAAAGAAATCAACAAAATAAAACACAATCACGGGGTGGGTCGCCTCAACAGGAAACCACGGAGGAAAATACAATTTGAGAAACTGTAATAATATTAGAAAGCCTGACAATATTGGGATACTGATACACGTTCCTCTCATTCCTTTCAGTATTCATCCGATACGCGTTCGGAGAGAGAGGACGGTCAGGGCGCAGATCAGAAGAGCATGTGAAGCCGAAACAGGAAACACATCGCACTTCAGACTACATCTTTAAAGAGGACATATAAAAGACTCCTAAACCTCAATTGAAAAAGAAAAAGGTAGCTGGGATTAATATACAACATGCCCAGGCTACTGAGGACTCAGCTTCTGAAGAGGGACTGGGCAGTGATGATGCTGGACAGCGCGACAGAAGTTACAATAGCTCACCGGAACCTGATGAATTATCTGGCGTAGTAGCACTGAATGAGCATATCATGATGGAAACACCTGGTACAAGGGTAAGTATCCCACATTGTTCATACGAAATAACGCTCCAAATGGAAGGGGACATACCCAGGAACATCAAGACTCTTTTGGGAGAACCTGACATATGGTTATGATATTCCTTTGGCTGAAAAGGAATGGCCACCTGAGGTCGTGATAAAGTCCCCAATGGGAGAAACAGTAATTTTACCTGCTTTCTCTGACTTCGTTCCAGAATCAGTTAAACATTCATGCTCACAGAAGTGGGAGTTAGCACTAGCTCCTGCATTATACAGCAATAATGTAGGGTGGGATGATGAGTCTCCTAATCACTAGATCCCATTAAAATTAACTCAGCCCTCAACTCCCCAACCCCAGAGACAGTACCCAATAAAACATAAGGCCAAAAAACAAGTTAGGGAAATCCTAGATCAACTTGAATACGAGGGTGTAATAGAAAATTGCACCTCATCCATGAATATTCCCTTTTTTCCCATAATGAAACCAGACAATTCATATCGTCTAGTCTTAGACTACAGACTTTCGAACACTTACACACGCACATTTGTAGTACAAAATGCACATAGTGCCGCACTAATGAATAACGTTCTGTGGAAGAAATACAAAACAACAAGATATCTCAAACAGATTTTTCTGCTAGAAAATGGTGCCTGGAAACAGATATTTGACCGCATTGTCAGTGCTAGGTTTACAGCATCAATTTTGCCATTTACCTCAAGGGTATAAGAACAGCCCTGGGCTGTTCTCAGCAAGGGTAACAGATTTATTTCAAACCTTTTTATGAGGAGGCATTGTCCTATGTAGATGATATTTATCTGACGGACGATGAATTAATAGAACACCTGGCTAGATTACACCATATAATTCTTGGGTTTGCTCATGTGGGTTACAAATTTCATTTAAAAAAATCAAAAAGTGCCCATTTAAACGTTGTATTTTTGGGATACTAATTGTCACATTAAGGCAAAAGCCTGGCAGCACATTTTTTAGAAAAATGCACACTGCTCCAACCTCCAACGTCTTAAAAGACTAGAATCCATTTTAGGATTCCTGAATTTTGGTCGAACATACATTTTGGATTACGCATGAACGAGTAAAACTGTTCTACGACTTGTTCAGACCGATTTTTGTATCAACCATAGGACACATGAACATACAAACATTTTATATTACGTACAAACTGACATGATAGCTTCCAAACACTTACACACACATGTAAACACAACTAACCTGGTGATCAGCGTAGTCACCAGGTACACCTATATCACTTTCAATGAAGGTGATACGGTACCCATAACATACAAATCACATTTGTACACAAACGCTAAAATGCTTTTTGCACCCACTGAGAAAATTCTCACAGCGGCACAAACTGCTGTAGTGAGGGACACAGCCAGCACTAGCTCAGGGTAAGAGGATAATTGTTGTTACCCTGGTACCATCCCTGGAGGCCGTTACTAAAGCAAGCATTCCGAATGCCAAGGCATTACATCCAAGATGGACTCAATGGGCTAACTCTCTCACTGAAACAGATGTAGATTACAGATTCGATTTTACATTACAAACACAAACATTCCTGCAGTACGAACAAGAATATCCTCTGCCGAATGAAATAATGCCTTTTAATAGATATGAATACATCATTTACACATATGGATCTGCTCGGCCTGCCATAGGGACACAGCCACAATATTCCGCGGCATGCACAATTGTGAAAGGGTGCATGCATGATGGAAAGTTTCATTGTGGGAAAACCCACACTCAGTCCTTCGGAGACTGTACTGCGTAGCTGGCGGAACTAAAAGCCCTGATACTAGCACTACATAACAGATGCCGAATTGCCCACACTTATAGTGTGTGATTCATACGCCTGTGCCCAGTCCTATAATGAATATCTTCACTAATGGTGACAGAATGGATTTTGAGATTCGAAGGGTTGCACAATCAAGCAAAAGATGTTTTGGGAACAGGTGGCAAAGCTGAAAGAATGCTTGCCAAGGGCTCATGTTATTCACACACTGAGGCATGTTGGAGTTCACGTTGAACGGAATTCTATGGCTGATGAAGCTGCTAAGGCAACAGTTCATACTGCTGCTGTTGCTGCAATCACTCGTTCTAGTACGAGATTAGACCGAGACATTATGGTGGATGTCAATGCGGCCCGCAACACCACCCACCTGCCGTTTGGCCTCCCACTCAAGTACTCCTACAAGTTAGGTGCACAAAACCTTCCATATGCTCAGATTTTAGTAGTGGGGGATAGAGTAATACCAAACACTGATCACAGACTGCGACTAATGAACAAGTTACTTACCTTCGGTAATGATATATCTGTAAGAAACATAGGTTAGTTATAGATTCCTTACCTTAGAATTACCCCCCGGCGTCAGACTGGATCCAGAAGGATTTTTCGTTTGCAGTACCCCGGCGTGTCGAAAGGTGGCGTTGGTCAGCTCTGCGTCAGTCGTTGGCGTTGTGGTTGCCAGGATGATGTCGTGGAAGCTACTTAGATGCCGCCCTCGTGCGCTGACGTCAGTTCTGTACACGACTTTCCACACCAGAAACACAGAGCCATGCAAGACACTGACCACTGGTGCACAAAACTAAAACTGAAAGGATGTCCTTGACCCTAGAAATCAGTTTGCACAACGGGGAGGATGAGTGAGGCGGTAAGGAATCAATAATCAACCTATGTTTCTTACAGATATATAATTACTGAAGGTAAGTAACTTGTTCAACTGAAAGAAACAGTTAGCTATAGATTCCTTACCTTAGAATAGATACCCCAACAATACCAACCCCAGAGGTGGGTCTGCAAACCAATTTCACACCAAAGGTCCTAAAGAACAGAACAGCCAAAGAAGACGTCTCTCCAGACTTGGCTGTCCATACAGTAGTGTTTTGTAAATGTGTACAGCGATGCCCACGTAGCTGCCTGACAGATATTTAGAGGGACGTCTCGTCCCAAAGCAATCGTGGCTGCCGTCGCCGGGTGGAATGGGCCCGTGGCCCCACTAGAGGCTCCTTTTTTTCTAGAGAATAGCAGGCTTTAATACACAAAATGACCCTTCTGGAGATGGCCCGCTTGTGTGCGGCCCAACCTTTCCTGGCGCCCACGTAACCAACAAAGAGCTGGTCATCCACCCGGAACTGTTTGGTGCGATCCAGATAGAAGAAAAGCGCACGTGTTGGGTCCAGACGGTGGAGCCTCTTTTCCTCTTTAGAAGGATGCGGAGGCTGAAAGAAGGTGGGCAAAGTGATTGTCTGTCCGATATGAAAGGAGGTGACCACATTGGGTAGAAAGGATGGACGAGTTCTTAGGACAACCTTGTCCGGATATACAGACAGAAAAGGAGGCTTGGATAAAAGAGCCTGGAGCTCACTCACTTTTCTGGTAGATGTCCTTCATCCTGTTTGGTTTTGCTTTGTTCATCCTAAGTTAGCAGGGTATGCCCAGATGTGGGTCCCTTGCTCACTTTGCCACTGGATTCAAGCTAGCCTTTATGATGACGGCTGATTAGCCAGAAACCGGTCCCAGGAAGCTTGTTTCCGGTCCAGGGAAGACATGGCTTGGCAGTTCGGGCTAGACTGGATCCAGAACGTTTTTCGTCAGCAGTACCTCTGCGTGTCGAAAGGTGGCGTTGGTCGGCTCCGCGTCAGTCGTTGCCGTTGTGGTCGCCCGGATGATGCAGCGGAAGCTACTTAGACGCCGCCCTCACGCACGGACGTCAGTTCTGTACACGACTTTCCGCACCAGTAACACAGAGCCATGCAAGACACTTACCACTGGTGCACAAAACTAGAACTGAAAGGATGTCCTTGACCCTAGAAATCAGTTCGCACAATGGGTGAGGCGATAAGGAATCTATAATCAACCTATGTTTCTTATAGATATATAATTACCGAAGGTAAGTAACTTGTTCATCTGAAAGAAACAGTTAGTTATAGATTCCTTACCTTAGAATAGATACCTCAGCAATACCAAACCCAGAGGTCGGTCTGCAAACCAAGTTCACACCAAAAGTCCTAAAGAACAGAACAGCCAAAGAAGACGTCTCTCCAGACTTGGCTGTCCAGACAGTAGTGTTTTGTAAATGTGTGCAGCGATGCCCACGTAGCTGCCTGACAGATATCATTTAGAGGGACGCCTCATCCCAAAGCAATCGTGGCTGCCGTCGCCCGGGTGGAATGGGCCCGTAGCCCCACTAGAGGCTCCTTTTTTGCTAGAGAATAGTAGGCTTTAATACACAAAATGACCCATCGGGAGATGGCCCGCTTGTGTACGGCCTGACCTTTCTTGGTGCCCACTTAACCAACAAAGAGCTGGCCATCCACCCGGAACTGTTTGGTGCGATCCAGATAGAAGGAAAGCACACGTGTTGGGTCCAGACGGTGGAGCCTCTCTTCCTCTTTAGAAGGATGCGGAGGCTGAAAGAAGGTGGGCAAAGTGATGGTCTGTCCGATATGAAAGGAGGTGACCATCTTGGGTAGAAAGGATGGACGAGTTCTTAGGACAACTTTGTCCGGATTTACAGACAGAAAAGGAGGCTTGGATAAAAGAGCCTGAAGCTCACTCACTTTCCTGGTAGATGTCCATCATCCTGTTTGGTTTTGCTTTGTTCACCCTAAGTTGGCAGGGTATGCCCAGACGTGGGTCCCTTGCTCACTTTGCCACTGGATGCAAGCTAGTCTTTATGATGAAGGCTGATTAGCCAGAAACCGGTCCCAGGATGCTTGTTTCTGGTCCAGGGAAGACATGGCTTGGCAGTTCGGGCTGGACTGTTCCAATAAGGCACAGGGTCAGACTGATTTGCATATGGCCATGTCTGAACTGGGGTGGCGGAGTGAGCTAAAGAATGGTGATGGATTAAACCCAGATCAGTTGACTGGGTGTGAGTGCTTGCAATGTTCAACACTCCGTCCATCATCCCCTTTGGTTTTGTTTGTTTGCCCTAAGTGGGCAGGGTATGCCCAGATGTGGGTCCCTTGCTCACTTTGCCACTGGATTCAAGCTAGCCTGGCTGATGATGGCTGATTAGCCAGAAACCGGTCCCAGGATGCTTGTTTCCGGTCCAAGGAAGACATGGCTTGGCAGTTTGGGCTGGACTGTTCCCATGAGGCACAGGGTCAGACTGATTTGCATATGCCATGTCTGAACTGTGGTGGCGGAGTGAGCTACAGAATGGTGATGGGATTAAACCCAGATCAGTTGACTGGGGGTGAGTGCTTGCATTGTTCAACACTCCGTCCATCAACCCCTTTGGGTTTGAGATATGATGGCTACCAGGAATGCAGTCTTACAAGTTAAGAACCTGAGAGGACAGTTGTGAAGCGGTTCAAAGGGAGCGCACATTAAATAGGTCAAGACCAAATTCAAGTCTCACTGAGGCATTATGAAGGGGATAGGAGGAAAAAGATGAGTAGATTGAAGAGAGTAGGTTGATCAGAAATGGCGAGAGATAGCCCTTGATAGTGCCCAGGGCAGAGCCTTGCTGGGCCAAAGAAAGGAGGAACAAGAGAAACTAAGAAAGAGAGGCAGGCAGAAAGGGGATCCGTACCATGCCACAAATTTGTTCCATCGGCAGGCATATAACGTCTTAGTGGAGGGACGCCTGCCTGCCAAGATTACATCACAGACTTCGGGAGGCAGGTCAAACCACATCAACTGCCGTCGCTCAATCTCCAGGCAAGGAGGCATGTGGAAACATATGTACAAGCCCCTTAAGAAATCTATTTACAATAGGGGACTTGAATAAAGAGGGTTGGTCTGGCAGTCTGAAGAAGGCAGACAGAACCATAGGGTCCCCTTGAAGAGTGCCCAGAAAAGAGCCCTGCTGAAAAAGAGTCAGAATGAAGAGAAGGACTTGAGGGAGGGAGCAGGAAGAGGATCCATATTCCTTTTTGTATAATATTTTACAAATTTGTTCCACCGGCAGGCATACACGTTCTTGGTAGAGGGAAGGCCTGGCTGCCAAAATAACATTACAGACTTTGGGAGGAAAGTCAAATGCTGTCATCGCTCAATCTCCATGCCGGAAAGCATATAGTCGACATGTTTGGGTGGAGGACACTACTCTCCTGCTGTGATAGAAGATCGTCCCAAAGGGGCAGCCTGATTGGAGGATCGATGCTCATCTGTAGAGGCTTGGGATACCAGGCTCTCCATGCCCAATTAGGAGCCACAAGAATGACTGGGCCTGATCGCTCCTGATCTTCTTGAGCACTCTGGACAGGAGTGGTATTGGTGGAAAGGCATATAGGAGGCCTGAGATCCACTTGAGACGAAAAGCGTTGCCAGGCGAGCACCACCTTGGGAACTCCGGTGCACTAAACTGCTGACTTTGGGCGTTCTCGGCGGAGGCGAACAGATCTAACCAAAGCTCTCCCACTGCTGAAAGAGACCTTAAGCCACCTTCGGTTGAGACGCCAATAGTGATCCGCTAGGCTTTGACGACGGAGTTTGTCCGCCCTGGCATTCAGAGAACCTTCCAGGTGTTGAACCACAGGGGAAAGGTCCTGCTGTTTCAGCCATGTCCAGAGAAGCAGTGCCTCCAGTCAAAGGGTCCAAGACCCCACCCCACTTTGTTTGTTGCAGTACCATATGGTGGTAGTGTTGTCCGAGAACAGCTGAACCAGCTTTTCCTTGATTGAAGGAAGAAAGGCTTTCAATGCCAAACGAATGGCTCGGAGCTCCAACAAGTTGCTGTGGTACCCGGATTCCAACGGAGACCAGAGTACTCTGATCTCCACCTCTCCCAAATGGCTGCCCCATCCCAGGAGCTATGCATCTGTCACTACTGTGTGGTCTGGTTGGGGAATGAAGAGGGGTCTGCCTCTGACCCAATCGCAGTCTGCTAGCCACTACTGCAGGTCCTGTGCAGTACTCTCCGAGATCTTGGCCATGTCGGGGAGAGTCTCCTGATGCTGCGCCTACTGGAACTTCAATTCCCACTGCGGAGCCCACATGTGCCATCTGGAATGTGTCCCTCACAGAATGCAGGAGGCCATAAGGCCCAGCTGCCTCAGAGTCATTCTCACTAAAATCCAGGATAGAGGCTGAAAAATCAGTATCACAGCCTGAATATCCTGTACTTGCCATTGGGGAGGAGAGGCCCAAACCTGCACCGTATCCAGAACCGCTCAGATGAAAAGAAACACCTGAGAAGGAGTCAGGAGTGACTTCGATACCTTGATAGAGAAGAAGGTTTGCCATAGTCTGGAGGTGAGAGACGACAGTCTGGGGTGAAAGCCTTCCAGATAGGGGTAGACAGGCACCCCTGATCTGCGTAGATGAGCGGCAACCAGGCCATCACCTTGGTGAACACATGAGGAGTGCTGGTAAGGTCAAAAGGGAGGATGATGAACTGAAAGTGCTTGTGGCCTACTGTAAACCGCAGATAGTGCTGATGGGCAGGCAAGACGAGAATGTGAAAATCTGCATCCTGCAAGTCCAATGCTACCATCCAGTATCCTGGGCGCAGGGCAGACAAGACCTGAGCAAGAGTGAGCATCTTTAACTCTTCCTGTTTAAGGAAGTAGTTGAGGGCTCGCAGATCTACGATAGAGTGCAGGCTCTTTTCCGTCTTTGGGACCAGAAAGTAGCTGGAATAGACACCACAGCTTACTTCTGACACCAGAACGCTCTCTACGGCTCCCTTAGCCAAGAAAATCAGGACTTTCCCCTAAAGCAAAGCCAGGTTATCCTCCATCAAACGGTCGTAAGCTGGAGGCATGGAGGGAGGAGTAGTCTTGAAGGGGAGGGAGTAGCCCCTTCAGACTATCTGAAGAACCCACCTATCCGACAGGTGGAGGTGATGGCTGATCCTTCTACCAATTGGCCACCCATGATGTTAAAGGGCCGGACTAGGAGAGTTTGGATGCTGCGGGAACATGGGGTGGTGGACTAACCCGATCTCTGGCCGCATCACCCACGGGGTCGGAATGAGCCGTGTCCACGGACGCACAGAGGTTGCTGAGATAGTGTGGCCCTGTGGCTAGGGTATGGCTGGAAGCCCCTTCTGCAGCCACGAAAGGGGTGAAAAACAGACTGGGGACGTGTGACCACTGAAAGCCACAACAACTTGGCCATCGCCTGCGAGTCCCTAAAGTGCTCTCTGGCCATATTTGCATTGTCTCAGAAGAGAAAGGTTCCATCAAACGGCATGTTCATGAGGGAAGGCAGGACATCCCCAGAAAAGTCAGAAGTTCTTAGCCAGGTATGGCGTCAAACAGCCACCGTTGCTGACATTGTTCTGCCCAGCGGGTCGATCATGTCAAGCCCACAACGAATGGCGAACTTTGTTGCATCTCTAGCATTTGATACTGCTTGGGAGAGGATGGCCCGGGCCTTCACCGGGACCTGTGGCAGCAATACGCAACAGTTTCCTACAAGGAATAGGAGTAATGCCCAATAGGCATGCAGTGTTCACCGACCTCAATGCAAGGCTGGGCGAAGAAAATTAACTCTTGCCCCAACTATCTAGCCTCTTGGATTCCCTGTCCTGGGAGCGGAAGGGAACCTGCCCTGAGATTTAGAGGTTTGGACCACCAAACTCTCAGGGGTAGGTTGGTTGGTGAAGAAATGTGCGTTGCCCGGTGCAGGACGATGGCAGCGGGCAATTGTCCTATTCACAGTAGCCCATGTGCTAAGCTTGGACAAGGTTCCCAGCAGGACATCAGTCAAGGCCTCACTGTAAGGCAGGAGGGGTTTCAAGGAGGAGACACCTGGCTGCAGGACCTCCGTCAAGATGTCTGTCTTGACTAGCACAGAAGGGAGCTGAAGGTCCAAGACCTCAGCTTCCCTTCGCATCACCACAGTGTATGAAACTTCCTCCTCTGTAGCCATGGTAGGGGGAGAAAGCAAACCAGAATATGGAGGTGCCCTGACTACTGGCCTCACCCAATACCACGTAACAGTCCATTTTGTGGTCTGGCTGGTCTTGTATGGGGTCCAGCGACCCCTACTAATCTTCCTCCGTTCCTAGCCCTTCAGAATAAGCCTAAGGAACAGACCTAAGAACAAAGGGTCCTGTCAGCGTCGGAATCGGCATCAGTAGGCGCTGATCCAGTTCTGGGTTGTCAGGAATCAGAATGGGGCTGGCAGAGTTGGGAGTCTCTGTTTGGGACCATGTGCCAGGGAAGGTCGCGGTGGCATGACTGGTGTTTGTCTTGATCCATTACTGGATCATGAGGGGGGGGGGGGGGGGGTCATCTGTGCCAGGATCAGAGGAGCTGACCCAGAACCCAGTAGAGCCCCCTCTGAGCCTCTGGGACCCGAAGGCGTGCCAGGAGGGTCAGGCCTCCTAAATATGAGTCACATGGCGTCATAAAATTCTTTGAGCTGGGCGGGGGTCACTCCAGCTTCCGAGAAGGCAGGGAAGCATGGCGCCAGTTTAGGCACAGGTTCAGCCGAATGAGGCTGAGAACGCCGAGGCTCCTCCAGTGTTTCAGCCTACCGACGGGAAGAAGCTGGAGCATGTATCAACTTCTTGCATTTTTTATGCTTTTTACCTGACTGACTCAAAGACTTTGAGTGGGAAGATGAAGCCTTAGGGCTCCCGGAGCAGTGCCCGGCCCTTTATCCCAACCGGTACTGAGAACGAGACCTCTGGGGTGAACGACACAGTACTGAGGGCCAGGCCAAAAATAGTTTTAGGAACAACTCCTTCAAAGCTTTCAGAGCCATGGTTCAGCAGTCAGAGCATGACTTCGAATTGTAGTCACCCTCCAGGCACCAAAAGGCATACCAGGTGTGGACCCGTTACCGACATGGCGCGGTGTCAGGCGCCATACGGCTTGAATCCGGAAGCCTTCTTGGACATTATACACACCAAAATATTGTCAACAAAAAGTTTTTAAAAAGCCTGTAAAAAAGTGACAGAGGGTAGCTCTCTTCATGGAACTGAGCTAACTGGCATGAAAAGAAAATAACTGACGTCAGCGCACTGAGGTGGCGCTTATATAGGTGCTGCAGACATCACAACGGTGGCGTCAACACCAACAGCGTCACACAGAGCTGACCAA
The DNA here is from genome assembly GCF_964261635.1 of Lissotriton helveticus. Taxonomy (NCBI): domain Eukaryota; kingdom Metazoa; phylum Chordata; class Amphibia; order Caudata; family Salamandridae; genus Lissotriton; species Lissotriton helveticus. Next base: position 1,119,049,441 of record NC_136063.1, on the reverse strand, counting down.
CGCCACCTACCGGCGTGTAAGGGTATTGCTAAAAAAAAATCTTAGGGATCCAGTCTGATGCCTGGAAAATTCAAAGGTAAGGAATCTGCAGCTAGATGTCTCTATCAGAGCTGCATGTTCAAAGCCAAGAGGCCTTAACTCCGGGTGAGCAGCTTGAACTAATCCTGAAGGACAAAGAGGTTCAAAAGCATCAAGTCAGAATAGCCATGAGAATCCTCCACCCCCCCCCCCCGACACATCCTTTTTGTGGACCAGGAATTAGAGGAGATAAAATTACATGCCCACCTGGTCCACAGGCACCACCCCTTCTATGGCCCCTCTTTGTGGTAAATCCAGGACTTCCTTCTCCAAGATCGAGGCGTTGGCTGGGGTAAATCTCATGATGCATGGTAGATGGTCAGGACGAGTGACTAAACATGACTAGCACACTTAACAATTTGAGGGGATGAACTTCCACTGAAGCATAAAATGTAGATGTTCTGGACGGGTAACTTTAAAAGACTAGCACTATCAACAATTTGCGGTGATGAACTTCCACTGAAGCATAAAATGGGAGACCATCTCCCAAACCGAAGCTTAAGGTGCAAGGGGGACTAATCAAAGCTGCTTAGAGGCTACAGAACCAGTGGGTTTGACCCAGCTGAAAAGCTTGTCACTGCCAGGACGATCTTGAAAAGCTGCAAAAAACAGAGAAATGCTGGTGAAATTGATTCACCAGAGGCCAGCCCCAGCCAGTGGTCCATGTTGCTGCTGTTTTTAAGTGCTCCAAGCAAAAGTCACCCATTCAACTAATAGCTAAAGAACCTCTCAAGATCTCACTGCACCATTATTTACCTTGATAACTATTCAGCCAAAAGCTGGACATACTCTGAAGATGACATTTCAAAATCTTTAGTTACCTTATACCAAGGAGTGTCACAGTGATGGGCTATACGCAGTGTGGGGACCCACACACAATATTTAAAAAAACATGCAAATGGAAGAAACGTGCATCTACATCTTCCATACATAGCTCACTAAAGGGCACCAATGACGTCAGGAGTACCGACAAGATGTACCAGAACACAGTTAAACTGCCTAGCAAGAAGCATTGGAACACAGAATTGTTGTCAGGTTCACTTACATTTACATAGTTTGCATTAATATATTCCTCATTTCCTTGTAAAATAACCCGGGTGGCATCATCTGTGGAAAGAAAAGAATGTGATGGATGGAATCAATTAGGTATATATTAGCAGAGTTCACTATTAAGAGCGCCTAATATTTGGTTATTTGAGCTGTGAAACAGGTTTAATACCATATACCTATCATACAAAGTGATGTACCAAAAGCCATGAACAGCTCAAAATGACGCTGGAGATGACAACCCAACCTCAGAACAGGAGCACTTAATTGGGCCCTGTGTTGTTTTAAATAACACAAACTTTTAAACATACCTTTACAAGATTGCTTACACTTGACCATTACAAAATTCTTTGAAACGTGAACTATATTTCAGCGCAGTTTTTTTTTTCAATAGAGGCTGAGCTTAGGGGTTAAGATGTAACATGGCAACTATGGGTTGCACAGAATCCCTCACTTGAGGTAACTCAACTTAAGCTTATTTAGGGTAGTACAATTGTTCTTGTTGGTTTACCTCGTTCACCTTTGCGATAAAATAGATTCAGTTATCAACTCATGCATGTTCCAACGTAAGGAACTAAAGTCCCTGGTATGCATGAGGACGGGCAAGTAAATCCATAGATCAGAACAACATAATATGATGGTTCTGCCAGCAGAACACACTTATTATTTGGTGGGAACAATACAGCAATTAAGAGAAGAAAACACCATCGACATGGAATTACACGTGGGTTACATTGTAACATAGGCATGACAACAACTGAATACTTACAGGGCAGAACATCCTTATATCGGTTTTTGTCCATATTTGGTCCTGACTTCGCACAAGTAATGGCCAACCCAGGCTTCTTTCGGTAAAGTTGCTGCAAAACAGATTGAAGAAAACAAGGTTCATCCTACCCTCTACAACCACAACTGAAATATCGCTAATATTTCACATAAAAAAAATCCATATCTACAGTGAAAATCGATAGCTAAACATTTGTTGAGCAGTATAACCATATTTTTGAAAACTTGAGTTTTCAAACAAAAGTCATTTCCAGCACACAAACTGAACTATGCGTGAGTTAGCAAATGCAATTCAAATATATACAGACCAGGAAATCATGAACGGATGCACTGGTCACGTGCATAAAGTCAATATATGTCTCTAAATCAATAAATCTCATAAGAACTACACCCAACAAGATTGCATTGAAACTGCAAAGACGCAGGAAGCCTGCTTCTCACAATCTTACATTTATTTTCACTTTTTAAAATTTCTTCTAGATATTTTTTTTTTTTTTTTTTTTTTTTTTTTGAAAACCTTTATTCGAAAAACACAAAGAGATACATGCGCAGGCCCACAACCATCATGGCCGGCCGCAAAACAGTCGATCATAAACAGGAGGAAGGCATACCAATCGGTAAACAGGATACATGAAAAGACACCAAATCCGGTCGTGGGGCGTAAAACAAAGGATATTAGGTTTTCGTTTTTAAATTACAAAGGAGAGTAGGGGCTGTCACAACAAGGATATTGCACCTCACGTAAAAAGGAGAAAAACCAAAAAACATTGGGGACATACCCGGATGGCAAACTGAGGCAGGCAATGATCATAACTACCAAATAAGCTAAACAACCGAGACGGTAATATCAATTAACAGGTCACCATACAATAAACAACATTCCCCGATATCACCCCAGAAGTCCCACCCCAGTAAGAGAAAGACAGGGGTTTAAGAAGACGCCCGAGAAAGAAAGAAGGCACAAAACCAAGGGACAGCCAGCCCTACAAAGGGGAAAGAACCCTCCCAAGCTAGAAAAGAGCGAAAGAGACCATAGAACAAAAAAAACTAAAATAACAAACCCCCCCCACACCCGCCACCCTGCACCCCTGTGATGGCTACGGCCCAGCCCATAAACAGCGTGCCTGTCGCCCCGGAACTGCCCCAAAGAAGGGAAAAAGTACAACAAGTACAAAGAATGGAGGAGGAGAGAATGAAACAACGAAGGTGGTAAGGATCAGCAGAAGAAGAAGAAGACCACCAACAAATATGTACCCGGCCGCCCGCTACCGGCTCCCACACCAGACAGGATACCAACGGCCGGTGTAATCAATGTTCCGCTCACTCAATACAGTCCCAGCAACGGAAGGAATAGCGACCCAAAAAAACTGTCTTAACCTTGTCCCTTGCGATCATGTTGGTTGATGGAGTCCAGCCGTCCGGCCAGCGCCGCGAAGAAGAAACAATCCCGGAACAGGCAGCAAAGGATGGGAGGTCGCCCACAAAAGCCCACGCCAAACACAGTCACATGTCCAGGAGTGATGCAAACAGAAACAGGGCAGTGAAACTGGAAGTCAGAAGCAGCCGGCCAGAGCGACAACAACAGTCCCAGGAATGGATTTAAAGTCACGCCACCAGCACACAAAGGAGATGACAAAAATGGCGCCCAGGGACGACATCCCCGCCAGCGTACGAAACCACAAATTCCAGAGCTCCTCCGGATCATCGCGGTCAGCACCTCAGCAGAATCAGATCCATAATCCTCCAACCTCTCAATAGACGCCCCAGCATGGAGATCAACAGGAATCGGCTCAGGATGTGGCGCAGTGTGCCGCACGGGGGGGTAACCACGGCCCACAGGAGAAATAGCATCGAGCCTGTAACCCAGATCTCGGGCATGGACACGAAGAGCAGCCCCAACCGCCTCCAGTGCACACAGGACAGCACCGGTCCCCAGCGGCTTCACAGGCTGAGAGAAAAGAGCAGCTCCAACCACACCAGGCTCACTAAGGAGAGACAGCCCGGGAAGCCGAGCGCCATCGTAACTCGCCGCCCACTGTTCACTGCGCCGACTTTTCGCCAGTGGCCGCCGGGCCAGAGACATGGGGGCGACTGTGGGCATCGCGGCACAGGCTCAGTCTTGTTCATGCAACATCGGGATCCCCAAATGAGCTCCAGGCACTCCACTGTCAGAAGCTGAGGGGCTGAGCAGAAAATGGCGTCCGCTACCAGCCGATGAAACAAAGAAACCGTTCCGACAGCTTCCAAGCCGAGCAATTGCAGAGATACAATGTATCCAGGCGCACAGGATAAACGAGCAGGACGAGGCACTGCAGCGACAAGAACAACTCGGCAGCCTCCCAACAGCCGACCGGCTCCTCCTCCTCCGCGCTGACCGCCACCACTGTGGTCGAGGACGGCCGGACCAACAAACAAAGCCCCGGTCCCCCAGCTGCGCCGGGCCGGGAAAGGAGCAAGGGCGGATCACCGCCAAAACGACTCGGGTCTCGCCGGGAGACACACCGGCGGAAGCAGGAGAGTATCACCGTTGCAGTCGCTGGGCGGAAGGACAGGATAAAGAACAGGATAATGAAGAGAAGCGCTAGGGTCGGCGGAGCCGATGTCCTAGGCGGCCATCTTCGTCGCAGGCTAGGCTCCTCCTCCTTCTTCTAGATATTTAATATAGTTCAGACTTTGCCCAAAAGAGCACTAAAACACTTTTACAGTAGCAGGAATATTTCAACGTGAGGCAATGTTGACCGAATATTCCAGTTCAGACGGTAGTATAAAAGCCAAATGTGAGTATGGGTGGAGATCTAAGGCAGCAAAGAATTTTTTTTCCAGATTACATATTGTATTGGTGTCAAGGCCGAGACCAGAACCCTAATCTGTGTTCTAAATTTGGCTACCAGAACACATTTACTCCAAGTTAAAAATGCTATTACCTCTACGGCCCTCGTCCTCGACCCAGTCATTACTAATGAGGTATATTCCACTGAAAGGAAACAAAACAGGAAAAATTTTAGGCTCCACCCACCCTCCTGCCAGGGGCTATAATTACACAGCCAACAGGAAGTACTTCCTGTTTCGTTTCCTGTCGGTGGACATGACGGGGAACGCAGTGGTAGGTGCTGGGCCCTTACCTTCTACGTGCTTGTCCTGTTGTTTCCTCCTTTGTTGGGCTCTGTTGGTGCTTCTGGATTGTCGTGGGAGCTGCTGGAGTCTGGACGCCTGGCCTCCTGAATTCCGACCATGCCTTTGTTTCCTGTGCTGCTGGGCTGCACAGGTCCCTTGTGGTCCGTGTCGTTGCGGCTGGTTTCCTCCTTTCCTCATTTCCTGGTGAGTCTCTGCACCCTCCTCCACGTGGCTTCACAATGGAGTTGTTGTAGCCGTCGCTGCTTCCCGCTCTCTTTAGAAGTCCCGGTGTTTTGGTGTGGGCTTTGTTCCCGCTCCGCTGGTGTTCTTCTAGCCTCGTGGGAATGGTGTGGCTTCCCGGGGCCCTGCTTTATTCCTGCGATGTTGAAGCCCTCCCCGGCAGCCTCTGTGGTAATGGGCACCGGGGAAGGGCTCGGAGTGCTGCGCCGCTCGCTGGATGACAGCCGCGCTGGATGGGGCCTCCACTTTATTGCCCGCGGCAGCCTCGGTGGCAGTGGACGCCCAGGTTGGGCTCCGCGTGCTCTGTGCAATGCTCAGAGTGGTGTCTTTGACTCCTCCTCCTGTGTTTAGCCTATGGCCGGGAATGGACAGGGTTTGTGCCTCTGGCTGGCCACGCCCTGCATCGTTGCCTGCATTTGTTTCAGCTGTTCCAGCATGCCGGTTCCCTTTGAGGTATGCCGTTTCCGGTTTCTGGCTTTAAATGTGAGGGAGGAGTTACACATAATTTCTGTTCTGCCTGCACCAGTGCATGCTGTACTGTTTACTCCTGGTGGTTGTGCTGTGACTATGGGGAAACATCAGCGTAAGCACAAACATATGTCTCCTGTCTCCTATTCCTCTTCCCCGGCGGACAGTGGGGATTTTGCATCTCCTATGAAGCAGGCCAGGTTGGATGACAGCCGATTGAAGCGCGTGATTTTGGAGACTTTGTCCGATTTGAAATCCTCCAAGAAGTCAGTTGGTGGTTGTTCTGGTGGGGGTCTTGACCTCTATTCGGACATTTCCAGTTCTGACTCTTCCGATGGTTCCTCCTTGAGTGCGGTGGACCCGAAGGGCAAATATATCTCTAAAGACTTGGTGCCTGACATCCTCTCTCATGTCAGGGGAATATGGGTTTTACGGATGAGGTTGTGGCCAGCGCTTCGCAGGATGCGGTCTTGCTGCAATTTGGGAAACCAGCTACTAAATCGCAGCCTATACATCCCTTTGTGATGGAATTCTTTTTGAAGAAGAGGAAGGACCCTCTTTATGTCGAAGCTCTACCCTTTACAAGACATTGTAAATTGTCGAATTTTCGACCCTGATGCCAAAGGGTAAGTAGACTCCTCGGCTGTGGGTCTTCCTCAGGACAGGGAGAAGGAGGGACCCAACCACAGACGTGGTCTGTTGATAGGTCAAGACACAATGAATTAATGGATGTCAGGGGGACAAATCACCCTAAATATCCGCTGGGAACATGCGGCGTGAGACCGTCTATCAAGAGGTTGCCATAGGATTAATGAGGCGTGGAGTTCTTTAGTGGAGCCAAAAAAAGATGAGATTGTGTGGTGTGGTACCTCTTAAGCCATACGATTATAGCGCTGCATACTTGAATGAAGCAAGAATGCACTCTTCCACATCCGTTGTCGATGTCGGTGGAGGTCGTCCGAGGCCACCCAACATCGGCTGGGATCCATGCATGGATCCATGGGAGTCTCGCGGTGCCGAGACCGGAGTCGTCAACGATGTCGGGTTCGTAGCCGTGATGAAGAAGAGCGAGGACACCCAGTGGGACCGACGGGGCCCAATGGAGTTACGGCAGGGCCCGATGGGCAAAAAGGCGGGCCATGGCTGACAGGAAGTCTTGTAGCTGGGCCGGAGTCGCCGACGGACCCGGGATGGGCATGTAGGCCATCTGCAACTGCGCAGGCTCCGCCCGAGCCCTCAGCCATGTCACGTGACAGGCTAGGGGAAGGCGAAGAGCGACAACGCTTCTTCGACTTCTTGTGCTTTGCCTTACCTGACTCCGAGTGTGAAGACTTTGACGAACGATGGTGGTGGTGGCGGCTCTGCGACCGGTCCCTCGACCTCTCACGGGACCGAGACCTTGAACAGCGCACAGCCGACTCCCGGGCCTCCAGCAACTTTCGGGACCGCTCCTGCAAGGTTTTCGGAGTCATGGCCCGGCATTCGTGGTCGCGCCCGGGCAGGGGAGACACTCACGGTGCGGGTCCATCACTGACATCATGTGGGGACAAGCCGCGCAAGACTTAAAAGTGGGCATCCCTATACACCAGGAGTCAAAGACTCAAAAAATAGAGACAAAAGTCCCAAAAAAAACTCAGTCAAAAAGTGACTGGGGGTACTGCTCTCTCCGGATCTGCGCTTGCTGGCACTGAAAAAGAAAGAACTAACATCAGCGCGCATGGGCGCATCTAAGTACCTCCGACGACGTCATCTATGTGACTACGAAGCCAATGACGTACACGGAGCCGCACGACGACGCCTACCGACGCACAGGGGTACTGCTGACGAAAACTTTCAGAATCCAGTCTTACGCCTGGGGGTAATTCCATGGAAAAGAAGGGAAGTTCTGGCCCTGAAGGCTACATTTACCGATCCTATAAAAATCCTACTGCTTACTATAAAGAATTTGCAGAAGCTGCGGATCCTAGTGTAATGACTCTAGCGGATACTGAAATGTGTTTTGACCTACTAGTCCCTGTTGGTATTTGGCGACCGGTACATACCTAAGACCATATTGCTGATGTGGGTGGGACGCGATTATGGGTTGAGATGGGCTAAAAAGCCAGGAGAAAACCAGGTGCTGCGCTGCTTGCTTTATCCGGGCATATAATAACATACATACAAACACTCATTCCTCCCAAGAAAGTTAGTTGGGACAGACTGACTGCCTGCCAGCAGAAGAAAGACAAGAGTGTTTCTGATTTCCTCACAAGGTTTGAAGAGACATTTTGGATTATAGTGGGCAGGGTATGTCTACAGAGAGGGGGGGGGGGGTCCACTTGTTTGTTGAAAGGTTTGTCACTAATCTCCTTCCCGAAATAATGTCTAGACTTCAAGCATCTGAAAGCAACTGGTCCACGTCTTACCCCTCTGTGATTCTAAATATGGCCCAATATTATGAGCATAGGGATAATGAAGAGAAAGACAAAAATGATAAAAGAAATAAGAATCTGAAGACAAAGGTATTATTGCAACAGGTATATTGAGGTTACACTAGGGGACGGGGACCCCAACAACAACTTTTATGCACTAGACAGCCACCCATGACACCTTTGGGACAGAATCAGTGTCCTTACTGCAAGGAAGGTCGTTACTGGCACAGCCAGTGTCCTGTACTTCTGCACAATGTTTCATCCAGTAGAGGAAGGGTTACTGGAAACAGGAGCCGTGGGATCAATAGACAACAACACACTACTGCCTCTGTAGGTCGCCGGACAATTATTTTGCGCATCAGGGAAGGACAGACCTACAACGATGATTATGACGTTGATGACGTGACAGGGATGTCTTTCAGCTAGGACAGCAAGGGACAGGGTAAGGGACCAGTTCACATACCTGTAGATCAGTGTGGCCCTTATATCAAAGTGGATATGCAAGGATCTACTAAGGAATTCTTGGTTGATACGGGTGCCACAAAGAGTTCTATTTGCCGGCACCTGGTCCCTGGGGCAGCCCTGTCTGGCCATAATAATGTTTCAGTGGGTTTTTCAGGAGTACCAGTTGTAAGCCCCATCTTGTGCCCTCTTGCTCTTACTGTTGGCCCTTTTACTGTGGATTCCCCATTCCTTTTAACATCTAATTGTGGTGAAAATCTAATGTGCTTGGACCTACTAAAGAAGTTGCACCCTACCATATATTGTTCGCCAGATGGTGTTTATATTACCATGGGTCCTGACGTGGGTACTAGACAATGCCTATCTAAAGATGTTCCCCTTCCACCTAAATTTGATCCAGTACCACCCACATTATGGCCCACTGGTGACACTGATGTAGGCTTATTGTACATACCCCCAGTTTCTATACGAGTGAAGGACAAAGCCATATTACCAGGTATTCCCCAGTATAAAATACCAAAGGCAGGGGATCAAGCTCTTCTTAATATTGTTCAGGACCTTGTGGTAAATAAATAAATAATACCTCTATTTTTGAATGGATAAATGAATAACAGATAGCTCAATAAATAAGAGTCAAGATTCGAGGTAGTAGGAGTTTTGCAGGTTTATTACAGCATAAAGGACAGGAACAGGACAACCTGCACAGGAATAGGATGGCAGCGCTGCCGGGGGCAGGATCGGAATCGGCGTAACATTTAATAACAATACACGATCATATATACTAAAACAGTTGCATTACAATACATACGATAGGCGGAGCAGTGGGTGTGGTCAATAGCAGTCGCGAAAGATAAGGGTGAAAGTAGGTGTAACAGAGGCGTATACATAGACATGTGATGCAAACGTAACAGAATATGTCATGAATGGGGCGGAAACATGGAGGGGGCTACCTAAGGAGCCGGGACCTCTGACCTAATGGTGCGCGCAAACTGGCAATGACGTGTTACTAGGAGAAGCTGGGGGCTACGAACTCTGTGCTAGGAGCAGAGACTGAAGTCTGGAGAGTCAGGGCGACATGTACCTAAGCAGTATCTAGTATCTGATGTTTAGAGAACATGTTGATATAAACTAAGAGTTAGGAGGGGAAAGGCTAACTTGATTCTAAGACTGGAGCATGCATTATTCTACATGTAGTGCGTGATGAAGAATATTAAATGACCATTAAATGCAGTATTTCTCTTACATGGAGACGTAAAGGCTAGACAATGACGGAAACTATTGATGCGATTCAGTAGCTTAGGAATGCAGAGAAGGAGGGCTGGACTGATAACTAGAATCATAACATACTCTTGGCAGACTCAGAGGCAGAGCCAGGCTGAACCGGGCACTGCGAGGCAGGAAGTAAGTGAAGGGTCGAGGATACACAGGCGGGGGCTGTATCGCTCCTCAGCGAGGCTCAGGAGACAGAAGCTGAATCTAGTGTCCAGGCCCTTTTGAGGCCTAGAAACGGGGACTTTACAATGGAATAACGTGCACACTGAGAAACGTGGCAACGTAGCTTTACATAGGCCTAATATTCGTAGTAGTCACGAGAACTGGAAACTGGCATACTAGAGATGGACACAACTGTAATTGCGTCATTAATCGAACATGGGGAGTACATATGCATATTAATCATGCACACATAACATATGATGGAGGACGCGTAGGGACACAGAACATGGCGAAATTTACTTTTCCACATTCCCTCCTTGTCACTACGTTTCCATCAGGAAACATCAATATTCATGATACCATCTATCATTTCATACAGTATCATTTGCTCGTCTCGAATTTTCTTTGAACGGGATTTAGAACGGGGCTTGGGACTAGGAATACAAGAGGTAGCACAAATGCCGCAAATCGCAGGGCCACATTGTATACAGAGGCAGCAGCTGAATATGATCGCTACTGTAATACCTAGAAAGGACAAGACTTTCCATCCCCAAGCGGAAATTATATTCCAGAACCAACCGGACCATGTCCAGGTGCCTGGGTCTTGGTGTAACAGATGGGCAATTTTATGGAGTCTGGTTATAGCTGAATAAACAGACGGTGCGTTATTTGGAATGAAAATGCAGCAACTAGATCCGATGACTCTACAGGCCCCGCCCCTATCGGCCAGTATGACGTCAAGGACGAGACGATTCTGTAAAACGACAAATCTCATAGCAGATTGCTCTTCAGTTAAGTTACCTAGGGCAGAGGCAGTCTCATTGACTACTGCTTCAAGGGTTCTGGTTAACCTACGAATTAGCTTACTATTCTGGATAGGTCCTATAAAGAAGAAGAAACCTCTATTGAAATCTGTATACTGTTCTAGAGCAGTTTCAGTATAATCGACAATGGGGGACTCGATCTCCCTTTTATGTCTAATGTGTACTAGATGTGTGTTTCTATGATAATCAGATGGAGCTAGGAAAACAGGTGGCAGTAGGAAGGCAATGTAACAGGTTCCCTCCCAATCGAGGGGCAGACGAACATATGCGGTTTGACCACAAATAAAATAAGAATGACGTGAAGCTTTGAAAATAGATTTCCCACTGTCACTATATTTAACAATACTAGTACAATCGCTATGTCCTACATGTACGGAACCATTATTTCTAACACATAATTCGCCTTTGACTGGTAGTACTGAAATAGCAGGTAAGTCTGGAGTGGAATCAGACTGAACATTCAGGACCATGAAATTCGAAGAATAATTACCTAAATTGTAAACTTCGTTTTCTAGATCTAACCCTGTTCTGTGGGGAAGACCTTGCTTGTCTGGGAAACATGTACTGTTAAGAAAAGACATATCTGTTGAAGATGACGTTAACGTGGACCATGCTCCACACGAACCATTATGTGAAAATGGATAAGGAAAGAGTGGCAGAACTCCCTTCGGTGTCTGGAAAGGGGGGAGTCGACCACACACCCAACAATTAGTGGCATTGCTGGTCTGGTGTGAATAATGTAACATGCGGATAAAAGAATTGTTACGCATAGCGAGGCGGTAAGAGAGTTCATGAGGAGGCAGATCACTAAACGTGTGCTCTACTGTAACATTAGAAGACTTATTTACATGAGAAACTGGAAAATACAGATAAAACGCATAACTGGTGCAGGAAATCATAATACTGAGAAATAATATGAAACATAGAAAAACGATACATCGGATTGAGTTTTGACTAACTCTCTCACTATGGGGGTCTATTTTATACATGTCAGAAACCGGTCTAACCGTTTCACCTAGGGGAGGACTTAGACAATCAAACTGGCTGACTTATTTTACTAGACCTTAATTTCTTCTTATACTCCTGTTGCGGAGTTTTCTCTAACAGGGAGGGTGCAGTATCATTGTCTTTTGCGGGACAGTCCTTAAGAATAGTACTTTGGCAGTCCTTTAAATCCTCGGAAATGTTCTTTGAAATTGGTTTCAATCCATAAAACTTTTTGATATGCGAAAGATGCACCCAGCCTTTGCGTCCCTCCAACTTCACGGCTGTGCGGGTGGCCAGGAGGACCTGTCGGGGCTCCTTCCAGCGAGGCTCCAGCGGACTTGAACGATCGAAATTTCGCACTAGGACCATGGATCCGGGAACGATTTCATGCGGTGCCACCTCGGTATTGTCTGGAAATGCAGCGGCAACCTGTGAACGACAAGAGTTGAGGGCAGACATCAAGGAAGCTAGGTAATCTGTCAGCATATTACTTGAAACATCGGTAATACTTCGAGGTCTAGGAGTACCCCACATGTTAGGGGGGCGGCCGAAAACGACCTCATACGGGGACAGACCTGATCTGGAATGTGCGACCATGCGCATATAGAACAGGGCAACTGGCAGAGCTATTAGCCAGTCCACACCTTTCTCTTGACAAACCTTTGCAATTCGGATTTTCAGGGTCTGATTATGTCTCTCTACGAGACCAGCTGCTTCAGGATGGCGTACACAATGGAACTTCCACTGGTACCCTAACAAAAGGGACACGTGTTTCATGAGTTCAGATGAGAATGGCTGGCCGTTGTCAGAATATACGACTCTAGGGAGTCCATAACGGGGGAAGAACTCACGAACCAACTGCTTGGCAGTGGTCGCGGCTGTGTAATCTGGGACTGGATATGCTTCTGTCCACCTGGACAAAGCGCATACAACTACGAGGACATACTTGAAACCTCGACATCGCTCCATCTGAATGTAATCCATCTGGAGGACTTCAAAAGGGTGGTCAGGAGGCTGGAATCCACCTTGTTCCACCGGGACACTTTTACCTGGATTGAACTGGCAACATATCATACAGGTACGGACTTTCTGCTTGGCTGCAGCTCGTAAATGCTTGTTGAACCAAATATTCTGGATACTGTCTAACATAGCTTTTTCTCCTAAATGTGCTGGACTATGTGCGGTATTAATAATGACTTGAACCATAGAGTCGGGGAGAAACCATGTGGCTCTACCCTTTGTTAACCATCCTTGATCTGTCTGGACCCCTCCTTGTTCGGACCATTTCTTGATTTCATCGGGAGTAGCATGTAACTGGATATCTATGACATCTTGAGTAGGGTCCTTAACTGTCATACATGTAGTCGGATCTGGAGTGTGTGTCGGTGTCTTATTAACTGGAATGTCTGGAGTCTGAGCTGTGAGCTTGGCTGTTCGATCTGCTAGATCATTACCTTGGGAAATAGTGTCAGTAACTTTCGTATGTGCTTTGCACTTCATGATAGCAATGGATGTCGGTAAATGTATTGCATCTAACAGAGCCTGAATAAGGAGACCATGCTGAATCTTGGTTCCATGAGAAGTCATGAAACCTCTCTCCTGCCAGAGCACTCCGAAGTCGTGTACAACTCCAAATGCGTAACGTGAATCTGTATAAACATTAACTTTCAGGTTCTTGGCGTGTATGCAGGCTTGAGTCAGAGCAACTAGCTCCGCCGCTTGAGCAGACAGGGTGTCAATACGGTGTGTCTCTATAACTTCGGTGTCGGTAGTCACTGCATACGCGGCGACTAGTTCTCCTGTACTTGTTCTCATACATGAACCATCCAAATAAAGCGTCAGGTCGGGATCTGGTAATGGAATATCTGTCAGATCTTGTCTTGGCTTTGTCATGATGTTAACTACTTCCACACAGTCGTGTGTGGCAGAATTCGAAGTAACTGATGGTAACAATGTAGCAGGATTTAAAACGTTGCAGCGTCTGATTTCTATGTGTGGCTGGAACAGTGTCAATTCATAACCTGTCAATCGTGCAATAGTCAAGTGCTGAGTTTGTGTTCGGTTCAAAAGAACTTCCACGGAGTGTGGAACTTGTACTGTCAGGGAGTGTCCTAATACTATGGAATCACTTTGTCTGATAGCTAGTGCTGTGGCTGCAACTGACTTGAGGCACGCAGGCAGAGCCTGGGCTACAGGATCTAATGTGCTCGAAAAATAAGCACAGGGCTTGTATTGTCCTGCTTGATCTTGTGTGAGAACAGATAATGCTGTACCTTCACGTTCAGTGACGAAAAGTGTAAAAGACTTACTGTAGTTCGGTGTTGCTAGAACTGGAGCTTGACATAGGGCTTTCTTTAACTCATTAAAACTAAATGTATGTTCAGATGTCCAAGGGAGGACAGTCGATACTGCTGCCTCCTGTGTCGTTAACTGTATCAGTGGCTTAGCTAGAAATGCATACTGAGGAATCCATTGTCTGCAGTAAGAAGTAAGGCCAATAAAAGCACGTACCTCCTTCTGGGTCTTGGGCTGAGGAAGACTCGCTATTAACTGGATACGGTCGGGTGTCAACTGCCTACCCCTCTTGGACAGTAAGTGTCCTAGGTAGACCACTTGCTGGACACAGAATTGAAGCTTCGAAGGGGACACCTTGTGCCCCATCTCGGCTAGGAAATACAAGACTGTAAGGGATGCTTGTTCGCAAGCATGTTCAGAACGGGCTGTGATCAGTAGATCATCGACATACTGGAGCAGGGCAGTGTCAGTTGGCATGTGAATGTTGTCTAGTTGTCTCTTGAGTGCTTGACTGTAAATACTAGGACTTTCTGTGAAACCTTGAGGAGCGCGTGTGAACATATAGCTCCTTCCATTTAAACAAAATCCGAAAAGAAACTGGCTGTCTGGATGAATGGGAACACTGAAGAACGCGTTCTTGAGGTCTATGACCGTAAAAAATGAAGCTTCGGAATCAATGGCTGTCAATAGGGAAGAGATATCTGGGACAACTGGGTACTGGGGAATAATACATTTGTTAAGCTCTCGAAGGTCAATCACTAATCGATATACTGGAGGTGCATTTGGATCAGTACGTTTCATAACAGGAATGATCGGAGAATTGCATACATTGGAGTCAGTTTCTACAACTACTCCTTGAGCGATGAGCTCGTCAATAATTTTGGATAAGGCTGCTACAGCCTCAGGTGGCAATCTGTACTGCCTGATTCGTGGTAACACTACACCTGGCTTGAGAGTCACACGATGGGGTGTGATTTGCATATAACCAACATCAGTTGGACCTTGCGCCCATAGATGCTGCGGAACATTGGACAATCTGGGATCAAAATCTCGTAATACATAGTGACCCTTGAAGTCGCGTAGGAACAATCGTATTCCCTCTGGGGAACAGCATATAACTGCACCTAACTCTTTCAGTGTCTTAATGCCTAATAGATTTTCTGGACATGACTTAGTAAGTAACAGATCAGTAGTGCGGGACAATGGACCTACTTCTAGAGTAACTGGCTTTGATATTTCATTTACAATAGGCTTTCCTGAAAATCCAAGGGAAACATTTCTAGAGCCTGAGAGCGGAGCCCCTGGAACTTCGGCGTGACTTATAGTGGTCCTACTTGCCCCTGTATCAATCAGAAACTTTCTGTCTTTCCCTAATACTTGACTATGAACATAGGGACCTTCTTGATCTACAGGTATCTCGATGAGAGGCAAGCCTACCTCCCTCTCTAGGCTGTTTCATGAATATGGCTGATACTCTGGATACTCAGACTGTGCATACTGGTACATCTGCTGTGTAACATGCTGTGTTGCAGCAATAGGCTGTGGTGCTGTAACTGTCTGTGGTGCATTCTGTGACTGAGGAGTCTGTGTAACTTGTTCTTGTCTAGGCGGACGTGGTCTTTCTTTAGTCTTACCGGTAGCTATGTTGTGTTTCAGAACTGCACACTCGTTTATAAAATGACCTGGCTGTTTACAATAATTGCAGTTTCCTTTAACGGGAGCTGCAGGATGACTGGCTTGATTCGGACCCCTCTTCTGACTGTCTTGAGGAACAGATTGTGCAACTAGTACTTTCATTTTCGTGTCTTTCATACGTTTCCTTTCATGTTCTTGTTCTTCTCTGATTCTATTCTGGTGATATTGAAGCATCTGTAACATTTGGGACGGGGTATTAGCTTGCCAGGTACTTTCGACTTTCAAAACTCGATTCTTAACTTGTGGACTTGAGTTCTCGACTAGTTTAGTAACAAAAAGATGAGGGTATGACTCGCTACTCGTCTTGAGGCCACTGTTTATAATAAAACATTTTTCAAATCTAGAGTAAAAATCACTAGTGTCTTCGTCTTGTTTCTGTTTACATGCTGAGATTGCATCCCAGTCTTCCTTTTTAGTTGCTAATAGTCTGGGCAAAACTTGTATTAACAGTTCAGGTAATTCTTTACATTTATCTCCAAGACCGGTACCTGGTACTCGTGCCTTATCTTCAGCTTCTAGAACTGCCCAATCGATCTTTTTCTCTCCCACCTCCCATTCTTTTTCCTTGAGTTTCTCATATACCCCTGCGGGCAACAGGACCTTTAACATTTTAATAATATCTGGATACGTGTATTCTCCCATACGGAGCATGTCTTTTAATTCTCGGTGGAACCCTGCTGGATCTTTATCATGACAGGGAATTAACTTTTTTATCTCTAAGAGTTCCATCTTTGTGATAGGGGTGTAAACAAACACTCGTTGCATTTCACCACCCTCTGTCTTAACTGGATGCACTTCTCTTAACGGATTCTGTCTGTCTATGTAAAAGGGTTTACTTTCTGGGGGTGAGGCATGAACAAAATGCGGGTTCAAAAACGTTCTGTATTTGTGGCGCTGTTCTAGAATGACACTAATTAAATCAGTACCTAAACCTTTCCATTTATACTGGAGTAACTCGTTCAGGACATCATGTAACGGACCTGGATCAGAATGTTGACCCTCATACAATGTAATGAGGTGCTGGATCATATACATACCCACCAGTCGTTGCTCGGCTGGGGGCAATTTCAGAAACATTTGTGCCACTATTTCGTCCGGAAAAGTGGTAGAATCAGTAATCCATCGGACTGCTGATCGGGCTAGTTCTTGTTCATGCATAGTACTTAACTCACTATAACCGATTCGTGACTTCAGAATGTGATCGGTAGCTTGAAATACTTGTTCTAGGGAACCTTGTTCTGGTGTTGGACGATGGAAAGTTGACTTGTGTTCTAGGCGCAAATGGCGATCTGGAAATCTAGATTTTCCTACATACGCTATTCTGGCGGGATTCTCGTCGTCTACCTCTTCAGTATCAGAGTTACTTTCTTTCTCGCTTACTTGTGCTTCTTTACGTTGGTCGTGTAACTTTATTATTTCTTTACGGATTTTCTTGTACATACTCTCTATACTACTGATAGTCTTATGCTTACCCTCGGCTATATTATCACTCCACCTTGTCAGGATTTTCATTTCGGCCTGATCTTTGGTCGGGGAATCTTGTTCTCTGATTAGACAATTAATCAGAAACTTTAATATCATGAGCTGGACTTCAACTTTTCTTTGGCACATGACGTCACTAATACTTTCTGGATCATTCCCTGTACGGATGAAACGATATATTCTGTCTAGATCTTCTTTCATATCTGGTAGGGTGACTAGATACTCGGTCACCTTTCTCACGCGTAATGAATATAAAACCATATTATCCTCGCCTGGGACTGGATCATAGCCACATTCATTAAGGGCTTTTCTTATTTCTGCAACAGACTGATACCTGGGCGTACGCTGTGACGCTTGTGCATGTAATTCGGCTAACGTTAAACGCTTGTGTGGCGGCGGGGTTCCTGGAGGACCTCCCCCTGCGGCCCCTAAACTAGAGTCGTCTACTGATGCTCTTCGTCCTGGCAGAGTGGGAAATGGAAATGCAGGCTGAACTTGTATGGTGGGCTGGACCGGGGGTACCGTAACAGGTACTCCGGTGTCTGGAGGAGCGGGAAGTGCCTGGTTTACAGGGACTGGCGGAGTAGGAACAGGATTTGCGTATTCTGGGACTGTGTCGTCCAAATAGGACGAAATGAAAATATCAGCTGCGGTCGGTTTGTGACGTAGCTTGGTCGGAACTAGTGGTGGCGGGAAATTACTGGATGCCTCTGGGGTCGCTTTTGGCAAGCCCTCGGCAAGAAGAGGATACATACCCTTAATAAGAGCATGCCTCTGTCTGTCTGACTGTTCGGTTTTAACTCGTTCACCAATCTCGATTAATTCCCTTTCTTGGGCTCGTTCTAAGGATTCTCTACTTAATTCTGACTTTCTGATTTCTTTTTCGGTTCTTTTATGAGATTCTTTGCGCCATAACTCAATGGCATCTTTCTGTGACTGTCTGGCTTTCTTTTTCCATAATGCTTCTTCTACTCTCATGATGCACTCGGCATCCCACGTACCCGATACGGGCCATCTATACTTTTCTTCTAACTGTTTGGTATACTCTACCCATAAATCTAGATATAGTATGGCACTTATGCCATGCTTTTGATACATAAAATGACCTGGACTGTCCCTAGGCGGGACAGGAACTGCTTCTTCTAGCAGACCCTTTCTAGTTTTTAACTGACGTAATCTCGAAAAGAGGGACATTGCAAACTTGAATCTGAACACAATACAATACACGAGGAACAATAACAATTGAGAAAACAATTCAGGCATACCACGACATTGAAAATACATTGAATAACATTATGAAGCAACAGTTCGGACAGAATACTACCTGGAACACTGAGAACAGAAACACATGAATTTCTCGAGAATGGAACAGACTAGAATTACTGGATGCGCTGCTGAAACAGCACGGAACATACCGGTCCCATAAAGGGACGCATCAAGACCCGTATCCACCTAGGTGAACACTTCGTTTCAGATCTGCGTACCCAGACCCATCGGACCAGAGACAATTTAGATTGACCCTGTCTAGATACTACCCCAGCAACGGTACTCACCGGGCAGCAAGAACGGAAGGCCTCGGACTGGACTGGACTGCTTCGACGCCGGACGGACGAACTTCGGACTTCTGTTACGGGTGGGCCTCCGGATACCTCGGACCTTGGACTCTTGGCTTGGGCTCTGGTCGGGACTCGCCGCGTTCCTCCACCGTCTCGTCTGGATGCTGGACCGCCTCCTCCGTCTCCTCCGTGGGCCTGAGGGATACTTAAAGCAGAAATATCTGCCGGTGCGCAGAAGAGTTCCGTCACGACTGCAGAGGGTCAGGGGGCCGGCGTGGCTTCACCGACGCGTGGGGAAAGGGGAAGTCCCTGTTCGGGCGCCATTATGTGGTAAATAAATAAATAATACCTCTATTTTTGAATGGATAAATGAATAACAGATAGCTCAATAAATAAGAGTCAAGATTCGAGGTAGTAGGAGTTTTGCAGGTTTATTACAGCATAAAGGACAGGAACAGGACAACCTGCACAGGAATAGGATGGCAGCGCTGCCGGGGGCAGGATCGGAATCGGCGTAACATTTAATAACAATACACGATCATATATACTAAAACAGTTGCATTACAATACATACGATAGGCGGAGCAGTGGGTGTGGTCAATAGCAGTCGCGAAAGATAAGGGTGAAAGTAGGTGTAACAGAGGCGTATACATAGACATGTGATGCAAACGTAACAGAATATGTCATGAATGGGGCGGAAACATGGAGGGGGCTACCTAAGGAGCCGGGACCTCTGACCTAATGGTGCGCGCAAACTGGCAATGACGTGTTACTAGGAGAAGCTGGGGGCTACGAACTCTGTGCTAGGAGCAGAGACTGAAGTCTGGAGAGTCAGGGCGACATGTACCTAAGCAGTATCTAGTATCTGATGTTTAGAGAACATGTTGATATAAACTAAGAGTTAGGAGGGGAAAGGCTAACTTGATTCTAAGACTGGAGCATGCATTATTCTACATGTAGTGCGTGATGAAGAATATTAAATGACCATTAAATGCAGTATTTCTCTTACATGGAGACGTAAAGGCTAGACAATGACGGAAACTATTGATGCGATTCAGTAGCTTAGGAATGCAGAGAAGGAGGGCTGGACTGATAACTAGAATCATAACATACTCTTGGCAGACTCAGAGGCAGAGCCAGGCTGAACCGGGCACTGCGAGGCAGGAAGTAAGTGAAGGGTCGAGGATACACAGGTGGGGGCTGTATCGCTCCTCAGCGAGGCTCAGGAGACAGAAGCTGAATCTAGTGTCCAGGCCCTTTTGAGGCCTAGAAACGGGGACTTTACAATGGAATAACGTGCACACTGAGAAACGTGGCAACGTAGCTTTACATAGGCCTAATATTCGTAGTAGTCACGAGAACTGGAAACTGGCATACTAGAGATGGACACAACTGTAATTGCGTCATTAATCGAACATGGGGAGTACATATGCATATTAATCATGCACACATAACATATGATGGAGGACGCGTAGGGACACAGAACATGGCGAAATTTACTTTTCCACAACCTCATACACAAGGGAGTTGTCGAGGAGACCACTGGTAACATATGCAATAATTTTATTCTTCCGGTCCTAAAAAGGGCGCCTCTAGACTCTCCCAAGAGTGCTAGTGATGTATATCGTTTGGTGATTGATTTGCGTCAAGTCAATAAAATAGTGGTCAGCAATTCCCAGTAGTTCTTGATATCACCACACTTTTAACAATGATTCCATCGAGGAGGAGCTTAGCGCGCACCCAAGATGGTCGCGTGAGCTCAGAGCTCCCGGACCTTCGCCACCTCCATCGATCATCCTGTATCTTATCCTGATTTAGACGACGGGCTTTTGTGGTCGTGACCTGGCTGATCATTTATCCGTTTTCAGATTGATCATTCGGAACACTCCGGTGGAGCGGAGGGCGGCCTGATGGAGCAGGAATAGGGAGTGAATCGGCTCCTGGACCAACGTATTGACTTTCGGCAGTGGTTTGATGCTATGCTACTGTTGTTCGCTACTGTGTTGTCTTAATGGTGTGTGGGAGGGGGTCGGTTGTGTCTTCCTCCTCTGGGGTTCTTTTCGTAGATTAGTTGTATGTTAGGGCGACAGGCACACTGCAAGTTGGGGTGGCTTTTGAGTCTCACGCAGGGGTGCGGGGTGGGGGTATAATGTTGGTTTGGGGGGTTGGGGGGTTCAAGTTTAGGGGGTTTTGTTTTATTCAAGGCATAGTACTGATGATCTCCTGTGTTGCAGTGTCGCGGCTGGTGTGGGGGGGGACCTGGGGCGGATTCTGGGATGGGGGATAGGGGACTACGCATTCTGTGTTGGAATGTAAATGGGTTGGGAGACAGAATTAAACGGGGGGTGGTTTTACAGTTGCTACGACGCTTGTCTCCTGATGTGGTCTTGCTTCAAGAAACACACTTACTGGGTAATACGTGCCACGCCATGAATAGGCGTGGATAGCGTCTCATGGCCCACTCGGGTTTCACTTCCGGCTCCAGAGGGGTGGGCATTCTGGTTCGGACCTCCCTCCCCCTTGCTATTGATGATGTTATACTTGATGATAGGGGGCGTTATGCCGCTCTTGTAGGGCGATGGGAAGGGAGGGTGCTTACTTTACTCTCGGTTTACATACCCCCAGGCCTTCAAACTACGACCTATGCTGATTTGGGAAAAGTGATCCTGGGAGTGCCCGAGGGTGTACTTGTAGTAGGGGGGGATTTCAACTCAGTAGTGTCTGGAATGTATGATCGTCACCCTCCCCGTGTCCTCGCTAAACTCAATCCTGGCTGGGGGACTTCCTGGAGGCAATGGGGCTAACCGATTGCTGGCGTTTACATCATCCTGGGCAACGGCAGTATACCTTTCACTCCGGGGCCCATGGCAGCCTTTCGAGATTAGATTATGTTTTGATGCCCTCCTCCCAGGCTTCCCTCATAGGGGAGGTGAAACATCTTGCCAGGGGTATTTCGGATCACTCCCCGCTGTGGTTAGTTGTGAACGCTCGTCTGGGGTCAGGAGGTCGGATTGCCCCGATTAACCCATGGTATCTCCGTGATCCTAAGATTAGAGTGGAATTACTTAAAGCGATCGATCGTTACTTTGCTGAAAATGTGGGTTTGGTGTCCTCTTCTGTCTCCTTGTGGGAGGCGTATAAAACTGTCATTCGGGGACAAGCCCTCTCATCGATTGGCAATGTTAAGAGGTGTAAGCGGGAAGAGGTTGTCCGTCTTGAGACTGAACTTACCATCCTTGAGGGAGAGTTGGACTCTGGAGCCTCCCCTGAGAAGCTGCACTTGTTAGACCTAAAACAGCACGAATATAGAGCACTTGTGACTGACGCTGCGAAAGAGATGGGTCGTGAACAGCAGGGGCGCCTGTATGATGTGGGAGATAAGGCTGGGAAGTTGCTTGCTTGGTTGGATAGGAGAGAATGCGCGAGTCGAGTTATCCCTGTCATAGTTGATGTGAATGGTGAAAGTATCACTGACCCTGCTGGGATCGTTGCGCGGTTCGCCGATTATTTTCGGGTAGTGTACTCCCCTGTGTCCGATCGATCAGAGCAGGACTCCCGCTTGCTTCTACGCGATATCTCGCTGCCATGCTTGTCTGACCCGGAGCGGGACCTACTGGAAGCTCCGCTCACGGTTGATGAAATTGCGACCGCTATCCGATCGATTCGCTCCGGGAAGGCCTCGGGCCCTAATGGACTCCCCATCGAGCTTTACAAGCTCCGTCCCGACGTACTGGCGCCGTATTTGCGATCGATGTTCTTGGAATCCCTAGAGAAAGGGTCTCTTCCTCCTGATCAAAGGCTGGCCTCCATAGTGGTTATCCATAAGGAGGGAAAGCCGCGTGACCGCTGCGAATCTTTCAGACCTATTTCCCTGATCAATGTTGAACCTAAGATCCTGGCCAAAGTTCTTGCTACTCGTTTGATATCTGTTATAGGAGATCTTGTTCACCCGGACCAATCCGGCTTTATACCACATCGCAATACGGCACTTAATCTTCGGCGCCTCCATGGAGTCCTAGCGCGAGCCGGGACTCTGCGGGAGTCGGCCATCTTGGCATCCCTAGACGCCACTATGGCGTTTGATACGCTTGAGTGGCCTTATCTTTGGGCGGTCCTTTCTAAATTCGGTTTTGGGCCCGCCTTTATCCGTTGGGTGCAGCTGCTTTATGCTGGCCCTTTAGCCCAGGTAGTGGTGAATGGGCGCGTTTCGGCCTCCTTTGCGCTTGGTAGGGGTACGCGCCAGGGCTGTCCTTTGTCCCCACTTCTGTTTGCTCTTGCCTTAGAGCCATTGGCGGCTTGGTTGAGATGGGAACCATCCTTGAAGGGTATTAGATGGTCTCCGGAATTTGAAGACCGTATATCTCTGTACGCGGATGATATACTCTTATACCTTACGTCGCCCCGGAAGTCGTTGATCGTCCTTTTCGACGTTTTGACTTCTTTCTGTAAAAATTCCGGTCTAGTCATCAATTGGTCGAAATCTTGCGTTTATGTTCTTTCCGGCGATGCTCCCCTCTTGCCACGTGGATGTCCTATTTCGGTGGTGCTCGAGGGATTCAAATATCTGGGAATCTTTGTTACCCTAGACCCTACGCTTCGTTACGAGCGCAATTTGTTGCCCCCTCTCCGACGTCTTCGGGCGGATATAGAAACGTGGAACAGACTCCCTCTCTCTCCCCTGGGACGAGCGGCGTTGTTTAAGATGATGTCGCTCCCCCGATTTCTTTATGCGCTTCAAAACACGCTTGACGTAGTACCAGCTGGGTATTTCCGGAAGATTGAATGTCTACAGCGACAGTTGATATGGGGGGGCCGTTCTCGTATTGCCCTTTCGAAGTTCACGCTCCCTTGGTATGATGGCGGCATCGCACTCCCGGACAACCGTCGCTATTATTGGGCCTCTCAGTTAGGGGCCATCAACCACGGCACCTATGCTCATTCACTAAACCCGGCCTTTGCGATGGATAAATGGTTGCTGCCCGGCGGCGATTACAACAGGGCTTTATACGCGACGTCAGCCGGTGGATCTCTTACGGGTCCCACTAAAACAGCGGTGCAGGTGTGGTATCGGGCTACGGAGGCCACGGGATGGGCTGACAGACCGACCCGGGCTACTCCACTCTATGCCTCGGATAAACTTGGCTCCCTTTGGCAATCGAAGGGATTCGATCGGTGGGACATGATAGGGATCAGCAGGGTCGATGATGTGTGGATCAAGGGTAGGATCAAAACTTTTGAGGAATTTAAAGTTGAATATGGATTGAATGATAGGGAATCCTTTCGGTATGCGCAAGTCCGGCACGCAATCTTGTCTGTCTTTCCCCGAGGCTCGGACGTGCCGGAAGCATCCCCGCTTGAAGATAGGATACTAGATGGGCATGTCCCTGATAGCACTATCTCGCTCATTTATAAAAAACTGATTAATACTAGGATTGACTTATTGGAAGGCCTCCGAGGGTTGTGGACCAGTGATGGTCTGGAGCTCGATGATGAAGACTGGCAGGCCGCGATCTCTTCCCCGAAAGAGGTGGCTATCCCGGCACGCCTTCGGTTTGTTCAACTCAAAATTCTGCATAGGGTGTATGTGACTGGTCCGCGTCTGGTGCGAATGGGATTCTCGATGGATGGATTGTGCAGGCGTGGATGCGGCATGGTGGCCACGTTTCTCCATATGATTTGGGAATGTCCGGCTGTGCTGAGCTATTGGAATCGCGTGCATGCGGTAATGAGTGAGGTTACGGGTGTACGGCTGATGCCTGAAGCGCGGAGGTGCTTGCTGAACGTCTGGGAGCCGAATGATTACAATCTGGCGCAGCTTCGATGGGCGACCTTGGGTAACATGATCGCTAAGCGTGACATTGCCCAGCTATGGGGTGCCCAGAGGCCTCCGACAGTCCTAGTGTGGAAACAAAACATGGATTGGTGCATGTTTCGAGAAAAAACGGTTTATGTTTCCCGTGGCACACCTGGCAAACGGGGGAAAACCTGGACTCAGTGGAACACATACCGTGGTGATATATGTGCTCCCCCCATGTCGGAATGTGATATTGACTTGTCTTCCTCCCAACCTGATGTTTCCTCCGCAGGATTATAGATGTTTTGTATACTTCTGGTCTCCTTTCCCCCCCCTCCCCCCGATTTACTGGTTGCAACGATATCTGATTTACGTTTGTACCCCCCCCACGAGCCGAATGGTGACACACTTCTATTGTAATGCCTTGCCATGTTTTGTTTTTCTGTTTTCTTGTTTTTACTTTCAATAAAAAGTTTCAACAAAAAAAAAAAAGAAAAAAAAAAACAATGATTCCATCTACCGCAAAAATTTTCTCTGTCGTTGATTTATAAAATGCATTCTTTAGCATTCCCATACTCCCAGACAGCAGTGTTTTTTTCGGATTTTCACTGACTGGCAAACGTTTCTGATTCTGTTGAGCTTCTCAAGGCTAGACTGAAAGTCCTAGCATTTATAGTCAAGCATTTAAGGGCCAGTTGGATTCACTCTCACTTTCTACGGCAATGCATTGGTACAGTATGTTGATGATTTGTTAATTGCTTCTGATACTGAACAAGGTTGCAAGGATAGTACAGTGAAGTTATTGTTACACCTGGCACAACATGGGCATAAAGTTTCACTTTCGAAGTTTCAGGACTGTTGACAGGAGGTGACCTATTTAGGTCACCTTCTGTCGAAGGAGGGTAGACGGTTAACGCCAGAATGCATCAGTACCATTAATAAAGTGCCCTTTCCACAAACTCAAAAAATCGTGCGTGCTTTTATAGGCATCACTTCCTACTGTCGACAGAGGATCCTTAACTATTCCTTATTGATCAAACCCCTGCTTGCATTAACAACAAAAGACGTCCATGAGCCTTTACCTTGGACGCCAGATAGTCACAAACCTTTGAAGAATTAAAAACTGTGCTTTGTTCTGCTCTAGTATTAGGCATGCCTGACTATAACAAGCCTTTTGTGTTATACGTCCATGAGATGGCTGGTTGTGCTCTCTCTGTCTTGCCCCAGAAATTTGGCAATAGACAGAGACCTTGCGCTTATTTCTCTGCTTTGCTCGATCCTGTCGCAAGGGCCCTCCAGAGTTGTCTGCGAGCGGTCGCGGCTGTGGCCACTTCCATCAGACAATTGGCTGGACTCATGCTCGATACTTACCTTACAGTTATGGTGCCCATGCTGTGGGTACACCTTTGAACAAAACAAGGACACAGCACCTCACCAGTGCACGTCTTACTGGCTTTGAGTTGGCATTGTTTGCCAAACATATTATGATCAAACGATGTGCCACTCTTAATCCAGCCACGTTACTACCCCTGCCTTCAGAGAATGATGCAGTTGACAAACATGATTATATTTTACGAACAGAGGAAGAGACAAAAGAACGGGTAGACCTGACTGATGTTCACTTATCTGATCCCCAAGGAGATCTATATGTCGATGGCTCTTGTTTTAAATTATCAGATGGCACCACCACTGCTGCTTATGCTATCACTACATTGCGCACAGTGGTAGAGACATCACGAATTCCCTATCAATCTGTCCAGGCAGCAGAACTTGTTGCCCTTATACAGGCTTGTTAATTGAGCTAAGGGTTAGTTGTGAATATTTACACAGACAGCCAGTATGCATTAAGAATAGTGTACAACATCGGGCAGCTGCGTGCAGAAAGAGGGTTTCTTACCTCGCATGGTACTAAGATACAACATGGTTATTTGATATCACGATTACTATCTGCACTAACACTTCCTAAGAAAATGGATATTGTGAGGTGTAGTGCCCACAAGAAAGTGACAGATGATGTAGGTAGAGGGAATGAGTTCGCTGATCAGACAGCCAAAGAGAGCGAGCTCAGAGTAAGATAAAGAGAATGTTTGTTGCAGGTCAAGCTTGATAGGCTCAGGAGAACAATATGTTTGAAAACACAGTTGATAGTGTGAAAGAGATACAAAGTGATGCCACGATAGAAGAATTAGCTGTATGGCAAGAGAGTACAGCACGTTTAGATGAAGAAGGATGTTGGATTGATTTGTCAGGAAAGCAGAAATTGATGTTACCTGATGCATATGTACTCCCTGTGGTTACTATGGCTCATGGCCCAGCTCAAATCAGTGCCAAAGGAATTCGTAAACTATTGGCCCCAGCTTGGTGTAATGATAATATTTCCAAAATAGCTGCACACTTAGTGAAAAATGGTATGATTTGTTTGAAGCACAATCCTGGGAAAGGCACCCCCACACCATCCGGTAACTTTGCACCACCTACATTTCCCTTTGAAGTCCTTCAAATGGATTTGTTTGAGATAGACAATTGTACAATGTCAAGTAGGTTCTAGTGGTCATATGTGCATTCAGTAAATGGGTGGAGGCTTACCCTACTAAAGATAATACGCCTATCCCAACAGCAAAGGTGCTTATTAAACATTTTTTTCCTCATTCGGAATGCCCAGAGTTATTTGGAGTGACAATGGCTTTCATTTTAATGGGAAAGTGATTACGTTAATATGTGAAGGCTTGCATATTAAACAAAAATTCCATGCCGCCAATCACCCGCAGTCAGCGGGGCTAGTTGAGAAGTATAATGGCACACTAAAATTGAAATTGGCAAAAACTCAGGAGACGACAGGGCTGCAATGGCCAGATGCTCTTCCTTTAGTCATTTTGTTCACTAGGACTACAGCACATTCTAGAACAGGGTTATCACCTTACGAAATTGTCTTCGGCCATCCAGCAAATGTCTGGGGGGGTCCCTAGGCCGAGAACATTTTCCGATATTTAATATCCTGTGTTGCTTGATTAACTTGGGTAATTGACGGAAGGTTTGCATTCTATTCACCAACAGGTGCAAGACTACTTACCTCTGAAGCCAGAGGGTTCTGGCCACAGTATCCAGCCAGGGGGCTTCATTCTCATCCGAAACTTCCGGAGGAAGAAAAATCTGGAGCCCAGATGGAAAGGTCCTGAGCAAGTCCTTTTGACTACATAGACCGCTGTGAATGTTGCCTGTCGAAAGAATTGGGTCCACGCCACCCACTGCAAAAGAATGCCTTTGCCATCGCCTTACGATCAGTAGGTCAGGAGGGAATAGGAGACGTTGAATGTGATCAGGTGCCCAGATTCGTTACTTTCAGTGATGCAAAGTTGGTTTGGACACAAACAGATAAGGAGAACAACGATGTTTTGAACGAGGCTGTCCCACCAGAAATAGGATCTATCCAGGAGCCTCTGTTCAGTGATCATACAGTGCCTGGAGCTGCCAGGTACAACTTACGTCCTTAGCGGAGGACTATCGAGTCAAAGAAAAAGAAAGACTAGGGATGGACTGCACAAGTAGGAAAGTGCTGAGTAACAGTACCAGCAAGGAAATAGATAAACAAAAGAGTTGCATCTGTTTTTCTCATGTTGTTTGAACATTAGTCAGGAAAGTATACTTTGGAAAGTATACCACCTTTATCGAGATGGGATAGATTAGGAAAGAACTTAGGATGGAACAAGCTCCACCGCCGGTCCTCAAGAGCTCCAACTGATGGGCAATAGTAGCCTGTACCAGTGAGGCTCTGACGGACAATGGGAACACTTAAATTTCTTATCATTTTTGCGCTTCTTCCTTTGTTCCATTATTTAGCCTTTTGGTAGGCAAATTAATGAGGATGCTCAGCCAATTGCCCCTAATAGAATATAGAAGAGGGTATATTTGAATAGACATCCCTCCTTGCTCTCCCACTATCAATCAGACGTCAACTGTAAACAGTGTCCACAGCTCCACCTTGATCACGTCTGCTTATGATGCTGTATCAAATGATGATGATATCACAGTTGCCCCTTAATATGTGCCAGTCTTACCGACTTTCTAAACAGAAAATATCTTCAGCTCATGCTAAAAGGTGGGTTTGTTTGATTATGCTTGTTGATGTTCTTTAATGCCATGTATAAGTTAGCATTCACTATGCCATCGTCTTCTTCATGCACTATTTTACGTACAGTTCAAAACGAATCCTGTTTGAGTCCGAGAAATTCTCCGTGCTAAGTTTAGTTTCTGCAACAAAGTACTGTTTGTGCCACTGCATAGTTTTCCCTCGGTAAAGGCCCTCTCCCACCTGTCTGGCAGTCTGATCGCAGCCCAGGGTGGAAGGGCCTTGAAAGTGTTCTGAGCTGGGCAAGATACCGGAGTAGAAACTTTTTTTTGTCTTTACGCTGTTTGCCCACATCTGTTGGGAAAATTCCACTGTGGGCATGTTATTAGTTGACCATGCAATACATACTGTATATCGTTATGCTTACAGTTCCTCAGTTCCCTCTGTAGTACTCTCTCTAGAGACTGTGCAGACGGAGCCCCGGTGTGAGCGTATACAACAAATGATTATTGGTGTATATTATCCGCTGTTTCTCTGACTCCTCATTTAGTATGGAAGGCTGGAAGGTGGTCGGTGGTGACCCGGGTGGCCCTAGTGGGGTACTTCCTTCAGGTAGATTGGCAACGGGACTTGGGGGATCCTCTCAGCAATAAGTAATGGCAGTACTGCTGTGCCAGAGCTAAAATTATCTCTATGAATAGGCAACATAGACTGATATATTTAAAATATTTCCACCGGGTTTCCAATATACCAGAGAGGCTATATCGTTACTGTTTACATGACACCTCTAGGTGCCAGAGATGTGGAGAGGAGGACGCTGGGTGCCTACACGCTGCCTGGCTGTGCTTGGGGGTACACAAGTTCTGGAGTAAAGTACTCCAGGAATTGGAGGCAATAACGGACAGTGAATTAGAACCAGACCCGAAGGAAGCCGCCCAATGTAATGGTTTATTGTGTCAATGTATGCTCATAATATTAGTTTAATAAAAACAATAACAAAACAAAAAAAAGTGACTTGAGATTGTTCACGTTCCATATTATATTAAAAGTAATCAAGATGCGCAGATGGTGCACACCAAGGAAAAGGCTAAAGACATTGCCCTAAAAGCGATGATTCAGGAGACGCTGACTAGCTACATGGCCATGCTCAGAGAGTAAGGGCCACAATGTAGATAGGGTAGAAATATATTATGCAACTTAGAAAAAGTAGAAATCAACAGAGGGTCATAATTAACTTTCTACACAAGCCTCGATTTCGGAATTCACACAGATTTGTGAGCCAGAGGTTGTGTCAATCATGTAGACAATCAGACCCCCTTCCACCCTCATTGTTGTTTACCTTTTGGTCATGCGAACCTGGAATTATAGGTTGGTACATATTGAAACTCTTCTGTCTAGAGCTCACTCACTGGGCAACAGCAGGAGTATGTCTCCACTGTATGAATAACCAAGATATATAACAAATATCAATGCTAACCAGCACATTGAATGGCATAACTTGCATTTAGCCAACACTTTATAAACCACTTTTTTCTAAGAACTGCACAACACACTGCAAACAAAAGACACTTGATGAAGGTTCTTTAATGGTGGAGGTTCTGACCACAGTCAATGTTACCTTTTTATTTATGTATTATGAGTGTTTGGGCTAAGGAGAATGTATAATGTGGTTGCAGGATACCTACAAGATTCTACAATGGGGTGGCTTGCCTGATGAAGGCTCCAAGTTGCCAAAACACATCTAGATAGATGGCACAGGATGATTAAGTATAAAAGCCAAAGTGGGTAGATTTAAAGAGTATTGACTGAAATTATTGTAATGTACAGACACTGATCTAAGGCATTGTGAAATTGATATCCATAACATGAACCTATGAATTACTATGTTGTATGGTTGAAAAACAGGAAATTCAAACCAAGTACTATTCATGTTAGATATCCTGTGCTGCTATTGCAAAGATATAGCATATAATGTCATACATCTGGGATGATATGAGTGAATGACGGTGTAACTGGAGGGGAGAATGAAGATTGTATGTATGTCAATTACTGTAGCAATGTCTTATGCACAGTTGTAACACAACGATATTTCATATGTATACATTTGTATGAGCATTTTTTTTTTTAATGTTGACTGTTAATAAAAATGTAAACCAACACAGATTCACGTTCTTTGAGCCTAGAAATTAGTTAGGAAACAGCAATTGAAAATACGAAGTTGCCGGGGTTTCTGCACATTATCAATATTTCTTATTGCCTTCCATTAACGTTTTAAGCTTAACCTGGCCCAATCATGCACACACAGAGGCTACAGATCCTACACTTGGGTAAACATTGCCACTTTAACAGCTCAATGGACTTCCAATTCTACTTTGAACTACATCAAGAAAACACGTTACATCCAATCCTTGTTACCATCACACCCAACATGGCTAAACGCCATGTAGCTGGCTAAGTGTTTGCAACCTGAATAGCACATCCATATCCTGTCACCATTCTACATTTCAACAATCAAAAAGAAATGTATAACAAATATATCAAACAGCTATGCATATTACATTGCATCTAGTAATAGTAGTTTACATTTATTTGCATAAGCATACATCAAATTATACAAACACAAAAATAACCTTTGATAATTGTAGTATAATGCAAAATCAATTACTACAACATTTTAACATTTTTGTTACAGTCCATTTAGCCACTGAACATTATGCAAAATACATAATAAACATATAAACTTCAATGTATCATGCAAAATAATTTTATACGCAGTGACCATGCACACAGAAGAAACTTAAATAGACCAAACACAACCAGTTCCGAAGTGGCATGCTTAAAAATCCTCAACGCTTGGGAGAAATGGCTCAAGTCCGATGTCTAACAGAGGGATAACATATTTCTTCCTAGGTAAGCTATAAACAGGGCACATTTGTTTAAGGTGTTCTTCTGATTCCGATATTGTGAGAGAAGCAGGGTAACACTCAGTTTTCATTTCATAGTCTTATGAGGCGATATTTCATCCATAAAATGCC
The DNA here is from genome assembly GCF_964261635.1 of Lissotriton helveticus. Lineage (NCBI taxonomy): Eukaryota > Metazoa > Chordata > Amphibia > Caudata > Salamandridae > Lissotriton > Lissotriton helveticus. The sequence continues at coordinate 1,119,017,667 of NC_136063.1, read as the reverse complement.
CACATTTAAGTTTGTTTGACATATTGCCAAAAAATGTCCTTTACTCTAGAGCTTGATTGAGCATCAATACGTTCTGGACTATCCCAGAATACCTCAATGCGTAGCCTAAGAAGCCAAGATCTAACATGGCTTAAGCCATGGCGTACAGAAACATGTATCAATACTAATAAAATACTTCAAAGTGTCACGACATTGCATCTAACCGACATACTCTTCAAAGATGTCTTCAAACTTAACAGCACCTCAAGACGAACAATGGAAAATCGTGCACCCTAGCAGTATGAAGCAAACACAGACTATCAAATGCACATAATGCTAAACCTAGATTCAATAGGATCTAATTGGCCACTAGCCAATCAATTCCAACACTAATCACTAGAACTCACCTTTAAACAATATTAAGCACAAGCAAACACAATATCAACAGACCACTTTGACTCCAGTTTATGAGAATCACAGAACTTTAAAGGGTGCCTATAATCCGAAAGTTTTTCAGATCACACACTGTGCTCTACAAATGCATGGGGCATAATAAAAAACTCAGTTTAACAAACACAACAAACACATCAACCACTTCCCAAATCAAACGAAATTTTCAATATTGACTATGGAATTATGAACCTAGAAGCAATAAAAAAGACCACCTGTGAAAGCCCACACCACTGTAAGGACTTACTGATGTTCTCTGCATCATACAATAATAAAGACGTGTAATACAATCAAGTAATTTCCCAAAATAATCCTCACTCACCCTTTCTAGCATGCTTTAAGCACCCCCTAACTTCTTCAGACTTGTTACAGAATAGGAGAGGTTCAGTTTAGCTTCAAAGATCAAAGCGTTCAAACTACCTTTATAATCATGCCTGGTTATGACCAGTATGCTAAACTATTTTGTTAAGGCTGGCATAGCCCCAGGTCCTTTGATTAACACAATCATAGGTCCACTGAAGATTAAAAAACAAGACTCACTTGAACTCGCCAACTGCCAACCTCTATCCAATCTATCCTATCCGAGCAAAATCTTGAATCACTCAAAACCAACTACAAGTTTATGTTCAACAAAATCCAATACTTTATGACCTTAAATCAGGGTTCCAACTTAAGAAAGAATAGGACTATACATCTACTAACATTAGGAAAGAGCTCTTCACCTCACTTAAAGGCCATCAACCTGCCCTGCTCGTCCTCAATCTTGCTGTGACCTATGACACTGTAGACCAAACAACACATTGAAAGATTTGGCCAAGATATCTGGAACTGGCAAAACCTGTATGAGTTATTTTTATGAGACTGCTGCCAACAATTATGCATTTTATAAAAGAAAATCCCTTCTTGTGGAATCATTTACAGGTTGGAATTTTATAACTGGTTGCCTACAATTATCAAATTTTATAACCAGAAAAATGGTGTTGTTAATATGACTAAGCTAACTCTATCGTTTCCTTTAAATTTAATTTAAAAAGGCACTGAAGCTAAATATACAACAGCAAATGTAAACCTTTAAGGACAGCAAAAAGCGTCTTCGGATTTTGTCCACATGTAAAATAGGATAGCTGCACTCAATGTTTATCTACTAAGAACAGGACCTCAAGTTCCCCAACCTATTAAACTCAATTAAAGGAACAGAGATATTAAAGTACATCAATATATTGTCAGAGTACCCTTTACAGTTTTCCCAGCGCAGTGTATTCTGTATCAATGTCAGCAATTAAACATTTAGGACCAACTCAGTTCACAAAGCCATTTTTCCTAGCCACAGCTTTCGAAATTTATAAGTTAAACGTGTTATTGTATTTGCAATTGCACCTAAGGCAGCAGAAACTTGAAATATCCCTAGGTTCAAAATTGATCTCATCCAAACTCCGTTTCATTAAAAAGTTATCATGATTCCTGTAAGTCTCTGATTCTCTTGCAGGTGTTTGTGAAGTATGCCTCAACTTGGACAGGGCAAGCAAGTTGGAAAAGGAAAATGGCCACTTGTTTTGGAGAGCTTACCTCAAACTGAATGAGCACAGCTCCACTTTCCAGACCCTTTGTAAGTTGCTCCATTGCTTGCTCTAATGTGTCCCCGTAATCTGGACATGTGGGAATGATAGAGCCTGAGAAAAGCTGCAAGTCTGCTTCATCCTCCGACTTCGAATCAGCAAATGATTTAGTAACTGAAAGAAGAGAGATGGGTTTACACATATAACAGTTGCATGAAATTAGTTATGACGCCACAGCAAAGGAATGCTGCAAACATCACTCTTTTCTTGCTCATGCTGTATGATGAATACATGCATCATGTGTCTTTAAATGTTCCCATCCTGTGTGTGTGTGTGTATATAAATATATACATTTATACAGAGAGAGAGAAAGATACCTGCTCTACTGATTATATCGCACATATAAAAAAAAGTCCTTGTTTTCAATGTAGCTCTCAACCAACAGCACGTTTTGACAAATAAGGCAAATTATATTTTAGTAAGGCCTGCTCTTTTTAAAGATACGTTCCTGTGATGTCACCATTTTAGTATTCCTGTTGTGTTTCTACACTGTCTGCATCACAGGCAGGCTGACACATGCGTCAAATAAACAAGAACACAGCGGGCTCACGTGTGTTCACATGATCTCAGCGGCCTGTCACAGATATGAGTTTTAGCGTCTTTGTCAAGAGTCACTCTTGTAAAGAGCCTGCTTAACAAGGAGTTGACAAAATAAAAGTGGAGATTTTTGTGCGGGCTAGATTTCTCTCTTTCTCACTAATGACGTAGGGCAGTATTCACCAGCCTGATCACATACTGTGTCAAAGTCCTTGTGGGTTAAGAATGCTTGCAACTCTGTACGAAAACATTTGCATTTGTGCTAGCAGCTATTCACAAAAGGTTAATTAGGTTTAAATCAGTTTATTGGTATAAATAGCAGTACCACCTACACCCAGAAGGTCAGTGGACATAACAAACGTGGTGTCTATTCAATAAGAAAGAACAGAAAACAAGACTCCTATACCCAACGGGGACTTTAAACCTCCCCCACCCTTCATCAGTCTCTCCCACACCACTCTCCATTGTTCACGCTATCCAATGGTTTCATATCCCAGTTCAATGTAACAAATCAATGAATGTTGCATATGCCCCATGTACCTACTGTCACTCACAGGTAACAATGAGCAGGATTATGCAGTGGTGTAAATGGTGGTGAGGAGAAGCAACCTTAGATATCTGGGGCACTAGTTTTCTATATTCTAGTTTGAGAAATTTGATGCATGGCCCATATGTTTTCTCAAAGGAAGACTTTTTCGCCTCACCTCTTGCTGAGATCTTTTCCATACCCAGTAGATTCCAAAGACGGTGTAGCCATGCAACACAGTCCGGAACTGTGTCCCTACCCCACAGCGTTCATATGGTCTACCTAGCGAAGGCTATGGCAGGGCCATCACTCTTCTTTGGGGTGAGTGCAGCTGTAAGTAAGTGCATTGGATAGACCCAATAGAATTTAAGCTGGAAATGAAGGGATATCGGTGTGGAATATTGTGGTGATGCTGCTGAGTACTGCTGACCAATATGCCCATTGCTTTAGGCAGTTCCATAAGTGATTTGTGAGGGTGCCAGTCAAACCGCATCTATTCCTGGGTCTTATTTGGGTACTAAGTGTGGACAAAGACAGGCATGCAGTACCACTAGTATGTCACTTTGATCATGGCTTCCCTTCCTGTATACGGGTTGGCTGCTGCCGTGCATGTGAGGTGGAATATGACCCCTCTCCTTGTCCGAAACGTGCGTTCTAACACGTTCTACCATACCTACTGGGCAATCATTAGTTATTGTCATGTAACCCTTAGGTTCATTAGTACATGTCAGAAACCAAGGGCTACTCATTAAATCTGGCGAGCAGCCATTTCTCAAAAGGGGTTACCCAATGGTGTATTTGCATGTAGTACATGTACTCCCTCCCTGGTAGACTATAGTCTCTCTGTAATTGTTTGAAGGGCTGTAAACTGTAATGGTCATAAAAATCCCCTATACGCTTGCAATTCACTAGCTGCCAGGCCTTGAGGTCACTGGCATCCCTGACCAGCGGGAACTCAGGGTTGTCTATTGTCATGGGAAAAGCATGGATGTCAGGCTCAGCATGAGGTAAGTGCTGGCTCCATAGCTGAGTCAACAGGGGTTAGACAGACACTAACCACAGAAGTTCTAACAGCTGATAGGGAACTTAGAGAGTTGGAACAGAAAAGACTGCGACAACCAGAATTACAGGAGGAGCTCCTAGAAGTGCGCAAGACAGTAGCATGTCAGACAGAGAGGCTATGGAGTTTTGACAATAAGCAATACCTAGACCGCACACATGCTGAACGCGACAAATCAGGTTCTTCACTGGCCAGGCTAGACAACCCAAATAACAGGGGGTCACTAATATTGGAAATCAAAAATGAGGATGGGAACAGGCAATACACTCAGGCAGTGATCAATGACATCTTTGCCAGATACTACACCAAATTGTATCGCAGTTCCTCTAGGTGCAGCGGCGAGGCATTAGGAGAGTATCTAGAAGGACTGAGACTGCCCTGACTAGAGCCAGGGGAAGCAGAGGGCTTGGGGAAGGACATCACCTTACAAGCGGTGAAAGCTGCCATCAAACATATGGCGCACAATAAAACGCCAGGGACGGACGGGTTGCCTGCTGAATTCTACCTAACATACGCGACGGAGCTAGCCCCTAAGCTGGTCTCAATGTATGAAACAGCAAGGGAACTGCAAATGCTACCGACCACCACTAGGGAAGTCCTAATATTCCCTATCCTTAAACCCCAAAGCCAGCCCACGACAGAACAGCTTATAGGCCGTTGTCCATGCTGCACATGGATTATAAAATATTGAGCAAAATAATAGCAAACAGAATATTGCCTCATATGCCCCAGCTGGTACATGTAGACCAAGCGGGTTTCATCCCAAATAGGAACTCTGCCATTAATATCAGACGCCTCATGGCTATATTGGGGGCGGATGACTACTCCAAAGATGATGCTGCAGAATTTGCAGTAGATATCGAAAAGGCGTTTGATAGCCTGTAGTGGCAGTACCTATACCAAGTCCTGGAAAGTATAGGCCTAGGCGAGGGATTTGTGGAGTGGGTGAAGCTACTGTACAGACCCAAGAGCCAGAGTGCGTACAGGGAAAGTTATATTTCAAAGGGTGGAGAGAGGAACTAGGCAGGGATGCCCAATGTCCCCACTGCTGTTCACCCTGGCCATGGAGCCGCTAGCATGCTGCGCCGTGACAGGGCGGGACTACATGGGGCTGACGATAAAAGAAACCCATCACCATATTGCACTGTACCCGGATGACCTACTCCTTTTTCTCCAGGACACAGAAAGGGACCTACAGGGGGCCAAAGGTATGTTGGAAATCAGCCATCTATCGGGACTGAGGGTGAATTGGCAAAAATCTAGGCTATTTCCCACGACACAGATCGATGCTCTCCGGAGGGACTAGGAACTCTACAATGGGAACCCATCGGCCTAGAATATACTTAAGGGGGACAATATACCACATGACTGCAGACTTGGTGGAAGGTAATGTAGGCAGGGGATAAGAACACTTCGCTCTTCCATGGACTTTTGGGGCTCACTGCAGCTGTCAGTGGCAGGGAGGGTGGCCCTACTGAAAATGGTGGTTCTACAGCGTCTGCTATATATATTTGGGACACTCCCGATATGGGTCCCGAGCATGATATTTCGATATTTGACCTCATAAGTAATAGCATTCCTCTGGGGGACAGGTTGCAGATGGGTAGCTCTGGCCACGATGCAACGCTTCATAACAACGGGTGGAAGGCAGTCCCTGACCCTGAGGCATACTATCTTGTAGCACAGCTCCAATGGATTGTGAGATGGCTGGCGGACAGTTGGAACCCGGAAAGAGCACAGTCCACATTTGCCCCAGTTCTGGCGATAATCCTGCTCAGATTAAAGCAGAGACCGCACAGGAGAATGGAAGAGAAAAAAATAATAACGGAATGCTGGGCAAGATGGCTCCAGCAAGCGGGATGCAGAGGCTCCTACTCCCTAGGCATACCCATAGAAATGCTCTGATACCTACTGCACAGAGGCAATTGGGCGGGACTAGACGACTGGAAGGAAGAGGGGGTGACAGTATTCGGGGACCTATTTAGGGAATCCTTGATGCTCCCATTTGAGGAATTTGGAAAGGAGTTTGACCTCCCACAGGGACACTTCCTGCTGCATAGAGCTCTCACTGCGGCGTTCAAGAAACATTGGGCTACGGGAGTGACAGAACCCAGAGCGCTGGACTGTTGCAGGTATGTGGTCCTGTCGGCTGGCAGGATAAAGACAGTCTCCTGCATCTATAGAGCAATCAGGCAGGATGTCCAGAAACCTATGGAACGCTTAAGAACTCAATGCGAAGAGGACTTAGGGGTGCCGATTACAGAAAAGGACTGGAAAAATATTGTTGAGCGTTCTCTTAAGATATCAAGAAATGCCCGGTTTAAGCTCATAAACTATCATGTTCTGCACAAAGCGTATCTCACACCAGCACGAATTAGGCGATACTTCCAGGCGGAGAACGCCGCCTGCCCACGATGCAGGGAAAAAGAGGCGCATGTTCTGCACATGTTTTCGGACTGTCCAGGCCTGAGGGGCTTTTGGGAGGAGGTTCTAAATGTAGTTATAAGCTGGTTCTCACACACGGCCAAGACAAAGGTAACTGGGAGGTGTCAGGACCTTGCATATGTATTCGCGAAGACAGAAATCGCAAAGAATTGGAAGGCTACAAGGGGGCCAAGAATAGAGATTTGCAAAAGTAAGCTGGAGAAGTGGGCAGAAGCAGAAAATAAAATTTTGCTAAGAGATGCAAACCGAGGTATAAGCAACCTAGAAACTACAAGAGCATAGTGGAAGATTACTTGATGACATGAGGCCATCAGACCTAGATGAGACAGCAGAAGACCTATCAAATTCCCAGCCACCGGGAAGGGACAATGAGATGGGAACACAGAGAGAATACGATAGGAAGACAGGTACAAGACCTTCCCTAACCTTACACAGACTCTAGACAAGATTAAAGCATAAAGCGAGAGAGGTGAACACACAATGCTGGAAAATATAAGCTATAAATAAAGCGACTTTTGAGGGGGGAAGGGAGAAGGGGAGTTGAATCTAGTTTTTAAAAAAAATGTTTCTATGCATAAACAAAACAGCAGAAAAGAGGAAGAGAACAATAACATAAACCATATGTGTATGTAAATATCATGATAAGATAATAATGGAACTACATATAGGTCAAATGCCAATACAATCTGCTAAAAAAAAAAATTAGGGAAGAGCTGGCCCAGGCCATAATTGTGGCCAGCAGTACTGGGGGAGCTGTATGCTCTCCATTGTCTGTGTCTCTTGGGCAGCCAGGGAAGCGTCCATACGTGGATACTGGCCACCGACGGACCCATAAAGCACCAGTGCTTCTCGGAGGTCGTGCAGTGCCATTCTAGCAGGTAGAACAGTTGGAAAGCTATATAGTAGTTTTTGAGGCAGGGAATTACCAGTCCTCCTCCTGAGGGAGAAGAGAGAGCATTCTGTTGGGATTTTGGTACTCTGGCTTTATTCCCTTTCCAAAAAAACCCTCTAGTAATTGTTGCTTCACAGAAGGTATGCCCTGGGTGCTTGTAGGGGGAGCACTTGCAAGATGTATCTTTTCGGTAGTAGGGTTAACCGCTGCTATATGGCCTGGGTGTGAAAGTCCCCCCATCTGTCTATTCTGCAAATCACTGTGGGCTATGTGAAGGAGGTCAGGGTATTTCTGGTCTGCAATACCTCAACCGTTAAGCAGAGTTTAATGCCTAAGGTATTGATATGGTGGTTTACCAAGGAAAAGAGGCTTTGCCCTTGGAAAGCAATCTGCTTCTCCCTGAGATAGCGAGTGCCAGACCTGTGCATTTTGTGTTTTTACCTTAAATTCCAATACCAGACTGAAACAGTATAATTCATGGAGAAGGGCTGGGAATGTGGGTAGGGGGTTGGTAAGTGTCAAAAGAACGTTGTCTGCCTAGAGTGCTATCTAGTGTTCCATGGGGCCACATGTGACCCCTGTGATGTGGGTATTTGTACATATTGCTTCGGCTTTGGGTACCACATAAAGAGCCAAGAGGAGTTGAGACACTGGGCAGCCCTATTGTGTTCCCCTCTGTATCCTAATGGCACCCAAGATCGTACCATTGATGCAGACACGGGCATCGAGTGGTAGTAGCCACTGAACACTCACCTTTGGAATTTGGGGCCCACTCTACTTCTATCAATTAGTTTCCATAGAAGGGGCCACTGAACGCTTTCTCAGCATCGACTGCAAAGAGAAAGGCTGTTTTTTTGGCACAGGAGGTTTTGTCTATGATAAACAATTTACTTACCTTCGGTAACGATATATCTGTAAGAAACATAGGTTAGTTATAGATTCCTCACCTTAGAATTACCCCAGGCGTCAGACTGGATCCGGAAAGTTTTTCGTCAGCAGTACCCCTGCGTGTTGCAAGGTGGCGTCGGTCGACTCCGCGTTTGTCGTTGGCTTCCTTGTAAGTGGGATGACGTTGCAGTAGCTACATAGACGCCGCTCTCGCGCGCTATCATCAATTCTGTACACGACTTCCACGCCAGAAGCACAGAGCTATGCAAGACAATGACCACTGGTGCACAAAACTAGGGCCTTGAAAGGAAGTACTTAACCATAGAAGTCAGTTCGCAGACCGGGGAGGATGGGAGGGGCGGTGAGGAATCTATAATTAACCTATATTTCTTACGGTTATATTGTTACCGAAGGTTAAGTAACTCGTTTATCTGAAAGAAACAGTTAGTTATAGATTCCTTACCTTAGAATAGATACCCCAGCAATACCAACCCCGGAGGTGGGTCTGCGAATTAAGTTCACAACAGGAAGTCCTCAAGAATGGAGCGGCAAAAGAAGCCGTCCCTCCGGACTTGGCTGTCCTGACAGTAATGTTTAGTGAATGTGTGCAATGAAGACCCACGTGGCTGCCTGGTGGATGTCATGAAGGGGAACTCCACGTCCCAAAGCAGTAGTGGCTGCCGTATCCCTGGTGGAATGGCTTCGCCTAGCAAGTGCCGCCTTTGAAATTCAAACGCGCAGAAGTACTGACATTGCGCGTTCTCTTCGGTGGCGAATAGATCTTACCAAAGCTCTCCCCACTGCTGAAAAAGACCTTGCACCACCTGTGAGTGAAGACAACATTTGTGATCCATCAAGCACCTGTGACTGAGTTAGTCCGCCCTGGCGTTCAGGGAATCTGCCAGGTGTTGAACCACCAGGGACATGCTTCCATTTCCAGCCACTTCCAGAGACAAAGGGCCTTCTGACAGAGGGTCCACGACCCTACTCAGCCCTGTTTGTTTCAATACCATATGGCAGAAGTGTTGTCTGAACTACTCTTCCTTTGTCACAAGGAAGGAATGCCTTCAGTGCTAGACAAATCGTGCGGAGCTCCAGAGGCCTCTGATCTCTACCTCTCCTATGTGGCCGCCCCATCCCATGAGTGACGCATTTGTCAACACTGAAATCTGGTTGGGGAATGGAGAGAAATCTGCTGTTGACCCAATCCTGGTTTGTGAGCCGCCACTGCAACTGATGTGCAGCCCTGCCGAGATCGGACAGATTCCCCATATGCTGCGCCAACTGGAACTTCAAGTCCCACTGCAGAGCCCACATACCACATATGCCAGCTGGTATGATCCACCAGCAGGTTGCAGGAGGCCATGAGGCCCAGCAGCCTGAGGGTCATTCTCACCGAAATCCGGGATAGAAGCTGGAACATCGGTATCATAGCCAGTATATCCCGGACTCATTGTTGGGGAGGATAGGCCCGAAACTGCGCTGTGTCAAGGACTGCTCCGATGAAAAGGAGCTTCTGAGAAGGGTGCAGGTGCGCCTTCGGCACATTGACTGTGAACTCCAGCGAATGCAGGTCAGCCGTAGTCTAGAGGTGGGCGACGACAGACTGGGGCGAGCTCGCCTTCAACAACCAGTTGTCGAGATAGGGGAAGACTGGAACCCCTGATCTGTGCAGATGAGCCAAGTTATCCTCCGACATGTAGGTGGTGTGGAGGAAGGGGTAGTCTTGAAGGGGAGAGAGTAGCCCCTTCGGACTATCTGCAAAACCCACCTGTTCGACGTGATGTTGTGCCAGTGGGGGACGTGATGGCGTACCCTGCCCCCATCTGGCAACTGGTGGCCCTGAAAGGTCAGACTAGGAAGGTTTGGGGGCACTGGTGGACTGGCCAGCCCGCTGGCCCCCAGACCCACAACGGTGGGTCCCACGTCCCCGACCCCCAGAGGCTGGACAGCCTGTACGGGCCTGACGCTCTGGGCAGAATGTGGTGGGGGCACCCCTTCCATAGCCACAAGAGGGGCAAAAAGCAGACTGCGCGGGGCGAGAGGTGGTAGCGAGGCCAAAGGATCTGGCCTTAGCACTAAGGTCCTTCAAGCGCTCAAGCACATTGTCCGCCTAGTCGCCAAATAAGTGACGGCCATCAAAGGGCATGTCCAAAAGAGTCGATTGGACATCGCCCGAGAAGCCAGTGGACCTCAGCCAGGCATAGTATCTCAGGGCTACCGACATTGAAATCGTCCTGCCTTGCAAGTCGGCTGTGTCCAGCCCACAGTGAATGGAGAACTTTGCTACATCCCTCCCTTTCGCGACTGCATGGGAGAGTATGGCCCGGGTCTCCTCTGGGCACTGTGGCAGCACTTACACAACTGTGTCCCACACAGAGTGGGTATAACAACCCAAGACATGCAGTGTTCACCGACCTCAGTCCTAAGCTGGCGGAAGAAAACATATTCCCAAGATGGTCCAGCTTCTTGGATTCCCAATCTGATTTGGGCAAATAGCTCCTTCAGGTGAGCTGGAGGTGGTCCTTTCGGGGAAACATTTGGAGGAAATTTCTCGAATTCTAGGGCATGGCCCCTGGCCACAATCTCCAGGACCCATTTGTCTGATGTTATTGACTGCCAATTTGAGTAAAATGTTGATATTCGCCCTCCAATCCTTTCTTGAGAGCAAGGCAGCGGTGGTGGCAGGTGAAAAGTCTCATTGGCGCTTATCTTTTCCGCGGTAATTCGCCTTTCCCCTGTTCTGGGCATAAGTAGGCTTTCTCTGGCCGTAAGATTGATAGCGCTGAGCATGGTATCGTTGATTGTTTTGTCTGTAAGAGGACTGTTGGTTATATCCACCTCTGTTGGAGGACGATCCTCGTCCTCTCGCCCCTCGAAAGGGCGGCTTGCGGAATTGGAGGGTGCCTAAGGATTTTGCTGTTTCTGTATCCTTTTTTATTGTCTGTAAGGCGTCCTCCACCTGAGGGCCAAACAGATATTCGCCATCATAGGGCATGTCCAGCACCTTATTTTGGACTTCTTGTCTAAAGGAAGTAGAACGTAGCCAACCCTGTCTACGAAGAACCGCAGCCCCCGCTAGCTGTTGAAAGCCCGTTGAGGCTACATCCACTGCTGATTCAATAATCTCTTCTGAGATTCTTTGGCCTTCTTGCAGTATCTTGAGCGCTTCAGCCTTAGAAGGTTCAGGGAGGAGGTCAATGAATGGTGCAATGTCTGACCACATCTGTCGGTCATACCTTCCTAAGATGGCCAATGAATTTGCCGCTCGAACTGTCGCAGCCGCCATTGTGGAGACACGTTTCCCTATCGAATCTAGGCGTTTGCCATCTCTGTCTGGCGGGGCTGTAACCGGAAAAGAAGGGTTCCGAGCCCTCTTTTGAGCTGCCTGGACAATCACAGAGTCAAGCTTCCGCTGTCCGATAAGGCACGCAGGAGATTTGTCCGGTGCTCTGTACTTCTTTTCCAAACGTGGCAGGACTGGAGGAATGGATGCCGGGGTTGCCATGACTTTTATACCCTCCTGCCAAATAAAGTCAATGATGGGTATAGACTTAATCTATTTCCTGGGCTGATCCTTAAAGTCATATAGGAAACAGTCTTGTTCCTTATGCTCCATATTGATATGAAAACGTTTAGTTGCACGTTCCACTGAAAGGTGGAAGCTAACCACGTCCACTGGTGGTGAAATTGAGACTGCTTGATGCGAAGGGGAAGGTGTTTGAACCTGATATTCATCCCACTCCAACTCATCCTGTACCTCTCCTTCTTCTCTTTGCTCCTCCTCCTCCGAAGACTGAGGATCTACTTCCTCCACCTGAGACTGCGGAGTAGGTGAAGCAGGATTTGTTGGTTGTAAAACTGGCACCGGTACTTCAGTGGCCGGAGTAGCAGGCACTGAGCCTGTAGTTTCAGAAGGTGGAAACCTTCTATAATAATCGTCCAACATGTATTGTAGGTTGGTCAGTAAAGCAACTGGTACTTGCGCGACAGGTACACTGTCCATCTGGGGCGCCATCTGTACAGGTGGTTGTTCATCCTCCTGTTCCTCTTCTTGCAACTTGATATTCAGCTCAGAAGGACTAGTGGCCACTCCGAATGTATGCACCACGTCATCCTCACTGTCCGAGTCTAAAAGTCGGTCAGGCACCTGCAATGATGGCTTTGGTGTAAAGAACACCGTCGACGGTGACCATACCTGCAACGCAGTGCAAGATGACAATTGCGGCGTCGACGGTGTGTTTTCCGCTGCTTCAGGAGCAGACGTCAAAGGCTCCGTCGACGGTATCGTGGACGGGACGGACTTGGTCGACGGGACAGACTTCGTCGACGGGACGGACTTCGTCGACAGATTGGGCTTCGTCGTCGGAATGGGCTTCGTCGTCGGAATGGGCTTCGTCGACGGATTGGGCTTCGTCGACGGATTGGGCTTCGTCGACGGATTGGGCTTCGTCGACGGAATGTTCGTCGTCGACGGTACAACCTGGTTGAAGCACCTCTGTCAAGACGTTTGTTGTGACCGCCACTGGGGGCAGATTAGGGTCCAAGACCTCAGCCACCAAATGCATCACTGTAGCAAAGGAGGATCCCTCCTCCGTAGCCACGGTAGGAGGAGAGACCAGACCAGTGTCAGGCAAAGTGTCAAGCCCACTGACCTCTGCCAGTTCCTCATACCAGCTGTACTCCTCAACAAAGAGATGCTGGTAACCATAACAGTCCACAGACCCTTCCCATCCCTCTCCAGGATTATCAATAGTAAAAGGCACTAGCACCACTTCTGGAGAACATGGTCCTTGTCAGCGGCAGAACCAATGTTGGTTGACTCCCATCAGACTCAGTGTGGGAATGAGGATGGCACCGGCATCGTTAGCACTAGCGAGGGATTTGAAGAAGTTCTTGCCGACCACTCCGATCTGGATTCAGCGAAAGAACCATGGGATCCGAGGTGGGTCTGCGAATTAAGTTCACACCAGGAAGTCCTCAAGAATGGAGCGGCAAAAGAAGCCGTCCCTCCGGACTTGGCTGTCCTGACAGTAATGTTTAGTGAATGTGTGCAATGAAGACCCACGTGGCTGCCTGGTGGATGTCATGAAGGGGAACTCCACGTCCCAAAGCAGTAGTGGCTGCCGTATCCCTGGTGGAATGGCGTCGCCTAGCAAGTGCTGCCTTTGAAATTCAAACGCGCAGAAGTACTGACATTGCGCGTTCTCTTCGGTGGCGAATAGATCTTACCAAAGCTCTCCCCACTGCTGAAAAAGACCTTGCACCACCTGTGAGTGAAGACAACATTTGTGATCCATCAAGCACCTGTGACTGAGTTAGTCCGCCCTGGCGTTCAGGGAATCTGCCAGGTGTTGAACCACCAGGGACATGCTTCCACTTCCAGCCACTTCCAGAGACAAAGGGCCTTCTGACAGAGGGTCCACGACCCTACTCAGCCCTGTTTGTTTCAATACCATATAGCAGAAGTGTTGTCTGAACTACTCTTCCTTTGTCACAAGGAAGGAATGCCTTCAGTGCTAGACAAATCGTGCGGAGCTCCAGAGGCCTCTGATCTCTACCTCTCCTATGTGGCCGCCCCATCCCATGAGTGACGCATTTGTCAACACTGTGAAATCTGGTTGGGGAATGGAGAGAAATCTGCTGTTGACCCAATCCTGGTTTGTGAGCCGCCACTGCAACTGATGTGCAGCCCTGCCGAGGTCTGGACGAGATTGGACAGATTCCCCATATGCTGCGCACCCACAAGAAGGAGCCAAGAGGGATTTGGAAGGGTATAAGGGATCGCCCTCCACTCTAGACAGTCAATCAACAACAAGATCCCTATACCTGGGGTGATTATTAAATTACACAGACATGAGTACACATTACTCAGGTTGTATTCTTTGTTTACATACCGAGGTAAACCCCTGCTATCTATCGCAGTGCGGTTTCACTCCTCTAATGTCTGATAGTCCCCACACATTATATTGTTCCACACAATTAATTAAATACTGCAGTCTCAATTCAAAAAATGTCCAGCAGTGATGTCCAACGGATGTCTGCTTTCTACACTGAAAGCACATCTATCCACACTTCACCACATGTGTACAATCCTACAAATCCTACATCTGGGCGGGCACTGAAGAATCCCTGGGTAAGTTCCTGGAATGGCTCAATCAGCAAGATGAGAGCCTTAAATTCACGTGGACCTACAGTCGCACCAGTGCTGTCTATTTGGACCTTGACATTGAGGTCGGACTGGAGGGTGGCCTGAGCACCAGAGTACATCAGAAGGCAACCGACAGGAATTCACTCCTATTGTATAATTCGTATCATCCCAGAGCCCTTCGTGACAACCTTCCTGTGGGCCAATTTTTGAGGTACAGGAGGAACTGCTCCAGTACGAGTGGTTTCCTGGAGCAATCACAAGAACTCACTAAAAAACTCGTGCAGCGTAATTATCCGAGCAGAGTCGTGAAGAATGCAAGGAAAAGGGCGCTTAATACACCCAGGAGTGCCCTACTGGAACACACAAGGAAAGAAAAAAGAGACTGCATTCCGGTGGTTATGACATTCGACCCTAGGGCTACAAAAATTAGGCAGTCTATCAGAAAACACTGGGACCTACTATCTACCAAAGACTTCCGGATGCCACCACCAAGGTTTGCTTTTAAGAGAGCAACCAACTTGAAAGACAAACTAGTCCATACTCGCACTCCTGCACCACACAAAAGAGACCTGTCCACTTTGCCCAAAGGACATTTTCCCTGTGGGACATGTTCGGTGTGTTCCCTCACTAAAAAAAGCAACAGTGTGACTTTGAGTACAGGAAGAGTCTGGTTTTTGAACCATTTTAGCAACTGCAACACCACGCACGTGGTATATAGACTGCTGTGCTGCTGTGGCCTTCAATACTTCGGTCTGACGACACGAAAAATCAAGGTGCGCATTCAGGAACACCTGAGTACCATCAAGGCGGGTAAACTAACTACGAAGTTGGTACAACATTGCCACAAAGAAAAACATGATTTCACGTGGACTGTGTTGGAAGTAATAAAAGGCAATCCACAGAACATGGAAACAGCGTTGCTGAGTAAAGAAGCCAGATGGATATACAGCGAACGTAGCGACTGTGTAGGTCTGAATGAAATCCTGGAGTGGAACCGGGTGAAATAGACACTCAAGGGTGAGCTATCTGTAATTGATTCCCCTTTTTTTGTAAGTGCTCCTTGGTGAACAACGGTCACTCTTGTTGTCGTTTGAGTTTGCCCTGCCAGGGATATACCGGCACGGCATTTGACTATGTCGAGGGGCCATGATATACAGTAGGATACCATCGTAACCGTCCTCCATGATACCCCTCACCTGATCAGTTAAAACACCTAAAATCCAAAATGATTGGCTAATAGATATGCCTGCATGGGCTTGGAGAAACACCCAGGGGGGACACTTGTGTCACTTGGCACATTATCTTCACAGATCTCAATCTTTTGATCAGATGCTTGATGAGTTGTGTGTGATGTGCCTAGCGCCAGGTTTTGATGCGGATGTAATCAGTGCTATCCCCGAGACGTGGGATTGATAGAGTGTAACATGCTAGTGTATAAATATAAAACTATATCTGTTTGTAATTATATGGTTGTGCCACTATGACCAACTACGGGTTCCCCAGAGGACCTTTTTGAGGCATCCCATGCAAGAAATAAATTAATAAAGTAAACAATTTATTTCCGAATTATAATAGATTCCAAACATGTATAAACATGCCAGTCAACACAGCGACTGAGTACAATTAATCCCCGACTTTTGGGAGGCTGTGCACGATAGGCTGCCAACTGAATTCTAGCATCAGACTCTGGGTTTTTGCGGTTCCAATATGGCGCCACCGTTCCCCATTGGAGCGCCAGTATGTGCGCATGCGCGCCAGATCAGCTGACCGGACCCCGCCGGGTTTGAAAAACAAACGCCGGAGGGAGTGTCATGTTCCTGGGATGAGACACCGCCCTGTTTTCCAATCGTACGGTGAGGAGTGGGTGCGAGTAGGTAGCCGTTGGAGGTCTTTAAGCCTCAGTACGGAGCGGTCAGTGAGAGCAATACGCTATTCAGTAGCGAGGGGCAAGTAGTCATAATGATGTATACTATGCTTTAGTGGTGCGGTTCCCCGTATACTTATAATGGTGTTTTAGGCATTACGTTATGTGTGGGCGAGGGGTTACACTGCCCCCGTATTTTTGCCTAAGTGTGTTACTATGGCCCATACACCCTGGTAATGATCAAAATCGATATTGGTGCGCATGTGTGTAGCATAAAACTTGGGAGTTTTTCATGTTCTCAGCCGACACGCGCTATCTCGTATTTGTTTAAATGCGTGAGTAGGGGTGTCATAACTCTCCTGTCCTAAGACGATTGAAGCTGACGCCGACGTCCTCTGTGGGTGTCGAAGGCTTGACATTTCGTGTTGCGCAAGTGTGTACTATAAAAGTTGGGCATGCTCCTAGTTGACACGCGCTATTTCCCATGTTGCTTAAATGCGCGAGTAGGGGAGTCATAGCTCTCTTGCCCTAAGACGATAGAAGCTGATGTTGGTGTTTACTGTTGGGGTCCTTGGCCTAACAGCTTTAGAATGTCTCCTTTACATTCCCTACAGATTGCTACTTCAATCGTTTTTAAACGAATCAAAGCGTGATCTGGCCAGCCGGTATGAGTTGTCCATGCTGGTCAGGGGTAATTATAATTAAAATTGTATAATTATATTCTTTCAACCATTACCCCGGTGTGGAAACCGATGAATTGATATTGACTACTGGGCATGTCTCTGGTTTTTATTTTTGTCTCAATGCAATAGTGTCCAGAAAGGATGTTCAAAACATTGGTGCAGTGACCGAGTGTTCAATACCCTGATGAATCTGCCGAAAATAATGGGGCAGTGAAACATGTCGGTATCAGGTACTGGTAGGCGATACTAAGCTACCAACCTTTGTTTTAATTCTTCAGCTCACACTGAAACGAAGAATAAAGTGATTGAGTGGGTGTGGCTGTTGATTTTATGTCACTCTGTCCTCTTTGAGTTAATGTCGATACTCTTTATGTTGCACCTTTACACGTATTTCAGTTTATGTGTTGTACCTATTCTGTTTTCTTTTCCGGATTGGAAGGCAACCGATGATGAGAAAGGGGCATTGAGTTGGTAACATCAGCCAACATCCCCGAGGGTGTTCGCCCGTGAGGTGCCTTCCTTTCCACCACACATTTTTTCCTTTGTAGGATTGTACACATGTGGTGAAGTGTGGATAGATGTGCTTTCAGTGTAGAAAGCAGACATCCGTTGGACATCACTGCTGGACATTTTTTGAATTGAGACTGCAGTATTTAATTAATTGTGTGGAACAATATAATGTGTGGGGACTATCAGACATTAGAGGAGTGAAACCGCACTGCGATAGATAGCAGGGGTTTACCTCGGTATGTAAACAAAGAATACAACCTGAGTAATGTGTACTCATGTCTGTGTAATTTAATAATCACCCCAGGTATAGGGATCTTGTTGTTGATTGATCCCCATATGCTGCGCCAACTGGAACTTCAAGTCCCACTGCAGAGCCCACATACCACATATGCCAGCTGGTATGATCCACCAGCAGGTTGCAGGAGGCCATGAGGCCCAGCAGCCTGAGGGTCATTCTCACCGAAATCGGGGATAGAAGCTGGAACATCGGTATCATAGCCAGTATATCCCGGACTCGTTGTTGGGGAGGATAGGCCCGAAACTGCTCTGTGTCCAGGACTGCTCAGATGAAAAGGAGCTTATGAGAAGGGTGCAGGTGCCCCTTCGGCACATTGACTGTGAACCCCAGCGAATGCAGGTCAGCCGTAGTCTAGAGGTGGGCGACGACAGACTGGGGCGAGCTCGCCTTCAACAACCAGTTGTCGAGATAGGGGAAGACTGGAACCCCTGATCTGCGCAGATGAGCCAAGTTATCCTCCGACATGTAGGTGGCGTGGAGGAAGGGGTAGTCTTGAAGGGGAGAGAGTAGCCCCTTCGGACTATCTGCGAAACCCACCTGTTCGACGTGATGTTGTGCCAGTGGGGGACGTGATGGCAGACCCTGCCCCCATCTGGCAACTGGTGGCCCTGAAAGGTCAGACTAGGAAGGTTTGGGGGCACTGGTGGACTGGCCAGCCCGCTGGCCCCCAGACCCACAACGGTGGGTCCCACGTCCCTGACCCCCAGAGGCTGGACAGCCTGTACGGGCCTGTGGCTCTGGGCAGAATGTGGTGGGGGCACCCCTTCCATAGCCACAAGAGGGGCAAAAAGCAGACTGCGCGGGGCGAGAGGTGGTAGCGAGGCCAAAGGATCTGGCCTTAGCACTAAGGTCCTTCAAGCGCTCAAGCACATTGTCCGCCTAGTCGCCAAATAAGTGACGGCCATCAAAGGGCATGTCCAAAAGAGTCGATTGGACATCGCCCGAGAAGCCAGTGGACCTCAGCCAGGCGTAGTGTCTCAGGGCTACCGACATTGAAATCGTCCTGCCTTGCAAGTCGGCTGTGTCCAGCCCACAGTGAATGGAGAACTTTGCTACATCCCTCCCTTTCGCGACTGCATGGGAGAGTATGGCCCGGGGCTCCTCTGTGCACTGTGGCAGCACTTACGCAACTGTGTCCCACACAGAGTGGGTATAACAACCCAAGACATGCTGTGTTCACCGACCTCACTCCTAAGCTGGCGGAAGAAAACATCTTCCCAAGATGGTCCAGCTTCTTGGATTCCCAATCTGATTTGGGCAAATAGCTCCTTCAGGTGAGCTGGAGGTGGTCCTTTCGGGGAAACATTTGGAGGAAATTTCTCGAATTCTAGGGCATGGCCCCTGGCCACAATCTCCAGGACCCATTTGTCTGATGTTATTGACTGCCAATTTGAGTAAAATTTTGATATTCGCGCTCCAATCCTTTCTTGAGAGCAAGGCAGCGGTGGTGGCAGGTGAAAAGTCTCATTGGCGCTTATCTTTTCCGCGGTAATTCGCCTTTCACCTGTTCTGGGCATAAGTAGGCTTTCTCTGGCCGTAAGATTGATAGCGCTGAGCATGGTATTGTTGATTGTTTTGTCTGTAAGAGGACTGTTGGTTATATCCACCTCTGTTGGAGGACGATCCTCGTCCTCTCGTCCCTCGAAAGGGCGGTTTGCGGAATTGGAGGGTGCCTAAGGATTTTGCTGTTTCTGTATCCTTCTTTATTGTCTGTAAGGCGTCCTCCACCTGAGGGCCAAACAGATATTCGCCATCATAGGGTATGTCCAGCACCTTATTTTGGACTTCTTGTCTAAAGGAAGTAGAACGTAGCCAACCCTGTCTACGAAGAACCGCAGCCCCCGCTAGCTGTCGAAAGCCCGTTGAGGTTACATCCACTACTGAATCAATAATCTCTTCTGAGATTCTTTGGCCTTCTTGCAGTATCTTGAGCGCTTCAGCCTTAGAAGGTTCAGGGAGGAGGTCAATGAATGGTGCAATGTCTGACCACATCTGTCGGTCATACCTTCCAAAGATGGCCAATGAATTTGCCGCTCGAACTGTCGCAGCCGCCATTGTGGAGACACGTTTCCCTATCGAATCTAGGCGTTTGCCATCTCTGTCTGGCGGGGCTGTAACCGGAAAAGAAGGGTTCCGAGCCCTCTTTTGAGCTGTCTGGACAATCACAGAGTCAAGCTTCGGCTGTCCGATAAGGCACGCAGGAGATTTGTCCGGTGCTCTGTACTTCTTTTTCAAACGTGGCAGGACTGGAGGAATGGATGCCGGGGTTGCCATGACTTTTATACCCTCCTGCCAAATAAAGTCAATGATGGGTATAGACTTAATCTATTTCCTGGGCTGATCCTTAAAGTCATATAGGAAACAGTCTTGTTCCTTATGCTCCATATTGATGTGAAAACGTTTAGTTGCACGTTCCATTGAAAGGTGGAAGCTAACCACGTCCACTGGTGGTGAAATTGAGACTGCTTGATGCGAAGGGGAAGGTGTTTGAACCTGATATTCATCCCACTCCGACTCATCCTGTACCTTTCCTTCTTCTCTTTGCTCCTCCTCCTCCGAAGACTGAGGATCTACTTCCTCCACCTGAGACTGCGGAGTAGGTGAAGCAGGATTCGTTGGTTGTAAAACTGGCACCGGTACTTCAGTGGCCGGAGTAGCAGGCACTGAGCCTGTAGTTTCAGAAGGTGGAAACCTTCTATAATAATCGTCCAACATGTATTGTAGGTTGGTCAGTAAAGCAACTGGTACTTGCGCGACAGGTACACTGTCCATCTGGGGCGCCATCTGTACAGGTGGTTGTTCATCCTCCTGTTCCTCTTCTTGCAACTTGATATTCAGCTCAGAAGGACTAGTGGCCACTCCGAATGTATGAACCACGTCATCCTCACTGTCCGAGTCTAAAAGTCGGTCAGGCACCTGCAATGATGGCTTTGGTGTAAAGAACACCGTCGACGGTGACCATACCTGCAACGCAGTGCAAGATGACAATTGCGGCCTCGACGGTGTGTTTTCCGCTGCTTCAGGAGCAGACGTCAAAGGCTCCGTCGACGGTATCGTCGACGGGACGGACTTCGTCGACGGGACGGACTTCGTCGACAGATTGGGCTTCGTCGTCGGAATGGGCTTCGTCGTCGGAATGGGCTTCGTCGACGGATTGGGCTGGTAAACATAACAGTCCACAGACCCTTCCCATCCCTCTCCAGGATTATCAATAGTAAAAGGCACTAGCACCACTTCTGGAGAACATGGTCCTTGTCAGCGGCAGAACCAATGTTGGTTGACTCCCATCAGACTCAGTGTGGGAATGAGGATGGCACCGGCATCGTTAGCAATAGCGAGGGTTTTGAAGAAGTTCTTGCCGACCACTCCGTTCTGGATTCAGCGAAAGAACCATGGGATCCGACTGGCGCCAAGGACAAACCCACTGGTGGGGATCCAGTAGGGGTCGCTCCTGAACCCAAGG
The DNA here is from genome assembly GCF_964261635.1 of Lissotriton helveticus. Classification (NCBI taxonomy): domain Eukaryota; kingdom Metazoa; phylum Chordata; class Amphibia; order Caudata; family Salamandridae; genus Lissotriton; species Lissotriton helveticus. The sequence continues at coordinate 1,118,996,305 of NC_136063.1, read as the reverse complement.
GGCCCAAAGGCGCTACAGAAGGGCCGGGCCACACAAATATGAGGTGCATGGCCTCATAAAATTTTTGGAGCTGGGCAGAGGTCGCTCCCAGAAAAACAGGCAAGTGTGAAGAAGACCCTGCTCAGGCTCTGCCTAAGCATGAGACCTGGAATGACGTCAACGGACGACTTTAACTGGCGCAGGGAAGTCAGAGACCTCTTCAATGTCTTGGGTATCTTCTGTTTATGGGACCTACCCAATTTTTTCCGACGTCTTGGAATGTGACAACCACTGCTGGGTGCTGCTCTACAAAGAATCCCGGGACCTTCCGCGCAACCTAGATCTTGAGCGTTAAAGAGTTGTCCGATGTTGGGTGGGGAGGAGCTTAAGGAATTGCTCCCTCTGTAACTTCGGGTGAATGGCACAGAGGTCCTCACAGGTCTTGAAGTCATGGTCACGTACCAAGCACACAAATGTGCGTAGTGTGGGGTCTATCACAGACTTCTGCCTGTGACAGGCTCCACATGGTTTAAAACCTGATAAGTTCTTGAGTGACGTTCCTCACACCAGGACACAAAACTCTCAAAAAGAGCAGACAAAAAGTCAATAAAAAATGACTGAAGGTAGCTCAGACAGATGAGCACCATACAGCGCATAAAGGAAACTGAAGTCAGTGCGCAGGGTGGCACCTATATAGCCAACGTTTAAAGTTACATACCCGGGAACATGGCGGCCGCAAGGTATACGGTCGCGTGCCACCGGAGAAGTGAGGAGAGCAGGTGCGTAGGTGTGTAGCCATCCCCCACCCGTTGCTGCCATCGACATGGATAGCAGAAAACAAAACGTACCTGCCGCATGTTGAGGCAGTGTGCAGAAGTAGCCCTGGTTGGTGAGCGGCGCTTGCTGAGGCAGCCGCCCGGAGGCAGGGGGAGCAATCCTGGCAAGGGAGAGGACTGCAGTGCTGCTCACGAGCGGTGTGGGCCCTCTCACACAGCGGCAGAGTCAGCACAAGTCCTCAGGAGGAAGTTGTGTATGGAAAGAGAAGTGCAAGGGGGTTTCCGGATGGAGTTAGCTGTGCTATGGTCTCTCAGCATGTAAGTGAAGGCTGGCGGAACAGCAAAGGAGGTCTGTGAGTGCAACAGTGTCTTCCTATGGAGAAGAACTCATTTTCCTTGGAGAAAGTAGGTGCCAACCCTGACAAGATTTCCAGGTATACCTTGTGGACTCAGGCAATTGGGAAATCGACTAGGTGAGTTCCGATTTACAATTACCCCTATCCGCTGTGGCCCTCAGGGATAAGAGCGCTGGCAAAGTAGGGGGTTCTTCCCCAACGAAGTTGGTGAGATCTGGGAAGTCAGTAAGGCAATTGGGGAAGAGTCCATGTGGAAGGGGAAAAAAAATCTCACACCCCCAGGCTACGATCACTCCCTCCTTACAATATTGTACAAGGTCTTGACTCAGTCAACAACATTGGGGGTGGAGGGTGGGAAAACAACAGGCGTGCCCCAAAAGGAGCCTGAGATGGAAGGGGTTAACAGATGTTAATATAGCCCAGGAGGCCACTGGAGGTGCAGAAGCAGGCAGTGGATGCGGATTAGAGGATGGTGGCACTTTACAGATATCCACACAGAATAGTTTCAGTGAACTGGCAGTGAGAGACGAGGAAGACTATGAGGGCATACAATGATATGAAGTCCGCCAGATAGTGGAGACAGAAGGTCTCAATCTGCAGTCTGAAGCCCCGCTGACCTCCATCTTCCTGGACTGAAAGAGGTAATAAAAAACAGGTTTGGGATATCGGAAACCAATCAAGCAGACATATAAGCCTCCTGCGTGGCACTCACACAGAAATTAGATGATGTTGTGATGCGTACGGGCGCATTAGAGGAAGAAGTAGGGCTGACGAGGAAAGATATAGCCAAAATCACCAATAGCCTGGGAGCACTGGTTAAAGAAAACTTAGGACTTAGGGAAGATCTGGAAAGAATCGAGAATCACTCAAGGAGAAACAACTAGAGAGTCCTAAACATCGCAGACACTGAAGAGGGAACTAACATTAAGGCTTTCATAATTAAACTGCTAAAGGAGACCATATTGAAAGATAGGTCAGATGTTAACTTGGACCATGAGATACAATGGGTTCATCGGGATCCCTTTAAGCGGAATATGCCAAGACAGAAACCAAGGAAAATACTTGTACGTTTCCTCTCATACATGGTTAAAGAAACCCTTGTAACAGCAGCATTGAGGAATGATCCATATACAGCTCAAAATGTCACTTTCTCCATCCGGTCGTATGTGTGTCGCGCAACAGACCAGAAGCAGTGGGAGCTGGGCTAAAGAATGGAGCAGTTAAATAAACTTGGAGCTAGAGCCCAACTGAAATTCCAGGCAATGCTTTGTGTTATGTGGAACAACCAGATACGTAATTTTCAAATAATCAAATTAACAGATAGTCTGATAGGCATTATAAAAAAGGGTGGAGCATCTTGAGGAGAACAGATCCCAAATTGAGAAGTTGTGAATGTAGGTTCAGAAAACACAGGTACACGGGGTCGGATGAGTGGCAGGGGGACGGGGTTGCATTGATATAGTTTATAGTCTAGGGTGTCACAGTTCGTTGTTTGCATCAATTACGCTGACCTTGCTTGTCCCGATTTCTACGTTCCAGGGCATGGAACTACATTTCCCATCATGCCCGGGACGTTAGCGACGTAATACGCATCCACGTACAACCAGGAAATAAAGAAGGAATAGCGGGTCCCGGCGTTGCCGAATATTCTTGCTTCTGGCTGGTGATTCCACAGACTACGGATTCTGGGTAAGTGCTATTTCACCTGGCACTCCCTCCCAGGTACCCCGTGGTTGCCGGGTACTAGTGTCCTGCTGCTTAGGCTTTGGGTGAAGATCGCGTAAGGTAACGCTCTTCCCCGTGTGTAGCTGGTCCTCATACCAGTGCTGGCTTTTGTCTCCTGAGAGCGGGAGCGACTTCCTTGATATCACTGAATTGGAACTGGTGTTCTAGACTTGTGCTTTGCTTTCATTCAGGCACTCTTAGTGTGGAGTAACACGAGACTTTGGGTGCATTTTACTGTAATTGATATTTGGAGCGGGGGTTCAAGCTGAACTTGCCTATCACCCATTGAAACATAAAGCTGTGTGGCAAACCTTTGAAAGACTTATCAGAGTTCATTGAAGGAGAATTGTGCAAGTGTACAGAGACGCTAAGGAGTATTACCGTTTCCTGCTGTTCTTGCCTGCTTTCTTTTCTCCGCAACCTGTTCTTGTTGTTTCTACACAGAAGAGAGATTTACAGGGGATTTACAGGGGATCTCAGTCCTAAGGACATCACACAAAATGTGTTGGTAGGTTGTGACTCATATCACGAAAAGTGCTTACGCCACGCTTGACATGTTCCCTAATGGTTGTTGTCTCTTCCTAGAGGTCTGATATCTCCTGGGGTCTCCTTATCTCTTCTTACTTACAAGGCTACAGTATTTTCCTTTTCAGGTAGGAAATGTTTTAAGTTGTATTTAGAGGTAAAGAAAGAGAACTCAGTAGACTAATACGTAACCTTGTGGTATATGTACTGAGTGCATTTATTGTTGCTGTTGCAGATCTCCCTCCCCGCTGTCCCCTTCCTTTCCCTCCCTCGCTTGACTATCCTGGTGATCTGTATATTCAATTACAGACACCGGGGACATCAGGAGGTGGAACCCATTTATCTTCAGCACAATCACGAAGACACAGGAGGACTGAGCCTGACAGAATATTCGGCCCACAAATTTATATTCTTCCTGATTGTGCTGAAGTGGATCTCTCATGGCTTCCCTTGATGATGTAATGGCCGCCCTGGCATTGGTACAAACTGAGCTGGCTGCTTCTCGTCAAGAAGTAGCTGACTCTAGAGCAGAAACCGCACAATTGCAAGCCCGTGTAGACAGGTTGCAGGGAAATCCTTTCAACGCTAGCGGAAGTCATGTCCCTCCAGCTTCAGTGGTTGTTGAGATGCCTGCTCAGATCCCCTTAGCTCCTCCGGAACGCTTTTTAGGGGATAATAAAAAGGTGCAGGTTTTCATGACCCAAGTCTTACTTGATGTGTAAGCTTCATGTGTAAGCCTAAAATGTTTTCCACCAACCAGGCCAGGGTGGCATTTGTGATCTCATACCTAGGGGGTGATGCAGCGCAGTGGGCAGTACCGATAGTGAAACGAGAGGATCCCTTGCTGTATGATTGGGATGAGTTCCGCAGAGAATTTGAAAAGACATTTGATCGGAGAGCGGATACCTTTTCTGCTGACAGGGATCTTTTGGAATTGAAGCAGGGATCATCTAACTTATTAACGCATCTTAACCACTACCGTAGATTGGTGGCAGAAACCGACTGGCCTGAGTCCAAACAATCTGCTGTTTTTTATCAAGGACTCAACGACGAATTAAAGGATGCCTTAGCTCACATCTTCCCGCAACCCCGTACTTGTACAGCTCTCATCGAACTCACCCTGCGGCTGGACCATAGACTTAGGGATAGAAAGCGAGACCATAAGAAAAAAGAACGTTCCTTGCAACCCTATGAACGAGTGGGTCAAGGCGAAAAACCTACAACCACCACGGAACCCATGGAGATTGGAGCCGTGAGGGCCTCTCTAACTGTGAGTGAGCGTGATCACCTAAGAAAACAAGGATTGTGTCTTTATTGTGAAAAAAAGGGCACTATCTTCGAGAGTGTCCGGTGAAGCCGAAACCCGGAAGGTTTCGATCTGGACAAAACGTGGCTGGGATCGCTGAGAAGAGTGCGGAAAACTCCAAAGCTTGAGGGTGGATGAAGGAGAACCCTCGAGCATCAACATCATTCCTTCATTGACTCCGGCTAACACGCAATTGAACAACCATATGTTTATCACCATGACTATGGTCATAAACGAAGTAGCGAAGGAGATAAGTGCTATGGTGGATTCAGGAGCCACGGCATGTTTTATGGATTACGATGTGGCTCATAGACTGGGGGCTCTTCTCGTGACCAAGAATGTACCAGAAACAGTGTATGCGGTAGATGGGAAAGAACTGGAAGCTGGACCCATTCGGTATCACACCCCTGGGTATGTTCTTACTTACGAATCTTATCATCAAGAAATCATGTCCTTTAACATCATTCGAGCCCCCCAGTATGGCGTTATTTTGGGACTTCCGTGGCTGCAGAAACAAGAGCCATTGATACATTGGTCTTCCAGAACCGTGCGGTTTGAATCCGAGTATTGCCTGTCCCATTGCATGCTACAGTCTGGCAACCCTTCAAGAGAACTTGCCTGTTCCACATACATTGCCACAGCAGCGGAGAAGGAAATGGTTCTGCCTCAAGTGTACCGAGAGTATGAATATGTTTTTAGCGACGTCCAGGAAGAAGTCCTCCCACCACACAGGAAATACGATTGTCGAATTGATCTTCTCCCAGGAGCCGTGGTTCCTAGTGGAAGAATCTATGCACTCACTCTGCCCGAAAATGATCTACTCCGTACCTATTTGGACAAATATCTGGCGGCTGGGTTTATCCGACCCTCGAGATCTCCGGCACCATCCCCTCTGTTTTTTATTCCTAAGGCGAACGGGGAGAAAAGGTGCTGCATCTATTATAGGGCCCTCAACTCTATAACGGTGAGAAATCAGTATCCTTTACCATTGATCCCGCTGCTACTGGAACAAGTGCATCAAGCCAGGATCTACACCAAACTTGACTTAAGGGGCGCTTACCACCTCGTTCGTATTAAACAAGGGGACGAATGGAAAACAGCTTTCAAGACGCGGTATGGGCTCTACGAATATTTTGTGATGCCCTTTGGGCTCTGTAATGCCCCAGCCGCTTTTCAGTTTTTTCTGAACGAGGTATTGAGGGAACATCTGGACCAATACGTCGTCGTCTATATAGACGACATTCTGATCTACTCTGACAACACAGAAGAACATGTGGAGCACGTTAAAAGAACATTACACTCACTTCAGGAACATCGGTTGTATTGTAAAATCACCAAGTGTGAGTTCCACGTTACCACAGTGGAGTTTTTGGGAGTCATGTTAACTCCGTCCGGTCAGGTTATGGCCGAAAGGAAAGTCCAAGCAGTGAAAAACTGGCCTTGCCTGGAAAATGCTAAAGACATACAGAGTCTGCTTGGCTTTGCCAATGTTTTTTTTTTTTTTTTTCATTCAAAAGCATTTATTAGAGCAACAACAAAGAAACAACCAGCCGACACGTGTTTCATCACATGTGGGAGTGATCCCGTGACTCTTCAGGGCTGTATGGCTATGCGAGAAGACTGGTGCGGTCACTAGTCCTATTTTTTTTTTTTTAAACTTTATTAATATGAAGGCATAGTATACAGGTAGTACAATACATTCAAGCTGGCATTTTCTTATATGTACGGTGTAGTCCTGGAAGCTTATATGATAGTTTCTAACCTGCATTTATGGCTCGTTTCTTCTCTTATAAATTCTATGCATGCTCTACCGTAGTTTCTCACTTAATTTAATAACTATACCAGTGTTTCCCCGTTAAATGTTGCCCAACATGGGCGTCTCTCTTAAAACTCTAAGAGACATTCCCCCCTCCCTCCCCCCAAACTTAGGTCATCACTTTTATGTACATTTCCCATTACCTCTCGCAACATCAGGCACCCCCGCTCCATTGTCTTCTCATAGGTAAGTTAATGCAATGCGTTGCTGCGTGTAGCACGAGGTAACGGTCATCCCCAACTCCATTCGCTACTCCTCCTCCCCCTCCGAGTCCAGATCGTCCCCCTCCGGTAAGGGCTCACATATCTCACCCCTATAAACATTCCACGCTGACCACACCTTATTCCATTTGCGGGGGGAAGCTCGAAGGACATACACAGTTCTCTCCGTGACCATCAGGACATCCATGTTTCTAGTCCATCTGCTCGCAGTGGGTAAATCTGGAGCCCACCATTTCTGTGCGATATCACGCTTAGCCACTGTTATGGCTAGCGTAGTCCAAATTATCCCATACCTATCTAGGTCATTTGGGTCCCAGATATTCAAAAGGCACTTTCGAGGTTCTGGTAAAATGGAAATCTTGAGCGCCTGAGAGATTGTGCGCATGATTTGCCTCCAGAATTCCTGTATGTGCGGGCAGTCCCATAGTGTATGAAATAGTGTTCCCTCCTCCCCGCAGCCTCTCAAGCAGAAGGGATGGGGCGCTCTATGGATTTTGTGGAGTAGTGTCCTGGTGTAATAGATGCGGTGCAAAATTTTTAATTGCACCAGTCTGAACTTTGCCGAAATGCCTACTTCTTTCGGGGAAGCCAACGCTTCGTTCCATTCCGATTCGTCCATTACACCTATGTCCTCTTCCCACCTGTCTTTAAGTTTCAGCGTGGGGTCCTCTAAGTTGTTGATCAGTTTTTTGTATGTAAGTGAAGTCGCGCTCTGTTGCATGAAGTCTGTCAATAGCCTGTCCTCAAGTGGTGAGGATTCCGGCAGAGCAGTGCCCGTTGGGATAGCTTGGAGCAGTGCGTGCCTAATTTGTATGTACCTAAATGTTTCCGTGGGTCTGAGGTCATACTGCTGCTGGAGTTGTGGGAATGGTATTACTGTGTCTTTGTCCCAGAGGTCCCCCACCGTGGAAATACCTATAGAGTCCCACTGTGTAAATCCTGCACACCCTGTAAGGTTTCCCAGTGATTTCGTGTCCCATAATGGTGTCATTTTGGTGATTCTTCCTTTCCAGCCCAGTTTTGCCTGTGCTATATGCCAGAGGGCCACCGTGTGGTGTGTCGGGCCGCGCAGATGTTTGAGTTGTGTTTTATTATATAGTGTCGAGAGCATGCAGTTCGTCCCTAGCTGTGACCAGTCTGCCCTGTAGGCTGGGTCGTCTCTCGGGGTGTGGAGCCATTGGTTAATTATTTTGAGTTGGGCTGCCCAGTAATAAAGCTGAATATTGGGAAGCGCAATCCCTCCCTCATACCAACTCTTCACTAACTTGTCATATGCTATACGTGCTGGGCCATTGTTCCAGAGTAGGTTGGAGACTAACGCAGCGATTTGTTTGAAGTACCGCGGTGGGACAGGATACGGGGTGTTTTCCAATATGTATAGAAACCTGGGAAGCGCCATCATCTTGTATAAGGCTGCCCTTCCCAGGAGGGTGAGGGGCAAGGTCGCCCAGTGCTTAACGTCTGCGCGTAAGCGATCCAGAGGTGGTTGGAGGTTGTTAGCGAAGAAATCTGCTTCAGAATGTGCGATGACAATGCCTAGGTATTTGAAGGAGGTCGTCGGCGCCGCCAGGGGGCAGTCTTCTCGCAATCTCGGTGCCGGACCTTTCAATGTATATATCACCGATTTGGACCAGTTCAGGGTATAGCCCGATGATTGTCCATGTGTGTTGCATATTTCCAACAGGGCTGGGATTCCGTCATCAGGGTCTACCATGTATATGAGCATGTCATCAGCATATAGGGAAATTTTGTCTTCCCAGCCCTCTTCCCATTGGATGCCTTCGAATAAGGGCGTTGTCCTGATCAAGATCGCTAAGGGTTCAAGTACTAACGCAAAGAGTAAGGGTGACAATGGGCATCCCTGTCTGGTCCCTCTGCCCAACGGGAACACCGGCGAGATGTGGCCATTAGCCACTACCTGTGCCACCGGTTTTGTGTAGAGTAGTCGTATCCAGGCTATATATTTCGGCCCAAAGCCCATACGTGCAAGCACCTGGAAGAGGTATTCCCATTCAACCAGGTCAAAAGCCATTTTTGCGTCAAGGGAGAGAATTACGGCCTGCTCTGGGAGGAGGTGTGAACGAGCCAGCACTCCATGAACCCTCCGGAGATTCAGCGCCGTGCTTCGGTGGGGCATAAAGCCTGATTGGTCGGGGTGGATCAGGGTGCCCAGGTGTGGCATCAGGCGGTTGGCCAGAAGTTTAGCCAGCACCTTGGCTTCCACATTTAGTAATGATATCGGGCGATATGAGGTGTATTCGGTTGGGGGTTTACCCGGCTTAGGTATAGCTACGATTGTGGCCGTGCGCTGATCCAGCGGTAATTCTACCTTCTCCCTACTCTCCATATACATGTTCAGTAGGGGTCTACTGAGTTCCGATGCCATTGATTTATACCATTCCACCGGCAGTCCATTAGGACCCACTGCTTTGCCCGATTGCAGCGACTGTATCGCTAGTTGAATTTCATCCTCTGACGGATCTGCCTCTAGGTCTTGCATAGTCTCTGGTGATATGCTGGGAATGGCAACGTCTGCCAGTGAGTGTGACGCCATGTGTGCTGTGACGATGTGGTCCGGGGTGTATATGTCCTGAAAATGATTTGCTAAAGTGTGCACAATGTCTTCCGGGTGTGTTAGTTCTCGGCCGTCCGCAGTATACAGTCTCTGAATACCTCTTGTGCCTCCCCCTCTCTTATCCAGCCATGCCAGCATTTTCCCTGCTTTGTCGCCCACATCATAAATTCTATGTGTTGTGTTGGCGATGTAGCCCCGCACTGTCGTTTTGAGGTGGGCCTGGTATTGTTGTTGTCGTAGCTGCAGCGTGTGTGTCGTAGCTGGGGAGGGGTCTAGCATATGTGCAGTGTTTGCGTTGTGGAGTGCTAATTCTATTTCTGTAAGTTCCTTCTGGGAGTCTCGTTTGTGTCCCGTAATGGCCGCTATTGCAGTCCCCCTAAGGACGGTCTTGTAGGCTTCCCAGAGGATTGATGGTGAGGCCACCGTCCCAGTGTTTTCAGCAAAATAGTGTGTTGTCGCTAGTTTCAGTTTCCTCCGTATTTTAGGGATTTTTAAATAGTTGGGGTAGACTGGGTAGATCCTTGCGCATTTCTGTTCTCTAGTGGTAAGAGTGAGAAGTATCGGGGAGTGGTCAGATATACCTCTGGGTAGGATGTCTATGTTGTCTACGGATCCCATACCCACCCCCAGGAACAAAAAATAGTCTATGCGAGATAGGCTGACGTGCACGGCGGAGTAAAAAGTGCATTGAGTCGCTGCTGGGTGTAGGTGTCGCCATACATCCACAATACCCAATGCTTCTAGAAAGTCAGGGAGTGGTGCAGTCCTTCTCGAGCTGGTTCTGAAGGGAAAGGCGTCCAGTGCAGGGTCCACTATTGCATTGAGGTCACCCCCTATGATTGTGTCACCTTCAGGGAGGTCTATAAGGAATTTACCCAATGCCGGTAATGCTATGGAGTGAAGTGCCGGGGGGATGTAGACTGATACCACATTAAGTGGCCTGCCTTCCCACTGGCCATGTATCGCGGCGAAGCGTCCTTGGTCATCCGTCGCGCGATGTGTAATTATAAAGGGTGATGTCTTTTTTAGTAGTATCCCTGTCCCCAGAAGTGAAGTCAGCATGCGTCGCCATAGTGTATCCGCGCCTGTCAAGCGCTTTGCATGCCGTCCCTGTGAGGTGTGTTTCTTGGAGCAGAACCACGTCCGGGCTCTGGCGTTTGATGGCCTGCAGGACCAGGCCTCTTTTTATCTTGTCCCCTAGGCCTCTGACGTTCCATGTTAGCATGCGCAAAGGGGGCACCCCTACCGTTACCGGGGCCATCTCAGTGGGTGTAGCTCGAGAAGGGCCGGCCATGGAGTCGTCGTGATCGTGACATGAGTAATGCGTCGGTAGGTGCTGTGCAGCTGTTGCCTTCCTTAACTAGGCATAGGAGTATGCCGATATCTAGAGTGGTAGTATTACGCGTGAAGTGAGTGATGACCATGAACAGAAACGTGAACAAGAAAACTGAACTCCCCTCCCCCCTCCCTGCTCCCCTGCTCCACGGACTAAACCCCGCCCGCGACCCCAACATTGCAGAGTGCTTTAGTCCTTCCCCAACTATCATACTTGCTTGTGGGGTTGGTGAGTCCCCTTCAGGCACTAACTGCGCCCACCTTACTCAGCCGCACCAGGTCCAAGGTCCATCACGGCACACCCAGGTCTTTCTATATATAGCTTGTTTTTAGACCGGCTCCGGATGCCCAGAGTCTAGCGGGTCTCGTGTAGAGTCGGATTCCGTTGCTGCCGTGCCTTCCTGATGAGTCGGGCGGTCAGTCTGGCTGTCCGTTTGCGCGCCGTTAAGGTGAGTAGTCCGATCTTTGTGCGGGCGGTGACGTTGCCCCACTTGCCTCCAACCCTCCAGCCAGTCCTGCGCTGCTTCGGGTGTATCAAAGAACCACGTCTTTCCATCGGCCACTATCCGTAACTTGGCGGGAAATAGCATGGAGTACGGCAGTTCTCTGTCTCGTAGCGCTTTTTTCACCTCCGTGAAGGATTTGCGGCGCCTGGCCACCTCCGCCGTGTAGTCCGGGAAGAAGGACAAGGTCGCGTTCTGAATTTTAACCGGTGGGGAGGTCCTCGCTGCTTGTAGGATTGCATCCCTGTCTCTAAAGTTGAAGAGTCTGGCCAGCACTGGCCGCGGCGCCGCTCCTGGCTTAGGTGTCCCGCCCGGAACTCTGTGTGCTCTTTCCACCGAAAAGAAGCGGGATAGTCCTTTGGGCTGCAGTCTGGTCGTTATGAGATCTTCGACGTAGAGGTCCATAGCCCCCTTCCCTTCCGATTCTGGAAGCCCAAGGGCTTTGCCAATTTTTAACGTAGATTCATACAGGGATTCTCTGAGATGGTTACCCCGTTGACCCGTCTTACCAGGAAAAACACTCCGTTTGAGTGGAACGAACACGCACAAGACGCTTTTATCCAATTGAAGAAGGCGTTTTCTTCGGCCCCCGTCCTCATTCATGCCGACCCAGACTTGCCTTTTCTGGTGGAAGCCGACGCATCCAAAGTTGCGTTGGGAGCGGTTTTGTCCCAGAGAAATGTATCGACTGGACAACTCCACCCGATCGCCTTTATGTCCAGAAAGCTGAAACCGGTTGAGATGAATTACACGATCGCAGAGAAGGAGCTCTTGGCTATTCGAGACGCTTTCCTGGAATGGAGGCATTGGCTCATGGGTGCTCGCCATCAGGTGGTTGTTTATACGGATCATCGCAATTTGCAGTTTATGCGAGCCGCCCGCCATCTCACTCCTCGGCAGTTGCGATGGATGCTGTTCTTCGAAGAATTCCATTTCACGTTAACCTACAGGCCTGGGGTAAACAACAAGAAGGCGGATGCACGCTGTAACCCCGGAGAGAGCCATAATCGACCCCTCTAATGTATTGTGCATAACACGGATGGAAGATTTCCTAGTACAAGTAAAATCAGGAGTTCAAACCTGTACTTGGAGAACTTGGTTACGACATCACAAGGAGTGGAGGTTGAAACAAGGAATACCCATGAAAGGGTCACAGGTATTGATCCCCACCATAGCGCTACGGAAGACCGTGTTTTCATGGTGCCATGATACTCCTTGTGCTGGACATACAGGGTATGCAAAAACTTTGGAAAAGGCATTAAGACAGTTCTGGTGGCACTCCATAAGTCCTGATGTGCAGAACTGGGTGAAGAAATGCGTGAAATGCGCTCAAATGAAATCTGATAGGCAACAACCTCAAGGATTGCTACAACCTATGCCCACTCCTGATCTGCCGTGGGAAAGGTTCTCTGTGGACTTCATAGTGGGCCTCCCTAAAGACCAGGGAAAAACGGCCATCATAGTGGTTATAGATTACCTCACTAAAATGGGACATTTTATTGCCTTTAACCAAGTTCCCACAGCAGGACAATTGGCGCATCTCCTTCTGGTACATGTCGTGCGGTTGCAGGGTCTCCCCAGGGTCATAGTCTCTGATAGGGGAGCACAATTTACGGCTCGGTTTTGGAAGACCTGGTGTGCAGAACTGCGGATTTCCTCTTCCCTTTCTACTAGTTTTCACCCCCAAACCGATGGGCAGACGGAGCGGCTGAACCAAACGCTCAAACAATATCTTCGATGTTATGTACAAGACAACACCGATGCCTGGGTGGATTGGTTGTGGGTGGCGGAGATAGCATAGAACAGCACGCAACACTCTTCCACACTACACACCCCTTTTTTCAGTTCCTATGGCCACCATCCTAGGTTCAACCCTCGGTTGGTCCCCAGTACCAACACTAAAATGCCGGACGTCAGGGACAGATTGTTGCGTGTCTGCAAGATTCTTCTTGCCACACGCTCGAATCTCTTACGTGCCAAAAATAGGTACAAGATTCAAGCAGACAAGCATAGGCGACCTTGCCCTGTGTACAAGAAGGGGGAGAGGGTGTGGTTATCCACCAGGTACATTAGGTTTAAAAAGCATAGTGTGTTCAATCCCCGGTTCATCGGCCCATTCCGAGTGATAAAGCACGTCAACCCTGTAGCGGTGAAGCTACGGTTACCAGCACATCTCAGGGTTCACCCTGTTTTCCATGTGTCCCTTCTGAAGCTCTCGCTCTGCCCAGTTCGACGGCCTCCTTCGCCAGTGTGGGTGCTTCAGGACCGGGAGTATGAGGTTCAGAGGGTGCTGGATTCTAAGAGGGTGAGGGGACGCATACACTATTTGATTGCTTAGAAGGGTTATGGGCCTGAGGAGAACTCATGGGAACCCGCGGGGGCGGTTCATGCCCCTCGTTTGGTGGCGAGGTTCCACCGTCTGTGTCCGGATAAGCCGGGTGCTTGTCAGCGTCCCTCGTGAAGGGGTATGTACTGTCACAGTTCGTTGTTTGCATCAATTACGCTGACCTTGCTTGTCCCGATTTCTACGTTCCAGGGCATGGAACTACATTTCCCATCATGCCCGGGACGTTAGCGACGTAATACGCATCCGCGTACAACCAGGAAATAAAGATGGAATAGCGGGACCCGGCGTTGCCGAATATTCTTGCTTCTGGCTGGTGATTCCACGGACTACGGATTCGGGGTAAGTGCTATTTCGCCTGGCACTCCCTCCCAGGTACCCCGTGGTTGCCGGGTACTAGTATCCTGCTGCTTAGGCTTTGGGTGAAGATCGCGTAAGGTAATGCTCTTCCCCGTGTGTAGCTGGTCCTCATACCAGTGCTGGCTTTTGTTATGTTATGTTATTAGTTTATTGAAGCACAACAGCTGCCCCAGCAAAGAGGCGTCCCGGCGCTAGAGAGCGGTGAGGTGGAGTGGATGGAGCAGGTCAAAAGAGCAAAGCCTTAGGGGCAGGAGAACAGAAAGGTCTTTACAGCTTTACGAAAAGCAAGCAGGTTCTCGGTGCCACGAATGGCAACCGGAAGGGAATTCCAAAGCCTGGCTCCCAGCACCCGAAAAGAGCGTCCACCCATATGGCAGAGCCTGCTCTTAGGGATGATTGCAAGGTGCTGACCGAGGGAGCGTAAATTACATTGTGGGACATACAGAGTCAGAAGAGGGCGCAGAATGGCCGGGCTCTGAAGTTTAAGGATTTTGAATGCCAGACAAAGTGCCTTAAATTTGATGCGAGATTCCATTGGGAGCCAGTGCAGTTTTTTGATCGTAGCTCTGGCAGAGCATCTTCGGGGAAGGCCAACCAGGGTCCTCGCAGCCGAGTTCTGAACTCTCTGAAAACGGGCTACTTCCGTTTTGTTGGCACCTAACAGGAGGACACTGGCATAGTCTAAGCGTGACAGAATGATAGCTTGAACCACAAGCTGACGCATAGCGGGTTCAAAGAACCCCAAGATGGGACGAAGGCTCCTTAATAGGCCTACACAAGTCGCTGCCACTCTCTTGGTGTGGGTCTCAAGGCCCAAAGAGGGATCCATCCAGACACCCAAGTTTTTCACTGAGGCCTTAGTTTCCTGAGAGCGGGAGCGACTTCCTTGATATCACTGAATTGGAACTGGTGTTCTAGACTTGTGCTTTGCTTTCATTCAGGCACTCTTAGTGTGGAGTAACACGAGACTTTGGGTGCATTTTACTGTAATTGATATTTGGAGCGGGGGTTCAAGCTGAACTTGCCTATCACCCATTGAAACATAAAGCTGTGTGGCAAACCTTTGAAAGACTTATCAGAGTTCATTGAAGGAGAATTGTGCAAGTGTACAGAGACGCTAAGGAGTATTACCGTTTCCTGCTGTTCTTGCCTGCTTTCTTTTCTCCGCAACCTGTTCTTGTTGTTTCTACACAGAAGAGAGATTTACAGGGGATTTACAGGGGATCTCAGTCCTACGGACATCACACAAAATGTGTTGGTAGGTTGTGACTCATATCACGAAAAGTGCTTACGCCACGCTTGACATGTTCCCTAATGGTTGTTGTTTCTTCCTAGAGGTCTGATATCTCCTGGGGTCTCCTTATCTCTTCTTACTTACAAGGCTACAGTATTTTCCTTTTCAGGTAGGAAATGTTTTAAGTTGTATTTAGAGGTAAAGGAAGAGAACTCAGTAGACTAATACGTAACCTTGTGGTATATGTACTGAGTGCATTTATTGTTGCTGTTGCAGATCTCCCTCCCCGTTGTCCCCTTCCTTTCCCTCCCTCGCTTGACTATCCTGGTGATCTGTATATTCAATTCCAGACACCGGGGACGTCAGGAGGTGGAACCCATTTATCTTCAGCACAATCCCGAAGACACAGGAGGACTGAGCCTGACATAGGGAGGCATCTCCTCCTCTCTGGTGGCCCTACAGGCATCATGCCTGATAGTCAAGGGAGTGTTCCCATGGGAGGAAACAGGGGTTAGAGGAGGAGAGTAGGGCACTGGATGGAGAGCAGTTGGAAAAAATAAAAAATATAAGTCCTAAGTATCAGAATCACCATGCCATATTACCAAAATAGATTTGCAGGTGACATACAAATTGCCCAACTCAAGGTAGATGGGTGGGGATGATAGCAAGCTACACATTTTAACTTGGAATGTAAATGGCCTTAGATCTGGATTATTTGTTAGTGGATAGAGTCTGGGCTAGGAAATTAAAAGAGGTCCGATATATTACCTGGGCATACTTCGGATCACAGTGTAGTTTATGTTACATTAATGGGAGTTAGAGCGAGCCACAACGCAAGATGGACATTGAAAAGTTCCATACTATTAGACCGAGACTTGTCCACCCTTTTGAAAAAACTAACTATGAAGTTGTTCCTGGATAATGCCTGCTCTGCCTCCATTGGAGTAATCTGGGATTCCTTTAAGGCATATATACGAGGTGTTTTACAAAGCTAGGTCTCCTATAAGAATAAGGTTGATAGAGCTGAATGGAGTAGAATGGAAGAAAGATTGAGGACGTTAGAGGTTAAGCTACAGCAAATGACAGGGAAAACCCAGGATAGAGAGAATACAACAAAACAGTTGCACAAAGCCAGATTAAATTATAAGATCAACCTAGAGGTAAAATGGCGAGAGAGGTGAACAACGGGACGCCTGCAACAATTTGAGTATGGTGAGAAGGCTGAAGTATTGTTAGCACGGAAGTCGAGGGCTGAGAGTTCACGAAATCACATCGGGGAATGGCTCATCAACCTCCAGGTTGACATCTCGAACAAGATAGAGGAAATGCAGGCCTGTTTGGTCTCACTCTTTTCTGAATTATATGCGGAAGGAGTGTGTCCAGATGAGGGGAGTCTAAAGAAATGGCTAAATAGTGTAAGATTCCCAGTGCTCAAAACAGAGGGTAGGAAGAGTATGGACGTCCCAATCACCGGGTGGGAAATAAGAGAGCAGCTTTTGCATATATAGAATGGGAAAGCAGCGGGTCCAGATTTGCTGACGGTTGAGTTTTTTAAACTAATCAGACAAAATAGTCCCAGAAATGAAGTCGCTATTCAATTCAGTCTATAAGGGGGAAGGACAGATCCCAAGTTCATGGAGGGGAGCCATAATTGATCTGATCCTAAAACCTGCAAAGGACCCAGGAAGGCCGACTCATATCAGCCAATCTTCTTGTTAAATGTAGATTATAAAAATCTATACTGGCATCTTGGGAGGGAGATTGGCAAAGTTGGCCCCCCAATTGGTACAAATAGATCAGAAGGGTTTTGTTCCGAAAAGACAAATTCAAGAACTCACATTGTCGTTAACTGGGGCTATGGATCTAACAAGTGAGCGCACGATTCCCTTGGCGGTGATCACTAGTGAAGCCGCCAAGGTCCCCTGGCCAAAATCCTCCTAAATGGTTCCCTGACGAAGAGTTTTAATATTCATAGAGGAACAAGGCAGGGTTGCCCCCTGTTGCCCCTCCTGATTGACATATACATCAAACCATTGGCGCATCTTTTGAGGAAAAATGACCAGATAGTTCCAATCCACTCACTCCCCTCTTGTAGTAAAATAGCATTATATGCAGACGATGTGATAATCTATACCTCCAATCCGGCCCGAACGTTACAAAGGTGGAGCAGTTGACAAAAGAATTTGGGGCGGTACCCGGATACTTAGTGAACATCTCCAAGACGGAGGTAATGGTGCTGGAATTTTGAGGATTGGAGAGCCAGAGTGTGTGCAGAGATAAAATACTTAAAGATTGTCAAAGTTAACCAAATGGGTGAGATCCCATTGCGTAACCTGAAGAGGGTGGCCAAGGAGGTGACAGGTCATTATCCAGGTCGAAGAATGTACCACTAACCATCAATGGGAGGGTCAACCTAGTAAAAATATCTATCCTGACAAAGTTGACATACTTATTTAATTGTATTCCACTTAAATTCCCCAAGGCCGCAATCAGCAATATACAAGGGGAAAAAACGAGTTTTATTTGGGCATCCCGAGGAGTACGGCTCCTGGAAAAAGCTACAGTGTCGTCTTAAGAAGGGTGGGTTGGCCCTGCCAGACCTTAGTCTCTACTGTATGGCATTTCAATTTAAAAACTTTTATATGCTTATGGGGGAGCCCGACTCTTCCACTTGGGGCGCACTAATAGGGGACATGATCAAACAGTTCGGACCAGCAGTTTTCCTATATACATTTGTAGCCCAAAAATGTTTTTAAAAGTAAGGTTGAAGGTTCTTTCAAGTTTCAAGTTTAAATACTTTATTCGACAGCATTGTCATAAAAGCATGTTTCCCTATACTAAACAATATAAATACTATTCTAGAACTTTAAGATCAGCATAAAATACATATTAAACACCATCAAATTACAATGTGCTGACGAATACTTCAATTTGTAAAATTCATACATTTTAAAATCCGAGTCACAATACAAAATCTTATCTATTTGAGGTTGACCCCATAGTTACGCAATCCATTATACATGATTAGTTACAGTTTAAAAGTGCGCGTGCGTATTATCCAGGCCCATCCCAGGTATTTGGCTAAAGCGATAGCAAGATTGGGGGCACAATTTGATCTTAATATTCTTAGTGCCTCTAGATATTTCCTTATCCCCAAATTCCTACAAATCGGTTTTAGCCATCTTGTTCTCGGGGCAGCATATAATGGGCATGCAAACAGGAAATGTGGGATGTCCTCAACATGATCTTTACAATAGCAGCATGTGTTTACATTGCCTGGGGACCATTTAACAGTAAAAGCATTAAGTGGTAAGGAGCCAATTCTAAACTGGAAGTACAGCTTTCTATCTAGAGGTTTAGTAATCAAATCCCAGTACTGTTCGCATTTGGGGATTATTTTTAAATCCAAAAACTGGGATGCCAACATGGAAGGTTGACTAGTAGTCAAAACAGTATTGAATATCATGTCCCAATACATCTTTTTTAATGATGCCTTAGATGGAAAGGCCTGAGGATCAACTACAGTCCATAAATGGTCTAGGTGCATTTTTTGGAGCAAAGTCCTAATTTCTTTAAGCCAGGGTATTTTATGAAACTGATCAGAGCTAATAATGTCCATAAGAGCAGATGCATAATGGCCCAATTCTGGGGTAGTCTTTACGCGCCTCCAATATAAAAGAGGACGCAATCTAGCCATATCCTCGATTTTCTTCCTCCCAAGGTCATAGTGGAGCGGGATCGAGGGAGTGCTCTGTGGGACACCAACCATTCGGCGAAGAAATTGGTTTTCTGCAGTAGCCAAAGTACTCAAGTTGGTAAAACCCCATAGCTCTGATCCGTAGAGGCAAGCGCCCAGCACTTTCATACTATAAATCTCCATTATGGGCTGAATGGGTTTTGTAAATGAAGATTTATGTTTTTGTGCTATAGCCCCAGCCAATTTATTGAACTTTAGCACCACAGAGTCCATATGAGATTTCCAATTCATGTTGGCCTGTAGAGAAATACCTAGATAGGTAGCATTCACTTCCTCCAAAATAGACCCATTAAAATGCATTTTTCCCTTAAATTGCTTTGCAGGATTCAGGTTCATAAACTTAGTCTTTGTCGTATTTAGTTCCAAGCCCCGAATCCGACAGAAATCTCCAAAGGCGTTGATTGTCTTTTGTAAACCACTAGGGGTCCGCGAGACCAGTAAGGTGTCATCAGCAAACATTAATACTGGGACCCGCTCCCCATCTAATACCGGGGCATCTGTCGGAGATTGCTTTAGGAAATCTACTATGCCGTTGATATAAAGGGAGAATAAGGTGGGGGCCAGGACGCAACCCTGCCTGACCCCACGCTCCACGGGGAAAGGTTCAGTGACGTCTCCCTGTGCACCCCACCTAATCCTTGCATAGTTGTTTTCATGCATGCGTATAAGCAAAGTCAACAATTCGGGGCTTATTCCGAGATCGCGCAAAACAATCCAAAGTTTTTGCCGGGGAACCAAATCAAACGCTGACTTCAAGTCAACGAAAACAGCATATAATGGTCCATTTATCAAGGTTACATTTTTCCAAAACAAGGTTAAAAAATGGAATACCTGGTCAACAGAGCTAGTTAATGGTCGAAAGCCAGCTTGATACGGGGACAGGATATCCTTATCGTCTATCCAGGCTTGAATTTTATTTTGAATCATCCTGCCCATCAATTTTTGTGCCGAATCGATAAGGCTAATCGGCCTATAGTTACTTGGTAGAGTCTTATCCCCTTTTTTGAAAACTGGTATAATCTCCGCACCCTTCCATGTTGCTGGGATCATTGCTCCTTGTGCGATAGAATTCGCAAGCCATACGAAATATTTACACCAGTTAGCTCTGTCAGATAAGAATACATCCGCTGGTATTCCATCAATTCCTGGTGCCCTACCTCTAGTTACCCCATCCATCGCCTCATTTACATCTTTCAGTGAGAATATTCCATGACTATAGAATACTCTTTCTGGGGGCAATTCGATTGATTGGGGCAGGTTATCAGCATATTGAGGTTTAAAAAATTCCACCCATCCTTCCTTCGCTACATGGTTTTTCGGGCAGTCTGCTATTCCCCCACTACCCCACTTTAAGATAGCCCAGAACTCTTTCTGTTGTTTTGCTAGACATGCCTTCTTAAGGTCTAACCATGAGTTCTCATCCCACAATCTTTTTGCTCTGATTTGGGCTTTCCTGTAGTCATCCCTGGCCTTTAGTACACCTACTTTGGTCCTTAATGCTGAACTAAGGTTCTGTCGCACCCTTCTGCATGAATAGTCATACCACCCTCTTTTTCTCGGGGGACCAGCACCCTTCCCCTTCTGTGTTTTTTTTAGGAAAAACCTCTGTAAATTAGTGAAAAACTTTGGCTGTGACTCTTCAATAAGTTGGTTAAAATGTAATTCATTACAATGGATCTGTAGATTACTAACCTCTTTACTAACTACCTCCAGTAAGTCCTGCATAACCCCAGGATTATCTACCAAAGTTGCCCATTTAACGTGACGGAGATTATTAGTTGGAATGACTTCTAATGTCGTAACACCTCCGTCCTTATTAGGTGAGCTTTTACCTTGATCCTGATTAAAGAGTAAGCACAATGGATTGTGGTCACTCTCCAATCTTGATGTCACTTTCATGTCTTCTACTTTGTGCCAATCTCTTACATCTATGAGGATGTAGTCTATCCGACTACTTGACCTCAAATTATCAAAAGTATGCGTGCCCTGCTGGTCTGAGGGGGTGCAGCCATTTACTGCCCTCAGCCCCCTAGCCAAGCACAAACTCTTCACCTGAATTGCTACTTCTGTCCATTTTTTTTTACCCTCGGTAGATCCAATTGGGGGACTCCCCATTTGGTATTTTCCTCTAGGGCCAATTCATTATCCTCAACTCCTAGTGGCTCAAATGTTGTATTCAGATCTCCCCCCACTAGAATAGTATAATGGGCCGGAAGGGTCTCTAGATCATTGTCCAATGCACCTATCACTTCCGATGCTTTGCCCCCTTGGGTTACCCTGGCATAGATATTATATAAGGCCATAATATGGCCATCGGCCCAGGTGATCACAATCGGGAGTATATCACAATTGCTGGCAGGCCTCTGCTTGATGGTACATTGTAGGGATTGTCGTACCCAAGTGGTTAGACCCCCTGAGGGCAGCCCTTTAATGTTCTTATTAGCGGGGACTGAGAAATTTAAAAAGCCCTGGAGAAAAACAGGTGCCACTGCCCAAGTTTCCTGTAACATGATAACATCTTGGGAGTCAATAAATTCGCATCATTCCGGGGATTCAAGTTTATGGTGGATTCCCGCCAAGTTCCAGGAAATAAATTTAAGACTAGCTTTCGACTGATTGGGCCGCTCTTGCAATGAGGCTCCCTGATTATAGTACGGCAAGGGAAGAGTGGGACTAATTTCCCCATTGCTTGTGATGATGCGGGGATTTAGCGGCAGAAGCCCTCCTATATTAGGGAGATCTGCACTGCAACCAGATATCTTACCGTCACTATTATTTATTTCTAAAAACTTTATAAGGGCATCATTTCCACTTTCTTGGGGCTCTACAGCATTATTCTTTTCTATAATCGTCCGTACTTCCAGTCAGTCACACTCATTAAGACCGGAAAGACCGGAAAGGGCCGAGAATCTATTTTCCGTCGGTATTCCCCAATCGTTCCTTTTGTCAAGAGTTCTGGCTTTTTTTTGTACAGGGATCCATTTAGTTTTCAGCATTGTTGGGTTTAAAGTATTCCCTCCTCTACTCGTGTAAAAAAAGTCCAGTGTTAGTGGCACTATTTCAGTTGATCTACGCTGGGGAGGGTATATATTCGCTAGAATGTTTAGCAGCACTTCTGGATCAGACAGGTGTAGCACCACACAATCCCCTTTAAATTTTTTAGTGCCATCCCTGATCCACTCAACTCTTCTAGCTTTAACTACTTCTTGCGCCAACTGGTCCCTGCCTCCCGGGATAAAAGCCATATTCCTAGATAACCAGTGTAAGGATTTATTTATCAGGGATGGGATGTTTTCAACTTGCCCTGGTTCCAAATGGGGGACATTTGCCAGCACCAATATTAAAGGAGATGCCTCTACTATTAGTTCTACAGGCCCCTTCTCTGGGTTAAAATCTACCCTGCTGTCCCTTTGTCTCAGCCCTTCAGAATCACTCTGGTTGATGTGTAAATCCCTGGGGCCCTCCCTCCCTAGGTCAGTGATCTCCGCGGAGAACAAGGGAGTATTTTCAAGTAGTTCTAGCCTGGGGGCGGTTTGGGTATTTTTTGTTTCAACTAAGAGTGTTTTCGATATTGGAATGTACGCTTTTTCTTCTAATGATTTTTGTAGAAGACCCCCCAGCCTATTCACCTCTTCCGTTAGCTGGTCTATTTTACTTAAAAGCGGCTTGGTTATAGTTTTGATCTTATTATCCAGGGCATTTAACAACTTCTTGAATTGGTCTTCATCCAAGTGTACCTTTCCTTCAATAATTCCCCCTGTATCATCTCCATTATTGTCCAGAGGGGATACATCACAGCGTTTTTTACCTGATCGAAGGCCACCCCGTTTACATATACTCTTCACCCCTGCCTTCACTACTCTTGGTGCTGAGACCGGTGTAGGGCCCTCCTCTTCTAGGAGTATTAGTTCTTCCTCAGGTGTGCTTTCGGGTACAGAATCAGCAATAGCTACTAGGAGCTGTGTCAAAGAGTTATTCTCCGGGGTCTGAAACACTTCATTACTAATATTCAGAGTAGGAGTAGGTAAAGGTGTATTGTCAATGAGCAAATCTGGAGAGAGGCTCTGGCCCAAGGATGATCTCCTGTCATTGTTTATTTTGGCCACTTTCTGAACCATATAGTTATCTATAGTATTAAGAAGGACAGTCGAATTTGGTTTAGACATGTTAAAAGGCAGATATATCGAGTAGCGTCTCTGTGAATCCGTGTAATGTACAACCCTAGGAGGTATCACAATCACTAGTGATTCCAATAGGGAGAAGGTAACTTACTTGGGCAATTTGACCAGGGGTCGGAGCCCTGTCCCTGTCGATTCTTGCCGATGAGGGCCGTAGAGGGCCCGCCCTTTGCCCGGGCTTCGCCCCGGGCGTCCCGCGAAGTGGGGTGCAGCGCTGCTTATGCGCGCCTCCTGGCGCTCTCGCGGTGTCAGAGAGCGCGCCGCCGCGTAGGCTGCCAGGAATTGTAGTCCCGGAGCGGCGGCGCGTGTAGTCAGCAGTGAAATGACTCCTGGCGGTGGCGGCGTGCTTCCGAGTACCTGGCTGCCACTGTATGACTCCTGGCGGTGGCGGCGTCTCAGAGGTCTCACAGGTAAGTGGCGGTTAGCTCTCCTTCGTCTTGAAGGTTCTAAAGAAAGCATTAATTCTTGTGTGGAGTGAAAAAGATCTTAAACATCAGGTAATAAGAATTTGCACCGATTTGGGAATCCCCAGGGACACCGGAATGCCAGAAGGATAGATTGAGCCTTCTCTTGAAGCAAGCAGTGTATCCAAGTGGGGAGACCTGATATCAGTAGAAGGTCAGCTACCTTGGGAGGTGCTGAGCACGAAAACAGACAATAGATTGTCTAGATTTAAATACATTCAGCTCACGTAATGGGTCTTAACAGTCTCCCATGTGACAGGAGGCTATGGGACTTTGAGGTCCTCCTCCAGGAAGTTAGTCCAAAAGTAAAGAAGTTGCAAAGTGGTATGGGCAACTCCTGGAGGCAGAGGAAAAGAAAGTGGAGGTTCCTTATTTGATCTGGTTGGATGTATTCCAGGAAGAAAACATACAATCTCTTTGGATGGACTCTTTAAAATTACTATATTCAGTAGTTATGCCTGCAAACTTTAAATGACATCACTTCTTTGTTATCAATAGACTGTATTGGACTCCTCAAAGAGTGGCTAACTCTGTGTTGCAGCTAGTTCCTAGATGCAAAAGATGCAACTTTCCAAAAGCCAATGAAGTTCACTTCTTACTTACATGTTCCCCAATAAAAGAATACTGGAAGGTCATAGAAACCACCGTAAGGGGTATCCTAGGACAACCTATAGTCTTGACAGTAGCTTTAATACTCCTAGCGATGGATAACACTATGCATAACACCTTGAATAGTAAGCAAAGGGGCCTGGTATTCTACCTATTGCTTTTAGCCAAGCAGGAAATCTGTAAACATTGGACAGACTCTGTTCCTCCACATCCCACAGGGTGGTTAAAAGTGGCCAAGTGGATTAGCAATATGGATGTCGAATGTAATCCACAAAGGTAGGGGGACATTTGGGAGGACTTTATTAAGGGGGCAAGATAGCAACCATGGAACTATATAGGGCTGTTTTGGAATATTAAAAATCTTCCCAAAGTCCAATGATTACACCAGGTCATGGTACTTGGGGGTAGTTCCCCCTTGATACAACCAGAGTTTTGGAGGCTCGAGGTGAGAGAACTCAACGGACCACAAGACGGATCAAGGGTGTCAAAATGGTCTACGATTTGCAGACGCCATGGTGATATCAGAACAAAAAAAAAAGGGTGGCACCTATCTAGGTATCGCACACGTCACTTCCGCCACGGACAGCGCCGGCAATGCAGACAGAGAGCCGAACAACGCCACCTACAGGCCCGCAAGGGTACTGCCTAAAAAATCTTCCAGATCCAGTCTGATACCGGGAGATATTTCAAGGTAAGGGATCTGCAGCTAGGAATCTCTATCAGATGCAGAGGTTAATGAGGAGGTACACTTAAAAGACAATGACGCCAAAGTTAGAAACATGAAAGTAACCTAGATTCATGGATGACACTTGGGGCACATCAAGATGACAGGAGGCACCAATATTTTGACAGAAGTAACCGGAAACGGGAAGTCAAAGTGCCAAAGCTGGTGGGATCGTAGTGGAAACTTAGGTCATAATAAACACTGGGATAACCATGGTTACCTGGGGAAGTATATCAGATGGATTCTGCGCCAAAATCTCAACCATGGATTTATGAAAAATATTATTATGAGTAGAAAATTCACCAGAAAAAAATGCTTTACTTTTGTAGATTCTCACACAATAACTCCCTGTCCATCTGCTCCTCTTTTAACCCATTTGGGAAAATAAAAAAGAACATCTTTACTTGTGCCTACTGAAATGTATTCCAGGGACATGGCTTCTACAGGCAAACAACTCTAAAAGGGTCTCAGATTTCTCCTTAAGTGAGGCACAAGTGAGCATTGCGTTCCACTCCCTAATGGCTTCAGGATGCGTTAAGTAAGTCAGAAACTGTATGTAGGAGAACAATCACCAGCATCCGCTTCGTGGACATCTAGCACTGCACTTCTTCCAAAGTCATTGGTGATTTAAGCTAGGTCACAAAAATACGAGAAAAAATACCTCAAAGTACTACAAAATAATAATAGTAATACAAAAACTGAGGAAACTCAGCAGTGTCTGGACCAACACCTCATGAGGCAGGGAAAAAAGGAACCAAGATCTCCTTTTGTAGCGTCTATGTGCCTTCTGCATCATTCCTGGTGGTGTAGCATGCCACTGTACACAACATTCTACATTTCCACCTGGCACAGGTGCTACTGCTGGAATACTCTCCGAATCCAGCCTGGAGCCTAGAAAGAATGTTTACATTATTAATCTGTGGGAGCCAATGTTTATTAAAAGGAAGGAGCAGTTCAAAAAGAAAGCCTTGAAGAAAAGGGCTTTAAAAAGAATAATCTAGTGTACCACTGGTCATTATTGAGAAAGAAAGGAGAGCCTTTAACACCCCTTTCCACCTGTACTGCTTCCTAGTCCAAGTATGAATTCGCTTTAAATTCTGCATTGAAAACAAATCTTATACATAAATGGACTGACAATTACCAAGAACAGAGGTCATCCTGCGCTTAAAAAAACCCAATATATCAGCCGTTATCCAGACTATTCGAAAAATTCCTAGCTTCTTTAATTTTTGCTTTGCTATGCTATGACCCCATCGTTATACTTAACTTATTACACATATGGCGGCGGGGACAACAAGGATAACACAGGAACAAGGGAGGAAAAGGCAATGTGGCAGGCATTGGGAACGAGTAGCACACAAGGAAAAACTGTCAGTTTGGTGGGTGAAAGCTGTGAAGCAAGAAGCACAGAGGAAGAAGGGGATGGTCAGCAGGGAGGAACAAGAAGAGGGGGCAGCTGCGAAAAAGGGCTTACCAAGCAGGAAATAGGGAGGAGTGTAAGGGAGCCAGGAGGAGCGTTCAAAAGGTCTATATTTGTAAAGTAGTCCCTCATGCGCTTGAACGCAAGGATAGCATTAAAGGCAGACAAATACCCCACCATCCTATAGCAGACTTTGGAACAGAAATGAAGCTACTTTTTGAAATTCTGAAGTGTGCTAGAAACAGAGGATCAAAACACTTGGTGATGCACATATGATTGCTTTTCACAGAAATTCGATTTACACACATCATTTGTGAGTTACATAGTTTTATCAGTAGAAATGCATGTCTGTGTAAATTTAACAGCCATCTTCAAGGAGAATGTGCTGTCTGTAAATGACAAAGCACTACCACATGATGCTGTTTATACTACTCTAGAACACTTTTGAAATCTTGTCATCTTGTCATTGTTGCATGAAGTTTACATTTTAAAGGAGAAAACACATTTTGATGATTTACCAGGGCTTTTATAACTGGTTTTCGACATAAAAATACCAACTAGGCCAGTAAAAGAAAGGTTTGGTGGCAACACTATGATCAAATAAGGCATGTGGTTTAAAGAGATGGATCCAAAGCCCTCTCTAAGTATAATGTAAACAAAAAGTAACTTGAAAACTTGGCTGCTAACCAAGTCCTAAAAAAATAGTAAACAGAGGAGTACACACCAAAAGAAAAAACTAGGCCACTTTAAAAATGTTTTTTATCCTCCATAGCAATATCTTGTTTGTGAGACCAGGGCTATGAAAGCAGTCTGTCACTTACATTTGCAAGAAATTGATGGAAATAATTTTTTTAATAATTTAAAAGAAACTTAACCCTAGCTTCGTAACTTCTGCTCAAAATATTCCCAGCAAAAATAGAGTGGAATTTTGTCACCACACCAGTCTAATTTAATCAAGACCACTCTTACAAAATTCATTCTACTGTGCTGCAAAACAACCAGTCCGATGTGCCTGCAAAAGAGCACCCTGAAGTCGAGCTTCAACATAGGCATCCGCAGGGGGGGGCAAGAAGGGGCGCTTGTACCCCCCTGGAGCGACCCTCCTTGCCCCACGTGCGGACGCCCATGAAAACCGTGACTTCAAGACTGGGTTCTCACTCTTTTTCCTCTCCTTTCTTTTATTTGCTTCCCTGTGAAATGGATCCAAAAATGAAAGACGCTTTTGCCGGGAATGTCGTATTTTTCTGACATTTTAATTCCAAATTGCAGCATAGGGAATAAAAGGCTAAAAATATGAAAAATAGATAAATAACTAAATAAAGTAAGACAGAGTGGTAGCAAACTGGCCAAACTGATTTTATTCACACTGAAACACATTAGCGCCACTTTTACAGAGTTTGCCAGTGAAGTGCTATTTTTGTTTTCTTGTCTTTGTTTTCCCTGGACTTGGAACTAGTGCACCAATCCTGGAGGTACTGCAATGTGTGGATTGGAAAACAAAATGTGTGCTGCGGCTCTGCGTCCAGGGATGTGGTCTTTTTACCACACTGCTTACGTTTTATAAGGATAAAAGCAATGGCATTAAAATGTGTCCATTCAGGGCCCTGTAGTCGTGTCCTTAACATTTCAGGCAAAAGCACTCACTGATTTCTGAATAGTGAGTGTAAAAGCATTAAGGTAACCATGTTGTTCCTGCTTACATTTCCCATGGTTTGGTACATTTTGCATTCCTTATAGGTGTTTGCTTTTTCCAGGATGTTGTTACTTCTTTTTTTTGTAGGCCGCATATTGCTCTTGTCTAGTGCGTAATTCAAATTGAGCCGCATCCAGGTGTTTATAGCGGGCAACAATTGGGTTGTAGTTGAAGACAGTGGGAGTTTTTCTCAGTGGGGCAGTACGGTGTTCAGTGGGGGAGAGGATGTGGCACTATGGTCAGAGCTGCTGAATTTGGAACTGGGAACCAGGTTCAGCCTTAATAACCAGCCCACCAGACCACTCTCCTGCGAGAGCACAATCACATGCTAGACCTTAGAAAGCTTCGCAACACCTTAGAAGTCCTGGTGTCTTCGCACCAGCAGGTGGACCCTAGCATGACAAGTGTAGGTTAACCTTCAAGGCTTGTCCACCACTATCCATAATGAAGTTCACCTCCAGTCTTGCGGGCAGGCCTATGAAGCAGCACACCCTAGAACAACAGTCACTGAGGTCATAGGACCCTTGAGAAGGGCCAGCTCTAGGGTGGTGCAACCAGTGTGACCGCACCGGGTGCTGACATTAGGTGAAGGCATCATGTTTGCAAGTATATTAAGGTTTTAAAAATGCTTGCGGCCTCCTTCCTGGCCTCGAGCAATTTTCGGCAGCTATAAAAATGTCATGATGACTCTGGTGGTTAATGTTCTTCCTAGAGAGAGATCAGAATTTTGTCTAGTGGAAGTTTTGACTCATGGAAAGTTAGCTCAGAGGGTTAACGTACCGGCTGCAAAGAACATGCGCCATGCAGATCACAAAGTGCACATAATGTAGATAGGTCAGTGGGCTACTGCTTTTGTCAGAGAGATCCTTTTGTTACTTGCAGTTTATAAGTTAAAATCCTAACTTAGAACAGTGAGCTATTAACTGTCATCTAAGAGCTGCATACAAACTGCAAGGTATAAATTAGAGCGTTAAGCCCCCCCCCTCCCGCCAAGGTCTTTGATTATCCTAATGTCCCAAAAAGTGTTCTTTTGGACAGAAATCAATTCTGATTATTGAGGAGAACCCCCAACCATGGTATTACGTTTTAAATTCCGGGTATTGTGTTTCTCCAGACCAATCACTATAAAACTATACGGGCTACTAGTATGGTTGTCATGTGACTCCTACACATTGTAGTCCTTAGTCTTATGTAACATTTTCTATACAGTGATTTACACACATATTGATTGTCCCCTGTAATGTGTGTGATGTAAAGTGCTCTGACACCCTACAATGGTATGAGTGGCGCTGTAAATCAAATTAAATGCATCTGAGAGAGAGTGGTTATGGAGACTTGGGGGGCACAGTTAAAGGGTGGTAGTGAGGGAACCCATGGCAGAGGTGGTCATTGGGGGGCGCTAACAAACATTAATGCACAGGACACCACCAGTGCTATGGCTGGCCCTGCCCTTGAGGCCAGTCTACCTCACCCATAGGTACCTCCATTGGCTTTGTTTCAGCAGCAGTAGCTGCAACTCACCAGGGATTGGCAATGCAGGATTTGC
The DNA here is from genome assembly GCF_964261635.1 of Lissotriton helveticus. NCBI lineage: Eukaryota > Metazoa > Chordata > Amphibia > Caudata > Salamandridae > Lissotriton > Lissotriton helveticus. The sequence continues at coordinate 1,118,966,859 of NC_136063.1, read as the reverse complement.
ACGCACACCAAACTAAGTTCGCAAACTTCACAGTCTACCTGCTTCATCCACAAGCACTTTTAGCATGTGCTGCCTGCTGTGGGGCCACTGGAATTAATTATGCAGCAAAGGATGACAACATTATGCCATAGGGTTGACTAAATTATGCATAAAAAAAATGGCTGCAGCGTAATGCAGTATATTTTCAGATATTTTATTATTGTGACGTGTGTACACATGCTAACAGTCTCTGAAAAGATTTTGCCTTATTAGTACCAGTGTAACATACTAAAAAATCAGTGAGAAAGGTGACCAGTCAACCTTTACAATAGGCCATCCACTCCGCAGCAACACAAGTCACATTTTATATTAACTTTTGATATGTTTGAGCTACAATTTATTAGTTTAAATGGTCAGATCATGCAGCAGATCTTGCATTATGAGGCAAATATGGGAGAGCCATAATTTTTGAGAAAACATTTGCAAACTAGAATATTTTGCCATTCACGTTTGAACTGCTGTTGTGGAAAAAGGGAGAAGTGCTGATGACAGAAACTCCATGGCTCAGAGACAAATGGCTTGTGTTTCCACATTTTATCGTATTTTGTACATTCTGTGATTAGAAGCATATCCCATTTTGTGAATATATTTTAATGTCAATAACTCATTATAACCTTAAATAATCATGTGTATCCATTGGTTGATTAAACTGGGCGGTGAAATCCCAAACAAATACTAAAAATTGTGATGTCTGCGCATTGTAGCCACACCTCTGGCTCCACCCAGAGATCCAATCCTTGGGTTATTCCCGCCCTCTGATTCTCCGCCCACTGTTCCCCTACTTTTTTTCCCCCACTTCGACCACTGTGTAAGACGCAGCATCCCTGGACCTGTGATGTGGCGCAGCTGTGGGCGCCGCATGTGCGACACATTTACGGTTCCGGGCTTCCGCATAAGGGAGCCGGCCATTATTGTATCCCTAAACATGCGCACGTTGTCAGGTTGACATTGACTACACGTAGAGGGACTCTAAGTTTCTTTTAAAAAATATAGCTAACATTTGGACCTATACATTTTATTTTGTATAAATTAATTGAATGTGTGTAAAATTTAGCAATGCCCGGGGAATTCTAGTAAAGGGAGCACCCACTGGCGAATCACTAGCGCGTGTGATTGCTGCATTATTTATTACTAACTTTGACGTTGTGCTTTAACTTTGGATAAAAGTTATCATGAATTCTAGCACCAAGAAGCAAATATTGGTAAATATGTGTGCTACAAATAATCCCTAACATACACTGTGCATACGGTATATTTAATCTGGTGCTTTAATCATAAACTGTTTTAAAGTATTCTGATAAAAATCGAATCGTGCTGAAGACAGCCTTGATTGGTGTTGGATCGAGGACCCGGAAGTCTGCACACCTAGCAGACAGAGATAAAGCACCTTGTCAGAAAGTTTAGCGTTTTCCCTACAGGTGGTGTTTGTTGGCCTGTGGCAAGGTCAGTCACATGTCCTGGGTTCCTGCCATTTAACTGAGTCTATCCTAGTTCTGCGTCCCAGTGTTTCTTGTGCCCCACCTGGCACACATCATTCATGTCGCTGGATGATGATGACGTTAACATTTTGCCCCCCCCCAGGAGAAATGTCTGCGGACGCCTGCCTGCAGCTAGGCACCATTTCACTCATCCAATGTATTACCTTTCCGCCTGACCAGCAGGGCAAGTTCCCTCGTGTGTGACTCTCGGCTGGCTTTTATAAACATTACCACTTGGTCATGGGTGTGCTCCGAGATATCTCGCCCGTTGATCAACACAATCTGATCGCCTTCGTTAAGCTTCGGGACGCACGTATCAGCCTGTTTCAAACCAGTAAAAGAAAATTGACAAAGTCAATTCGTTAGTTTGGAGAGGAAAACAAATACAAAGAAATGTCATCTACAATCGTAAAATAAAAGGATTTTACTATTTTTCCTTCCACTCTGCATTATTAAGACATAGATCACTAGATTCATATCTAAAACAATCCATGGGCTTTAGATGTTCGCAACGAAGATCAAAGAAAGAGTTAAACCAGCAGATAATAGGAATGTGTAGTATCAGATGTCCTCCAGAAAATCAATATCACGTTCCACAAGAAGCCATCATTCGGCACAGGATTTTTAATAATAAAAAAACTGAAATACTCATTACAAAATGCACGTTGACACTGAAGACCCTTGAAAAACAGATCAAGAGAATGCCCCGCACTCAGAGAAGATTAAAAAAACTAATTTAGAATAAAGTATGTCAATTCACCTTCATTCTTCAGGATAGTGGGTTCAATTCACGAATGTTCTTTTCTCTCCGAGCGGGGTGACTTACTCTTACCTTACTAATGAATATTTTGGAACAAGCCACGCTTTTTCATGCTTGAAAGCTTAGAAAATCTGTCTCAGTGCATGCACGAATTACTAAAAAGGTTTGGGTCATACATAGGCACCCTTAGACATACGCGCTTCAAAAAATATTAAATATACCAATGGAAAAAAATGTTTTAAACAATGCAATAGACGAACAAGTTGCTTAACTTCGATAACATTCTTTCAGGTGGATACTTTTTTAAAAAAAAAAAATCTTTTTGTGAAGCATTTTGACTGTCGCGGTTGGCAGTGTCACATGTGGAAAGTGACCATACACTAAACATCAAGTTGTCACAGTTTCCAGTACTTGGCTCTCCATGTTCCAATCGAGTCGCAAGCACTCTCCTATATTCCCTCAAAACAGTGTCTTCACTGGGTGCAACAACAGTACATTATAAGCATTGGCATACATCGGTAATGACAAGGGGACAGGGGCATTACAATCCACAGATCTCCAAGTTTGGGTTTCCAAAAGATGGTGATCAGGCTCCATAAATGCTGTGACTACCTCCACCCACAGGTCTGCCAATGGTTTTCTCTACAGTCCTTGGCGTTCCTCAGAGCTCAAGGTAGCACCTTCTGCCAGCGCCCATTTTTTACCTCCCTTTTCCATCTGGTATGAAGCAGCACTTCGGAGGAGCACCAATGCATTGCAATGTCTGTACCAGCGAGGACCAGAGCTTAAACATTTATATCTTCTCCTTGTTCCTAATGTATAACAAACTTATGTCCATCATTCCAAGACCCTTTAACTTAAAGTACATTCCAGATCACGTTACCGTTGCCTAAAACGGGGTCAGTACTGGTCAATCCCAGATTATGTGTATGAAACCTACATCCACAAGGCCACAGCGGGGACAAACCATGGTGTCCATATGCATCAATACATTTAGTCTGAAGGGCGTCAGGGTGGTGGATACTCCAACTGCACATTTCTCAACATTAGAATATTCGCAGACGACAGACGTGATCTGGAAACCTATGAACAGCATTGCACCAGCACGCCGGAAGGTGGTGCCGTGTGCTTCTGCACTGACTTAGCTCCATCTGGAAATTATGAATGGAGCTACATCTAGGCACCACTCTTGCGCCCTGAAGTCAGTTTCATTCTTGACATATACTCAAACAAGGAGCCTAAAAAGCAATCAGAGTACCAGTGTGCAGCTCTCTAACTTGGGACTTTTTTAGAATGAAAAAGAGATCATTCCACATAACGGCGTGGCAGAAGGATAGTGAGGAATCTGCAGTGAGATAAAGTATTCACCAGAAAAAGCGTTAATGAAGGCCGGGAACTTAGTCTTCTACTGGATACTTTTACCTTGCAGAATTCCTCACCTTTAGAATAGATACAAAGTCTGTGGAATGGGCTCAGACCAAAAGGTCCAGCAGGACTGAAAGGGCAAAAAGTCCCTCCAATCTGACCTGGTTTGCAAGGCAGCAATGCTTCATGAACATGTACTAACGCTCACATCACAGCCTGATAAATAGGTAGAATAGGCACCCTGCGTGCCAACACAGTGGCAGCAGCCTTAGCTCCGGTGGTATGAGCCCTCAGTCCTGGAGGCTGCTTCTTGGCCAATGTGCAGCAGATCTTGATGCAGAGGACTATCCACCTTGACAAAGTCTTTTCTGCGCTGTCTTGCCTTTCTTTGTTTTAGAAACCCCACGAAAAGCTGATGGTCCACCCGATGGTCTTTGGTGAGATAGATGTAAAAGCTCAGAGCTCTCTTGGGATCCAGTCAATGGTGTATCTCCTCCTGCGTATGGTCAGACAGAGCAAAGAATATTGGGAGTGTAATGGATTTCCTAACGTGAAAAGGAGTCATGACGTTTAGCAAAAAGGATGCCAGGGAGAACCTGAAGCTCATTCATATGTCCAGCTGGAGTATTTGTGAGAAGTAGCAGTCTTCAGAATCAGAAGACGCAATGAGCAGCTGTGCACTTCTTCGAAAGGAGTAGTCATGAAGTAAGTCAGGACCAAATTAAGATTCCACTGTGAAAACAAAATCACCAGCCTACCTTTGATGGAATAGGATGGCAGGTGAATGGACCACAATTCCAACAGGTTGATGTGCTGCTGGGTCTCCACTAGAGATGCTAGTCCTCTGAACGCCAACTCTCCCAGATGAACTTCCCTTCGCAGCAATAATGCATCCATCAGTGGCACAGGCGGAGAGATCTGCCGATATCCCAATTGCTGCCAAGCAGCTACCACTGCAGAGCTTATGCAGTCTACACTAAAACCTTGATTGAAATCTACAGGTGCCTGGTGCTGGGTCCACTAAGACTTCAGATTCCAATGCAGAGCCCAGCATATGCCACCTGGCAAAGTCGATAAGCAGAATGCAAGAGGCTATGACGCCTCAGAATCACTCTCACTTGGACCAGGTCTGAAGCTGAAACAATAAAGTCAAAGTGTGAATGTCCTGGACTCATTGTGATGGAGGAAAGACTCGAAGAAGCAGCCTATCCAGAATGGCTCAGATGAAATGGAGCCTCAGAGAAGGAGACAGGTGCCAATGGCATGTTGATAGTGAACCTTAGTGAAGTCACTTTATCTAGAGGGGGTATATGATTGGCTTTGGCGAGCCTGCTTTAAAAAACAGTCATTGAGGTAAGAGAAGAGTGGAATTCCCATGCTCCAAATGTGTGCTGCAACCATTACAATAATTTTGGTGAACACCCAAGGGGCACAGGTTAGATGAAAAGGGAGCACAGCAAACTGAATTTAAAATGCTCTGGATCACAAGTACCATCTGTAGGATTGCATGATGGATGCTTGAAAGTAGGGCTTCTGAAGGTACGGCGTCACCATGCAGTAACCTGGATCCATTGTAGACAGAAGCTGGCAGTTTTTGAGCTTCTCGGATTTGGTTTTCCACAAGAAGGTTTTAAGAGGGTGGAAATCTATAACATGATGAAGAGTTCTGTCCTTCGAAATGAGGAAATAACAGGAGTCAACAGCCAGTCCCTATTTCTGGGGCCGGAATCTTCTCTATGGTTCAATTCGACCAAAAGACCCAGTCTCTAGCAGTAAAATGTGCGGGTGCTCCTCCGGCAGCTGTTTTTGATGTGGGTGCAAGATGCAGTACGTCAAAAATGGCACAACCTCATTTAACCCCTTCGACGCTCATGACGAGCTGGGCTCGTCATGAGGTAGCCTCCTGCTACGCTGATGACGAGCCCAGCTCGTCATGTAACATGCGATACCGCAAATCCCAGCGTACGGGCGGAATTCCGCCCGCACGCATGCGGTTAATAATCTGAAGGGCCCATCAGTCAAATGTTCTATTTTAAGCCCTGTGGAGGAAATATATGATCCTGCCTACCACAGGCCAAACTAAAGCAGCTTCGAGGCTGATGTCACAGGGGTGGAGGACTGGAAAGTTAACAGCATCTAGTGGCCTGGATGTTGTCTGCTTGATCCCAGCCCATGGTGGAACTGGGGTGCTTGTAGCAGGGGCAGTGCTGATAAAGAGGCCGAAGGAACGTTTTTAGTCCTGGCTTTCTATGAAGTATTCTAGTGTGCAATCAGCCTACTTGCCATAGAGGTGAGATCAACAACAAACAGCTGACATTGATCAACTGAAGGGCTAGGTTGGCAGATACAAATATTTGTTTCCCAAGTGCCTCAATTCTCTTTGACTCTCTTTCTGGGTGAGATCATAGGGAATTAATGAACAAGTTACTTACCTTCGGTAACGTGTTATCTGGTTGAGACTATCTAGCTGCAGATTCCTTACCTTTTAATTTCCCATGCATCAGGCTGGATCTGGAAACTTTTGCTGAGCAATACTCTGTTCTGGGGTGAATGTATGACATTGTTCTGCATTATGTCCATCAATTGTTCTTTTTCTCTTTGAGCAATACTCCTTGAGCACTCCATCGAGTGGCTCCATTCAGCTCTGCGTGACGTTGTCAGCGTCGTTAGCATCAGTTATTACGTCATGGTACCTATATAGGCGCCACCCAGGCGCGCAGACATCAGTACTTTTAGTTTTTTTACACGCCAGAAGTGCAGAGCCACGAAGTAACTGACGTAGTCATGTGCAATACTGGGACCCTGAAAAGGGGAGTAACCCTAGCCCTACAACATTTGTCTGCAAGGCAGAGAGGCATGGGTGGGGCTGTAAGGAATCTGAAGCTAGATAGAGTCTCAACCAGATAATGCATTACAGAAGGTAAGTAACTTGTTCATCTGATAGAGATTTCTAGCTGAAGATTCCTTACCTTTGAATTAGATTCCCAAGCCCTACCATCTCAGTGGTGGGTAGCGAACCAATACCTCAAACTAGGATGACCTGCAGGACCGAACAGGCAAAATGCCCGTCCCTGCGGACCTGACCGTCCAGGGAGTAGTGTTTGACAAACGTGTGCAGAGATGCCCACGTTTGCTGCCTGAAAGATGTCCAGGACTGGGACACCCAGAGCCAAGGCCGTGGTCGTAGCCTTTCCCCTGGTGGAATGGGCAGCGAATCCCTCAGGGAACTGCTTCTTTGCCAGGGCATAGCTGATCTTGATGCAGAGAAGAACCCATCGAGAGATGGTCCTTTTCTGCACTGTCGTCCACCTGGAACTCTTTTGTGAGGTCACAGGAGAACGACAAGGCTCTTTTTGGGTCCAGCCGGTGAAGACGCTCCTCCTCTTTAGAGGGCTGCGTAGGAGCAAAGAAGGTCGGCAACGTGATGGATTGACCCAGATGGAATGGGGGTCATAACCTTTGGTAAAAAGGAAGCCCCGGTGCGAAGCACAACTATCAGATAGGAAGGCGTGCAAGATTGCGCCTGCAACTCACTCACCCTCCGGGCAGATGTAATCGCCACTAAAAAGGCTGTTTTGCTGGTCAACAGCCAGAGGGGACAGTTATGTAAAGGCTCAAAGGGAGCACACATTGGGTAGAAGAGGACCAAATTAAGGTCCCAGTGTGGCATAACAAAGGGAGTGGGTGGAAACAAGTGAGCTAGCCCCGTTAGAAACCTATGTACAACCGGAGACATAAAGAGAGAGGGTTGGTTTGGCAGCCAAACAAAATCAGACTGAGCAGTGAGGTAACCCTTGAGAGTTCCCAAAGCAGAGCCCTGCTGGACAAGGGTCAGAATGAATAAAAGGACAGTGGAAAGAGAAGCAGAAAGAGGGTCAATAGACCTTTCTGTACAGTATAATAAAAATTTCTGCGAACAGCAGGTGTATACCATCTTAGTGGAGGGATGCCTATTCGCCAAAATAACATTACATACTTCGGGAGGAAGGTCAAAAGCCATCAACTGCTGCCACTCAATCTCCAAGCATGGAGGAGCAAAGTTGACAGGTTCGGGTGGAGAAACCTCTGCTGCGACAGAAGATCCTCCCGAAGGGGGAGCCTGATCGGAGGATCGATGCTCATCTTCAGAAGCTCTGGATACCAGACTCTCCTTGCCCAGTCTGGAGCCACAAAGATGACTTGAGCCCCTTCGTTCCTGATCTCCTTCAGAACCCTGGGCAGGAGTGGTAAGGGCGGAAAGGCGTATAGCAGGCCTGAGCTCTACTTGCGACGAAAGGCATCGCTGAGCGATAGCCGCCTTGGAAACTCCAGCGCACAACACTGCTGACACAGCAGGTTATCTTCGGAGGCGAACAAATCTAACCAAGGTTCTCCCCACTGCTGAAAGTGATCTTGCGCAACCTCTGACTGGAGACGCCATTCACGATTCATAAGGCATTGATGGCTGAGTTCAGCTGCCCTGGTGGTTGGAAAAGCTGCCAGGTGTTGAACTGCCAGGGTTAAGCCCTGCTTTTCAAGACATGTCCAGAGATGCAGGGCCTCCTGACAAAGGGTCCACGACCCCACCTCGCCCTGCTTGTTGCAGTACCACATGGCGGTGGTAGTGCCCGTGAACACCTGCACCAACTTCACCTTGACAGAGGGAAGAAAGGCTTTCAATGCCAATCCTCTCCCAGATGGCTGCCCATTCCAGAAGTGACGTATCTGTCTCAACTGTGAGATCGGGTTGGGGGAGGGGAGAGGGGTCTGCCGTTGACTGAATCGCGGTTTGTCAACCACCGCTGAAGATCTTTCGCAGTTCATTCTGCGATCTGAACCACATTGGTGAGATCTTCCTTATGCTGTTCCTGCTGGAACTTCAATTCCCACTGCAGAGTCCGCATATGCCACGTGGGATGCTCTACCAACAGGATGCAGGAGGCCATGAGGAACAAAAGCCTAATAGTGAGTCTCACCGAAATCCTGGGTAGAGGCTGCAACATCAGAATCATATCCTGAATATCCTGGACTCGCTACTCAGAAGGAAAGACCTGAAACTAAAGGTGCCAAGACCAGCTCCGATGAAAGGGATCATCTGAGAAGGAGTCAGGTGTGACTCCGGCATGTTTATAGAGAACCCCAGGAAATGCAGGAGGTTCAACGTAGTCTGAAGGTGGGAGACGAAAGCCTGGGGTGAGGATGCCTTCAACAGCCAGTCATCAAGGTAGGGGAAGACTGATACCCCTAACATTCGCAAATGAGCTGCGACCACAGCCATCACCTTGGCGAACACCGGAGGGGCACTGGTAAGGTCGAAGGGGAGCATGGTAAACTGAAAGTGCTCATGGCCTACATTGAACTGCAGGTAACGCCTGTGGCCCGGCAGGTTGGGGATGTGAAAATACGCATCCTGCAGGTTCAACGCGACTGCGCAGTCTTCTACGTCTAGGGCAGACAAAACCTAATCTAGAGTGAACATCTTGAATTTCTCCTTCCTGAGGAAGAGGTTGACGGTCTGCAGATATAAAATGAGCAACAACCCTTTGTTCTTCAGAATCATAAAGTAGTGGGAATAACAGCCAATGCCTACTTCTGAAACCGGGAAACTTTCTATAACTCCCTTGGACAAGAGAGCTGTAACTTCCTACTGGAGCAATTTTAAATGATCCTCCATCAGCTGTTCCTGATTTGGCAGAATGGGGGGATAAAAAGAAAGGAAAGGCAGAGAATAGCCCTTCTTGAATGATCTGCAAGACCTTCGTGTCCGATGTTATGGACCTCCAGTAAGGGAAATGATGATGGATTCTCCCACCAACTGGAGAGGTGTGGTCTTGCAGAGTCAGACTAGGTGTACTTGGAGACTGCAGCAGCCGAGGGAAGGGTGGCCGACGACTTCTGGCTTCCACTCCTAGGCTGGAATGAACTAGGCTTGGGAAGCCTGCGCAGGAAGGTGGCTGGGATAGGGCTAACGTGGCTGGAAACTCTTTCCGTTGCCACGAAAGGTGGACTGGCCACGAGGTGTTGAAGAGATGCCCAATGATCTGGCCGTAGCTAGAGAGTCCTTCAACCTCACTACGGCTGAATCTGCCTTTTCCCCTAAAAGGAGGGTTCCATCAAAGGGAATATCCATCAGATTTGCCTGGACATCTTCAAAGAAGCCAGTTGTCCTAAGCCAGGTGTGGCGTCTCAAGGCCACTGTCGAGGAAACCGATCTACCCAGCTAATCCGTAGTATCAAGGCCACGCCTTACAGTGAATTTTGCTGCATCTCTCCCATCCTTAACTGCCTGAGAGAGCGCAACCCAAGCCTCCTCCGGGACTTGTGGCAGCACGTAGGCAACTGTTTCCCAAAGGAAGTGGGAGAAACGGTCCAATAAGCACGCAGGGTTCACCGACCACAATGCTAGGCTGGAGGAAGAAAACTATTTCTTTCCAAATTAATCCAGTCTCCTGGATTCCCTATCCAGTGGAGCAGAAGGGAACGCTCTCTGTGACGTGGAGGCCTGCACCACCAAGCTTTCTGGGGTGGGGTGCCTGCTCAGGAACTTTGGGTCTGGGCGAAGATGGCAGGCAATTGTCCTATTCACAGGAGCCCCTGTGCTAGGCTTGGACCACGTGCCTAGAAGGAAAACAGTAAGAGCTTCATTAAAGAGCATAAGGGGTTCTAAGGTGGAAGTCCCAGGCTGAAGCACTTCAGTCAGGAGATTAGTCCTGACCTCCACTGAGAGCAGCTCCAGTACAAGGACCTCAGCTGCCCTCTTAACCACCAATGGCATAGGATGCCCCCTTCTCCGTAGCCACAGTTGACGGAGAGTGCATGCCAGTATCTGTAGAAGTGTCCAGTCCACTGGCTTCCCCAAGTTCCCCATACCAGTCCAGCTGCTCTGCAGAGCCATCCTGGTGTTCCAGAGGGTCCATAGAGCCCTCCCATTCCTCTCCCGAACCCGACACATCCACACAGTGTTCAGATGACAACATAGAACCCCTGAGTTCATTCGACGTTGGAATCGGCGTCAAGCAACGTTGTTCCGACTCCATGTCATCGGGGATACAGATTGGCCTGGCACCACTGATGGTCATTAGCGGCGCCCCAGGCACCGAGTTCGGGTCTGACGCCGGCTCTGTAGAACCGTGCCTAGAGCGTCGCTGCTCCTCACCTGCTTCATTGACGAACGACAGTCGAGGTGAAGATGAAGTCTGCTTGGACAACTTCTTCTTTTTGTGCCTCTTCAATGAGTGTCCAGATGACCTTGCGTTGGACGAAGGGGACTTTGGGCTCCGAGAGAAGTCCCGCGACCTCCTCTTCCTCGATCCGGACCACCTCTGTGGAGTCTCGCTTGACGGTGGCGGCTGTTCGGCCGCAAGGAGCTTCAAAGCCCTCTCCCGTAAAGTCTTAGGAGCAATGGCCCGACAGTCCGAGCACGACTTTGAATCTTGGTCACGCTTGAGACACCAGAGGCAGACAAGGTGAGGATCGGTGACCGACATCGTGCGAGGACAGGCCCCACACAGCTTAAATGCTGTCGTCCTCCATGACATCCCTCGCACACAATGGAAAATGTTAAAAGCGACCAAGGGGTAGCTCTTCACAGATCGTCGCTTAACTGGTGCGAGAAAAAAAAGAACTGACATCCGTGCATCTGGGTGGTGCCTATATAGGTACCGCAATTTCATAACCGACGCGAACGACCTGGACGTCACCCGGAGCTGAATGGCGCCACCCGACGGCGCGCGCAAGGGGTATTGCTCAGCAAAGGTTTCTGGATCCAGCCTGACACCTGGGAAACTTAAAGGTAAGGAATCTGCAGCTAGAAGTCTCTATCAGATTGGGGCTTATGCTGCTTGTGCAACCCTGAACCCCAACTTTCTGGCATAGGGTGTTGTGACAAGAAGTTTGGGTCGCCCTACACCGGCCTGCAACACCTAGCTCACTGTCAGTTTGATGGTGTGCACGAACAAGGTTTAGACACCAAGTGGAAATTAAGTCAGCGCTTTACTGATTGATTGGCAGTAAGGGTGCAGAGTAAGCCTGCCCAGGTTGCAAAATATCTGTTAGCACATTAGTTTTAACTTCCACAGATAGCAGTTGTAAAACAATCTCAGTTGCATATTTTATGACCACAGTAAAGGAAGTACCCTCTTCCTCTGAAGGCCCAGTGGGAGACCAGAACCAAGGTTTCAGGGGAACTGTCTAACCCACTGGCCTCCTTGCTAATCCATGCATAGTTTATCATCACCGCTGTCTGAGTCAAATAATTCTGATCATCTCCTCTGTTGTCATCTTTATGGTTTAACTCTTTTTTATTGAAAATGTAATCAAAAGGAAAGGCAATAAGTACAACATTCACCTTTGGATCATACACAGGCACAAAGACATTAAAGCAAATGGGGTTCAATGCTGGTACGTTGCAGTCTCCAAGGTATAGTCGTAGAAACCCCCAGACGCTGAAATGCCGGGCTAGCTCCGAGAGCCTCAACAGCCGGAGGTACCTGGGACATGTGAGTTCCCTGAATTCTGTGATCAAGAGGGATCTAAATGGTTGCCAGAGCTCCTCATACTGACCCCCCTTCCCCGCCATGGCGAGTGATAGTTTTTCCATGACCAGCACATGCCACAACTTGTGCAGCCAGCCGGTGAAGGAAGGGACTGTGTCAGTGCGCCAGTGTGCGAGGATGTTTTGTACTGCTGAGCCTAGTGCAATGGCTATTTGGCGGCCTCTGTGAGATCGCAAGGGGTATGTGAGGGGGTTAGGTAGCCCTAACAGCACGTATGCTGGAAAGCGCGGTAGTTCTGTTTGGAAGTGTTTGTCTACATCATCCAGCACCTGTGTCCAGTACGCTTGAAGATGGCTGCATTCCCACAACAGGTGGACTAAGTTGCCAACCTGGCCGCAGCCTCGCCAGCAGAGGTTCTCTTTGCTACTGTCCATCTCATGCAAGCGTTCCGGAGTGTAATACCAATATGTCGTTATTTTCGTGAGTGTCTCTGTAAGTCCTATGTGGTATGCGGAGTGTCGTGCCCTGTATGAAATCTTCTCCCACTCTTTATGGCTAAAAGTCCTGCCCTGCTCTCTTTCCCACTGTTCCCTGCCGGGGTTATAGATGTGTGTCTGGGGTGTCTGCAGCATTTTGTATAGGTCAGATATGAGTTTAGCATTTGAGGTAAGAGACAGAAGCCATCGTTCATATGGTAAAAACCGTCTGTCTGCGTCTGTCCGCACCTGCGGTTGAAGTGCCCAGTGTCTAACTTGAAGGTACCGCATCCGGTCTGTCTCTGGTAAGGTATACTCTTGTTTAAAATGGGTAAATGGAAGCACTCCCTCCAGGCTATAGATGTGGTAGAGAAAGCGGCAACCCGCCTGCCTCCAATGCGCAAAGGCCGATTTCTCCAGGCCTGGTGTAAAGTCTGGGTTATTTACCAGCGGTGTGAGCAGGGATGGGAAAGTTGTGAGGCCGTGTGCAAGGCTAGTGGCGTCCCACACCTCCATAGGGATGCGTGTGATAAATGAGGCATACAATTTGGCAGGCCTGTGGTCCTTCAGGAGAAAGGGGATTTCCTGCAGTGGCCGGCCTGCTACAGCCTGGTCCTGGGAGAGCCAGTGTTTCTCCGACTCCCACTTGCTCCATTCCACCAGGTAGCGCAATTGCGCCGCCTGATAGTATTTGTGCAGGTCCGGTATTCCCAGACCTCCCGATTCTGGGGCCAGGGTGACTAGTGCCCTCCGCATTCGAGGTTTCCGACCCTGCCAGATAAATTGGGCAAGCTCGGCTTGCGTTTGTCGTATCCAGCCGACTGGTGGTCGTAAGGGTAGAGCCCGGAAGAGATAGAGAATTTGGGGTAAGATAGTCATTTTAACTGCCGCAATCCTACCTAGCCAGGAGAGTGGGAAGTGTCGCCAGCATCCTAGTTCCTCTCGTATTTTCCCGCGGAGTGCTGTGTAGTTCGCCACCGCCATAGTGGTAAGTGAGGGGGCCAGCTGGATCCCCAGGTATGGGATTGTGCCCGATGCCCATTGGATGGGAAATAAGCCCTGTAAATAAGTTCTCGTTAAGGGAGAGAGCAATAGGTCCAGGGCAAGCGACCTTCCCGGCTTCATTTTGAAACCTGCCACTTTTGCGAATGCGTTCAGTTCCGCCATACAGGCTGGTAAAGCAGTTTGTGGACTGTCTAAGGAGAGCAATATATCGTCTGCGTGGAGGCTGACGGTATGCGTAAAACCCCCAAACTTTATCCCTGTGATCTCTCGGTTCTGACGCACGCGTTGGGCAAATGGCTCCATTTATAGGGCAAATAAGCGGGGTGAGAGCGGGCACCCCTGTCTCGTGCCCCTCTCCATGCTAAAACTGCACGAGCTATATCCGTTTACCCGGACCACTGCAGTAGGGGATCTGTAACAGTTAAAAATGAGGTTGCAGAATTTCTCACCAATCCCTACCTTTGCTAAAACCATGTCTAGATAGGGCCAATGCACTCGGTCAAACGCTTTTTCAGCGTCCACTGCCAGCATTAGACTCTCTCCCGGAAGGAGGGTGGCTTTTTCTATCAGATGCGTGATGCGCTTCGTGTTGTCTACCGTCTGACGCTCCGGAATAAAGCCGGCCTGGTCTGGGTCTATTAGGCCTGGTAGGTAGGGCGCTAGGCGGGCTGCCAAAATCCCTGTATAGAGTTTGAGGTCTACGTTTAGTAATGATATCGGTCGATAGGCCCCGCATCTGGTCGGGTCCTTCCCTGGCTTGGGGATGACCGTTATGGACGCCCGCAGGAGGTCGGGGGGTAACGCGCCATGTTTGGCAAACATGTTAAATAGGCGAGCGAGGAGCGGAGCTAGCGTGGTGCAAAATTTCTTATAAAAAATGGCTGGGAAGCCATCCGGCCCCGCGCCTTCCCCGAGTTTGAGCCTGGAGATAGCGGCGATCACCTCCTCCACCCGGATGTCCCTCTCTAGGGGCCAGATGTAGGTAGCCAAATACCGGTTGGTAACGGCCGATTTCGGCCGTTACCGACCGGTATTTGGCTTTTGACATGTAGGTGGCTCGGAATTTACAGAATCGGTATATTTACCGAATCGGTAAATGTACCACTTCGGTATTGTTCCGATTCGGTATTTATACCGATTCTGTTAATCCATATGTAGGTGGCACAGTTTGCAGTGCCACAGGCCCTTAGGACTTCTTATTTTACCACCCAATCCTATTGGGTGGTAAAATACCGAATTCCAGTGTACATGCACATCTGTGCATGTACACCTATGCCATGTGACACACAGACATGCCCTTAGGGCATGTATGTGTGCCACATGGCACACAAGCCTGCAATTGGGGTGCTACAGGGTGTCAAAGTGACACCCCGTTCCCCCTGCCAGGATTCGGTATTTACCGATTCGGTAAATACCGAATCGGTATTTCACATTGATTCCTATGGGCTTCAAGGCCCATAGGAATCAATGGGGAATACCGATTCGGTATTTACCGAATCGGTAAATACCGAATCTTACAGAATCGGTAATTGTAAAATAAAAATTACCTACATCTGCCTACTTCCAATTTACCTACTCTTAAATACCGAATCGGTATGATTCGGTATTTAAGAGTAGGTAAATCGGAATTACCTACATCTGGCCCTAGGTGTTCTGCTTGAGCTGTAGTCAGTGAGGAGAGTGGGACCGAGTCTAGGTAGACTGCAGCCTCTGGACCATTCTGTGGATCACCCCTATAGAGGGAAGCATAAAACTTACAGAAGGCCTCGGCAATGTCTGCGTCGTCCGAGACACTAACCCCGTCGGGTCGGATAATCTCTTTAACCTTTTTTTGCTGACGCATAACCCGCAACCGATTCGCCAACAGGCGACCACACCTGTCCCCTCCTGTATAATATGCATGCCGTATCCTCAGGGCCGCAAATTCTGCATGGTCCATGTCCAGGGCTGTCAGCTGGTGTCTCATGGCCTTTAGTTGCCTCCAGATTCTAGGGGCCCCTGTCCTCTGGTGCATTTGTTCTAATTCATGTACGCGCTGCGTGAGTTTGTCGCGTTTACGCTGTCTGTCCCTGTTTTCGACTGAAGACAGGGCTATAAATTACCCGCGGAGGACGGCCTTCAACGCTGCCCACTGCGTCGCGAGAGTTGTATCGGGGTTGGCATTGTGGGAGAGGTAATCTTCGATTGCGCCTTGAATGTGCTTTATCGTATCCTTCCTATGCAATAACGTGTCCCGAAGGCGCCACACTCTCGGGGGGTAAGATGTAGGTGGCAAAGTGAGCGTTGCGGTGACTGGTGCATGGTCTGAGAGTGAAATAACTCCTATCTCTGTTGAGGTCGTAAGTGCGCATGTTGGCCCTGAGGTTAGAAGGTAGTCCAATCTGGCATAAGTTTTGTGTGCATTAGAGTAGTAGGAGTATTCTATATCTCGAGGATGGTGTGTGCGCCAGAGATCGTGGAGGTCTAAATCCCTCAGCCATTCAGCGCCTCCGGGGAGAGCGCCCCTACTTGATGAGTGCAGTGGCTCGACCTGTCTAGTACATTATCGAAGACTAAGTTTAGGTCACCCCCTAGTATAATGTGTCTGTCGGGCGTGGTTGTGATGTCGGTGATGGCCGAGTGGAGGAATTGTTCTTGGCTCTCGTTAGGGGCATACACTGACCCCACCGTGAACGTGAGACCACCCAGGGTAAAGCGCTAGGCAAGCAGCCGCCCCTTAATCTCCGCGCTCTTGTGGAGTACCTCCCCCTTGAAATGTCGTGCCACCAGGATCTCTACCCCCGCGGCCTTGGCCGGACCAGCGGAGAAGAACTGTGTGGGGAATTTGCGGGAGCGCAGCGGTGGCAGTCTCGTGCTAATAAGTGAGTCTCTTGCAAGAGGCATATGTCTGTGTGCGCGTTTTCCAGGCATGACAAGACCGCTCGTCATTTGACGGGGTTGTTGAGGCCGCGCACATTGAGGGTCAGTACCTTACAGGTGGTGGGAGGCATACCCTATGGCAGATCTGCTAGCGCTAGTGTGTGAGGCCCGACTTGGCCGGGTGTAGCCGCACGGGATAGCGTGGTGCACGGGGAGCCCTGCGCGGGTAAAGCAACCGGGATTAGAGTCAAAACATTGAGCACTGGACACCCCTCCCCCCCACCCCAACTCCCAACCAAACCCCCAGCTCCCCCCCTGTCCCCACTCCCCTGTCCCCCGAACTCCCCCCCAGGCCCCAACACCCATCGCCCGCCTCCCCCCCCAACCCCAATCAGAAAACCCCCAATGTGAGTCAAAACACAAACCATAGTCCCAGGCCTATCGGTACACAGTCCAGGCCCGTAGTAACTTAGTGTGGAGGAGCATGTGGCCGTGGCAACCTCGTTGGCCCCCCACCTGTCCCCCCTGCCCGTGTAGACTCAGTGCGATGAAGGAAATCCCCTGTGGATGCTGCCTCAGTGCGGGCTGTCGTGTCCTTGACCACCTCCTGTATGGCCGCCGCCTGTCCCTGAGCCATTGTCGCCCGATCTGGTTTAAGGTCCTCCTTGGGGGAGCGTTGACGCCCTACTCGTTGCCATCCGCCTCGAGAGTGTTGCGTAGATCCCTCCTGCGATGGTCGCGGCGATGCCTTTTCTTTGTGCTCGTCCTCCTCAAGTGCGATGTCCAGCAGGGCGCAAGTGTCCCGGAGCGAGCGGAGCTGATGCAGGGTCCCCTTCCATTTAAAGATTAACCTAAAGGGGTGGCCCCAAGAATAGGGAACACCATTATCACGCAGGAACGCCGTGGCCACCCGGAAGGCTTTCCTCTTTTGCAAGGTGATGACCGAGAGGTCTTGGAACAGGGCCACAGGATAGCCCTGGAATTGGAGAGGCTGCTTCTGGCGGGCTTCTTTCAGATTCCGTTCCTTCAGGGGAAAGTCAGGCAGAAAGGCCAAAATGTCCGGCGAGGGGGGGCGGGGGGATGGGGGGCGGCGCTCGGCGTGCCAGGTCAACTCTGTGCGCCCTGTCTATGCGAATGTCAAATTCAGCAGGTTTGCCTAGGATCTCCCTGAACAATCCCTGCAAGTAGCAGGTGACACTGTCCCCCTCCGCCTTAGATGGCACTCCCCGGACCCGTATATGGTTCCTCCGAGAACGATTCTCGAGGTCCTCCGCGTGCGCTTGGAGGTCCACTTGTTGTTCCCGGAGGTGGAGGACCTCTTGCTGCAGAAGCACTACTTCTTCGCTCTGAGAGTGGTCCGCCTCCTCAACAGTTGCCACCCTTTCCCCCAAACTGTCCACATCTCGGCAAAGTTCGCGCTGCTCCCCGGCCAGGTCTTGTTTTAGGGTCTGAAAGTCCTCCCGTAGGGAGTTAAAGAGCTATGCCAGGACCTGAGCTAAAGTCAGCATCTTGAACTTCTCTTTGCGGAGGAAGCCGTTGACACTCCGGAGGTCCAAGATAGGGCGTCCTACTTCGGACCCAGGAACGAGCTCGATGGCTCTCTTGGCGTAACTTCCTCCTGCAGAAGCTGCAAGTGATCCCCCGACATGCGGTGGTACTCTGGTGGCATGGCTGGAGGGGTTGCCTCAAAAAGGAGGGAGTAGCCCCTTCGGACGATTTGCAGCATCCACCTGTCCGAAGTGATGGTACGCCAGTGGAGGAGGTGATGGCGACTCTGCCCCCCACTGGCGTTGAATGGGCCTGAAAGCTTAGACTAGGAAGGCTTTGAGGCAGATGCTGCGGGAGTGGATGTGGACTGACCGGGCCTCTGTCCCCCTGCACTGCCACGGCGGTCACCACGTCTACGACCGCGTTGAGGTTGGTTCTGCGGCCTGTGGCTGGACGAACGTGTGGGGGCGCCCCTTTCTTGGCCACGAAATGGGCAAAAAGCTGAAGGCTGCTGGCCCTGGCCTGACAGGCCCAAGGACTTGGCCGTAGCCCTGGATTCCTTGAAACGCTCAAGCGCACTGTCCTCTTTGTTGCCGAAAAGGCAACGGCCATCAAAGGGCATGTCCATGAGCCAGTGGCATAATGAACCTTGAGGGGGCCCCCCTGCAGGGTACGTGAAGGGGCCCCCTCCGGACTGAATCTAGAGCTCCAGAGCAGAAGTGCGGTGCTGACGGGCCCCCTGGAGGGTGAGGGCCACCCCGCACCGCGGGGGCTGCAGGGGCCTGTGTTACGCCCCTGCCATGAGCGTGGACTGGACATCCCCCGAAAAATTGGCGGACCCCAGCCAGACGAGGTGACGGATAGCCACCGTCGTGGAAATCGCTCTACCTAGCGAGTCCGTGGTATCAAGTCCACATCTGATGGAATAACATGCACCCAAAAGGCAAGCGGTGTTGATAGACTGCAACCCCAGATTAAGTGAGGAGACAGTTTCTTCCCAAACTGACCAAACCTTTTGGACTCACGATCTGGAGGGGTAGTCAGGTATGCGGTCTGGGGCTCTCGGGGGTGGGGTGTACGGACAGAAAGCAGGGGTCGCCCGGAGCCGGGCGGTGGCGTCGGGCCATGTTCCGATCCACAGGGGTCACTGTGGAGGGCTTGGACCAGGTGCCCATCAGAACGTCCGTGAGGGCCTCATTGAATGGCAGCAGAGGCTCCGAAGAGCTTGCTGGTGGCTAAAGCACCTCAGTGAGAAGATTAGCCCTCACAACAGCAGCAGGGAGCTCAAGAGCCAAGGCCTTGGCTGCCCTGCGCAACACCACACCACAGGTAGCATCCTCCTCCGTAGCCACGGAGGGAGGAGAGATGAAGCCAGAGTCAGGCGATGTGTCAAGGCACCCCCCAGCTCGTCTGCCCAGTCCTGACTCAACTGGCACTGCTGTGCCAGAGGGTCCTCAGACCCCTCCCAGTCCTCCCCTTCATCCGTGTCCTGATAAACAGGCAGAAATGACGGAGCCGGGTCATAGATGTATTGTTTACCCACCAACGCCAGGGACCGGATACGACGCCTGCGGCTCCGGCGGAGTGGGCTGAGCCACTCGAACCCTCAGCCGGGTCGCGTGACCGGCGAGGAGAGTCAGAAGAGCTCTGTCGCTTCTTCTACTTCTTTTTAGAGTGACTCGACTTACCTGAATGCGAGGACTTGGAGCCCGACGAATGGTGCGGGCTCCGGCACCGTGCCAGGATCCTCGACTTCCTTTTAGACCGGGACCTCGAGCGGCGCGGAGCCAACTGCCGGATCTCGAGTAGCTTGCGGGACCACTCCCGCCTAGCCTTCGACGTCAAGGCCCGGCAGTCGGGGCACGACTGGTCATCGTGGTCGGCCCCTAGGCAGTAGAGACACCGGCAGTGGGGGTCGGTCACGGACATTAGGCGGTGACAGGCGTCGCACGGCTTGAATCCAGGCATCCCTACCGGCACCAGGAGTCGAATCGACTCGAAAAAGATAGCCAAAATAGGCCAAAAAGTTAGTAAAAAATTGACTAGGGTACTAGCTCTTCCCGGATCTGCGCTTTCTGGCGCGCAAAAAAGAAGAACTGACGTCAGCGCACGAGGGCGGCGTCTAAGTACTCCGACGACGTCATCCCGGCGATCACGACGCCGATGACGGACGCGTAGCAGGTGACGACACCTACCGACGCGCAGGGGTACTGCTGACAAAAGATTTCGGGATCCAGTCTGTCGCCTGGGGATATTCTAAGGTAAGGAATCTAACACTAACCTGTTTCTTTCAGATGAGATTCTCAATTAAAGTTGATCGCCAGTGTAAAACAGTGATCCACACACTTACAGTGGATCACCGGATTTAAATGGTGATCCACTCACTTGAAGTGGATGTCTTGCTGGTGGGATATTTTTATTTGGTATCTCTGAAACTTCTATACTGCATTTCACTTAAGTTTCATTTTGTATTGTGTTCCTATATTACCCACACAATGCCGAATATCACTCCACCTCCTTTTTCATGGCTAACCCTAGTGTTCCAAAAATGATTTGGAGTAAATGGAAGAAAGTGTTCAACAACTATGTAATTGTCTGTGGTTCAAACCTGAGTACCGATAGAAAAGTAGCGCTATTACAACATTGTCTCGGGGCTGAAGGGCAAGAGATATTGAAACACCTAACTGAACTAAGTGAAGATGACGCTAGGGATCTTAATGTTTTTGAAATTTGTATAAAGAAATGATATGACCATGTCTTGCCACGTAGAAGCAGCCTTTTAGAGAGGTACCATTTGGTAAGAGAGTCCAAAAAGATGGAGCGAAAGTTGAGGAAATTATTTCAGCACTAAGAAAATTAGCTGCCATGTGCAAATTTGAGGCATGACCAGATGAACATATTCATGATCAGTTTTTATTAACATGTAACATTAATAGAACCAGAGAACAGCTATGGCTCAAAGATGACTCCCCTTTAAATTAAGTTCTAATTGTATCTAAGCAAGTGGAGCACATGTTATTGTGTACTACAGATGAGCGACTCTCATGATGGGAATCCCAAAGATAGAGTGAGAAATGAGAGAGTGAATGTAGAATCAATGTTTATGCATGCTCAAAGTTGACCATAATCTCTAGAAAAAAAGTTTTATGAAAATTTCAAAAGCAATGTGTTACCATGTGACATGCTGAGTCTGGTGACTGGTAATGCGTCCACTGTAGGGGCCTATGTTCGACCTGATGGTCACAGATTCAAATCACAGTGGGTCTACTCAGCCTTTCATCCTTTGTGGTTGATAAAATGAATAGCATTGAGTTCGGTAACAGTTAAATATCTGTTTAGCACCAAGATACCTGTCATGATGAACGTGCACTTTACAAATACACGTTATGTGTTATATACATCCGGGCGGGTATGAGGGACAACCTATCAGTATAAAGGGAAATTTCCAAAGGAAAATTAGATGT
Source organism: Lissotriton helveticus (assembly GCF_964261635.1). Taxonomy (NCBI): domain Eukaryota; kingdom Metazoa; phylum Chordata; class Amphibia; order Caudata; family Salamandridae; genus Lissotriton; species Lissotriton helveticus. The sequence goes on along the minus strand of NC_136063.1, from coordinate 1,118,945,451 downwards.
AAAGGCGGAGAAGCTAAAATAAAAGTATATGTTTTCAGAGAAAGGGGACAATATCCTGGGCTGGCCTGGCCAAAAGTCTTTAGGTACATATTTGGATCTCAATACTGATCCGCAAATTCAAGTGCAAACTATCCCAAAAAAATAGATTTTGAAGATCCTTAAGGTCTTTTGTGAAAAGCTAGTGTGCCTCAAAACATATATTCAAAACAGCACGTTAAAAGATGATGGCATTCTATTCTATTCTAGACGTCTTGTATAGCGCATGGCTTCCTGGAGGTCTCCAAGCACAGCCATAGACACTGTGAATGGTCTGAAAGAGAACTGAGAGTTGAGTTTCAAATGCAAGAAAGTCAGGTCTTCAAAGCCTTGCAGAAAGGAAGCTAACACTCCAGTTTGCACACTTCCAGAGGTAGAGTGTTCTTAAGTTTGGGGGCCAAAAAGGAAGTGGATCTGCCACCGCAGCGGGATCCGCAAATTCTGGGAACCTTCAGTAGGAGGGCTGATGAAGTTTGGAGGCTATCCCAAGGAGACAAGGGGAGGCTAAAGATATTAAAAAAGATAGGCCGTTTTTCTAGATTGCCTTGTGCATGATGCAGATGGTCTTACACTTCACTCAGCATTCTACTGAGAACAGTGTAGGTGTCTCCTGACGGACGAATAAGGCTTAGGGATGCTCATTTGAAGGCGTGTGGAAGCATTCTGCACAGTCTGCATCCTCGTGACAACATAACAGGGTGAGCCTAAAAACACGGCATTCCCATAGTCAAGATGGGATAACACAAGGGCCTGAATGATCACTCCTCTGGTGGTAAAGGGAAGGAGGTTATAAACTTTCCGCAGCAATCTCAGGATAACGTAGCAGCTGGTGGCGAGTTTTGTGGCCTGATGATCTATAGTAAGGCCAGAATCAAGCCAAATCCTGAGCTTATTCATTGAATTTTTGGGAGTGGGCAGTAGACAATCGGGAAGAGGGCTCAGAACAGAATTGCTGAGATTGCTGCCCAACAGCATGACTTCTGTTTTGTCTTCACTGATTTCAATTTGCAACCACCTATCCAGCTGGCTACTTCCTGAAGACAAGGAGTCAGAGATAGATGGCCAGATCTCGAGTCAGGGGAGACTGACATGACCAGCTGGTTGTTGTCAGCATAGGAAACCAATGACAGCCCGTGAGATGGAACAATATCAGCAAGGGGACATAAATAAAGGTTAAACAAAGTGGGGCTCAGGGAGGAGCCCTGGGGCCCACAATACAGGGAAGAGGCTGGCTGAGAAACAGGACTGACCCTGTACCTGGAAGAAGGAAGGAGGAAAGGCAATCAGTGCTCTGCTCACAATTCCGACTTTAAAGATTATCTGCAAGCAAGTGAGATGGTCCACGGTATTGAATACTTCACTGAGGTCTAATAGAATAATGGATGCAGATCCTCCTTGATCTAGGAGACACCGGAGTTCCTCGACCACTGCCAACAGCGCTGTTTCAGTACTGTGTAGTGGGGGGAAGCTTATTTGGGTGGGGTGAAGGAGTTTCTTTGATTCAAGGAAAGCAGAGGGATCATTGTGACATGTTTTTCTAGCAACTCAGATGCTCCAGGTAACAGGGAGATTGGCCTTTAATTACTCCAATTAGAAGGATCTAAATTGGGCTTCTTCTAAAGTTGCTTGAAAATCTTATGCTACAATTGGTGAGGGACCAGCGCGCAGGACAGTGAGCGATTTAGTAGGTCTGTCTGTACTGGAGCAATGCCATCAGACGCTTGGCATAGGATGTGGAGAGGAGTAGGATCTAGGGGGGAGCCTGAAATTACAGTTTTTAAGAGATCCTTGACCATGTACACTGAGATACGGAAAAACAGAGAGAGAACACTCTTGTGGATTTCAAAGAGGTTCACAGGGGCAAGAATCCGCCTGATCATGGTTGTCCGGGAAGGAGGAGTAAATGTCCATAATTGTTTTCTGAAAGAAATAAGTCAATTTGTCCCAGTGCTTGACCTATGCCATCTAAGTAGGGCTAACTGCCATGGGCTCAGTGATATATTTGAGAATCCTGAAAATGTATTTCGAGGAGTTAGCGTTTTTGGTAGAGTAGAAGGCGGTTTCAGATACTTTGATCTCTTCATGGTAAGGCCTGATGGAGTTCCTATATTCTACTTTACTCATCACATCATAGGTCTCTCTCCATCTTCTTTCTAAATGCTTGCATTCTTTCTTCTAGAACTTTAATTGGCGGTAAACCGGGGGGATTTATAAGTTTGCTGGGTGTCTTTGCCACCTCGCAGGAAGAACCACATCCAATGTGTTGGCCAGCCACTCATTAAACTGATCGACGTTATCCTAGGGATCGGGTTAGGAGGATTCCAAGACATCTAACCAATTCTACAGGTCAAGTTTGGAACAGAGTCAGTCCAACCGTTTGGCAGAGGGATAAGTGATGGGAAAGGAAGACATGTGAATGGTGAAAGGAATGGTCTGACCAATTTAAGGTAAGAGGGGTTTGAACCCGTAGGTTCCTTGCATCAATGTACCTTCTAGAATTGGAAGATTACCTGTGAGTATGATGAGGGCTGGTATAGCTGAATTGGAAAAGGTATGTGAGCAAAGTCTGATAAAACCAGTTGAAGCAACAGAATGGTTGGCGCCCATTGTGGTAGCGCGCAAGGCAGATAAGAAAATAAGATTATGTGTGCACCCAGGAGTGTGGGAGAGGTGTGGCGCCGCGGCCAGGGCGACTGACGCTGGAATCTGGGGATCAGGGTTCGATCCCCGGCTCCGGCGGCAGGTTAGCCCAGCACCATGTGACTCTGGGCAATAGCTTGCTTAATCTTCCCGACGGCCCCCAGCGCCTAGAGACCCTTACGGGTGATTGTGCGCTATACAAATGTGGATTATTATTATTATTTTAATTAAGAAGTAATTGTCAAAAGATTTCCCTTACCTACCATTTCAGAGATGTTCACAGCACTAAAACCGACCTACGTTTTCTCAACTCTGGATTTAGCCACTGCCTGTTATCAAGTACGATTACAGCCCAAGTCACAGGATCTCACACCTTTAGGTGCTTACAAAATCAAAAGCATGCCCTTTAGTTTGGTATCAGCAGCATCCATGTTTTAGAGAGCCATGACATCTTTACAAAGCAATATACTTGGGGTCCCTTACTATCAGGATGATGTATTAGTGTGCGGCACCCACTAGCTCGAACACAATGAGAGAGTTAACATGGTGTAGAAAACATTTAAGGAATATAGTTTGACAGTGAGGGCTGAAAAATGTAAATTTGCGAATGAAGAGATCACTTACCTAGGACACAATGTCAGTGGTAAGGGCACTGAACCAACAGAAGAGTTAGTAAATGCCATTATAAAATTGGCTTCTCCCAAGAGTAAAGAAGAACTTAAGTTATTTTGCAGAATGATTGAGTTGTTCAACAAATGTATTGAACTTTTTGCAAGTAGAACCTTTCAGACGGGTACTCTGATGAAAGCCGGGACAGACTTTGTTAGGGATGACACATGTGAAATGTAGTTTTGCGATGTAAAATTCAATTTAAGGCAAACTCCCAAATTAAGTTCTTTTGTACAAGGTAGGCAAGTGATAATTACCACAGATGCAAGTTTGAGAGGTCCTGGAACGGTCCTGTCGCAAGAGACAAGAGACAGCAGAAGGCGAGGCAACCATTGCCTTTGCCTTGAGATCTTTACATGGTGCTAAAACACATTATTCCGTGACAGGTAAGTTAGCAGTTTTCTGGGCGTTGAACAGAGTCAGGAATTTCATTTGGGTCGGGGGTGTATTTAAGGTCAGGTTTGACCATAAACCTTAGAAGGAAATATTTGAGAAAAGGGTTTGGATACCATCTCCAGCAGGATAAGAAGATGGATTGCCAGTACTCTACAAGAATTCACTTTCTCTGTAGAATACACACCAGAGTTAAAAAATAAAAAAGCAGCAGACTGTCTATCTAGCAGGGAAGAGAGCAAAAAAAGGGCTAGAGAACGATTATGAGTTAAAAGATCATATTACTAGTGTTTGTGTGGTGACAGATGGGTGGTTGCCAAAAAAGAGTGGAAGAAGGAGTTGATGAGTGACAAAATCCTGACAGAAGTGAGACAATGGATTTGTTCTGTATTACTTTATTCTGCAAATATTGCCATAAAAGGGACCACAAAAAAACATACAATTATGAATACAAATAATACAAAAATTGCGACTATAAAACCATACAAACATGGTCAAAGGCCAAATGAAGCTTACAATGGAAGTAGTGCCACTCTATAACAACAGCTCTCACTCATAACCAATTATGGGAAAAATCACATATCTAATACATACAGGAACTCCAGAGCGTCCTCGACGACTACAGAGAATCTCTTTCCTACCCCCTCACCCATTGTAAATTATAATAACAATTATTTCATAGACTCCTGTATTGTAATTAAAAATCTTCTTATTGCACATACAATATTTAAAAATCTCATATTTATCAACAGATTAAGAGCTTGATCCCTATTAATAATTTTATACATAATAAAAAGAGGTTTAAAAACTTCTTCCGTTCTTCTAGGAACTATAAACAGTCCAGCAATATGTGTGGGCCACTGCAGTTTTTATTTTCCTATCTACGTTACATGGGTTCAAGCCAACTCTAAATTTTAATAACGCATTTCTAAGATTAGGACTTGGCAAGACCATCCTTTTGCCAGGAACTGAGTGGATGATTTGCTCTCCAGAAAAAATAGATCTTCTATTCAAGCCTTTTTGGCTAAGCTGGCCCGTAGCTCTTGTTTGGGGATCGGCTGCCCTAGTTTCCACTGATCTGGTTCTAGTGATAGTTCAGCACAAATCTTACCTAGCGAATGTCTAATTTGGGAAGCTAGTTTACAAAGGTGTGATATTTTGGGGGTCCCTTCTCTACTCAGTCTCTGCCAGAAATTGACTGTAACTTGCAATCCCTGAAAATTGCAGGCTGTAAGTTGATATTCTGCTCTCACAGCCTGGATCATAGTTGATGCTGGAAGAGCAAGGAGCTGCTTCACACATTTACCCTCCTCCAAATTCCATTCCAATTTACTGCTCAAAGATAGAACCTTCACTCCGTATTGGAATCGTGGACAGACCATTGCATTGAAGGATGATAAAATTGGTTGCAGAAACAAGCCTCCATATTTCTGCTTTAACTGCTTTCGGTCCCATACTGAAGAGAGAGCCTTTGCTTTAAGTGAATCTATGGGGTCCATGAAGTTTAGTTTGATATCGAACTACATGCCCAAGTATTTATATTTGTCCACCACCTCCACTTTGACCTCTCCCAATTTCCAGTTAAATTATCCCTTTCCTTTACCCAGCTCCATTATCTTAGTATTTTCTAAATTGATCGTGAGACATTTCTTTAAACAATAATATCACTAGATCGTCAGCGTATAGCAGACATGGAATGGGGGTGCCCCCCAACTTAGGGCCTAAGCCACCAGCATTCCCTAATATATTAGGTAGATCAGACAGGAACAAAGAGAAAAGTAATGGGGCCAGAACACAGCCCTGGCATAATCCATTCTTTATCTGTATTTTTTGACAGCCTCCCACGTGTGTCTAGGATTACCCTGGCCCAGTTCTGCAAGTGCATTTCCCGTATTAGTGAGAGTACTGCTTTATTGATTCCAAGCAGCCTCAACATATACCACAATAGCTCAAGATCAACCAAATCAAAGGCATCTCGGAAATCAACAAACCAGCAGAACAATCTACCTCTTAATTTGACTGCCTTCTTTGGCATTGCCCATAAGCTAAGACAGTGATTTATTGTTGAGTGGCCCTCTTTAAAACCAACTAGCTCTATCAGGATCCAGTTATTTTGCTCCACCCGGGCCTTCATTACACCTAGCAATACCTTAGAGAATACTTTCTCTACCACGTCCACCAAGCTGATAAGGCGATAAATCTGGGGCTGTGTGGCATCCTCCTTTTTATATACTGGTCTAACTATTGCCCCTTTCCAACTTTCCGGGAAAATCCTGGAGGTTAAAACATTTAGGGCCCGATGTAGGTAATCCCAGATTACCGATTCTTAAATACCGAATCATACCGATTCGGTATTTAAGAACTGGCAATCGGGATGTGGGTAATTTTACCGGATTCATTACCGAATCTGTATGAATCGGTAATTACCGAATCGGTATTTACCGATTTGGTAATTGCCATTCATTCCTATGGGTCTGGAGGCCCATAGGAATGAATGTCAATTACCGAATCGGTAAATACCGATTCGGTAATTGGAGGAAACATTGAAGGGTGGCAGGGTGTCACTTTGACACCCTGTTGCAACCCTCAATTGTGCATGGGTGAACATGTTGCAGACATACATGCCCTTAGGGCATGTATGTCTGCAACATGGCACTGTTTAAAAAGCAATAAAAATGCTTTTTAAAGGGTTTTCATTATTTACCACCAACTTCTAGTTGGTGGTAAATAACGAATTCTTAAACCCCTGTAGCACTGATTACAGTGCTTCCTACATGTCAAAATACAGATTCGGTAATTTTACCGATTCGGTATTTTACAGAATCGGTAAAATTACAGATTCTGTATTTTTACATTCCCCTACATCTGCATCCTCAAATACCGGTCGGTAACGGCCAAAATCGGCCGTTACCGACCGGTATTGGGCTACCTACATCGGGCCCCTAGTAAGGTGACCTTTAAAAGACTCGCCCACCAATCCACATTAATTTTTAGTAAAATAGCTGGTGAATTATCCGGCGCAGCTACTTTAATTAATTTTAGAGTTTGGCTGGACAGTGTATTGCCAATGGGTGGACATGCAAAGACAAAGTTAGAAAGGAGATAAAACCTTACTGGTGGTTCAAAGTAGAACAGTCGGAGATGAAGGACTGCTTATTTAGAGGCACCAAATAGATTTCTCCTTGGAAAATACGTGAAAGACTTGTTACCATGGCTCATCAGGGTCACTTTGGGGTCTCTAAGACAAAAGAGAGGTTTAGACTAGACTTCTGGTGGCCAGGTATGGACATCCAAATAGAAAGGTTGATTAAATGGTGTACAATGTGTAACGAGAATGATAAAATCCTTATCCCTAGGAAACATCATATGCACATTCGTAAACTCCCGGAAAAGCATTGAGATGTTTTGGCCCCTGACATAATTGGTCCATTTCCGGGAGAAGTGTCCACTCTGTACATTAATGGGTTCCAACTGTGCTCAAAAGAAATGCAAGACTTTCTAGAAGGCAAAGGCATTAAACACCTCTGTTCAGTTTTGTAGCACCCTAAGACCCTAACAATAATTGGGCTTGGAACGATTTAACAAAACTCTAAAGGAAGGGATCCAACTAACGAAAATGAACAATATTTGATGCAGAGATGATGTTTTAATAAGGGTGGGTGCTTTCCGACTAACATCACATCAAACCACCCAGATGACCCCTTTTCAACTACTGAAGGGTAGGAAGCCTAGTTCGCAAGTTGTCTTGGCCTGGATGAAGTGGAAGAAGGGCTGGACTGATGTTCACACTGAACAACCTTGGAGACAGCACAAAAATAAACTCCAAGAGTTGAGGAAAAGGAAGTATGACAAAGACAATCATACCAAAGTGATTGATGTGAGGGCTAGGGACTGGGTAAAGATCAAATGCCTGGTGGGGCGTGACAATTAGTCGAGATTTTCAAAAGCCCTGAAGGTAATAAAATTGTTTCACTTTTGGGACAAGGAGGTGAGCCCATATTATGTATGGCTACCCCATTACTCCTTTGCCTCAGTCTAGCAGTTTACAAGCAGGGGCGATGATTTTTAGGGAGCATACATAACATAAAATTGTTGATGGGTAAGTGTGTTACATGGATGTTTTTTATCTCAGGGTTCAGAGTGACATCATAGACAACTTGAGCTTCATTCTCGTCTATTTGATGTCACTCAGAACCCCTCGGTTGAAAACATCCCAGTAACTCACATTTACTCATCTATAATACTATATGAGGCATATCAGCAAACCATTCGACATTCTGAGTTGCTTCCACAAAGGTACTCTTTCTTATATCTATGATGTGAAAAACAAACTATTCTTTCAAACGCCTCTCATAGAAGTATCATCTGCAAAAATGAAATTGCTGAAGTTGTAGGAATTTCTAAAGAAACCACATTTACAAACTCAAGGCAATGCTCAGAAAAACTCCCTTGGCATAAACATGAGATTCACACCATCGCAAGCTAAATCCTATCATTATGAAAAGTTTGCAATAGGCAAGTTTTGTTCTTGTAAATATATCCGAGGAAAGTCTGTATGTCTCGAGCATATGGAACACCACCTTGGACAATAGTAAACAGAGTGCTGCACTTCAGATTTATTAGAGCCAGGTGTGATCCTGATGGGGTGCTCTATATGGTTTTAAGAATTCGGCCTATAAAAGACTGCATACCTCCCTTTGGTCCCTTCAGATAGAATGCTTATTATTTGTGCCCAAATTTGTATTACAAAAGCATGCAAGTAGAGTCCTCATGGGAAAACGTCTTCAGATAAATGATATAATTTCTTCATGCTAATGCAAATTCTCATGACTGAACCATGAACAACCTTTCAGAGTGCTATGGGAGATACTGTGAATTTTGCTACAAAAGAGGTGGCAAAGCTTTAGAGCAACAACCAGGAGTGTCTTAAAGAGAGGGCATACATAGGGGACTTAGCACTCAATGCCCCCAGTTACAGGATGAGTACAGTTCCCTTCATGATTATGGACAGTGTGCATATGTATATAGTCTGCTGATGTGACTGTATTAGTACAGGCACAATTTGGATATTTGATTATGTCACCTTGCTTTGAGGTTAGGCTTCCTGTATCCTCACTTCTTGCTGCCTTAATACTAGGAAACCTGTAGCATGCCAATACGGACCCATGGGCAAACTTGCCACTCTCGGGTGGTATGCTGTGTGCTGCTATTTGCAGCAGCACAATGTCCAAATGTCTAGTTGCAGTGGAGACCAGGGGTTTTGTTCTTTACACTTATGCACTACCTCTGGACACGGTGCTGACTACTGACGGCTTTGTATGTAAAAAGCCGCTTGTGCTGTGACTAATGAAGCTATCAATTTCAGATTTGTGTTATACACATGACAGTAGCATGACATCCTCTTTACAAATTTGAAATCAACAACAGAAAACGATTGGTGATGTACTCAGTATATGTTTCTGCTTTGAGCATTACTTCGAGGAAGTAACAGATTTACTGCCGACCAGTACAAGTTAGGTTTAAAAGGTGTTCAGAGATCTTATTAAAATAAGAGTGGAGAGAGGAATATAGGATTAATTGGATAAGCAAAATGTATGATGATTATTAATATGATACACTTCGTTTGGCATCCCAGAGACAACGTGTTCTGCATTATGAGCAACAAGGGAGGAAATTAAACGTGTAACACAGAGACAATAGCAGTGAGTAATACGAAGTGATGTCAATTATGTCTGTCATTAATGCTAGAACAACCTTGCATTAATCACCCACCCCATTACAAATTAACCTGCAAGTACCAGACAAACGACACTTACATAACTGTAGTTCATTATTTAGTCTGAAATATAGTCTGTAGTTTAAACTCTGCATTTTTATTGAAGAAAGTCTCCTAAAAAAGATAGATCTCAACCACTGGATTAGAAGCTAGTAAGTAAATTTGTTTTACCAGACTACACAACATCTTATGGTATCTTATCAGAGGAGAAAACACTTACTAAAATTGTTTCCATTAACTATTGGCAGTGACAGTCCCAAGGCAGAAATTGGACACATTTCAGATGGAGTGAATCAATATCCGAGAAAGCACTCTGATAAGCTCATCTACAAGTGAAGTTGCTTAAAATAGTTCTGAAGGAATGTATCCTGGCAGGGCATGGCGCGAGATACTGATCCACGCCGTTCTGCTACAGCAAATAAGGTACACCTACACTTGCTGCCACTGCAGGGAGCCAAAACAGAAGCAGTGGGAAAACCTCCAGCCCAAACACCTTGTGGAGGTCATAGGGAATTGTTGGTTTATTCTGGACCCGATGAGGATGTAGAACCAACATACTCGGACCGTTCCACCGGCTTTTCAAAGGACCATGAACACAGCTGAGAAAACTGCCATAGCCACTCATCAGCACCAAAGGTTTGGAAGGGACAAAAGACTGCTGGGACAGATCTGTCTCTGCGGTGCAAAGCTGTGGAACCTGCAGTACAGCTCCCATGGAGTGCAGGGGTGCAGGCTGGGGAGGACCGTGACAACCTCAGAGACTGGAAATTGTCAGCACTACCGTAGTCAATTATTTTCTTATCCTGGTGGCCCTGGAAGAAACACCCGACTGGGGCACAGAGTCAGTGTGGACCCACAATGGACCTTGGGACTGACAGTTTGTAGGCACCATTTTAAGTACAACAATCGAATACGGAGCAAGTGAGCTGCATCGCGTGCAGGAAGGTGACCCCTAAACCGCAACTCCATTGCAACAAAGCTGTATTAAACCCCGGCAAAACTGTAACATCGAAGCTGGCAGGCACAGAGGTTGTACACCAGCTATGTGGGAGTGAGGGGCTATGGTGGAGGTAGCAGCAGTAGTGGGAGGAGGAGCTAGAGGAAAAATTGCTCTAGCACCACATCCCTCAATTTGAAGGTTGTCTCTATGTGAGACACCATACGAGCGGTGGATCAGAAGAAAACCCTGCAATACAAAGGGTCTCCATTAGTGTGGCCTGCAGTTGGTGAAACCCCAACCTGCCACATTGCCCAGGGCTCCTGGCAAACCACCTTTCATTCACTAGTAAATCATAGGGAGCAAAAGTGACAACAAGAGGGCGGCAGCTGAAGCTGTGACAGTGCACTTTTGAAGCCTGAAAGAGAAGAACATTATGCTCACCTTTCTAAGCTCCAAGTGTACCAGGAACACACTCAGCTATGAGTGGAAATCGTAAGACTAGGCCCCCAGAGTGAGGAGTGTAAAACATAGGGCCCATGTTGCATGTGAAATAAAGCCTTCACAGACAAGACACTGACAGGGCTTAGTTCAAATTGGAAAGACCGCACTTTGCTAAAAAAAATCATAAATTGTTGCTAGTATCAGAAACAAAAAGGCGCCGTCCGTGTGAGAATTTCTGAAGATTTTCCAGATATCCCTGTAAGTGTAATTTTTTAGAACATGAAATGGTTAGATCACCAATAAACAAAGACACAACTGATCTCTACCAAAGCTGAATCTGTGATGATTCTAGGGAAGGGAAGGGAATCTTGTACAACAACCAACCTATTTCACTACTGCCCTTTCCAACGAAATGACTGGAGAAAATTATCAACAAATAACTGACCCAGTATTTGGAAAATAGTAAGATCCTGGGTTCATCCCAATCTGGTTTTCGGGCAGAGCATAGTACAGAGACCATCCTCTTGGCAGTCACAGATATGATCAGGAACAGCATGGATAAGGGCTGACCTGTTCACCTCATCCTCTCAGATCTGTCTGTGGCCTTTAAAAGGGTCTTACACACAGTCCTGATCAAAAGGCTACATGAAATTGGTTTTCATTCAAATGTTTTGGTGTGGTTGGCAGACTTTGTTGCATATAGAACCCAAGCTGTCTTTATTCCTTCTTCTAAATTCAAGCCCATCACCAGTGCTTGCATGGTGCCACAGGGGTCATCCTTGAACCCCACTTTTTTTAAAATATCAATCACACCCCGTTAGCCAAGATTGTAAGGGATCATGTTTTTTTTGTCATATTATCTTATTCTGCTGGCACTCAAATGGTGGTATCCATTGCACACATAAAACAGAATACAATTCTGTGACCATCTGTAATGATGGCGGTCTGGATGAAGCAGGACTGCTTACACTTTCATGGAGAATACTGAGATTGTCATTTTAGGCAAGGTCAATGGGATCTAGACAGAGAACTGGTGGCCTATATAGCTCGGTCCCTCTACCTCCCCTGAAAAGGTGGCAAGAAACTTAGGTATGTAGCTAAATGATACACGTAGCATGAACAATCAAGTAGCATCAATGTGTGGCTCCTGTTATGGTATTATGTGTATTCTCGGGAAGACCTTCACCTGGATTCCTTTGCATTGCAGAAAGACTATCACTTAAACACTTTTTAGCAGTTGTTTAGATTATGGCAATGCACTATTCATAGCCATAAATGATTCACTGGACAAATTACAGCAGCCAGACTGGTTTGACCTCTACCCCAGGACAACGTAGGCGTGCTTCTGAATGCCCTTCACTGGCTGCCTATTAGAAGATGCTGAATGTCCTTACTCAGAGCCCTGACCGGGTGGCCACCGTTAAAAGTTGACACTTGTGCAGAGTTATCAACCTGGCAGAAAGCTTAGATCCTTCAACCTGGCACTGGTGACTCCTTGCTGAAGGTTCATAGCAAAAAGCAGTGACGGATCTTTCTCCACACTACTGGAATCAGCTGCCAATAAATATCCGCACCTGGAAGAATCTGGCTAAGTTAAAAAAGAAAATGAAAACTTGGTTATTTTAAACTCTGTATTACAGATTCCCCCACTTCCTGAATTGAACTGACCTGTTTCAGTACCGGGATTCGCCTCTGGGTTACTATAACATGACATAACACAACACAATTCTGGATACCCTGTGAAAAAGAGCATATCAGGGGGATAAGTCTGCTGGTTCTATTCCACCTGGCATGGGACACCTGGGGCGAAGTAGCTTGCTTATGCAAGGGAACCCTTGTAAATGCATGAAGATGTGGGAAAAAAAGTAAAGAGAAGGCCCTTCAAAGCAGCAGAAAGAGCAGCAATGAATATCGGAAACAGGGAGGTTCAGAAGGGATTGAAGAGCCCAAACCAACAAGTCTATGGTGCAGGCCAAGAAAGACATTCTGTGATGCCTCAAAACATCCAACTTCTGCTCACCAAGGGCATCAGGACACATGAGAGCCATGCTGAGAAACATAAGAGTGCACAGTAAGATAACGTCATGGTCACTTTCACAGTGGTTCATCTCAGGATCTCTACACCTGTCAGGTCATAACTCTCTGGGTGTTTACATACCTCTGTGTTGGTGGAGGAAGAGAGGCTCCCATTCTAATCTTGGCGGACATTTCTTTGGCTGTCATCTAAAAAGAAGTCTCGCCCTAATATCCTTGCTCAGTATTTTTTCACACTATGACAGCAGTGAGCATTTATTTTGTGTGTGCTCTGAGGTGGCCATGTGCTCTTCCTGGACTTCTGGGAAGGGCTTCCTCCAGTAGTCATCCTTGACTCCTGGACAGCACCTTTTAGAAGACAAAAGATGATGCAGTTTGTAGTACTCCGATATAGGCCGTTTTTTTTAAAAGAGTGGGCTTACAAGAGGTGCTGAAAGCAAGTGAATGGTTGAAAGGAATAAAGGCCCCTGGCCCAGCCAGCAGTCTGACGAAACGCAATGGGCCAAGCCGACATGCACACAAGGATTGCTGTACACTGCACAGTTCTATTTCTATGTGGCCTCGCTGGCAAGTCAAGCAGAATGCTTTATGAAAAAGAAAACACTGAAAAGTGGTGCATGGAATGTGTTTGCTTGCTACACTCCCTCCCAGGTCAGATAGGGCCATTAGTTACTTTGTTTGAGTATCTGGGGCTGCATTACATAAAGTGCCAGGGGGCACAACATGCGTTTGCACCCCCGGGGCACTTTGGTATTACAGAAAGGGTCGCAGACACTTGTGCAACCCCTTCTGTAATGCCAAGAGCGCTGGTGCACATAAAGTGCCAGCGATATCCTCAAGGCGGGCGTTCCTTCTTTTGCATGGGGGCGTGTCCTGAGAGCAGCCCTCTGCAGGGGGTAAACCCTAGACATTCCCTTGCAGGCAGGTACAGTCACTGACTTCACCCGCCTCTAAGGGGATCTCTATTCCCCTTTAAAAGTGCAGGCATGTTGCGCCTGCACAGTGAAGCAGGGAGTGGCTCCGTATTTCACGTGAATGCGCTGCCCCCAGGGCAGCCTGAGTTCAAGGCTGTCCTGGGGGCATAATACAGGGCATTTCCCTTTTTAAAGGTGCGACCGGCGCAATGAAGGAAAATGCGCTGCATGTTTAATGCGGCTCCTGGACGCCATGGGCTGACTTTAATGCCGGCACGATCAGCTTGGCAGTACACCAGAGGGTGAGCAACACCTTCAGACTTGTTCTTCGTCAGGAGGATATTAGAAGCACATGTTTTGGGCACCAAGAGCAGGAGTTCAATAAGCTGGGGAACACGAAGTTGAGATTTCCACGTCCTGTCAGTAGGGCAACAGAACCCTGCCAATCAGTCATTGAAGTCCACAAATGTTCAATATATACATTAATTCACGGGTGCAATCGCTTCCATCCAAGGACGGTTGTCTGTGACGGCTTCTAGTTCCCTCTTTAATAGAATGCACAGTGGGAGCCACTCAATATGAGCAGATGGCCAGGCACATTCTCCAGGAGCCTGCCCTGGAGCGACACTTTACATATTCCCTCTAGATGGCTCTGAAACAAAACTAACAGAGAAGAAAACACAAGCAGGAGATTCAGAGGTCTTTCTTGTGGGGTTGAAACCATCCACCATCTTGCCATCACTATTCTTACAAACATGTTAGCAATCAGCTGAGCGTATCAATATCATCGATGCCCTGCTAGTAATCATAAAGCATATACTGTGTGCGCACATTCTGATATTTATGATCAATATAACAAAAGTTATGCTTATAACACTTGTAATCATTTAAGGGATACAAAACATAATTTCAAAGGGACCTTCTCTGCCCTATGGCACGAGCCTTAATTGTTTTCATGTATTCATTGCACTCAAACGTAGTAATTTATTTTACTTATTTTTAAGGTGCAACTAACAAGTTCTCTTAGGCAACAAACACTTATACAGTATTCATCAAAAAGTTTATATTTCTTTCTAAACCTCAATAAGGACACTCCAAACCTTACCACAAGCATCCTCTTAGCCTTCCTCTATACCATCTCCAACTCACAAGCCTATTCTTCTCACTTCTTACATGATTACAGCTCCATCTACCACTTATCTCATACTTATAGCTGCTGTTTCCCATGTCAAAGACTCCTTTTATTTATTTATTTATTTATTTGTTTTTTTTTTAAAAACATTGCTCGCTCTACCAGGGGCATCTTACTTAAGGACAATGACGATGCATAGCTTTTAGATATGATGGACTGTTAAACCATAGTGGCAATTGTGGTTTTGAAAACATTAGCTGTTGAGTGAAGAAAAGACAGCAAAAGGCAAACAGGGAAATCTCCAAATCAACATTAACTGCAACCTAGAAGGAATAGAGATCCTAATTTGAATGGCCTACAAGGTGACCGGCAAGTTGAAACTGATGGATTGTAGATTCCTGTTGGAAATGATGCAGATCAGTAGGCTGGCAAGATAGTCCAGGAATGTACCGTGGACCACTTTGTATATGAATATCAACAGTTTGCAGATGGACCTATATTTTAGCTGGAGCAACGCAACTATTAAGGACTGAAAGCGGAAAAGATCTGATCAGCTTCCTTCTTGCCAGAGGAAAGGTCAAATCTTCCCAGGAGCCACAGTCGCACGCTACACATTATAACCCATGTGAACTGTGTCAGGTGTCTCCTTAAGAAAGTCACAGTTAGGATGAGTAAACCAAAAGCAAAGAATTTCCAAGACAATCTGATAACACTTAATTGGAGACGGATATTTATGCTGCAGCCAATAAGACGGGCACTAATCTCGCCTAGCATTAGCAAGGGAGAGGAGCAAAGCAAAACCCGGGTGAAAGGAGCAAAAATCAAGAACAAATATAGAGAACATGTGGGTGATGAATGAGACTAAAATGAACGGGAACAAATGTGTTGTGACATCACTTTTTTTTTTTAAAACTTTATTTGTATTTTCAAGAGTACAGCTCACATTGAATAACCATTAATCATTGTCACAGTGAATCAACACATCCTATCATAAAACCATCCGTTCTATAGTCACGAAGCTTCATATTATTCATTAAGCAGTCCTTGGCAGGGTGATACACAAATCATAGAGCAGTCATCACATAGGTACATCAACACATTCAAAGCAGTGGCAAAAGAAACGGTTCATATCTTCTAAGGCATATAGTCTGCCCAGGTGGAACAACAGGTCTGTTTACATGTTAGTTGAAGAATCGCCATTCAGTTCTGTGTCCCCATGTGATAAGACATATTCCTGAAGGGGCCCCCATATGTCTTTGGGCTTAGAGGTAAGCGGTAGTAACTCAGCATATGTGGTATATTGTTCCTGGGAATAGAGTAGGTCAGCCATCCACTCCTTGAACTTTGGAGCTCTGCCCCTTCCCCATCTACATGCCACTCTACGCTTAGCCAGAAGCAGTGATAAAGCAACACATTTCCTGTGTGAAGCAGCAATCTGCGCCGTATGTCCCAACAAGGTGAGCAACGGATCTCTCCCCAGACTAACACCTGTCATGCCATCCAGCGCTAACAGCACCTGCTGCCAGAAATCTCGCGCAGCCGGGCACTCCCATGCCAGGTGAAGAAATATCGCCCCTGGTTGCCTACATCTGTCGCATCTATCCCTGGCAGCCAATCGAAACCTAAGTTTCTTCACCGGCATATAATATAACCTATGCAAATATTTGTAATGTATAATACGCAAGCGACTACTAGCCGAGATTTGTGCCGTTTGCCTGCAACAGTACTGCCATTGTACATCGGTAATCTCTCGCCCCAACTCCCCCCCCCCCCCAGTGTTCTCAGGATCCACCGTGTAGTGGTCTATTCTCTCGGATGCTTTTATATAACCCTGATACCAAATGCTTCCCATCGGTAGATCCTAGCATCTGGTGGAGCGGGAGGAGATTTGCCAGTTCGTGGGGGAAGTCGGGGAGCATAGACCGCATCCCTTGTCTAAGACGCACATAAAGAAAGATATCTAGGGGCGTTGTCGTCAGTCCCTGAAGAAAGAGTTCCATCATGAAAGAGATCTCCCCAGGTAGTGACCCTAGCACGCTTACAGAGTCCCTGAAATCCCTTCTCCTGCAGAAGTGAGAGATCCGGGTGATACGAGAGCGGAAGCCGCGACGAGTATAAAACAGGCAATTCAAGCACCTCCTTGACCTGATGCCATCCAGTCACAGTACACGAGACAGTGGTAGGTGATGCCGCTCGAGTACCAACGGGGCCTTGTATCACACCAGATAGCGGCATCGGTTCGGCCAACCAATCTGCCACGGCTATTTGTGGCATGTAGCATGGGGGGTTCACCCAATAGTATGCGTAGTGTGCCTGCGCGCTCAAATAGTATAATTCAAAATCAGGGATATCGAAGCCTCCCTGCTCATATGGCTTCGTCAATATTGACCACTTCAGCCTCGCCTGTCTTCCTCCCCATAGTAGCCTGAGTAACTCGGTGCGCAGTGTTTTAAAAAGAAAAAAACTCCCCGGGGCATAGGGAATATTAAGGAACAAGTAAAGGAACTGAGGAAGAACAACCATTTTTATCAGGGAGGCCCTGCCTGCTAGCGAAAGAGGAAATGAAATCCAGCGCGTCACACTCGCAGTTAAGCGTGTTATGGCCGTGCCGTAATTTGCCCGTAGTGTTTCCTCTCGATCTGTAGCTATTTGTATACCTAGATACCGCAATTCCGTCTCACACCACTCTATTGGGAAGTCCAACGGGAATTTGGATACTACTGGTGTAAGCTGGAAGACCTGGGATTTCCCCCAGTTGATGCCTATACCAGACAAATAACCAAATCTCACAAAGTCGCGCAGAATGGAATTAATATTTTGTTGTGGGTCTCTGACATAAAGCGTAATATCGTCAGTGTACAACGATACCAATATTGGCCGCAAACAACAACGAAACGCCTTGTCCTGATGTAATTGTCTTAGCCCACAAGCCAAGGGCTCCACCGCGAGAGCAAAAAGAAGCGGTGACAACGGGCACCCTTGCTGGGTGCCTCTAGAGATCACGAGTGGTTGCGATAGGTAGCCATTTATTAACACCCTGGCCGTGGGAAGGTGGTACAGTAACTCAATCTAGGACATGAACATTTGAGGGAAGCCCATTCGCCCTATCACCCCTAACACATAGTCCCACTCCACTGAGTCAAACGCCTTAGTGGCATCTAAAAAGACTGCGGCGAGCGGGAAGTCGGGCGCAACATTTTGGATAAGTGAGAAGAGGGTCCTGAGGTTGTGTGATGTGGCCCTACGAGGTACAAACCCCGATTGGTCAGGCAATACAAGTTTATCAAGTAACAGGGACAGTCTATTGGCTAATACCTTCGCCCAAATTTTCGTGTCGCAATTCATTAGGGACAACAGCCTATAGGAGTCACAAGACTCCGGTGGCTTTCCAGGTTTCAGCAGGGACGTGACTATCGCTTCTCTCATTGAGGGCGTACCCACTTCCAACGACTCCTCATACACCTCCTTCAGCACCGGAGTCATGACGTTGATATAAGCACTATAGAAATCCGCCGGAAGGCCGTCTGACCCCGGCGCTTTCCCATTCTGGAGTTGCATAATAGTTTCTCTTATTTCGTCAAGTTCGAATGGGATGCTTAAAAATTTCCGCTGGGTGTCCCCGAGACAAACAAGGGCCATCTCTACCATGAATTCCTCCAGATCTACAATACCCCATCTTTGGGATGTGTACAATGCAGAGTAGTGTGCAGTAAATGCCTCTAGGATACTCTGTGAGTATCGATGCAGCGGTCCCTCCAACTCCTGTAGCACAAGTTACTTACCTTCGGTAACGATATTTCTGTAAGAAACAGTAGTTAGTATTAGATTCCTTACCTTAAAATATCCCCAGGCATCAGACTGGATCTGAATTTTTTTGGCGTAGCAGGACCCCTGCGCATTGGTAGGCGTCGTCTGCGGCTCAGCGTCCGTCGTCGGCGCTGGGATGACGTCGACGGAGTACTTAGACGCCGCCCTCGCGCGCTGACATCAGTTCTTATACACAGCTTTTCCACGCCAGAAACGCAGAGCCATGATAAAAATCAACACTGGTGTCATGAAACTAGGGCCATGAAAGGGGCTGACCTTAACACTAGATATCGGTTCGCAGAACGGGGAGGATCGGTGGGGCGGTAACGAATCTAATAATAACTACTGTTTCTTACAGATATATCGTTACCGAAGGTAAGTAACTTATGCATCTGAAAGAAACTGGTTAGTATTAGATTCCTTAGCTTAGAATAGATACCCCAGCAATACCAACCCCGGTGGTGGGTCTGTGAACCAATGATCACACCAAAAAGTCCTGGAGAACGGAACGGCCAAAGAAGCCACCTCTCCGGACTTGGCTGTCCAGGCAGTAGTGTCTTGCAAAAGTGTGCAGCGAGGCCCACGTAGCTTCCTGACAGATTTCCTGCAAGGGGACTCCCCGACCCAGGGCAGTAGTAGCCGCCGTGACCCGAGTGGAATGGGCCCTCAGCCCAACAGGAGGCTCCTTTTTAGCCAAAGAGAAGCATACCTTGATGCACAACACGACCCACCGAGAGATGGTCCGTTTGTGCACCGCCCTTCCCATCTTAGCGCCCACGTAACCAACAAAGAGTTGGTCATCCACCCGGAACTGGCGCGTGCGACCCAGATAGTATGAGAGCGCACGTTTTGGGTCCAGACGCTGGGTCCTCTCTTCCTCTTTCGAGGGATGCGGAGGCGGAAAGAAGGTGGGCAAGGTGATGGACTGTCCGATGTGGAAGGCTGTGGCTACCTTGGGTAGGAAAGAGGGTCGCGTCCGCAACACAACTTTGTCCGGATGGACAGAAAGGAAAGGAGGTTTAGAAGAAAGGGCCTGGAGCTCACTCACTCTCCTGGCAGAGGTGATGGCAACCAGGAATGCAGTCTTAAGGGTAAGAAGACGAAGAGGACAGTTATGAAGTGGCTCGAAGGGAGCGCACATCAAATAAGTCAGAACAAGGTTCAAGTCCCACTGAGGCATTACAAAAGGAACAGGAGGGAACATATGAGTGATGCCCTTCAAGAACCTATTTACAATTGGGGACTTGAACAAAGAGGGCTGATCAGGTAGACCTAAGAAGGCGGAAATGGCAGAGAGGTAGCCCTTGATAGTGCCCAGAGCAGAGCCCTGCATGGCAAGAGAAAGAAGAAAGAGGAGAACCTCAGAAAGAGGGCCAGAGAGTGGATCCACAGCTTTTGCTGTGCACCATGCCACAAATTTGTTCCACCAACAGGCGTATACCGATTTTGTGGAGGGACGCCTGGCTGCCAGAATTACATCACAGATTTCAGTAGGCAAGTCACATGGCCTCAACTGTCACCGCTCAATCTCCACGCATGGAGGTGGAGGCTGGACAGGTTCGGGTGGAGGACCGTCCCCTGCTGCTGTGACAGAAGGTCCTCCTGAAGAGGCAGACGAGTCGGGGGATCGACTGACATGCTGAGTAGCTCGGGATACCAGTATCTTCGGTCCCAGTCTGGAGCCATAAGGATGACTTGGGCCCGGTCGTGTCTGATCTTCTTCAGCACTCTGGGCAGAAGTGGTATAGGCGGAAAGGCGTACAACAGACCGCAACTCCACTCGCGACGAAAAGCATGGCCGAGCGAGTGCCGCCTTGGAAATTCCGGTACAAAAGGGGGTGGTGATGGACGGAGCATCTGAGCCAATCAAACACTCACACCCAGTCAAAAGATCTGGGTTTGATCCATCACCGTTCTTTAGCCCACTCTGCCACCCCAGTTCAAACATGGCTATATGCAAATCAGTCTGACCCTGTGCCTCATGGGAACAGTCCAGCCCGAACTGCCAAGCCATGTTTTCCCTGGACCGGAAACAAGCTTCCGAGGACCGGTTTCTGGCATTCCAGCCGTCTTCAGCCCGGCTTGCTTGAATCCAGTGGCAAAGTGAGCAAGGGACTCACGTCTGAGCATACCCTGCCACACTTATGGCGGTCAAAGCGGTACAAAAGGGGGTGGTGATGGACGGAGCATCTGAGCCAATCAAACACTCACACCCAGTCAAAAGATCTGGGTTTGATCCATCACCGTTCTTTTGCCCACTCTGCCACCCCAGTTCAAACATGGCTATATGCAAATCAGTCTGACGCTGTGCCTCATGGGAACAGTCCAGCCCGAACTGCCAAGCCATGTTTTCCCTGGACCGGATTTGCATATAGCCATGTCTGAAATGGGGTGGCTGAGTGGGCTAAAGAATGGTGATGGATTAAACCCAGATCAGTTGACAGCGTGTGAGGGCGGCGTCTAAGTACTCCGACAACGTCATCCCGGCGCCAACGACGGATGCGGAGCCGCAGAGGACGCCTACCGACGCGCAGGGGTACTGCTACGCAAAATTTTCCGGATCCAGTCTGACGCCTGGGGATATTCTTAGGTAAGGAATCTAATACTAACCTGTTTCTTTCAGATTTTCTATGACATGCGCGCTACACCTAGGGGTCCGCGTCAGCGCAGCCAGTACCTTCCCTGGCCTCTCACCCTCCCCATATCTACGCGCTGTCTAATACTTGGCCCGAAATTTTGCCTCTCTATGCGCAGTATCCTCGTATTCAGTCAATGTTGCGCGAAAATCCTTTTGCACTTGCCCTTCCTCCCCCCTCACCATGCGCCTCTCCATACCTTTCAAATCACAATCTAACTTACGCAGAGTGCTCTGCAAATCTCTCAACACCCCAAAACTCTTGGACATACAATACCCGTGAACCGTAACCTTGAACGCTTCCCATATTACCTCCACACTATCAACAGACCCTGTATTGCGGATGAAGAAGTCTTTAATTTCCTCCCCCAGCTCTGTGCGGAATACCAGATCCAAAAGGGCCGTAGGTTTTAATCGCCAGCTCGGCCTAGGCCTACCATATCCTGGGAGTGAGAGGGAGACCCTAACTGGGCAGTGGTCAGAGAATGTCCGAGCCAGGTGTACAGCACTCGTAACAGTCGGACATAACTCTCTAGATAGCAAACAATAATCTATGCGTGCCCAGGTTCCTCTATAGGATGTAAAGTGTGTGCCTTCATGCTGTAGGGGATGCATGTACCTCCAACTGTCTCCCAACCCACACCTCCGCTATGATTCCCTGCAGCACCTCCTGTGCTCTCGTGTAGTGCTGCGGCCCTGCATTGGATCTATCTGCCTGCGGGTGTACCGCCCCATTGAAATCACCCCCCCCCAGATTATGTGAGTTGAGCCTGCCAGCAAAATATTGCCCCAGAGATTCGTAAACAAATCTGGGCAATCAGTATTGGGCCCATAGCAGTTTGCTATTGTAACTGTGTCTCTACCTAGGCATCCCCACAATATGACGTACCTCCCCTGTGGGTCCTGTAGAACACCCATCTTCTTAAATTTTGTGTACCTACTGAATAGTATGGCCGTACCCCGGGCATTGGAGGAGTAGGATGAAAAAAAAAAGCAACTCGCCCATCGGCTCGCAAAGGCAACAGTGGCGCTTGGTGCTATATGTGTTTCTTGTAAAAGTGCCACCTGAATCTGCTGCCTATCCAAATAGGCCAGTACCTGTTGCCTCTTCCTCGAATCCCCAAGGCCCCGAACATTCCATGAGATCACCCTAAGGGCGCTACTATGCTCCTGTGCCATCGAGGTAAATGTTTCCCCTCTGCTCCAAGCTATGGAAGGAACTGCCTGTCAATTTCTGCATGCGTGACTGTGTGTCTTCGAGAAAAAAAAATTGTGCCTGTGCCTCACTGTGACAATCAGACTGTCCCACCCCTCCTCCAAACTCCCACTGAAGCATTCCAATCATGCCAGTATTTAGCTCCCCCCCCCCCCTCCCTCCCCAATAACCTCCATCTTACCAAGAAGGCCAACCGGGCCTAATTCATCTCCCCGTATTTCCATATGGGAAGGTTCAGAAAACATTAACAGCTTAGCGTTGAATTTGGGGCTCACCCAGTTGGGGAATACGCCTAGGTGGCACACGAAGCACCTCTTGTCGGACCACACACCCCTCACTCGCTGTGGATCCAAGGTCCGACTCGAGGGTGACCGACAGCATATCACTTCTTCCCACCCCACAAAATGTCAACATTACAATGACCTCAATGCATACTTGCGTAATGTCCTATCCCATACTTTCCTTACGAATAGATGCATCAATCGTGTCCATTACTTCCAAAGTGCAGTCCCACAGCGCAAGGGAATCGCGCACTTCAACATCTATTCTTCCTCCAGTGACTGCGATGTTGGAGTCTTCTGGGTCTGGTTGCACCCTCTTCTGTCTCTTGAGGTGCTTTAGGTAGTCTTCCACCTGTTGCGGGTTAGTGAAGAACTTTTGCGACCCCTAAAGAGTAATCCGAAGGCGAGCCGGATATAGCAACGCGCAATCAATTTGAGCTTGTCTGAGTTTTTGTTTAACTCCCAAGAACTTCCGCCGCTCTTCTTGCACGCGGAGCGTGAAATCAGGGTACATAGTAATAGGTATACTCTCATATGTCAATTGTTTTTTCTCCCGAGCGACACGTAAGGCGACATCTCTATCTCTGTAGTGCAACAGGCGAGCAATAATAGGTCTAGGAGTGCTGCCAGGAGAGGGCCGCGGACCCAAAGATCGATGTGCACGTTCGACCACAAACTGGGAGGAGAACAATTCTGTACACACTTGTACCGCTTGTAACAACCGCTCCACGTACTCCTCCATTTCCCCAGTATTTGTGCTTTATGGCACCCCTAAAATTCGTATGTTATTCTTCTGGCCGCGGGCCTCAATATCCTCACTCTTTGCCGCAATAACCTTGAGCAACTTGTCCATTTGCGCTGGTGCTTTTTTCAATTTAACAGTAGAGTCCTCCACATCGGACACGCGTTGCTCCGCCTCTTTGAGTCATTCCTCGTGGCCTTCTATTGTGCGGACAATGGCGTCTATCCGTGTGAAGACTGTGTCAATCTTTTCAGCCATTGTTGCAAAGCCTTGTTGAACTTCACTTAGAAGCGACTTGAGATCATCCCCCGGTCTCTGTTGGGAATCTTACTGAGGGGCGCCGGCACCAGGGTCCTCCTCCACATTGCTGCTTGGCGTTTTTTTTTTTTAGAGTTGTCAAACGTTAGGCGCGGTTGGCGGGCGTCCGGTCTCCCCATTGTAGCTCCAGCCCCTGGAATCAGCAGGCTCCTGCACCCTCTTCTCTGTTACTTTCCCTGAGTTAATTAGCCCAACCACACTGCCCACTATAGTCCACCACGGCACAGCCCTCAGAAATCGGCAATGATATAGGCATATACTATCAGTCACAATTATTCTGCCAGCCCCCCTTAGAGGCCCAGCCACTGCAACTCAAACAGTCTACTGTAGATGGGGCAAATGCAGGTCGCCGCTCGTGGTTACCTCAGCTGTATGTTGAAGTGGCACTGTACTGCCTCCTTAGTGAATAGTATAGACAACGTCGCCCTCTGCGTTGTGTGGTATTGGTCGCACCAACCACCCTCTTTCTTCACTCCAATGCTCCTTGCAATAACGGCGACAGGCCAGAGCACAAGTCATCCCTCCTCATAGGCCACCAAGTTTACAGACTCCAGCCCCCACTCCTGCTCTCAGTCCTCTGGTAGGGGTGTAGGACCAAGCGCCATAAATGAAATGCCCCCTTCGAGTTGGGGCTCAGTCCCACGTGTGCACCGCCTGCAGTCTGCCTTCCTCGCCAAACCACTGGGGGATAGTAAGGGCAATGTCGCCTCCCAGGCCTTATACCGCTGATTCCACTGTCCACACGCCCCTCTCCAGCGCTCCGTGCAATAGTGTCAGTAGAGCTATGATTAGGACTTTCCTCTCCGCTTATTGGCAGTCTAGCAGCTTCTAGCCCCCGTGTCAACAGGCAGCCTGTCAAATCTGTGAACCTCCTCAGATCCCCATTTGATAGATTACTGCATACAGCCTCTTCTCTCCTGCCCCCCCACCCCCCATACCTCATTGATCTGTCTCGAGGCAGACTGCAGCCAGGGAGTCTCAATGGCGCCGAACCGCCCCCGGGGGGCCGTGAAGACGATTCGCGATGGCAGTGGGCAGCGCAAGCAGCAGGATGCTGCCCCACGGGCCGTGGGCTCAAAAGGCGGGAGGGCCGCGTCGCTCGTCCCCAAGATGGCCGCAATGCTCCTCCCCCAGCCAGGCTTTTTCATCTACCAGCCTCCAGGTCAGTGCAGTATCAGTGTAACGTGGCAGATTCCCTCCGTACTGCGCTACACCCGCCGCTTGCCAGCTCCGTCTCGGGCGCACTCGAAAGCCCCGCAGCCTCCGCTCCGTACTCCAGGGCCTCTCCGCTCGGCCACTTCACGGCCCAGCTGCCTCATGGTGAGCTTGGGGCTCGCGTAGTCAGTCACTCCGCCAGTCTGTACTGAGGGCAGCCGGTGTCTCTCCTGGTGCCCACTTCACCCTCTCTGCAGCTGCTCCGATCACCTGCTCTCTGCACTTTTCAAGCTACGCAACAGTGCCCGGAGTTCAGGATGACATTCCACACTTTTAAATTCTAATTGTGAGTGGATAGGCGGATACATGCCGGATTTTATCAGTCAGTCAGTGGGAGCCTCACTCCATGGCGGCCATTTCACCCGCGCGCCACCTAGCGCCCCCATGTGTTGTGACATCACTTCCTCGTGTGATAGCCTTCTTTATGTATAACTCAAGCAGGAACTGACGTCACAGGAAAGACTCAAACGCCATCCTGGAATGGCAAGCTTCAATAGAGTTCTAAGGCAATTCACTGACTTGAGAAGGGTAGTTCTTAGGCTTGAAAGTGCCTCTTCCATCAGAATCATGGCATGGGTTAAACATGCAAAGACGATGACCAAATGGGACATCCTTTGTCCTCGGCTGGATTCAAAAACTCCACTGCAGCCTCTGCCACTTCAACTAATGTCTCCAACTGATCACAGAACACGACTCCAATGTGACTACAAACACAACATCATCAGCACAGCCCAGGCCGCTATGACTCCCAGGTATACACAGTGCACTGCTTGTAGCAATACATCATTCAAGTGCACAGTGCATACTTAAGTTTCCACCTGAACACAGATGGCCTCTGGTAAGCATGGTGCACAGACAGGTGTGACACCAGCTTTGTGAAGAAAGGAACTACTGAGCCTTGACAGACTGAATAAGGTTGTGTTGTACTGAAAGTTTATTGAAATGTTGGAGAATTCCAAAACATTAAACAATTAGTAGTTTTGTGTTTATTTCGGATTACAAATCCATAAAACATCCAGTAGAGGAGGGGTGTGGACTGGTGCCGCACAGCAGCAGTGGGTCAATCAATCAGGGAATTGTAGGCGTGCTACTCACCCGTGAGGGCTCCAAGGCACGGGGGCGCAGATCTGTTTAGCCGAAGAGCCAGGTCTTGAGGGTCTTCCTGAAGGTGTTCAGGGAGGGGGCGCGTCTGATGTCTGCCGGTAGCTCATTCCAGGTCTTGGCTGCAATGTGAGAGAAGGATCTTCAGCCTGCTCTGGCTCTGTGGATGCGTGGGGTTTCGGCCAGGGCAAGGTTGGAAGATCAGAGGTTTTTTTGGGGTACGTGGAAGTTGATTCTGTCGTTGAGGTATTTGGGTCAGTTGCTGTGTAGGTATTTGTAGGCAAGAGTGAGGATTTTGAAAATGACTCTTTTCCCCACAGGGAGCCAGTGGAGGCTTCGTAGGTGTTGGCTGATGTGTTTGTGGCGGGGATGCCTAGGTGGTGTTCTATATTGTCTGGAGTTTGTGGAGTAGGGGTTTGTTGATGCCGGCGTAGAGTGCGTTTCTAGAGTCCGGTCTGCTTGTGATGAGTGCGTGGGTGACTGTCTTCCTTGACTCAGGACGGATCCACTTGAAGGTCTTGCGGAGGATGCGGAAGGTATTGAAGCCGCTGGAGGTGACGGCATTGACCTATCGGTTCATGGTGAGCGATGAGTCGAGTACGATGCCGAGGTTCTTGGCGTTGTCTGAGGGGGTAGGTGGGCTTCCGAGGTGCTGTCCCATGTAGAAGGGGTGGTACCGAGGACGAGGACTTCTGTCTTCTCAGCATTGAGCTTCAGTCAGCTGTTGGTCATCCAGACTACAACGTCTTGCATTACTTTCTGGAAGTTGAGTTTGGCAGTGTTGGGGTCTTTGGTGAGGGAGTGGATGAGCTGGGTGTCGTTGGCGTAGGATACGATGTTGAGGCTGTGTTATCGGACGATGGCTGCAAGGGGCGCCATGTAGATGTTGGAGCGGGTGCTCTCCGAAGCTCGTGGGTGCCCCCGGAAACAAGCCAAGGAATGGGGAAATGGCTTGGGCAGAATGTCTAACCTGATACACTGTCTCATCAGTGAGCCTCACCCCATTCATATACTGTTCACAAATGAGTTGCCCCATACAGTCTTTTGATATTTTATGTTGCTCTATGGTATGTATCGTACTAAACTGTTTGGCACTGCTGTTGGTGTTTTAAACTGAAAAACGTGTTTATCAAAAATAAAATATTTAAAATATCTCAAATACAGCAGTAAAAAGATACACATCTTCATAAAAAATCATCACAGAAACAGTTATAATAGAACCAATAGATGCCGCAACCCTGCTTTGAACAGTTAAAGAACAAGTTACTTACCTTCAGAAACTATGGGGTCCATTAGGATGTCGGGCGGTGGCACCACCGTGGTGCTGGTGGGCACCCGCGAGGAGCGGTACTCACGTCCGCCATATTAGTATTGCAAAACATAGGTCAGTTCCTGTATGCCGCGGAGCGACGCGCACCGCCATCAAAGTGCGCCCACCACCGCGGCGGTGGGAGCCAATGGAGACTCACCGCCGTGCAGAATGACGTCCGCCCCGCTCCACAAATTAGGATGGACCAAACAAGCAGACGAACCGCAGCGGAGACACCGCCCAATTAGAGACGGCGGAAACTCGACAGCGGAGCGCAATAGCAGAAACCCGGTCCGCAACACCCGGTCCCGACCGCCATGGACCCAGCACTACATGTGTTTTCGGTGCTGTTATTTTGCAACACGCAAAAAGATTCATACAGCGAGTTACTCCCTCCCAGTAGTCACCCCAAAAAATGTTGGTAGTTTATATAATACGTATCTGGAAAAATCAAGATGAGTAGAACAATTTTAGCCTAATCTAAATGCAACACCTAAGTGGGGGGAATGGTTTCTGATACTACTAATAGTTGACAATAGGATAAGTTTTTTAAGCAGCTATGTGCAGCAAAGAGATTAAATAACCACATGCTTCTGTCAGAATGGTTGAACAAGTGGACACAGACTCACAGTTTGATTCCAGACAAGCAAGACTGCGGGAATGGTTGGTATTCTCCCCCCCAATTGACTAAGACGTCTACGTTCCTCTATCTAATTGGCTATGCACTGCACGTTCCTGACGTATATGACCTCATTTGTGTAATGGTGTTTCATACGATAATACCCAAAATGTTCTTTAAGGTGATTGTTAGAAATGGGATTTCTGGTTGGCTGAGGCTTGCCCTATGCTATAAGACACTAATATGTGCAGGGGTTTGTTTCAGGGGATCCATTGGCTGCATGTTGCTATCATCCCCCTTTTGGGGTTGGCCGCACTGCATACTCCTATGTTTATGATGTATTGGGGTGGGGGAGGAGGGGGAGGGGTTTTCTTTGGGAGTTTCTGTTGCGATTACTTTGGGTTCAAGCCATTTCAATCCACTTCTGCGTAGTCTTAGACAGGTCAACTACATCTATAGCTCATACTTTCCTGTGGGATTCCCATGCCAAGCGAGTCACGTAATCAGGGGATGCCAGAGGGTCGGGAACTCAAAACCATCAGTTGGAATCTCCGTGGTCTCCTAGACAACATTTAGCGGGCGGTGCTGTGACAAGCAAAGCGATACAGAGCGGATGTCCTGCTACAGCAGGAGACCCACCTATTGGGCACCAAGACGTCATGCCTAGCGTGCTTCAGATTTGTACAGATATTTCATTCCGGGTTTACCAGGGGCTCCCAAGGTGTAGCGATCCTTGTTCATGGCAACATTGCCATTGTCAACAGTAAGTCATGGTCTGACCCCCAGGGGCGGAATATAGTTGTCTCCGGATCACTGTATGGGGAACCTCTGGTCCTTGGTAGCGTGGATGCCCCCCCCAAATTGGCATGGAATTTGATAGAGAGATTAACAGCATTATGGACTGAGATCCCGTCAGGATTCACAGTGGTGGGAGGGGATTGGATTGATGTGATATGTCCGGCGCAGGATAGCTGGCGTAGCGGTGGGGGGCAATCATCGACGCTGGACTCTATATTGCTGCCCATGATTCAGGGCCTGGGCTGGATGGACAACTGGCAGGCTATGCATCCACTGCACTTGAATACACATTTTTTCAGCGTACACAAGTCATTTTCTCACATTGATGATCTGTTTACGTCAGAAATTCATGTTCATAGACTAAAATCCGCTGAGATATTGCCACGAGGTCTATCGGATTACTATCTATATATATTCAGCTGACCTTGGGTCCGAGGATATCCTCATTCCGTTGGCGGCTCTCCCCCTGGCTCCTTCAGGATAAGCAGTATCGGCTGCAGATCCAAATATCCATTACCAACTATCTTTCACTCAATGCCGGGACGCTTTCCTCCCCTATGACACTATGGGAGGCTACGAAGCCTACATTAAGAGGGATAGACATCGCCTTTTGTGTAGCGAGACGTAGACAATGTCGGGAGATGTTAATTCAAGCCGAGGCCAGACTTATAGACCTGGAATGTAGCAGTCAGGGGTTTGGGGAGGGGGGGCTGCGTGTAGACAGCTGCTCAGTGCTCAACAAACATATGCTAGCAAGCTCCTGGACGAGGCATGGCTTTATTGGCTTGCGATGCATAGCCGCATATACTAGTGGAGAGATAAGTTGAGTGCTATGTTACATCGCTTGTGTCAGCGATCAGTGCTGCCCCTGGCACTCCCAAAGATACAGGACTCTGAGGAAGTGACTCTTACAGATCTACAGCTAATAGCGACTAGTTTTGCTTCATATTTAACCACCCTACATGCTTTCCGGGAGACGCTATCTGCTGACATTACATATACATTTATTGACAATCTTCTTCCTCGGTCCCTCTCAGACACCACACGGGACGTCCTAGATGCCCTACTGTTGATAGATGAGATCCAGACAGCCCTAGCTAGCATGAACCCAGGCAAGGCGCCGAGCCCTATCAGTTTCCCCTACGAATTTCTCAAATATAACCACGCCCAGTTAATGGTACCATATCTCGCGGACCTTAATGCAGCAGCTGAAGAGGGTTGCCTCCAGCGGGACTGGAGGCACACTTCAAACCAGGTCGCCCACCGGGTCTTCATTCGTCCTATCGCCCGATCTCGCTTCTAAATGTGGAAGCCAAGTTATTGGCCAAGGTGTTCACAAATTGCCTTGTTCCACACCTTTCAGATCCTATACATCCTGATCAATCGGGATTTATGCCTGGCCGGGCTACAAGCCACAATATCCGTAGAGCGCATAATGATATCTCGACAATGGACGACTTGGGGGAGCCTGCGGCATTACTTGTTACCACTCATACAGCTGCTATACACCAACTTATTGGCGTCTGTTAGGATCGCGGATTCCATCTCAGGCACCATTACTATCGCACGGGCACTCGGCAGGGCTTCCCCCTATCTCCATACTGGTTTGCCTTGGCCATGAAACCATTGGCGACGCGAGTGAGGTTCGATGCTCAGATCCGGTACTTTGAGTGGTCGAGAGAGGTGTCTGACTGTATCGCGTTATATGCGGATGACGTTCTGTTGTTCCTCACCCGACCGCAGGTGAAAGGCCTGCGTCTTCTTCGGGTCATGCAGATATTCGGGGAGACATCTACCTCTACATGAATAGTAGCAAATCGTATCTGTGGCTGTTGCGTGGCTAAAATCAGCTGGGTGCCTGGTCTCAAGCAGTCACCATAGTTCAGGATGGTTGTAAATATCGAGGGGTGTATTTATCCACCTCCCAATCTTTTTCATGGGATAGGAATTTGGCTCCCCTGTGGGCGTAAACAGCGGACCAGGTTCGCATGTGGTCATATTTGCCGCTCTCATTACTTGGCAGGTCTGCCATATTCAAAATGGCGTCCCTGCCCCGCCTGCTTTATCAGCTTCAGAACCACCCTTATTAGATACGGCAGACCTGGTTCAGGCAGTGAAACGCAATCCTTGCTCGCTTTCTCTGGGAGGGAGGAGCGGCGCGTAGCGCTCTGAGAACCTGCTGTCAATCTACCTACGGTGGTGGCATTGCCACTCCGGATGTTCAGGCCTATCATTCAGCCTCAAACATATTGGTCCTAAACGACTGGTGGTATGGAGATCGTAGGGACCCAGCATATGCAGTGGAGCGTTGGGGAATGGGGGCCATGTCGCTACACCAGATCCTATATTCCAGGTCGCAGCTTAAGGCATTACCGCTGGCGACCAAGATGGCATTTGCGGTCTGGAAAAGAGAGCTGCATGCGATGGACTGGTGGGGTACACTGACGAGGGAAACCGCCTTATGGCACAATGGTCAGCTATCCCAAGTGATGCAGCTATCTGGTTTTCGGAGTTGGGAGGCCATTGGCATTGATACAGTAGGGGCAGTTATATGTGGAGGTTGCTTGAAATCTTTCCAAGAACTACAGACAGAATTTAATATGCCCCACACACAATTCTACAAGTACTTACAACTGAGACATGCCCTCTCCCCATATTTGGCGCAGCTAGATACTATACCTGAATGTACCCCCATCGAGGCAAAAGTCTTTGAGGGCAATCTGGGGATCACACAGATCTACTGTACACTCATAAATATTACCTACCACACAACACAAAACACGGGAGCCCTGGCAGCTAGACCTAGGGCCCCTTGACGAGGATGATTGGGTGGAGGCGCTTGAATCCCCGCGTGGCGCAGCGATAGCTGCTCACCTGCGGCTGATCCAATTCAAGTACCTGCAACGGGTGTACTTCACAAGATATAAGCTGTGGCGGGCGGGGCTGAGAGCGTCCCCTAGATGCTTGCGATGTGGGGCAACTGAGGGCAACCTCTTCCACACAATATGGCAATATACGTCCTTGTTGCTGTTTTGGAGGGGGGTTGATGCGTGCCTGTCGGAGGTCCTGGGTTGGGACATTCAACCCACACCTCGTCTATTCATGCTCCATATAACTGAGGGAATAGGTGGCAATAGATATAAGCACCACTTACAGTTTCTCTGCCTCACGCTGGTTAAGCGCGATGTGGCTAGGGTGTAGAAGTGTGAGTCTCCGCCGTTGGTTGCGACCTGGAATAAAGGACTCGACTTTTGTATGGGTCTAGAAATCCCGTTTTTTGCCGCAAGCGGGTGCTCCCAGAAACACTATAAGATATGGAAGTGGTGGGCGGATTACAGGGGACTAGACTTAGATCCTCCTCCTTCGGTCTCCGCTATCGAATAATTGTTGGGTTAATGCTATTTTGCTACGCTATGGATGTTGACCTAATATATGTATGTATTAAATTGCATTGACCTACATGTTTTCGATCATTGGAGGCCTCCAGCAATATTGTTATGGCACTATTGTTTGTTGTTAAAATTAAATTTTCTCCTTTCTCTGTAATGTGTTTTTTTACACCAACACAGATATTTTATTATGGAAAATTTTGAAATCAATGCTGCTTGTCATTATCTTTTACTGCCGCTCAATATAACGTCGGATCTGCATCGGCTTTCAACAATAAAATTGAGTTGTGAAATTTTTTTTTAGGATAAGCTGTGCTGTTCACACCACTGTCTTGCAGTAGGAAGCAGATGAATGTGAAAAAAGCCCATGTAATAATTTGGATACTTTATGTTCAAGACTATACAGCCATCACTGTTAGATCCTCATTTGTTCCTCTGCATGAATGGCATTAAAGACAAATTGGGGCTTGTCCCTACCACTACTTTTAGTTTTTAAGAACACTACGAGAAGGACATTTTTCTCACATTAAAAAAAAGATAGGCACACATCTTCAGGTCAGTTCCAAGCACAATGGGTAACATATAAAGATGATCTAATCTAGGATTTAGATTTTTGCATACACAGATTTTTTTTTTAACTGTCTAGTTCATGAAGTTCACTATAAACGGGAAGGTGTATTTTTTGGGGAATCTTGCATGTGCACAGTTAAATGTTATGTTATGTGTATTTGTAAAGCACACTATCGCCTGCAAAGTTATTCTGGTACTGTGCAAGCCTGTGTGCCTACCCTTCCGATCGGAGGTTGGTAAATTGAAAAGCTAGGTCCTCGTCTTCTTGAGGAATTTAAGAGAGGAGGATACCCTAATGTAGACTGGGAGGCTGTTTTACGCTTTAGAAGAAATGTGAGGGAACGCCTGTTTTCTTGATCTGGTTTTGTTCATGCTTAGGATGTGTGCAAGTAGGAGTACTGTGAAGTAGAGGTGCCTCTGTGGTTGGGGGAGGGAAATGCGATGGTTCAAGCAGGTGGGGCCTAAGTTGTTTAGAGCCTTGAATGTGTGTTTATGGAGTTTGAAATGGACATGTTTGTGTATCAAGAGTCAGTGAAGTTCCCTGAGGTATGGTGCGATGTGAGTTCTGAGTTGGAGGTTGATAATAAGCCTGGCTGCCGAATTCTGGATGGGTTGTAATATTCTAGTATGTTGATTAGTGATACAGACGTATAGGGTGTTCCAGCAGTCCAACCTGCTGGTGACTGAGGCATGACTGACAGCATTTTCCAGTGTTGCTTGGGAGCCATTTGATTTTTTTCCTCAGCATCTTCAGGGTCTGGAAGAAGGATGCAGTGACAGCGTTGACTTGTGCAGTCATGTCCAGTTTTCTGTTGACTATTCTGAGATTTCTGGCATGGGTGCTGGGTATGAGTCGGAGTTCAGCCGGCTACCAGTTGGAGTCCCATGGTGAGGTGTTCTCACAGAAGACCACTACTTCTATCTTGTTGGTGTTGAGCTTGAGACAGTTGGTTTTCATCCAGTTAGCGACCTCAGTCATGCAGGCGGTTAACTTATTTCTTTTGTTGGGGGTCTTGTTCGTGAGAGAGAGTATGAGTTGAATGTTGTCAGCATAGGGGAGAATGTTTATGTTGAAGGTGCGGATGATGCCTACCAAAGGGATCAAGTATGCTTTAAGAGGGTGGGGCTGAGCAATAAACCTTGATGCACTCAGATGAGTTTGGGGGTTTCGAGGAGTAAGGTGCAAGACTGACAGCTTGTGTTCTATTCATTAAGAAGGAGCAGATCCAGCTCAGAGCAAGTCCTTGGATGCCAATCTTGAGCAGATGCCTGAGGTTGGAGTGTGAGACAGTGTCAAATTCTGCAGAGAGGTCCAGAAGTTTGGGGACTGCCATGTCTCCTCTATCAAGGATCATGTGGCTGTTGTCTGTGGCAGTGATGAGTGGTGGTTCTGTACTGTGGTTGGGCCTGAATCGGAACTGCATGAGGAGCTGGTGGTTGATTAGTTTTTCTAAGGCCTTTGTTGGGTATGGTAGGAGGGCGATGGGTCTGTAGTTGGAAACCATGTCTGCGTCAGCGGATAGTTTCTGGAACAGGGGCATGACGGTGGCATGTTTCTAGGTGTCCAGGAATATAGTCGAATCAACAGAGGAGTTCAAGATGGGTGTTAGTGCTTCGATGATTGCTTGGAGTCCATTTTTGAAGGAGTGGTAGGGGTAAAGGTCAGATGGGGCCCCTGAAGTGGATCATCCTCATGATTATCTTTGAATATGATGGCAACTCCACCTCCTGGCTTGTGCTGACTGTCTTGCCTGGTGATTTTGTAGCCAGTGGGGTTGGCTGCAGTGATGTCCGCTGTAGAGGCAGAGATAAGCCTTGTTTCTGTGAGGAACAGCAGGTCCGGATCACGGTTGTGCAATAAGTCCAATATCTCTGTGCTGTGTTTACATGTGTTCAGGATTCAAGCAAGCCGGGCCGACGACGCCTGAAATGGCAGAAACCGGTCCCCGGAAGCTTGTTTCCTTCCCAGTATAAGAATTGGCTTGGTAGTTTCGTTTGCCCTGTTCCCATCATGCACTGGGACAGGAACAGACTAATTTGCATATAGCCAAGTTCTGAGCTGGGATGGTGCAGTGAGCTAAAAAACGGTGATGGATCAAGCCCTGATCTTTGGACTGGCTAAGAGTGGTCTGCTTAATTCAGGCACTCCGTTCATCACCACCCCCTATTCTGAATCATTTTGTCCACCATAAGCGTGGAAGGGTATACTCAGATGTGAGTCCCTTGCTCATTGCACCATCAGGATTCAAGCAAGCCGGGCCGACGACGCCTGAAATGGCAGAAACCGGTCCCCGGAAGCTTGTTTCCTTCCCAGTACAAGAATTGGCTTGGTAGTTTGGTTTGCCCTGTTCCCATCATGCACTGGGACAGGAACAGACTAATTTGCATATAGCCAAGTTCTGAGCTGGGATGGTGCAGTGAGCTAAAAAACGGTGATGGATCAAGCCCTGATCTTTGGACTGGCTAAGAGTGGTCTGCTTAATTCAGGCACTCTGTTCATCACCACCCCCTTTTCTGAATCATTTTGTCCACCATAAGCGTGGAAGGGTATACTCATATGTGAGTCCCTTGCTCATTGCACCATCAGGATTCAAGCAAGCCGGGCCGACGACGCCTGAAATGGCAGAAACCGGTCCCCGGAAGCTTGTTTCCTTCCCAGTACAAGAATTGGCTTGGTAGTTTGGTTTGCCCTGTTCCCATCATGCACTGGGACAGGAACAGACTAATTTGCATATAGCCAAGTTCTGAGCTGGGATGGTGCAGTGAGCTAAAAAACGGGGATGGATCAAGCCCTGATCTTTGGACTGGCTAAGAGTGGTCTGCTTAATTCAGGCACTCTGTTCATCACCACCCCCTTTTCTGAATCATTTTGTCCACCATAAGCGTGGAAGGGTATACTCAGATGTGAGTCCCTTGCTCATTGCACCATCAGGATTCAAGCAAGCCGGGCCGACGACGCCTGAAATGGCAGAAACCGGTCCCCGGAAGCGTGTTTCCTTCCCAGTACAAGAATTGGCTTGGTAGTTTGGTTTGCCCTGTTCCCATCATGCACTGGGACAGGAACAGACTAATTTGCATATAGCCAAGTTCTGAGCTGGGATGGTGCAGTGAGCTAAAAAACGGTGATGGATCAAGCCCTGATCTTTGGACTGGCTAAGAGTGGTCTGCTTAATTCAGGCACTCTGTTCATCACCACCCCCTCTTCTGAATCATTTTGTCCACCATAAGCGTGGAAAGGTATACTCAGATGTGAGTCCCTTGCTCATTGCACCATCAGGATTCAAGTAAGCCGGGCCGACGACGCCTGAAATGGCAGAAACCGGTCCCCGGAAGCTTGTTTCCTTCCCAGTACAAGAATTGGCTTGGTAGTTTGGTTTGCCCTGTTCCCATCGTGCACTGGGACAGGAACAGACTAATTTGCATATAGCCAAGTTCTGAGCTGGGATGGTGCAGTGAGCTAAAAAACGGTGATGGATCAAGCCCTGATCTTTGGACTGGCTAAGAGTGGTCTGCTTAATTCAGGCACTCTGTTCATCACCACCCCCTTTTCTGAATCATTTTGTCCACCATAAGCGTGGAAGGGTATACTCAGATGTGAGTCCCTTGCTCATTGCACCATCAGGATTCAAGCAAGCCGGGCCGACGATGCCTGAAATGGCAGAAACCGGTCCCCGGAAGCTTGTTTCCTTCCCAGTACAAGAATTGGCTTGGTAGTTTGGTTTGCCCTGTTCCCATCATGCACTGGGACAGGAACAGACTAATTTGCATATAGCCAAGTTCTGAGCTGGGATGGTGCAGTGAGCTAAAAAACGGTGATGGATCAAGCCCTGATCTTTGGACTGGCTAAGAGTGGTCTGCTTAATTCAGGCACTCTGTTCATCACCACCCCCTTTTCTGAATCATTTTGTCCACCATAAGCGTGGAAGGGTATACTCAGATGTGAGTCCCTTGCTCATTGCACCATCAGGATTCAAGCAAGCCGGGCCGACGACGCCTGAAATGGCAGAAACCGGTCCCCGGAAGCTTGTTTCCTTCCCAGTACAAGAATTGGCTTGGTAGTTTGGTTTGCCCTGTTCCCATCATGCACTGGGACAGGAACAGACTAATTTGCATATAGCCAAGTTCTGAGCTGGGATGGTGCAGTGAGCTAAAAAACGGTGATGGATCAAGCCCTGATCTTTGGACTGGCTAAGAGTGGTCTGCTTAATTCAGGCACTCTGTTCATCACCACCCCCTTTTCTGAATCATTTTGTCCACCATAAGCGTGGAAGGGTATACTCAGATGTGAGTCCCTTGCTCATTGCACCATCAGGATTCAAGCAAGCCGGGCCGACGATGCCTGAAATGGCAGAAACCGGTACCCGGAAGCTTGTTTCCTTCCAAGTACAAGAATTGGCTTGGTAGTTTGGTTTGCCCTGTTCCCATCATGCACTGGGACAGGAACAGACTAATTTGCATATAGCCAAGTTCTGAGCTGGGATGGTGCAGTGAGCTAAAAAACGGTGATGGATCAAGCCCTGATCTTTGGACTGGCTAAGAGTGGTCTGCTTAATTCAGGCACTCTGTTCATCACCACCCCCTTTTCTGAATCATTTTGTCCACCATAAGCGTGGAAGGGTATACTCAGATGTGAGTCCCTTGCTCATTGCACCATCAGGATTCAAGCAAGCCGGGCCGACGACGCATGAAATGGCAGAAACCGGTCCCCGGAAACTTGTTTCCTTCCCAGTACAAGAATTGGCTTGGTAGTTTGGTTTGCCCTGTTCCCATCATGCACTGGGACAGGAACAGACTAATTTGCATATAGCCAAGTTCTGAGCTGGGATGGTGCAGTGAGCTAAAAAACGGTGATGGATCAAGCCCTGATCTTTGGACTGGCTAAGAGTGGTCTGCTTAATTCAGGCACTCTGTTCATCACCACCCCCTTTTCTGAATCATTTTGTCCACCATAAGCGTGGAAGGGTATACTCAGATGTGAGTCCCTTGCTCATTGCACCATCAGGATTCAAGCAAGCCGGGCCGACGATGCCTGAAATGGCAGAAACCGGTACCCGGAAGCTTGTTTCCTTCCCAGTACAAGAATTGGCTTGGTAGTTTGGTTTGCCCTGTTCCCATCATGCACTGGGACAGGAACAGACTAATTTGCATATAGCCAAGTTCTGAGCTGGGATGGTGCAGTGAGCTAAAAAACGGTGATGGATCAAGCCCTGATCTTTGGACTGGCTAAGAGTGGTCTGCTTAATTCAGACACTCTGTTCATCACCACCCCCTTTTCTGAATCATTTTGTCCACCATAAGCGTGGAAGGGTATACTCAGATGTGAGTCCCTTGCTCATTGCACCATCAGGATTCAAGCAAGCCGGGCCGACGACGCCTGAAATGGCAGAAACCGGTCCCCGGAAACTTGTTTCCTTCCCAGTACAAGAATTGGCTTGGTAGTTTGGTTTGCCCTGTTCCCATCATGCACTGGGACAGGAACAGACTAATTTGCATATAGCCAAGTTCTGAGCTGGGATGGTGCAGTGAGCTTAAAAACGGTGATGGATCAAGCCCTGATCTTTGGACTGGCTAAGAGTGGTCTGCTTAATTCAGGCACTCTGTTCATCACCACCCCCTTTTCTGAATCATTTTGTCCACCATAAGCGTGGAAGGGTATACTCAGATGTGAGTCCCTTGCTCATTGCACCATCAGGATTCAAGCAAGCCGGGCCGACGACGCCTGAAATGGCAGAAACCGGTCCCCGGAAGCTTGTTTCCTTCCCAGTACAAGAATTGGCTTGGTAGTTTGGTTTGCCCTGTTCCCATCATGCACTGGGACAGGAACAGACTAATTTGCATATAGCCAAGTTCTGAGCTGGGATGGTGCAGTGAGCTAAAAAAACGGTGATGGATCAAGCCCTGATCTTTGGACTGGCTAAGAGTGGTCTGCTTAATTCAGGCACTCTGTTCATCACCACCCCCTTTTCTGAATCGTGTTTACTGAGCAAGCAGGTGTTGAAAAGAATGCACATGCGTGTGGCATGTTGTGTGGTTTGGTCTGTTTGAGGGTTTCGCTGGTTTCTGTGAGTGTGAGCTAGTGGGGAGCTGGGTGGTGTTTGTGCAGGATTGATGGGTATGGAAGAATGCATACAACACAGTAAAAATACAGCCAGTGACATTAATAATAGTGAAAAGTGATCTAAACATAAGATACTCAAAGGAAAAAACAGACATATATTAGAATTATAAAGGAAAAGAAAAATTAGTTTCTGCCATAAAACCGGGGAAGGGATGTTAAATATAATCCAGTTAGGCAATCCTTAACTATTTTTGTTTTTAATAAATATAGGCATGCTTACATTCTATCGATCTTTGGCGTGTGATATATCGTATGTTTTATGGTTTAATTATCTTCTATCATTCTATGGAACCTTAGTGCCCCCAGGCAGATGTTTACTTATAGTCTCGATGTCAGTAATTGTAGAAGCACTTGCTAATGCAATCAAGCTTATCAATCTTTCTAGAGCAGATGGCCTAAGTTGTATTACGGCATGCACTTAAGAAAGAAATGCCAAATGATGAGCCCATCATCTCCAATCATTTGATGGATCATCCAGAATAAGATATTTACGCTCTCCTGGAAGGGAAAGTTGATTAAACCAATAAAAAAAAGGCAATAGAAAAGATTCAGCATCCTACCATTTTACTGGATATGGTCCAAATAAATTCTCTAAATTTGTTCTGGGAAGCTTTAACGATTGCTCTAGATATAAATGCCTGGTCCCTAAGGAATAATCTGGATTCCATCTTGGTCAAGCTACAATGGAGCCATGCTTTATCCTTTAGGACACGTCTCAGAGGTGCAGTATAGCTAAGTGGACTCTAAATAGCTGTTTTGTAGACTTCAAGGCTGCTTCTAATGCTGTACATCTCAATTTGGGTCTAAATTAGAGACTCATGTTATTCCTCCTGAGTTCCTGTCAATTACACACCTGCTTCATTCAGATAATTAGGCACAAGTAGAAGTCTCATAAAATGAAAGATTAACAGGCAAAATTCCAATTAGAAATGGTTTAAACAGGGCTGCCTGTTGGCCCCCATATTGTTTTGTCTGTTTTTAGACAATTTGCTTCCAATAGCGGCCCATTCAGTTTCACCTAAAACTGTAAGTTGTCAGTAACACTGGCTCTTTTTGTTTGCCAATGATTGTATCATACTAGACCAAATTTCAATAGGGCTTAAAGAAAACATTATTTATTAAAAGTCTAATGTTATTACAGACAAAAAATGATCTCCATGGCAAAAATAGACCTCATATTCTTGGTGGTTGACAACTACCAACTTGGCAGCTCCCTCTCATTTCGATAATTTATAAGGGGCCTTCCCTAATGATGCATTGATAAATGCAATAACAGGTAAAGTATGCCCATGGTGATCTATGGTTGGGAAATTTTAAAGTCAGGACGTTTAAAGTTTTCCGCGGTATGGTTGTGGAAAAAAGCTTTGTTCCTTCTAATATTGTAATGGTAAAAGTTATCAGAACTGAGTGGATCATTACACTGCAACGGTATACGAGAGAGCCCGCGAGGGGTGCGGCGGTCCAGCTGTGCAAATTAGGATGCGACCGCCACCCTGGCGGTCGCATCCTGCATATAATGCATTGTGGCGGGCGGTGCTGTCAGCCGTACCCGCCGCAATGCACAATTTGCATGTTATGCATTTGCATGCACAACAAGGCAGACATCATGCGGTACCTGCCACCTTGGGCATGCAAATGGAGGGGTTACGATCGGTACCCCCCAAGTGCACCCCCCACCCCCAACCTCTGGGGTCCCCCAACGGACCCCCAAAAGTAAACTCTGCCTGACTTCTCATGGAGGATTCTCCTCCATGGAAAGCCCTGCACCACTGGGCATCCTAATACGGATGGCGATGTCTTGCAGACACCGCCACGATATTGTAGCCCTTTTCCGCCCGGTCGCATATCTGACCGCCGGAAAACCGGCGGACGGTCTTTCCGTCTGGCGGGGTCCCCTCAGCCATCGTAATATGTCGGGGGAAGTGGTAGGAGGGTAGAAAATGGCGATCTGCTCGCCATACTAATGACCCCCTCAGTGTTCATTTTTTTAAATTCAATTAATGAAATTTGACATGTCCAAGCTTTCTAAAACTTGTCATATAGACATTCATGAAGGTTTTATTATCGAAAATGATCTAGCATAACAAAGCATTAATTTATTTTTGATTCTTTACCTCCCACCCCATCTAGTTGTGCGTAGATTGAGCTTCTTCAACAGTCAGAAGTGCTGACTTTAGGGCACTGGGCTCACAAACCTACGACACTTTATACAAATACATCAATAAGAAACGCCCTTCGTAGATTAAGATTGGTGATTACTTTAGGGTG
The DNA here is from genome assembly GCF_964261635.1 of Lissotriton helveticus. Lineage (NCBI taxonomy): Eukaryota > Metazoa > Chordata > Amphibia > Caudata > Salamandridae > Lissotriton > Lissotriton helveticus. Next base: position 1,118,904,090 of record NC_136063.1, on the reverse strand, counting down.
GCAGTTGGGGGATCTAATGTAATTTATTAAAACCAATACTGGTAAATGTATTTGTTTCTTAAATGATAAAATGATTCTTCTACACTGGCTCATATTTTATTTGGTTTTAGTTGATTTTTAAACATACTTTATTTGCCTTTGTTTTCAAGTTATTATATTCAACCAGTACAGTGGCTATGAACCATGGGAGCAGAATGAAACAATGATTTAGAATACGCCACAGGAAACTTTATTTGCACAGTAAAAAAATATTTCAGTGGTTTTGGGATGCATTTTAAGACCCCTTCTCTATGTAATAAATAAACTTGATACAAGTCAAATTTCCAGCCACAAAAAAACAAATGTTGAAGTTGAACACTTACTTTCAAAATATCAATAGTAAAAAATGCTAAATCACAGTGGTGAAGAGCAGGGTACAGTGGTGCAAGCAGCTATCACCGATATATTATTTTCACTGAGCACAACACTTGTCAAGCCAAACAAATTGTCTGTGTACGCTATTATCCTATAACTAAAGATGTTTCTGGATATCAAAAAAGGAAGCTGGCCTGATTAAATGTACATGTCAAATAGTCACACCTTAGGGTGAATAAAACATGTTTTGCACAATTTATGAGAATATTTCAAATCAATGTGTCAGTAGTTTATTAAAAAACATGTTGTCGTGAATGGATATAAACCAAAGGGATCACAACTCCAAATTATTTCATGCAGTGGTTTGTACTCACAGGTGATCCTGGGGTAATTCTGGACACGACTAAAGGCAGCTTCTGGTCAACGCCACCCTATTTCAAATAAAACAAGCGACTTAAGATCAAGGCTGAACATCACTTGCATTAAAGCTAACCTTTCTTTAAACTTACACAAGATAAGGCTGCATTTTGAATCAACTGTAAATTGCCACAATCTCATGCCTCATACAAGAAATACTGTGGGACATTGTAAACCTGTTTATGCATAAACAAGTTTGTGAAACAGCCTTTCAAAACAAACATTGCCAAGTATTGATTAGTCCCAAGGAACAGGAGGTCTCCAGAGAAATTGAAAGGTTTACTCACATTTGGTTCTGTATCTTACAGACTCCCAGTCATAGCCACCTTCTTACCGTGATCAAAAACAATCACAACCTGGTTTAGGACTTCATCAAAATAAAACAAGAATAAAAGCTAAGACCCCAGGCCCATGGTGAGTGTAGAGCTGTGTTTATGTCAAGTAGCCCGGAAGACAAGTGTATGTTTGTAGTAGACAACCCCCTACCTGAAGTTGATAAGGCAGGGCCGAGCACATTATTAATACTGTGATACAGATGTAGTGTGTCAAGAACTCAGCAACTAATTTGCATCTGGCTTAAGAAGAAGTCATGAAGTGTTACCAATAACAACAATGTAAGTGGTGGTTCATCAGTCAACAGGTCAGGAGTACTCACATCTTCCTGATCCTTACTTAGTTGGCCACAGAGAAGCAGAATATACAGCACAACTTGTTGCTGGTGCTAGGTACTGAACAGGCACAACTACCTGCTGCACTTAATCACCCAGCTGTCATGGTAGAAAAGGCCCGCCAAATCTATTAGCTGGACTTTCTTCACACTGCTGGAGAATGTAAGCTGCAGGTTGTGGGAAAAGAACCCCACTTTGTGCTGCATTCTTCTGTCAGGAAGATCCCTAATCTAAATTTAATTTAAAGGGAATGTCGTAATTTTGGATCAAATTGTCTTAAAAAAGCCAGTGGTCTCTTATATTAGTATCATAAAAAGGTGTCCCGCATATGTTTAAATAAGGTACCTACCTACGTATGTCATGGACTGAGGCTCCAAGATTATGTGAACGTTTCGTGAAGTACTACATATGTTATCGTAAGTACAAGCGACTTAAAGAAATTACATAACACCTTGTACCTACACAATTTAACAATGTGACATATCAATACAAAAGAAATTCACACAAAGGTACAAGTAGACATTTAACTTTTGGTAGCCTCTTACGCTTTCCCAGTAGGCCAAGAACCAGTACTTGCTCATCTCAGACTGCCACACTTAAAATCAATAATTTGCCGGTGAAAATGTCAGGACTGGAGACATGGTTCATAATGACCTTGAGTGAGATGGTCACCCAAATCTGGCCTATAGTTTATATTTGTATTTTAAATTCTGCATTCAGCCCTTTGCTACATGCCTTGTTTATTTCCACAATTAAATTCTTTGTCAGGGTACCTACCTGTAGAACAAGTTGCTTACCTTTGGTACTCTTTTTCTGGTAGAAACTCAAGCTAACCACAGATTCTTCACCTTGGAATATTCCCCAAGTGTCAGACTGGACGTGGCAAATCTTGAGCAGTACCTCCACACCGGTAGGTGGCATCAGTCGACACAGCGTCATTGTTGTTCGCTTCAGAAGTAACATCGCGGTGCACACATAGGGGCCACTCCGGTGCGTTAACATCAGTTTCTTTCATAGCTATTTCCACATCAAAAACGTGGAGCCAAGTGAAAAACAAAGTTTGACCAGAGTGCAGTATCTAATGGGATCGTTTAGGTGACACGCCCAGTTTGCAGAACGGGGGAACAAGGGTGGGTCAGTGAGAAATCTACTGTTAGACAGAGTCTCCACCATAACAAGTGCCCTCTTTAGAAGGATGAGGTGGAGCAAAAAAGGTAAGCAACCTGATGTTCTGGCCAACATGAAGGAAGGGTCAGAGTGAAAGAGGAACGCGTACGAAGGACCAGTTTGTCTGGAGAAAAGGTGGTGTACAGAGGGTGAATTGAAAGAGTCTGAGGTTGGCCGACCCTCCTGGATTATGTACTGGCCACTAGGAAAACGGTCTTGATTGTTAATTGTAGCAGTAAGCAGCTGTGCAAGGGCTCAAAGGAAGAACACATGAGGTAGGTAAGGACTAGGTGGATTTCCCTTATTGAGCCACCACGAAAGGGGCAGGAACAAATAAATATTGTAAATCTTTCAAAACCTGAGTCACAACTGGTGACTTGAACAGGGTGGGTTGTTCCCACAGCTGCAGGAAAGCTGAAATAGCCGAAATGTAAATCTTAACAGTGCCCACGCAAGGCTATCAATAAAACAAACAGCAATACCTCCAACAGTGGAGAAGAAAGGGGGTCCTCATGGCATGAGGAACATCAATCCACAAACTCAACCCAGAAGCAAGCATAGAATGTCTGAGTGGAGGGAAGCCTGACTGCCAAGATGACATCACAGATCTCTGGGAGGAAGATCAAAATCCCTCAACTGGTGCCGCTCCTTTCCAGCCATTAAGTTAGAAAGTGTGAAGGTTCTAGTGTATGACCATGTCCTGTTGCTGCGAGAGAAGATCCGCCAGAAGAGACAGCCTGACCGGTGGACAGATGCTCATGGGTCTGGGATACCATACTCTCCATGCGCAAACCAGAGCCACTAGGATGACTTGGGCAGGTGTTAGAAATGGGGTTTCTGGTTGGCTAGGGTATGCACCTACCCAGGCAGAACCCACCGCTCTAGTCAGGGCAAGTAAGTTCCACACCGAAGAGATTCTGTGCTCACCCTCTGGTAGCTTAGCGCAGAGCACTCAGGCTTATCATCAGAGGCAATTGTAAAGCGTATGTGCAGCACACTCATACAATAACACAATGAATACACCACAAATGAGACTCTACACCTTATAATGCAAAGTTAGACTGCATTGTACATAACACACAACCAAAAACAACATAAAGGACATAGCGCCGTATCAGCTTTGTTGACAAACAAGCCAAAGTCATTGAATACCATGTCGATGAGATAAGCTTTAACATCCCCGAAAACCCAGTGCAACCAGCCATGCCAGCGGAGTACCACATTAGAGGCCATGGCATTGCCTAGGGAGTTTGTGGTGTCCAGTCTACACCTAATTGTGAACTTTGCTCATTCTGAACGTACATCAGGGCTTGGTTGAGGATGGGGCAACCCTCTTCGGTAAACAGCTGCGCAACAGAGTTCCATACGGCACATGAATATCTGCCCAAGAGGTGTGCGGTGTTCATGGATCACAAGGCCAAGCTGGTGCAAGAGAAAGTTATCTTAACAAAGGTATCCAGGTTCTTGTATTCCCTGTCCAGTGGGGTGGAAGGTAACAAATTAGGGTTGATTTTGGCTGTAGAGGTCCGCACTACCAGGTTCTCATGGGAAGTATGTTTGGAGAGGAAGGCTGGGTCTATTGGGTTCAGAGCCATGGGGATGAGCAAGCATGCAATGCACAGGAGCACCCATGCAAGGTTTAACCAAGGCCGATGAGGGCCTCATTAAAGAAGAGGAAGGACTCAGCCAAGCTTGCGCCGGGGAGCAACACTGCTATCAAGACATTTCTTTTGACCTTGATGGCAGGCAGTTGTAGGTCAAGGTCCTCTGCTGCCCTGCACATTAACAAAAGATGTGCCCTTTACTGAAACAGGACCCAGGGGAAAAAGCACTCCCATGTTTTCCTCAAAAAGGGCCATACCCCTCTTCCTCATCTCCTCCTGTAAGGAATAATGGGCCTGTCTAGGGGCGGGGAGTCCAGAGGTCGTTAGGGCATGGACGGATGAGGTGTCGAGTGGCATCGGGGAAGCGCCATTGCAGAGTAGGGGATGTGGATGGGTTCTTCATCCAGCAGGGCCATCAGGGGTCACCCATGGTGGCATCAAGCCGGATGCAAGAGCGGATCCAGACAGCCAGCCTGGTGACTGTATCAAATCCGCCATCAGTAACCCAGATGGGGCACCCCGCGGTTCTGTGAAACCCAACTGCACCCCAGAGAGAGTCTGTGGCTCAGAGACGGAGTGCATGGCATCATTGAATTACTTCAACAGGGTAGGCATCGGTCCTGCTCCAGGGGACTCGGGGAAGAGTGGAGCGGGACCTGACACAGGCTTCGCAGGAGGGGTGCAGGAGAGAGGCCTCAAAGCACACTGTTTGGTTGGGGATGCGGAAGAACATTATGATTTCTTTTTCTCGTGTTTCTTCTACTTACCCGACTTGGAGGAGGAAGGCTTGGATCGGGAAAACAATAGTCCACAGGAATGCTTCTGTATTGGCCCCGAGATTGACCTCAGGAAAGGGACTGAGAAAGGAGGAGGGCCTCCTTTTGTCGCACCACTAGGAGCTTCATTGCACACTCCAGAACCACCTTGGGGTGCATCGATTGCACACAACATACTTTGGGTAGTGCCCCAACCCCAGAAAGAGGAGATCAAGAGGGGATCCGACACACACATTTGTTTGTGACATTCCCCACAAGGCTTAGAAAACTGGAAGCAAAGCTAAAAAATAGCAGACAAAAAGTCTGAAGAATTGGTCAAAAAGAGACCGAGGTAGCTCTCCAGATATATGTTGTTGAAAGAAAGGAATTGATATCAGTGCAGTGGAATGGCACTTATTTGGGCACAGCTATGTCACTTCTGACATAGCCGATGCGGAGCCAACCAATGCCACCTACTGGAGCGCAGAGGTACAGCGTAAGATTTTCAGGATCCAATCTGATGCCTGGAGAATATTCTAAGATGAGGAATCTGCGCTTAAAAGTCTCTAATAAAATTGTATCACCACCAGTGTGCCTCAAGTCTCTGCAAAATTCAGGCATTTAAAAAGCACTTTTGCTTGCAGTCAGAGGTAATGCCATTACGGCACAGGTATTCATATTTTCCAAACTGCACTCTTGAATGTTATATCTCTTACTCAAATTTGTATTGAAATAGCCAATTTAATTCTTGGACCAAATTTAGATCTATTCTTTATTAGGGACACCTGATTCAAGGACACCTCATCTCTGGTTATAGTACTTGGAACACCCCACATATACAAGATTAACTCACTTAACTGCATATGTAAAAATGCAGGAGGAGCGGTGGGGATCAACAGATAGTACCTTTCCTTTATAACTTCTCTGAGGAAAAATCTCTGGCTTTGACCCTTACTACTAATGTCTCCTCTACCAGCGTTTTGGTCTACTGCCGACACAGGTCAGCTAATTTGAGAGAGTTTATTCCTCCACTGACTCTGAAAGCTTCTAAATGTTAAGTGCTTATGGAATTCTAGTTTTCAGGGGGCATACAATCTGGGCTGATGTTTCAGAAGGAGTAGTTTCTGTCCTGTAACTCCAGTTCTGTAGTAGGGGTATCTCTGTTATAGTCATAATCTAGTGAATAGTCCCGCCCATGTGACCCCGGAGCAATCAAAAATAATCTCTTAAAGTGTCGAAAAAATGCAGAACTGCACAGACACAGAGAGAATTTAAAGACAGATAATGCAGCCTATAAAAGGTTACACTGTCCAGTACTTCAACTAGAAATTCCACCACAAAATCCACAAAACAGCAAAGCCTGTAAAGATTTCCCTTGCTTTAACAGCAAACACCCTCTGGAATGATAGAGAGGAGAACCTGGACAGACAAGCCCCATAGGCTGCCATTATGTGGCTCAGAACAGGATACTGTGCCTTTAAGAGAACCTTCCAGAACTTCACAGTATCCCAGAATGCACTGCAGGTCCCATTTACTTTCAGTTCTTTTTGAAGGCGTAACACGCCAGACCTGTAGCATTCCGTACATGAATATCTCTCTCCACCGGGGAGGAGGGCGGGCGCTTATGACTATAACAGAGATACCCCTACTACAGAACTGGAGTTACAGGACAGAAACTACTCCTTCTGTAGTAGGGGATCTCTGTGTATAGTCATAATCTAGTGAATAGAATGGCAAGCCCATCCCCACACCAAAGCGGCGGTGGAGAAACGAGAAATAACACCACTATGGTGCGAACAGATTACGCAGCGAAGCCTGCCCAACCTGAGCGTCTGCCCTGGCATCAGTGTCCAGGCAGTAATGCTTAGCAAAGGTATGGACCGACTTCCAAGTGGCCGCCTTGCAGATCTCTGCAATGGGAACATTACGAAGCAAAGCCGTCGTGGCAGCTTTGCCCCTGGTGGAATGAGCCTTAGGTTTGCCCCCTAAGGTCTTATTAGCCTTTTGGTAACACAATTGTATGCAGGACACAATCCACCTCGAGATGGACTGTTTAGAGGTAACAAGACCCGTCCTGACTGATCCATAACTGATAAACAATTGGTCCGACCTACGAATATCTTTGGTTTTATCCAGATAAAATTTCAACACCCTCCTAACATCCAGGGAATGTAAAGACCTTTCCGCTGGAGATGAAGGATTCTGAAAAAATGTAGGCAAAGTTATAGTCTGGTTGACATGAAAATCAGAAATAACCTTGGGAAGAAATTTAGGGTGAGTACACATAACAACCTTAGCAGCATGAAATACAGTATAAGGTTCTTGGCAACACAACGCCTGAATTTCACTCACCCTGCGGGCCGATGTAATGGCCACGAGGAACGCCGCCTTCCAGGACAGGTGCTGCAACGAAGCCTTATGAATAGGTTCAAAAGGCTCCTTCATCAATCTGGACAGCACCACATTCAATTCCCAGGAAGGCGAAGGAAGCCTGACAGGGGGGAATACTTTCTTCAAGCCTTCCAAAAAATCTTTGATCACAGGGATCTGGAAGAAGGAAGTCTGTGAAGGGCATTTCCTGTAGGCAGTCAAAGCAGCCAGATGAACCTTAATGGAATGGACATTAAGGCCAGACTGCGCCAGATGTAGTAGATATGGAAGGATGACATCCTCCTTGCATGTCGTAGGGTCATAGTTCTTGGACTTGCACCAGATGCAAAACCTCTACCACTTGTAAGCATAAGAAGTTCTAGTGGAAGGTCGCTTAGCCTCCTTCAGTATGTCCATGCAATCTTCTGGGGGATTCAGATGGCCATATTGCACTATCTCAGGAGCCATGCCGCCAAACTCAAAGACGAGAGGTTGGGGTGCAACATCCGCCCCCCGAACTTCGTGAGAAGGTCCGGCTTGCACGGCAGCTTCATGTGAGGAAGGAGAGACCGGTGAAGCAGGTCCGTGAACCACCACTGTCTGGGCCATTCCGGGGCAATCAGTATCATCCGCGCCCTGGACTGGGACAGCTTGATGAGAACCGTCGGAATCAGGGGAATGGGTGGAAAAGCGTACAGAAAGCTGTTCGACCAGTTGATCCATAACGCATTCCCCAGCGTCCCCGGCTGGTAGTACCTGGAGGCGAAGTCTCGGCATTTGCTGTTTTCTGCGGTGGCGAACAGATCTACGTCTGGAGTTCCCCACCTTGCGAAGACTTCTCCTAGTACTTTGTCGTTTATGACCCATTCGTGGTTTTCCTGAATCAGTCTGCTCAGTGCGTCCGCCTGAACATTCTGCACACCTGGCAGATGGGTGGCCGTTATCGTCAGTCCTCGGGCCAGAAGCCAGTGCCAGATCGCCTGCGCCTCCTGCGACAGGGTGCGTGATCTCGAGCCCCCCTGCTTGTTGAGGTAATACATCGTGGTGGTATTGTCCGTCTGTACAAGCAGAGAGTTGGTCTGGAAGGACGGGTGAAAAGCCTTCAGTGCCAAGTAAACAGCTCTGAGTTCCAGGAAATTGATGTGGTACGTGGACTCCGTCGGGGACCACGTCCCTTGAATCTGTAAGTCTCCGGAGTGCGCTCCCCATCCCTGGAGAGAATCATCCGTCACGATAGTCTGAGTGGGAATGTCCTTGTGGAAGGGAACCCCTCTGAGGAGATTCTCCGCTGAACACCACCACTTCAGAGACTGAAGAGCATGCAGAGACAGTCGTATCTTGTCGTCCCAAGATCCTCTCCTCTGGTCCCACTGATCCTCCAAGCACTCCTGCAGCGGTCTCATGTGCAGCCGCGCATGTGGCGTCAGGAAGATACAAGAGGCCATCGATCCCAGTAGAGAAGACACCGTCCTCACTGTCGTAGATGGAGTGGTCATAAGAGCCTGAGCCTTCCGAAGGAGCGATAATCTTCGCTCCTCCGAAGGAGACACGCTTGCTGACATCGTATCGATGGTGGCTCCCAAGTACTGAATGCACTGGACCGGAGTCGGGACAGACTTGGACATGTTGATGTGCAACCCCAGCTTGTTCAATAGAACGCACGTCTTCTGGAAGTGTGCTTGAGCTTCCGAGAAGGAGGAGGCCTTGATCAACCAATCGTCCAGGTACGGGTAAACAAACACCTTGTTCTTCCTCAGGTGTGCAGCTACCACTGCCATGCACTTCGAGAATGTTCTGGGCGCAGACTTCAGCCCGAATGGAAGTACCGTGTACTGATAGTGATTGGTGCCGACTTGAAATCGCAGGAACTTCCTGTGTTTGTGTGCAATGGGCACATGGAAGTACGCATCCTGTAGGTCTATTGCACATAGCCAGTCTCCCTGTTGCAACTGAGGATAAATCTGATGCAACGACAGCATGCAAAACTTTTCTCTGCGAATCCACTTGTTTGCCTCTCGCAAGTCCAGAATGGGCCTGAACTCGTTCTTGTCCTTCTTGCGGACCAGAAAGAACCGGGAGTACAGACCTCTTCCTCTTTGAGACAGAGGTACGTCTTCTATCGCCCTTTTCCTTAACAGGATATCGGCCTCCGCCTGGAGCTCGCGCAGTTGATACTGCGAGCTGACCGGAGGAATCGATGGAGGAGGGCTGGTGAACCGAAGACTGTATCCATTGCAAACAATATTCAGCACCCACTTGTCCTGAGTAATTTTTCTCCACTCTGCCAGAAAAAATTGAACGCTTCCCCCCACCGGAGCGGGTAACGGATGAAGGGGAAGTAACCCCTCAGGGTCGAGACCCGGCCGGGCCTTTGTTAGCTGTAGAGGACTGCTGTCCACCTCTACCCCTCTGGCGTTTTTGGAAGGGTCTCCGGAACTGCTGCTGTTGTTGCTGCTGCTGTTGTCCCGAAGACTGCCCTCGTCCTTTTCCCTGTGCACCGAACCGTCTCTGGAAAGGGCGGTAGGACTTCTTTTCTTTGGGCTTTTCCAAGCCCACAGCCGTCAGGGTCTCCGCCTCCGCCTTCATGCGGGCCATCTCATCATCGGCATGTTTTCCGAACAGTGTTTCTCCGGAAAAGGGCAGATTGGCCACCCGCTGCTGGGCCTCCGCCTTGAGTGACGTGAGCCTGAGCCAAGCATGGCGGCGCTGGTTGATCCCGTGACAGTAACCATGGGCCGCCAACAGCGAGATAGCCGCCGCCGCGCTGATGACCTGGTTTGAAACCAGCATCCCTTCCTTAAGTATTTCTTGGAAGTCCTCCCTCTTGTCACGTGGCAGAAGGTCCGAGAACTGTTCAAGGGAATCCCACAGTGCGCGGCCGTACCGCCCCAGCAATGCCGAATCGCTGGAGGCTTTCATGGTCGTGGAAGAAGTCCCACAAGCCTTCTTTCCAGCCGAATCAATCCAACGGCTTTCTTTATCAGGCGGCACGGTGGAGGACGGGGAGGTAGAATGTAACTTCCTGGCCGCCGTCACTATAACGGAGTCGGGTACTGGGTCCATCCGCAGGAAGGCCGGGTCCGAATCCGGTGCTCTGTACTTCTTCAGAAGTCGGGAGGGAGCGGCCTTCACCACCGCAGGCGTAAGGAACAGCTCCTCCGCAGGTTCAACCAACCCTGGCACCAAAGGCAGCAAAGGGCGAGACAGATGCTTCTTGTGAAGTGTCTCGAATATCACGGACGTCATAGGTGTAGGAGCCGTCACCGTGATACCCAATTTCGTAGCCCCCCTCAGGAGAACCTCCTGGAACGTGCTGATGTCGTCCACCGGAGACACCCTTGTCTCCGGGGAATCCGATAGGGTTGGCGAATATGAGCGAGTCCTGGAGGAGTCCGTACGGGACCTGGATCCTCGCCTCCTATGGCGATGCCTAGATCTAGTGGAGGACCAGTGTCGACTCCTTGATCTTCCTCTCCGTCCGGAGCGCGACCGCGATTTCCTAGGCCTGGGACGCTCCGCCGGTTTCCCCGGGGCGGGAGTCCTGGGCTTGGACGGGGCATGCGGCTTAGGAGTACCCTTCGGAGGGGTCGGAAGCCTGGGCAACGAGACCGACCTCGGAGGAACCGGGGGCGGCCTATCAGGCCCCTGAGGACGAGGTACAGGTGGAAGCAGCGGAGGCAAGGGAGGAGGGGTCGGAGCCCTCGGAGGGAGGCCCCTTGGCAACGGAGGCGGAGGCGTAACATGCTTCTGTGATGGAGTATACACCACCCGGTGATCCGCCTTCCTTTCCAGACCTGGACTTTGGCGAGCCTCCCACAGCATCAGGCCTCTCACCACGCTTCCTCGACGTCGAAGAACGGTGACCAGACGGCGAACGCAGGCCCCTCGACGTCGAGCGCCCTTTCCTCGGCGTCGACCGTCTTCCATGGCTCGACGGCGACCTCGACCGTCTCGACGACGACTTCTTGCGTCTCGACGACGACCTCTTGCGCCTCGACGACGACCTCTTGTGCCTCGACGGTGACCTCGACCGCCTCGACGGCGACCTCTTCCACCTCGACGGCGACCTTTTCCGCCTCGACGGCGACCTCTTCCGCCTCGACGGCGGACTCGACGACTAGGATCCCCTCGACGACGATTGTTTCCTCTTCTTCGTCGGCGAACGGCGGTGTCGCTTCGACGGCGAGCGCCGACGCTGGGCCCTTCGACGTTGATCACTCGACGACGACGCCGACGATGATGACGACAAAATCGTCAAAGGAGACTTCGACGGCGGTCTGTGCAATTCCCTCGACGTCGACCGTCGACGTCGCTTCGACCCAGAGCCCTGGGGAGACGGGGAACAGACCGTAGTCATCCCTCTCGACGTCGTGGTCAGAGCAACCGACCCAGACGGAGAATGGGAACGTTTGCTGGTCTTCCTACCCCTGGGGAGCCCCCCAGAGGCCTCAGCATGGGCAGAATAAGCCCCTCCAGACCCACCTTGCGCCTTCAGTCTTCTTTCCTCGAGGCCCTGAAGCCTGATCTTCTGTCTTTCCTTCAGGGTCCTGCCAGAGAAGCCTTAACAAATCTCACACTCCTCTGGGATGTGGGAAGAGGGAAGGCAGAGGATACACACCTCATGGGAATCTGATTTTGCCTTCTTCCTGGAGCACTCCGGGCATTTGTCAAATAATGCAGGCATATTTGACTTCCAAAGGAGCAAAATACCAAGAAGAACAACACCAAAGTACTTAAAAGCACTTAACTTGAACAAAAAAGTGAAAAATCACCAATAAACCCTTAAAAAGGGAGAGCTCAATGCTCCAGGGCCCTGCTTGCAGGAGCCGGAAAAAAGAACTGAAAGTAAATGGGACCTGCAGTGCATTCTGGGATACTGTGAAGTTCTGGAAGGTTCTCTTAAAGGCACAGTATCCTGTTCTGAGCCACATAATGGCAGCCTATGGGGCTTGTCTGTCCAGGTTCTCCTCTCTATCATTCCAGAGGGTGTTTGCTGTTAAAGCAAGGGAAATCTGTACAGGCTTTGCTGTTTTGTGGTGGAATTTCTAGTTGAAGTACTGGACAGTGTAGCCTTTTATAGGCTGCATTATCTGTCTTTAAATTCTCTCTTAAGTGTCTGTGCAGTTCTGCATTTTTTCGACACTTTTAGAGATTATTTTCGATTGCTCCGGGGTCCACGCACATGGGCGGGACTATTCACTACATTATGACTATACACAGAGATCCCCTACTACAGAATTACTGTTTACCACTAACTACCAAGGGTTTTGTGTGCACAGAAGTGAAGAAAGCCTGCACTCAGCAGCTAAATGGAGCAAAGTGCTCTCTCAGGAGATGTTACCATCAGAACTATATTGAGCTTTAGAGACAGTTGAGGGTGTTGTTAATTTTGTTAATTTAAAACTGCATCAATTTAAGACAGTTTGTATGTTTTAATACACGCCAAACAAACGTATGAGGTGGGGTCCGAACTTTTACCCAGACAAAACTAGCTGCCCAAGTGAGATGTCAAGCAGCAGATATCCTGCATATGTTATACACAAGCCCTGCACTTAAGGTATTCTGGGAGGAGGTGCGTCAATTAGCTATGGCAAGTTTAGGATATTAACTCCAATTAATTCAAATGAAAATAATGTTGGGATATAGAATGGAGTTCGATATTAGGCTGAGACAGCTGCTGTCTATACTTACAGTATCAGTCAGACTCTGTATTGCTAGATCTTGGGTCTCAGTAGTTCCCAGCGCGCTACCAAGTGGTGGGCAACTAGCCGCCACATACATGATTCAGAACATGCTCTGGACAGAGTAAGGAGTGCTCGGTCCCTTAGGAGGTTTGACAGAATATGGGCACAATTTCATAGGGACCTGTACACTGATGTCTATTAATGCTTGTAATATTTGTAGTTTTTGGGCAGATGGCATGTACGTATTTTTCCTTTGGATGTAGTATTTCTGCTTGTCCCTCCTGTATTTATTTGTTAGTATGTTATCATTGACATGAACTTCTGGACTCATATTTTTCCTTTCACCTGCTCATCAGCTTCACCATTTTTTTTTTGCTGATGATGATAATGATTGTATAAAGTTAAATGTGTCCATTGGATTGCCAATGAGGTATGTAATATGATTATTTATGACTTAATAAAAAATATTCTAAAAAAATCAACTTCAAACGATTGTGCAGAAAAAAAGGAAAGAAACTGATGTCAGCAGGCAAGGGTAATGCTTATATGACAATCTGCTCCATCACTTCTGGTGCCTTACAGAGTTACCATGGAGCCACATGGCACCAACCTACGGTCATGCTGGAGCATTGCTGAAGTATTCTCCAGATCACCTTTGGCACCTGGGGATATTCTAAAAGTGAAGATTCTGCTGTTAGAAGTATCCCCCAGAACAAGGGGTTTTAGCACCAAATTTGTTTGGATGTCCTGAGAGCTTTTACCCTACTCAATCAGCACTTTATTTTTTGCCCCACTATAATTTTGAGAGCACATATTTCCATTGCCCTACCATGTTTTATTTATAATCAATTCTATTAATCACCTGCACTGGGAGCTGTTATGTGGATTTAAGTACTTGTGCAGGTCTGATGGAAGCATGTGAGCATCAATGTCAACATTTCTTATTAAGAACTTGAGTCTCTGGTCTTTCTAGTGGTCAGATCATTCAATAAGTGGAGAATAGTATGAAGTAATGGTATGACCAGTCTTCCAGGATGCAATATTAATCTTGGTCTTTCTCTTGTGACTTGTAGGTCCAAAGTGGTGCTGGAATTGAGCAAAATGTATGAGGCTAATACGAAGTATGCATGAGGATAGAAGTGATCGGAACTTGTATTTTTTGTTTTATCAGTGGTGATTTGAAGTCACCCAGAAAAATGCTGTTGATCAAGCTGATTAAGGAAAGCACATTCGGTTACTCTTTTTGTTTCCACAATTTATTTTTGTTTGCTAACTTAATGTGATATTGTAAGGCAGACCCTGCATCTCAATTTTAGTAGTGATGCACAGCACGCTGATTAAGAGCAGACCTTTATAAACATGTGATGTAAAAAAAGATACAATTAAGGATTATTACGTTCACAAATAAAAGAACCATTGCTTAAAGTCTTTACATGTATTACAAAAATAGTCATACAAAAATATAACATGGAAAAAAATATTTAACTTTCTTCCAATATGAGGTCAACATATAAATTCCATAAAACATTACAAATCTGCATAAAAACAAAATCCATGAGTTGTACACCCACATGAAATTCGGAATTGGCAAGCCCATATTCAACCACCACTTCAAGTTGGCACTGCCTGCAATCTGATCTGCTATGGAATATAACGAAAGGTCACTGTTTGCTATCAATCTTGAACACCAAAGGCATGTATCATAAGAGAATCATTGTATTCACGGCTGATGAACTTTAGGAACCTCTGTCAGCCACAGATAGGATAACAGTAGATAAAGTGGTCTGTGTCAAATGTGTCAATGCGCTAAAACCTAGGAAGATCCACAAGCATTACTGCCTGGAGACAACATTTTACAGCAGCTGGTGATATGAGGAATCAAGTCCCTGAAAGGGATATGCGTGCTTTACCCCCATTGACCATTCTGTTGGGGGTGGAAGAGTGCACTCATTCTCTGACCCAGGTGTGTCTCCCAAGGATTCTTCATCACAGACAGATGACCCAAAGGCTGGACCATCTTCTTCTCTTCAGTAAGACGTAGGAAAGAGCCATTGACACCCTTTCTATGTGTTCTGCAACATTTGTGGCAAGAAGGTGCTGCTGTGGTACAAGAGTAGTGGATGGTGGGATTCTATGGCACAAAGATCACTTATTATGTCACTAACTGGACAGGAAGTACAGACTTGACCACACTTTCAGATCTACTTTGTTTATCTTGTTGTGCTTTCAAATTATAACACTAATTAAGGCTCACCAGTGAGCCAACTACTGCTATTAAAAAAAAGAGTCACAGTCTTATACTTAGATGAGTGCCACTCTCTTTGTTGTTTGTCAAATAAAAAAAACTTCTGAAGAACACTAATTAGAAAATAAGAGGTGGAACTTAAAAGAGCCTTTGGAATGTCATTAGCAATTTCACAGAACATCAATACCAGTAACGTCAAAATCCTTTTTTTCAAGTTTTTGACCAGAAACTACTCAGTGTGTGGTAAGCTAATACTGTAGGATTAGTCAAAGAAGCCAACGACAACTTACAGCTGCAAAGGGACACTGTTTGTAACTGGAAACTGAGCCACAGGGCCCTTGTCTGCTGCCCCAATCACCCTTGGCAGAGGAGGGCCACAAGAGGTGAAAGCAGCCTCTATGCTGTGGAGGCAGTTGCAATCCCAACCCTAGTGCAGTAGTGAGTTTGCCTTCACATTCTCTTTTTTTTAATGTACAAGAACGCACAACCTGGACAAGGAGGGAGAACCTGCAAATACACCCTTGACCTTGGGTAAGGGGAGGGGCTAACAAAGACTTTCCACCCAAGACAAAGGCTTATTCCTGCAGGGAGCATTCATGCCCATGAAGTGCAAACATGCTACCATATTGAAATTTCAATAAAAAGAAACACTGAAGTTCGCAACAAAATAAAAAACTTTGAGAGGAAGTTAAAGATAATGGGAAAAGATAGGTTGATGAAGGGCTTTAACATTGGCTACAAGACAAAACCTTAAAATTGCCAGTCACAGTAGTATGTTAAACTTTAACTCAGCCTAATGATGTCATCTTCTTTCAAATGTTAAAGGGTATTTCACACTTCTAATAACTTGAAACAAATCTTTGAAATCCATAAATAAATGAAGAATTCCACATTTAAATATGAAAAAAAGTGCAACAGAACCAGACAATACCCAGAGTAAAATCATACATGGAAATGTAAATTTATATGATCTGTATTAACACAGAATAATATTTCATGGACATTACAAAAACACTAATGTTATCCTCACAGGCAGACACATTTAGGAAATATTTATACAGAGCAATATGAATAATGGTATAGCTACCATATCAATTCGAATTAAATTCCAACTACATCAACTGAGAAAATCATACCAAGGTTTTGCTCACTCTCCATTCTTTTCACTAATTGGTCATTCACAAATCATTTACACCTTTCACACCTCAGCACAGAAGAAGGCAGGGGTGGCATTCAAGATTAATGTATAATCTTGTTAATTTCACAACCTTTTACATATTGGGTTGCATTCTGTAGCTCATTCATTTATACAAGGGAAAAAGTAGTTCATTCAATCACAATTAAATGGTTGGTAAAGGTTCATAACACTAATCATAATTTAAACTTCATTTGCACAACGTGACAATCATTTTTGCAGAGTAAGAGGACTATAGGAGCCACTGATTAGCAATACATACCAAATTAGGAAATATGATTTTTCACATTACTTAATCTACATCTTCATTTATCAGGTGATGATTAAAACAGATGGGAATTAGCATGATTGTATTGCAATTGCAGAAAATGCATAATAAATATTAACTCAATATTGCATAAAGTCCAGTGTATATAACAATATGTCCTCATCACATGAGAAAGTGAGCAGTAGTTTAGACATCTGAAAAAAAAAGACATAGCTTATCTTTGTACCTTTAAATTAAATCCAAATCTTCCCTCTTCATCTGGGGTGATGTGCACCAAGAGCAAGCCTCCAGACATAGATTCATTCTGTAAGAGATTTACATTATCTTTTAGGTGTGTTGTAAAATATCTCATTAACCCATTTGAATAAAATAGGTGCTCGCTGCACAATTTCTATTGTACCAAAAGAAAAGGTTATCCCCCACATGCTTGACTGGATCATGAAACATTTCCCTCACCCATCGCTCTCCAGTGCCACCTTGCAGTGTCACCCATCAAGGATGTAACAAGTCTGTAACTGATAAGGCAGGGACTGGGGCACTTGTAATAGTTCCTAGTACTTTTTGCACACTTCATTGAGGTGTACAGGGAGGAGCCTAGAGGACAATTGACAGCGACATAACCCACCTTGGCACCTAAATAGTAACAACACTTACTAATAAAGGAGGAAAGAGGGTGGTAAAGAATCTGTGGTAACAGTATGCACCAAAAATACAATAACCAGAGGCAAGTCGATGTTTCTTTTCGTGGATACATTTCCCTGCAGATTTACCACTTTATGATTGAGTACCAAAGCAATACTCTCCAGGATGGGGAACTGAGTAGAGCACATTAACACAGGAAGTCTTGCAACACAGTCTTGGCAAAGTATCCATCACTGTGTGCCTGAGCTGTGAGGCAGTAGTGTTCAGCTAATGTATGTAAGGATAGCCACATGGCTTCATGACGGATGTCAAAAATAAGTCACATCTGGTGAAAATAGCAGAAGTCACAACAGCCTTGACAGCATTGACCCTTTGTGGCCATGGAAGAACAGAATTTAATGTAAAGGATAACCTAAAGTGAGATGGTCATGATTACCGCTTTGGCCTTCTTGGTTCCAACAAAGCTTACAAATAGCATTTTATTCACTCAGTCCTCTTCTATGAAGTTAATTGAGTAGGACATCACATGCCTGAGATCAAGCCTATGCAGCTAATCTTGAGTTGTAAGAGTGGTGACGAAGAGTGATAGACTGGCCAGTGTCAAACTCTGGCACAACTTTAGGCAGGACTGCAGGTCAGATGTGAAGCACCAATGTATCTAGCTAGATCTCCGTGAAAGATGCACACATTAGGAGGGCCTTCAGGTCACCAACCCTACAGGCTGAAGTTATTGCCACTAAGAAAACTATTTTCAACATCAGTAAACAAATCTGTCAACTGTGCATTGGTTCAATTGGAGACATCATGAGGAACATTAGGACCACATTCAAACACCTCTGATGAATGATGAACACAGTGGGAAGAAACAAGTACTGCAAACCTTTCAGGAATAGCATCACAAGTGGCCAACTAAATAAGAAGGCTGCTCAGGAAGGTACACGAAGGCCAAAAGAGCAGTCACATAACTGTCAAGTCCTGGTAGGTAAGAGATAGAGCGAAACACTGAACCTCACAAAGGCAGTTAGACAAAAGATCCACATCTTCCAACTCTCACAACTCAACAAAGTTTGTCCAGGGACCCATATACATGCATTATCTTCAGGTTTCCTGGCAGCGAACATTACCTCTGCCACTTCTGTAGGTAAACAGAGGGTAGCTAGTTGGCAGCACTCCATTTTCACATGTGCAGTTAGAGGATGGGACAGAGATCTGTCCACATGCTGTGAGAGAAGGTGCACGCTTTGCAGGAGAGGAAGGGGAGGAGCAGAAGAGAAGTCTTAGTGCTGAGTTCCCAAATATCGCCATTCCAAATGCTATTTGCCCAAATCATGGATAACAGCTGCAGGACTGGGGGCAAAATTAAGATCAGCTAGAACATGTAGAGAGACCCTGAAATAAATTTGAAGATATCCCCAGAAAGCATTCAGGGGAATTGCATGGAAAAAACTGAGAACCCTTACTGTTCAAACCCATAGCAAAGAGACCCATGTATGGACACTTCAATCTTGAAATGATCATTTTGATCACTTTGTGTGAAGCACCCACATATGGTCCACTAAGGAGAGACGATTTCAGAAAACAATCTGTTGTTCTTCCTCCAGGAAACAGTCCCATTTCTGGAATTGTTAGGTCCAGTCAGGCTTGTTTGCAAAACCTTTAGGTCAAACCGGGGTAGCTGTGGCTTCGAGCTTAAACAAAGGAACTAGTGGAAAGCATTTAACAGTACCAAGCATCAAAATAAGAAAGTTACACAACACTAAAGAAATTAGACACCTATTTATAACAATAGATTATATTTTTATGAATTTTTAGACACCAGGATGAGCTAAATCCACCACAGGGATCGGTAGATTTAGATTTTGAAAGAAAACATAAATCTCAGTTCAATCATAAACTACCATTGGTAACCGTTAAGTTTGTAAGCTTCTGAAAAGTTTGGAAGAGTTGTGTTCGGCTACTTTGGTCTAGGGGAAGTGTAAGGGGGGCCATTAAGGAGTATTTGGACAGTTACTGACCACCAAAGCTGTCTCCATTCGAATTCTGAGCTTTACATCATGGCCGCCATAGACTTTAATGGGGTATTCCTGCTGCTGCGGATGAAGAAGACGGAGGATGCTCAAGAATTCTCTGGGTTAGGTGCAGTCAACAGAGATCTCTTTGCGGTTACTCTGCGGTCCACAGGTCGGGGACGACTTTGGCACAGAGGTCGGGGTCCCTAAAAGTTCTCTTTGAGCTAGTAGAAGGCCAGCTGCTACTGGGCTACTGGTCTACATCCGCAGCAGTTCGAGCGGTATTCTTTGGTGGAGGCTGGTGCCTCTCTTGTGCAACCAATCTGGACTTAGACAAAACTCCCGGGTCGGTAAGGCTTGAGGGTAATTTTTGGCCATCAAGGAAATACCTCTTGGGGCTCCCAGGGGCAGTCAGCGCTGATTCTTCAGAGGTGGCCACTGACCTGCTGAGGAGGCTGTCAGCTTTGATGGCCCTGTTGCTGGTTCCAGCGGGTTTATCTGACTAACCCTTGAAGTCACTATGGTCTGGGGCTTGGATACAACTTTTCCTTAGGCCAAAAGCCACAGGCACAATCCTCTCTTCGCTATCCCAAGATGTGGCAGGTGTAGTCCAGCAGACGGTGAAGCCTCTCTTTGCCAACTCCAGGGGTCAGCAGTTCCGTCGTGATCTGAGGTTCATGATGCCAGGAATGTCATATTTATGCCCAGAAAGTGCCCTGATGTGGTCACTAGCCAATGGGTTACCAGGATACATCCTGTGCTGTAATGTCTTTCGGCTACATGTTGCATGTAGCAGTCCCAGAGGGCACTATTCTGCCCAGTCTCAAGATGTCTGCGTTGTCTCACGATGTCTGAACCGTTCTCAGATGTTAGGAGCTTGGTAGCCCACGCTAGAGTTGAGGCTACCTGCGGGCTACACCTTCACTGGAAAACTGGTTTGGGCACTGGTCTCTCCTCTCTGATCCTGCTGCTAACCTTTCTACCTGAACAAAGGGGCAACCCTTTGGTAGTTTGATCGCCATTTGCCCACGAAAGGCAGCTTCCCCTTTGAAGCACACCATTTGGGCGAACATCGTAAATAACTTCCTACAAGTAGGCGGCAACAACCCCCTCTGTAGCACATTGCTATTGTTCCTTAGTCTCCACTACGCTTCAGGAGGGCACAAAGCTGTCTGGTGGCTAGTGACCATGTGAGGCCACTGGACAAACTGGGTCACAGAGTAGCAACTTTATAAAAGTTGTTTTTCAATAAAAGTGACATTAAATTTGACTTGGGCATCAAGTCAGGTTTAATGCCAGGACAGAATTTGATACCTTGAAGTACCTGTTTTTGTAATCCCATTCAGGAGCTAGCCATGCTGAGTGGTCGGCCGGGGGCTCTGTGTTAGCCAATGGAACTACTAACTCTTCCACAGAAAAGACAACAAATTTGAAAGCTTTGTTGTTAGGACATATAAAACAATCACACGTCCAACCTAATAATATACACCTGCCTGCCTTAGGACTTGGTAGGTCTTCCTTTGGGGAGACTTACATATATTGTTAAGGCAAGTGGGGGCTTTGCCATTGGTTTAAATGGCAAAGTTAAACTAGTAGTTTTAAAACTGCCCTTCCAGTGGCAGGATCAGAGGCATTTTGTATTTTGTCACACACAGGGTGGCACCTTCAGTGCTGCAGCCTTGGATGGACACTCTGCCTCATGTGCCCTGGTTACCCTGGGCACCATATACAAGGAACTGTAGTCTCTGCCAAATGGGGGTACCCAACTGAACATAGTCTTTGTAATGGTTTAGAACACTGGCACAGAGGTCTGGTTCACAGATATCAGTGCACACTCGGAGTCGAAAAGCCAGCAGCAATCGTCCAAAATCGTGGGGGTGAATGCGCAAAAAGAAGCATTTTCTTAGAGAGTGGATCAGGAAGGTACGTTTGCCATCAGATCTATGTGGCCAAAACTCTTGTGGCAGAGGCTTTCCTGTTAGAGGTACTGACCAGACAGTTGAGACCTGAGAGATGGTGGTGGGCAAAAGACTGAAAGAAATTACCCACATTGTAAAAGGCGACCATAAGGGGGCACAAGATTGAGTTTATTGCCTGTTTATGTGTACTGAACTATGGCATACTGCCTGATATGAACAGAGGGGAATTATATCTGTGACTGGTCATCTATTTTTAGATGCTTTCCTCTCATTTGTGTGGTGCTCTGCACTATACTGTACTGACCGGGAAACATCCTTTACAACGAAACTTTTACAATGCAGTGCTTTTACAACGCAGGTTTTACAACGAAAACCATTACAACGCATTGCGCTGGGGGGCGCTCTAGGATAGGGAATAGATTTAATTTACTATCCAACACCTTCCCTAGTGTCCACGGGGACTGGAGTTGGAATAGTAAATTAAACTATTCACTATCCAGCACCCCAAAGCGCTATGCGTTGTAAAGGTTTCCGTTGTAATACTTGCGTTGTAACAGCATGCGTGGTAAAAGCATGCGTTGTAACGTCATACATCCGTACTGAACTCTTCCGTGTAATTAACCACACTTCTGTCCGCCCTTGTCAGACTAGACAGCTGATACTCCACAGGACTCACAAAGGTGGAGGTACTGTTCACTCTAATTCTCCACCTCTGATCTGTAGTACAAAGCAAGCCACCAACTGGCTTGCCTGGTCACATGTCACACTGAAAGTCAGAAAAACAGCTTTCCTTCACAGAAGCCATCACAGGCAGGATGCAGAAGGCTGAAAGGGAACAACCTGCTGCCACAATGCCTTAGAGACAATTATAAATTATTTGTCATCAATAACTTTTGATTCTCTTCTGGAGTAGGCAAGGAACCAAAACTCGAGGCCAAGACCAAATCAAGCGAGTTATTATGTCTGCCAATAAACATGGCAACTTCCCGCAAAGAGACTATAACATCATAACAGGACTTTTCATTGGTGACCGACCTAAAGAGGAAAAAGATCCTTGCACGCAGACCTCAACATGTCTTGCTACCATCATTTAATAAGTCATTACAAGGGGGCGTGGCTAACAAGCCAAGATGGCGGACATAAGATCCTAAAGCTCCGCACCCACACCCTTGATTATCCTGACATATCTAAGTAATCCCACCCGCTCGAACAATTGATGACAGCGAGATCCTATCTTTTATGCAGGACACACAAGCCTGGTGAACTCAGAAGCTGAAGGGTGGTATACGGTGGCGAGGGAAAGTAAGAGGCCTCGCTCGTGGTGCACCTACCAAGCTATCAAGCTGTGAGGAGCTGAGTGCGCCAGACTGCAGGGGACATCACAGGCTCCTGGTAGGAAGAGGACAAGGAAGCCGGGAAATTGGCCCTGGTGGTACCTGGGAGAACTCCTGAAGTTGGAGGCAAAACTCAAGGCCCCCACAGATATCCTGCAAGAGAGACGCAGCCACGGAGCAGCGAGCGGCTCAGGGCAATACGCCTGCTGAGCAGAGATGAATGCACCCACTTTCCCACCCCAGACCTGAGATACAAGAGTTGAGCAGTAGCCACCACGATTCAGCCTCCATACACAGCACGGGCATGTCTAGATACTGAGGGGGTGACTGAAGCCAGGGGCGAGGCCCACACAAAGGCACAAGAATGAAGAAGAGGCCCAAGAGGCCTAATTGTGCAACCCGACACTGGCCGTGCTGAGTCAGCCACGCCTAGTCAAACGGATTGCCACTTTAGATGGAGGTGAGACTCTGCAAATTATAGCGCTTTCAGAATAGGATGGGCGCAGGGCTAGACAAGGCCTACGATTTGCTGCAGAGACACGGGACCGGGCATGAAGCTCGATTCAGGCCTAGGCCCATATAAAGTGATGCATGAGAGGAGCAGGGACACCTGAACATCGGTGCCCTGAGGCTGGGGCATCTGCAAAGTGCAGGGGAACGTCCCAGCCGGCATAAATGACCAGAAGGAAGCCAGGAACAACATGGCCTGACCCCCGCCTGCATGCAGCACCCTCAGCATTGGTACATTTTAGCTCAGTGAGGTTGTGTGGGACCCGGAGGCTGGTTCGAGCCTAGGTCTCCGTGGGACGGAGAGAGCTTGAAGCACGGCTGCGAGAAGCCCCCGCGGAAGTGGTGCAGAAAGCAGCTCAGAGCCCTACACAGCTGGGTTGTGTTAGGTGCACTGATTGCCCCATATCGGCCGTGGGACACAAAAGTCAGTCAGCAGCCATGGCGATCCAGAAACCCACCTAACTCAGAACAGATGCAGCAAAACCTCTAGCGGGCAAAAGAAACCAGGGACGAGGCCCACATCATGGTGCAGAAGCGAAGCTGAGGCCTCAGGGAACAATCCAAAGCCGATGGTGTTGGCCCATGGTGGAGAAGGCGGACGAGTGCGTTGCAGCGGACCACCGCGCCCAACTGGAGGTGACACTGCACTAAATATAGAGCTCTTATCACAGAGTGGGATGCAGGGGCTAGGTGAGGTGTAAGATTTGCAGGTGAGGCACAAGGGTTGGTCGGGCTTAGGCCCATACAAAGCAGTGCATGTAAGGCGTAGGGATATCCACCAGTCTGTGCTCTGAACCAAGAGCAGGGGCGTTATGCAGGACAATGCCCTGACTGAAATGAAAGACTAGAGGGCTGCCCCGAGTAGTTTGACCTGGTCTGGTCCTCCACATAGCACCCTCAATAATGGCGTATAGAGGCCCAACAAGATTGTGAGAGACCCGGGGGCTCCCGCTTAGGTCTCCCGGCAAGTGAAACAACCATAGCTCAGTGATACCAGACACATTTGGAGCACGTCTCTTGACCCTCCCTCCCCCACTTCTGTCCCTAACGTGGAGAATGGGAGAGTTTTTTACAACAACTGTGGGTGGCAAGATGGGTCGTGGATCGCCAGCTTTGTGACAAGGCGATTACTCAACCACCCTGTTCTTTAACTACCCTGATCAGACTATTTCACTCTTGTACGAAAATAAAACCACCTGAATCATTACTATTCGGTGTGGCGCACAGGTGTTACTGTAGGAGCTTGCATATTACCCGATATTTGGCGCCATACGCGCCCGCTTTACTGCTAGAGGGAATGCCCAGAGGACACCTGACAACCACGACTGTCAAACTGCGGGGCTGGGGGGAGGAGGGAATTCAGGATAAAGGAGATCTATACTGGGAGGGTTTCCTAATTCCATATGACACACTAGTAGAAGAAGACGGGTTACACCCAGGGAAATTCGTACTACGCCGCTCGCTATTGCCTACCCTTCCTTCCAAATTGGGAGATTTAACCAATGAGCCCCAAACCCACCTCACCATACAGTATTTACAAATAATGTGACCAGGCGGACACCTCACATGTTGGTTTTCTGCCTCACGGAGACAACACACAGCAGTCACATTGGCACCACTTCGGGTTCACTGGGAGGGAGACTTGCATCATCTGCTCAAGCACCCTGAGTGGCCCTCAGTGCTGGAGAGCCCTACACACATCCCCAGGAATGTATGCCTACGCCAAACATAGTATTGCATCACATAAAGAGCATATCTCATGCCAGCAAAAATTAACCGGTCCTTTGGCCGAGTGGAAGCTGCTTGTCCCCATTGCCACCTCATTGATGCAGATCTACTGCATATGTTATGGGGATGCCCCAACTTGCACAGGTACTGTACAGAGGTAGCTAGCACTCGTACCCAATACACAGACCCTTCCCTTCCGTTTGAATGGAAAATGTACATATTGCATCTCTACCGCAGAAGCAAAGTGACTTCTAGATTTCTCATTATGGGTTTCGCAGTAACTAAGAGACTGATCAACAGGAGATGGAAGGCTCCGGATCTCCCTCGCATACTAGCATGGAGACGCTCCATGCTGACATGGGATACTGATGAGAGTATTGCACTACATTGAAATGACACCCTGGGTATCCGCAGGGCCTCCCTTGCCACAAGCTGGGACACAGTGTTTGCAGAGCTGAAAAACATACACAATGCTAATAAGGAGGATTCACAGTCGGCTAACGCCACTGTGTAGGGGCACACACATGAAGAAGAGGGCACTGGCTGCAAAAAGAGATAATCTGAGAGAAAAATTGGATGGGGGGAACCCAATTCTGCCCCTTAGACGCATAACAGTCTCCTTTTTATGTGTGACAATGCAGAGGACACACCAGACGGGGGATCAGGCAATGCTCCGGTTTATTATCACACAATTACCTGTTATGTTATATTGCATTTGTAGCGCGCACTGTTACTCTAGAGTGTCCTGGCGCAAGGGAGAGCAGGGGTAGAAGCTAGAATCAAATTAGCAGATCATGCTGAACAAATGTGCTTTAAGCTGCTTCTTAAAGAGCTAAAACTCCAAGATGAATTGGAGATCAGAAGGAAGCGCATTCCATGCCTCAGCAATCTTGACAGAGATAGACTGGTCCCCCAACCGCACTCTGCGGAAGCAAGGAACGACCATCCGGCGGTGCCACGCTGAGCGCAGAGGGTCATTTGGCACTGTTATGTTTTAAGTTGTCCCTGTTACATTATTACTCGCTTCCCCAGTACACAGATCACTACGCAGAGAGGACTAGCAGAGCCGACCGGTATCATGCACTTAGGCGTCGTGGAGCCTACACGAGCACCAGCAAAAAATGCTCAAGACACATATCCACATAGCAGCCATATATGCACGCTGTCGTTGGAAATGTGGATCTATTCTGTTTAAATCTGCTTTGATGCAAATTCATTGTTAATGTACCCTTTAACGGCCACTATCAACAGGAATATATACTGTGTATGTATGCCATGTTTAAGGCCTAATAAAAACAGATAAATAAAATTACCCTTACAAAGTCAAGCTACACTGGGAGTGTTTTGGGCTTCTCTCATGTACATCTCTTTGATGAGAAGGGTTCAATGTTCCCTCTACTCCTGGGAGTCATTACCAGAGACAGGAATATTGTTGAGCTTCACCAGGGAAGATGTTACGGGTAGGTATCTTGCCTACTAGTTGGGTCAATGGGAAGGGTGGTTTACTCCTGTATGTTGTTTGGGGGCAATTTCTTCTGCTGCTTCAGTGATGTGAGTTTTGAGGTAGCATTGTCCTGAGGCAGATGGGCTTGCTTCCTCAAATGGTTATCACCTCATACCGATGCTTGTTCAGTCAACGGACCTAGCTGCACCACAGTTTAGCTCATTCCTTACTTCTATTTTCAGTTCCTGACATTGAATAGTTGGGATTGAGTGCAATACAGATTATTCATGCCCATTTTCCATAATCAATCTCCTCCCGGCTTGCATGAATCCTTCTGTGACTTTTTTTAATATTAAACATTTTATTCAATGTTGTCGTCTTGTACAACAAAGTAACAGGTATTAGGCCAGCAATAGTGAATATATCAAAGTTTTAGCACAAACAATTTACAGTACTGTTCGATCTAGGCGATAACGATGTCGCCATTTCCCCAAGAACCTTTAGTGTTTTCTTGAACAGCCTCGGGATGTGCAGATTGGCTCTTCAAGTGAGGCACATCAATCCATCAAAGCCTTCCAGCTCGCCAGTGTCAGAGGGCGGGGGGAGCACCAGCATCTTGCAATATTGCACTTGGCGAGCACTGTCCCAATGCCCAGGAGAGTGTAGTCTCTCTTATTCAAGCATAGTCTTCCACAATACCCAATAGGGTTATTCTTGGTGAGGTTCGTTATCCTCCCTCAGGCACTGTTAAGGCACTCTTGGCCTATATCTTTGAATGATGGGACATGCCCATGTGACATGATAGAAGTGGCCCGCTGCCTGATGACACCTAAATCATTAGGATGCAGCCAATGTATTGGCCCGCCACAAGCACAGGGGTATAAGACAGGTCATGTGTCAACGTTAAGTTGGATAAGTCTGGGTGGTATCATCAGTACTCTTGGGGACATGCAAGTGTCCCTCTAGTCTGATTTGTCACAGGGACCCACCCCAATGCTCCCATTTGTCTTTCAGGGAACTGGGGAAGTAATTAAATAGGGATTTGTATACCTGGCATATGCTCCCCTTATCTATATGGCCCTTAAGAATATGTGCTTTGAGGCGGCTGGCAGTACTCCGGTGTGGATTTCAGTATTGTGTATTGGGACTGGAGAATGTGTCGCAGCTGTACGTATCAGTAGAGTTGGTATTTTGTAAGGAATATTTTATTTGGAGCTCCACTAAGGTTCTTAAATGTGAGTCTGCTATATATCTCCAACTGTAGGGATTCCAATGAAGTCCCATCCCCTGAACCCTGTAAGAGGGGAATGTGGTGTAACCATGTGCCTATCAATAGGGGGTTTCGAGGGTGAGTTTCTGGTTCCAGCCCGTCCAGTTGAGGGCTGAACGCCACAACCCAAAAACCACTCTAGTGATGTCAATTAGGGTCCGAGGGAGTGGGCTTCCATAGAGAATGTGAAGTACTTGAACCTGCCCCATTTTGACGACGTCAAGCCAAATGCCGGGTCCTGCCCCCCACCACTCAGCCAATCACTTACCTTTAGAAGCTGTGAGGCCGAGTAGTATAAGCAGATCTCTGCCATGCCCACTGCCCAATCATATGTAGACTTTACATAGGTAAACACAAGCAGATGATGGACGGAGCACCGAAACATTTTAGACACTCACCCCGGTCACAGATCTGAGTTGAATTCATCATAGTTTTTTAGCTCACTTCTCCACCTCAGTTCGGACCCAGCCATATGCAAAACAGTCTTGACCCAACTCCTCATGGGAACAGTCTAGCCGAACTGCCAAGCCAGGTCTTCCCTGGACAGGAACAAGCATCCTGGGACCGATTTCGGGGTGTAGACCTGGCCTTTCAGTTCAGGCTGGACTGTTCCCATGAGGTACAGGGTCAACACTGATTTGCATATGGCTGGGTCCAAATGGGTGGCATAATGAGCAAAAGAGCAGCGTCTTGAACCCAAATCTGTTGACTGAGGGTGAGTGGTTGAAAAGTTTCAGCACTGCGTCCATCATCTTGTTGTGTTGACTTTACAAAGGTGCCAAATGCCAATCTGAGCGGAATGTTCTGATAGAGGATGAAGCAGATTTTAGCTGTAGTTTTCTAAAACCAGACCCAGGGAAATGGATAGGGGAAGTGTTGGAGTGTGTACAGAATGCATGGGAGCATAACTATTTTAAACACTGCCACCCTGCCAAGTATGTTGAGTAGGAGGTCAGACCATGTGGCGTGGGCCGCCGACAGTTCGGCTTCCATGGGTATCAAGTACCGGCCCCATGCAAGGTTTGGTTCTAGGGTGATATGGGTACCCAAGTACTAAAAGCGTAATCGTCTGATTGGTAGTTGGTCCTGACAGTCCACTACTACACTTGAATAGGGTCTTAATTTGAGCCAGTGATTTCCTGTACTCGGCAATAGAAGTTAATTTTCAGCACTGTCTGCTTAAATTAGGGATGAGCCCAACACCAGCTGTTTAATAATTCACTATACATTAACAATAACTAATACCTGCCACCCAAGCCATTCTTAGAGTTTTTGGGATCTGGGATAGTCTGAATAGTCGCACTTGTAAGAGTGTGATGCTTTGTAATTGTGTTGGTACTGTCATTGGCAAACCTGGCAGGGGCAATGGATGGTGCAAGCTGCAGTGGCCTTGTTACGAGAGCCTAGCACGTATTTATTTTTTTGCAAATTAAGCACTGCTTTCAATGGCACCAGGAAGGACTTAGTCCAAATACCTCCAAGCACCATAAGCCTCTACATATATGGAGAGCATCTGGACAAGGCGGGACCCATGAGGGACGGCTGCACCAGAAACAGGAGGACATCTTCTGCATAAAGGGCTATGTGGTCCTGCACCGCCAGCCCCAGTCATAGCCCCTCACCTGGGCATCGGACCCATGTTGCCAGTGGCTCTATAATCAGGGCAATCAGCAGGGGGGAGCAGACATCCCTGTTGGATACCCAGCTCAATTGGGAAGGGATCTGAGAGGGTGCTGTGGATTCAAACTTGTGCCTTTGGGTGAGAGTATAGAATTTTGACATAGAAGTGGAATCTCGGCCCAAAGCCCAGATGCCGGAGGACAGGTTTCATGAAGGCCCAGTTGACGGAGTCAAAGGCCTTCTCGAAATCCAGTACCAGCAGGGCCCCAGATGTCTGACAGGTGGGCAAGTGCTACCTGCCCACTACGTACGCAGTGCCGAGTACTTTCGGCACAGCATAAAGCTGCATTGGTCGGGTGGACCAAGTGGGACAAATGAGGGAGAAGCCTATTGGCCAATGCCTATGTGTAAATGTTGACCTCAAAGGTAATGAAGGATATCCGCCGGTGGGGTTTGCACCGGTCCACAGGGGGACCAGGCTTATGATTCACCAGTATGTGGGGCGGATCTAGTTTCGGAGGGAATCGACTTATGTCAATTAGATCCTGGTATATGTCTAGGAGTGGAGGCTGGAGAAGCATTGCAAATTGACAATAGTATTCCATCAGGTAGCCGTAAGGTCCTGGTGTTTTCCCCTTATTCAGTTCCTGGAGGGCCTGTCGAAATTCCTCAGCATATAATGGTTGCTCTAGAGCCCGGTGATCGGACGATCTCAGACATGAGAGGAGCAAATCTGCAATAAGCAGATAGGTGGTTTATCTACAGGAGTGAGGTCGACCGTCATAGAGTTGGCAGTAGTATGCTGCAAATGTTGCCGCTATATCAGCAGTCTTTGTGAAATGCTCCCTGGCAGGCAATCGTAAAGGCGGTTTTGAAATCCTCATTAGAAAGTTGCTGTCAGTGATAACCTTTAATAAAGATCAGATCCGAATGTTCACTTTGTGTTCGTCAAACTCATGTAGCAAGACTTAATGTTTGCAATTCAACCACCTGCAATGTAATGCTTTAAAATTGCTGGAGCCAGATCAGGACCACAACCAAATTCAAAGCCCTCTCAATTCTAGGGCAAATGTGATCACAACGCAATCAGGCTACAGCCATATAGTGGTTTATTAATGCCTCCTTCAGGTACATGGCGGGCACGCTATAATACGCTTTTGAGAAGAAACTCCTCTATTCCTTCTTGGCAACAAACCTGAATGAGGGTTTTGCTACTTTGGCACAAATGTTGTGGGCAAAAATGAAGGTGTACGTGAGGAGAGAGGTGATCAGGAACACTACATTTCTCAAGGGGATGGCCAGGGCTGCTTCATTACGACTTAAGACATCAGAACAGGGCACTTTGAGATCATTGGTTAAAGCAAACAATGACCTCAAAACACTTCATACCTCCAAGGCAGAATATGCTCTCTCATGCATCAAACAAAGGCCTTATGAGCAGGGTGAACAAGCAGTCAATCTGCTGGCACTCCACCTGTGCTTTCAGAGATAGGGGCACTTGTTGACCTGCCCAGTTGAAGTGACCTACCTGCTCAGAAGACAGGGGTCAGTGCAATTAAATATTCTTGGGTCGGATACCAAGGCTGGTATTCTTTAATTCACAACTATGTACTCCCTGCCCTTTTTTCTTGCCCTTACACCTGCAGGTTTCTGCTTTCTTTTTTGTGACAGGTTTGCCGTCTTTCTCTTCCTCAGTCTTTCTGTTTTGTGTGTTTTTCTCTCTCTTGCATTAAGGAAACATGTGGTGCCGAAAATAAGTTCCAGTCCCTAAAGATAAGTGCTGGTGGCCCCACCGCCAACCATCTGCTCCAATTTAGCACGGTCTCATTCTGTGAGTTGTATCACTCAGACCACTTGAATACTACGGCAGAGGAATCAGTGACTCTTGGCAGAACAGAGGCCGGTAATGCAGAATGACATATCTGAGAAGGCGATAGGTAAAGCAATTGATGACACTTCCACTGGGAAAGCCTGCTTCCCTAAAGAATTCTTCAACTTTACAAATCAACAAGGAAAGAGGCATTCTCCAATTTGACGCAGGTTTGAATACCTTCTATGTTTAAGGGTACAAGATTTAGCGAATGTTTGAATCCTATTGTCTAATCTCTACTAGATGGATGGTGCAGAAGTCACAGGAGACTTGGAGTACATAGTGAATTGCATTGAAGTGCATTAATATGGCCAAATGGGTATATATTCGTAGATAGTCGCAGGTGTCATGGACACTTTGGAAAAATAAAGACATTCTCACACTTAATGTGTATATGTCAGATGTAATTTATAAATTGTTTGATGAGCTACAAGTTTAGTATGATCTCCTGCGTTCTCAATTCTGGAAATAACAGCAACTGAGCCATTGTTTGAGTAACCTATACATTTGGGTCAGTCTGCCATTTTCAAATACTTTCGTGTTTGTGGTAAAGGGGGCTGTGTCAGGCCGTTACAAGGTTATCGACAGTCACTATTTTTTTTTGCCCACTACTCAAAACGTAAAGATTTACGGGAACATTGGTGGACAATTGAGTTTTCATATGAGGACCGGAATGATTTGCTCCTGAACCATGATAAAGGCATGCAAGATGGTGGGCTGATAATAGGGTATTTCTGATGGCGCAGGATCCTGCTTAGGTTACAAGTATCGAGACAGTTTCCAACCTTGCTTTGCTGGAGGTGAAATAAGTATTACTGTGGTATTGATATGTACTACTGGAGTGCTAAAAACCTAATAAATACTGCTAATAAATATAGGAGGATATAAATGAGGAAGTGGAAATTGGGGGGACATTGTCAACTAGGGCCGTACATTTCACAACATGTCCAATATAAGTGGTTTTAAAAGTCTATGGCAGCGTCTAAAATTGGAAGTCTGAGATTATGCAAAATGCGTTAAGTGGCTACTTATGCTCACTAGACATGTTTAATATGGCGGCAGAGCAAATAATTATTATAGATAGAACAATAAGAGTTGGAGGAAATATGGAGCAGATTACTTGCATTATAACTTAGCAACCAGCTATGCATTCTGGGTACACTCAAATATTTTGGCAGGGTTGCAGGGGGCGTGGGGGTGAAGCCAATTCTATAATTTTTCTTCATACATATGTTATGGGAAATCTAAATGAAGAGATTTTAGGTGGTAATACACGTCTTCTACTGTTGCAGGATAAGTTGAACTGGTTGTTTTTGAGGAACTTGATCAAGAATGTCAGATTCAATACAGGAAATAGTCACCCCCCTTTCTTGAGAATAAAAGAACGTGTTGCTTTGTGCAGGAGAAACTACTCCCACAGTCTCCCTGACCAGCAAAGACAGACCCAAACTCATTAAAAGTTTTGTTTGGCAGAAGTGGGAGACAATGTGGAGGGATGGGTGGGATAATCTTGAAAAGGAGAGAGAACAGACTGAGCATCATTTCAGTAGAAGCTCTGGACCGAAGTGATTCTCTAATTATTCAGGAAAGAGGCTCCCCCACCACTGTCCCCCAGAGTTGTATGTTCAGCACTAAAAGAGTGCTAGAAGAGTTTCTGCCCTTTGTGCTAAAGATGAGATGCAAGGGGTCTGAGCCCCATTCCTTTGCCTCATCCTTTTCTCTTATAAGGAAAAAGTTTCACTGTCTTCATTTGTTGTTGCTGTTATTGCTGGCAGCCATACTTTTTTCTTTTCTTTTACAGAGTTTTATATAGCGCGAACTTGACCCGAATCGTGTATCAGAGCGCTTTACATAGCGCCAGTTGCATTACAAGAGGACTCATTAATTTTTGTTAGGTGATTTGCCCAGAATCACAGGATGTTCAGCGTCATTGCCGAGACTCGAACCCTGTTTCCCAGATTCGAGGTCGACCGCCCTAGACATTAGGCCAACTCCTCTCCCCATACTGATGAATATATCCACTCTTAAATGGAGAGGAAAGGCCAAAAGCTCTTATTGATACCCTATTTCGTTTAAATCTTTCCAATTATCAGTAAGCAGTTCCACCATAGGCTTTTAACCGTCAAATTCCATACCTAAAAGCTGTGCTTGAACTTCACACCAAAAACTCGTGATGAACATCGAGACATGCTGCTTCAGAACCACACTAGAAACTAGAACATGTGCAGTGTCATCCACTGTGTCAAGTCCAGTCCTCGTAGATTGCTTACGAGCACCAGTACCATGTTTATAAGGATTGCTTCATATGTTCAGCTAGGATAAGAATAGTTAAAGAATAGTTCAACAGGTTTAAAGGGCCAAACATGCCAGGTCTTTGATAAGGATTGTTCCTCGGAAATCCTGCCTGTGGCTTGAGGGGTTTTGCAAGGGTCCTCGCTTAGCCCAATGCTGTTTAATATATTTGTTCAACCTTTGGTAGATATCGTAGCTCCTTTTGGGATCTCAATAGTCTCTTATGCAGACGACACCAAGCTGGTATTGTCTCTTGCCTCTGACTCCGACCCTTCAATATTTAATTTAGGGCCTTGCTTGGAGCAAGTAGCCAGCTGGATGAACAAGTCATGCCTGAAGCTCAATGGAGCAAAAATAGCATTAATGATTCTTGGGAACAATTTCTCGGTCCAACCAGGCCAAGGTTGGCCCACTGGCATTGTGTCCCCTCTTATCCCTAAAGTTATAAAAAGCATGGGGATGTGGCTAGAAGACACCCTGACTATGTTGGC
The DNA here is from genome assembly GCF_964261635.1 of Lissotriton helveticus. Lineage (NCBI taxonomy): Eukaryota > Metazoa > Chordata > Amphibia > Caudata > Salamandridae > Lissotriton > Lissotriton helveticus. The sequence continues at coordinate 1,118,870,234 of NC_136063.1, read as the reverse complement.
CCAGGCCACAAAAACCACAGCCCATTGTTTCGAAATACTGCGGATGCTGCGCAAGACTCTACCCTTTCACCAGTAGTGATTCTTTCAGAATCGACACGGCTGATAACGAATTGTTTCTTCTTTGATGAAAGGCTAAACACATTTTTACATCCTTAATTTCAGACTCTTGTACAGTGCTTAGATGCCTGTGGGATGAGGCCCAACATAAATGTGATGGTTTTCTCGTATAGTTTAATATTTAATTAAAGGTATCAGATACTAAATGGTCGATGTGTCTTTTTTTCTGAAGAAAAACTACAGACAATAATTAAAATCAGGTCAAACACATCAGGAATACTACTACAACGCAGAAACTTAAGATGGCGGCCCTATTTCTAAATGGAAACAAGCATTGGCAAAGCCAGTAGATTTGGCCTTGGCAGGCTGGGGCACAGGTCATTTTGTAATGTATTTACTCCAAGCATGGGCCACACAAATAATGAAAAAACAGTAACCATGCTGCTTCATAAGTGTGGCTGCTATATATGCTTGAAATAAAAAATGTAAATAAAAAGAAAATCTCTGATGAGGCAGTTTTACTAGTTACATTTTACACAGCAAACCTTTCAGTTGTGTTATTCATTTTATTACCATTATTTATGAAGAAGATAAGAATAAATCATCATCCAAACAATGTTTCAAATCTAAGGAAGTTGCAATATTACAATCTCACTTTATAACAACAACTTAAAAAAAGAGACTGAAAATAAATCACCAATTATCTAGGGTGTGTGAAATTTGCATAATTTGCTTTTGCGTACTTGCATGAAATTTTGGGAAAATTACACGAAATGCAAATCAGTCATTTGTTGCTATTTTTAAGTGCAAAAAAGCGTCCTCACGTTAATTTTTACAGTAAAGAAATGCTGTGTAAACAATAAGTAGCGCGAGAAACAGCCACTAAGGTAATTGTTGCACGCCGGCTGTACATTTTTACTGTGAAAGTCCTTAATGGGAATGTGGCGAAATTGTGCATAATAAGAGTAACATACATTTTCCATAATCATGCAAATTAAACAAGTGTAACTTAATTTTCACCTGGCCCTACATTTAATTGGTCACCCGAACTGTATGCAAAATAAATATCTGATATTTAAAGTCAATATCAAAATAAAATTAAAAAAGAACACTTTGAAGCACCATTGTTACTGTTATTTGTTATTGAGAAAGGAAGTAATTCAATACGGATTTGGACAATGTGCACAGGGTTTGTGTAGTTGCTTAAAGTGAAGGGAGTTAAAAGGAAAAGTGGGCAGCCCATTGCTGTATGCTGTAGGGGCAGAAGCAAAATGTGAATGTGAATAAGACTTTAACAGACCAATGGAAGAACCCACTGACAAAAAGCCTCTCTTTAGACGTACATCATGTATGAATTGTTTTGAAAACAGTAGTCTGACAAAATACCTAAAGCTGTCTACAGGGTCACACCTAAAAAGGCATGAGTCCAAACAAGGAATAATCTTGACAGATAAGTAGACAAATTAGAATACATGGGAATAAGCCAGAAAAATATGCACTGTGAAGACTGGCCACTCAGTGTCTCTTGCCAGTGACAGCAGTAACAAGCATTGGCATAGCCAATGGGTCTTGCCTTTGTAACCTTATAAGTGTTTAGCCAGAGCTATTTGCTTTGCCAATGTCTTTAAGCTACGGTGTGGAGCAGTGTGGCTGCTGTGCAGCATGTTGAAAGATTATAATAAAAAAGCGTTATAAGCATTTTTGTTAGTTTATATATAACCAGGAATATATTATGTAGAACTGAACGAACCTATTAAAAAAGAATTTACATAAAAAATGTCTTCTAGTTTTTTTGTTCTCTCATTCTTCCTGTCTGTTCTAATGCTTGTTTCTTGTAGCTTCATGTTATGGTGGGGGGAAGGTGGGGGTGCATAAACAGTGCTGGTAGTGAAGTGGTGAAGCACTGGTACAGAGCGGTGCTGCGTGTGTGCAGCGGTGTTGTGCTTCACTGCTGCTGAGGTGGTGCTCAGATGGGGCTGCATGGTGCTGAGGTGGTGCTGCGCTGGGCTGAGTGGTGCTGTGGTGGCGCTCGGGTGCTGGTGACTGATGCTCAGGTGATGCTGCGGTGGTGATGCTGAGTAATGGAGTAATAGTGCTGAGTGATGCTGACTGGTGCTACGCTGATGCTGAGGTGGTGCTGAGTTGGTGCCACATCCTCTCCCCATTGAACACAACACTGCCCCACTGAGAGAAACTCGCACTGCCTTCAGCCACAAACCAATTCTGCCCTGCCATAAACACATGGATGCGACTCAATTCAAATTATGCACTAGGCAAGAGTAATACCCGGTCTAAAAAAAAAAAAGTAATATCCTGGAAAAAGCAAACACTCATAGGGAATGCAAGATCAAGTAAAGCATGTGAAATGTAAGCAGGAACAACATGGTTACCCTAACGTTTTTATACTCATTATTCAGATATCAGTTAGTGTTTTGTCGGAAAAGTTAAGGACATGACTACCAGGCCCGCAAGGGTCCCGTTTCAAGTTTCAAAGTCCATGGCTTATTTCCTTAGAAAAAGTACGCAGTATGGTTTAAAACGACCATATCTCTGAACACAGAGCCGTAGTACACACTTTATAAAGTAAAACAAGCATCGGCATAGCCAATAGGTCTCGAATTTAGGATCTTAAAAATGTTTAGCCAAGCAACAGTTGGTGTTGTCGCACCAAGGATATTCTGCTCCATAACTAAATACTTATAGGGTCCAAAAAGCGAGACCTATTGGCTATGCCAATGCTTGTTTGTTTTTTGTTGCTGTTTTGTTTAAGTTGCCAGATCTACAATAGCAGGGCATGGTTTTTGTTAACAGTTCTTTGCATCAAATTAATTGTTTTCATTGGTCTGAATGTTGTTTCCACTCTGGTTGTAGGAAGCAGTCATTCCCGTGGGTGTGGGGGCTGCCTAGCTGTGCGCATGCGCAGAACTTTGCAAGTGTGGAGTGAGTGAGCCCCGGGCAGCATGACTCACTCACACATGAGTTCCTGCATACTCAGCATGGTTTAAGGAAACTCGACCCACTCCCTCCCAGGCATCGAAAACATATTTACCAAGAAACTCTGAGAAGAGCCTGCCTGCTGCACTGACGGTTGGTGGTGTGTGCCTGGTGAAAGCGTGCACTGGTGGTGTGTGTGCCCTGTGAAAGCGTGCACTGACGGCTGGTGGTGTGTGTGCCCGGTGGAAGTGTGCACTGACGGCTGGTGGTGTGTGTGCCTGGTGGAAGCATGCACGGATGGCTGGTGGTGTGTGTGCCTGGTTGAAGCGTGCACTGACGGCTGGTGGTGTGTGGGCCTGGTGGAAGCGTGCACTGATGGCTGGTGGTGTGTGTGCCTGGTGAAAGCGTGCACTGACGGCTGGTGGTGTGTCTGCCCGGTGAAAGAATGCACCGACGGCTGGTGGTGTGTGTGTGCCTGGTGGAAACGTGCACTTGCGGCTGGTGACGTGTGCCTGGTGGAAGCATGCATCTCCGGCTGGTAGTGTGTGACGGCTGGTAGTGTGTGTGCCTGATGAAAGCCTGCACTGATGGCTGGTGGTGTGTGTGCCTGGTGAAAGCGTGCACTGACGGCTGGTGGTGTGTGTGCCCAGTGTGAGCGTGCACTGACGGCTGGTGGTGTGTGTGCCTGGTGGTAGCGTGCACTGACGGCTGGTGGTGTGTGTGCCTGGTGAAAGTGTGCACTGACGGCTGGTGGTGTGTGTGCCCGGTGAAAGTGTGCACTGACGGCTGGTGGTGTGTGTGCCCAGTGTGAGCGTGCACTGACGGCTGGTGGTGTGTGTGCCTGGTGGTAGCGTGCACTGACGGCTGGTGGTGTGTGTGCCTGGTGAAAGTGTGCACTGACGGCTAGTGGTGTGTGTGCCCGGTGAAAGTGTGCACTGACGGCTGGTGGTGTGTGTGTGCCTGGTAAAAACGTGCACTGGTGGCTGGTGACATGTGCGTGGTGGAAGAATGCATTGACGACGGGTAGTGTGTAACGGCTGGAAGTGTGTGTGCCTGGTGAAAGTGTGCACTAACTGCTGGTGGTGTGTGTGCCTGGTGGAAGCGTGCATTGACGGCTGGTGGTGTGTGTGCCTGGTGGAAGCATGCACTGACGGCTGGTGGTGTGTGTGCCTGGTGAGAGCGTGCAATGGCGGCTGGTGACGTGTGCCTGGTGGAGGCATGCATCGACGACTGGTAGTGTGTGACGGCTGGTAGTGTGTGTGCCTGGTAAAAGTGTGCACTGATGGCTGGTGGTGTGTGTGCCTGGTGGAAGTGTGCACTGATGGCTGGTGGTGTGTGTGCCTGGTGAGAGCGTGCACTGACGGCTGGTGGTGTGTGTGCCTGGTGAAAGCGTGCACTGACAGCTGGTGGTGTGTGTGCCCGGTGGAAGCGTGCACTGATGTCTGGTGGTGTGTGTGCCCGGTGGAAGCGTGCACTGACGGCTGGTGGTGTGCATGCCCAGTGAAAGTGTGCACCGACAGCTGGTGGTGTATGTGTGCCTGGTAAAAGCGTGCACCGATGGCTGGTGGTATGTGTGTGCCTGGTGAAAGCGTGCACTGACGGCTGGTGGTGTGTGCCTGGTGGAAGCATGCACCGACGGCTGGTAGTGTGTGACGGCTGGTAGTGTGTGTGCCTGATGAAAGCCTGCACTGATGGCTGGTGGTGTGTGTGCCTGGTGGAAGCGTGCACTGACGGCTGGTGGTGCGTATGCGTGGTGGAAGCGTGCACTGACGGCTGGTGTGTGTGTGCCTGGTGGAAGTGTGCACTGACGGCTGGTGTGTGTGTGCCTGGTAGAAGCGTGCACTGACGGCTGGTGGTGTTTGTGCCTGGTGAAAGCGTGCACTGACGACTGGTGGTGTGTGTGCCTGGTGGAAGCAGCAGCATTCACAGTGATAGACGACACAAATGAAACTGACAAAGAGGAGGGGGAGAAGGGAGGGGGAGTGCCATAAGAGGAGCATTCACAGTGATAAAAGACACAAATGAAGCTGACCAGGAGGGAGGGGGAAAAGGGAGGGGGTAGTGCAAGCAGAGGAGCCTGATTACATTAATAACAAGCATTGGCATAGCCAATAGGTCTCGCCTTTGGGACATTATAAGTGTTTAGCCATGCAACAGTTGATGTTATTGCACCAAAGATATTGCTAGAAAAAAAGGGGATCAAAGCACTAATTCCCGCACTGGTCTAACGTCTCCTTTGTGTACTTAGAAATCAAAAAGAAGGTGCTGATAGCCTGAGACACAATCCCCTATGTCCTATGAAGATTAGATGAGAGAAACTCTAATTTCTTCAAATACAATGCACAAGGTTGTGGCTCCGCACCCTTCAAGTAAAACAGTCTTACATGTGTTTTAAGATAATAGACATTGTACAACCTTAATCACAGGTTTAAGTATCTTCATTCAAATCAAAAATCAAATCAAAATTAACTTTATTCGGTTTTCATTTTTGCAAAACCATAAAAGTACAGTGTGATTAAAAGTTCATTCATCGTTACAGGAAACAAAATTTCATGATTTTAAAAAAAAGATATTAATAAGATAAAATGTTACATTAAGAGATCCTGTACGGATATAAAAAAAAGAAAAAGTAAGTTGAAAAAGACACAAGTTAATTAATAGCAGGACAGTACAGTTATTGGTTATCCCAGACCAGTGGGTATTTACTGTGCAAATTAGTTTTTTGTCCTAAGTACATGAATTGTACTCTATTCCAAATTTAGTCTGTGTCGTACGATAAATTAATTTTTTTTTATTACAATCACTATTACCCATTCATCCTCCCGAAACTGCAAAAATAACATTGCAGGGCGGCATCTCCTAAACCCCATGTGTGTTAGTGCCGGTATAATCCAGGTCTTTCTGGGTTCACAATAAAAATTGCAGAATAGAATGGTGTGTATGGTGGTTTGGGTGGAGAGGCCATCGCCTGGGCAAGGTGGTAGGACTGTTGACCAGTCGTTTCTTTTCGGGAAAGTGACCAGTCGATGGAAAAAATTTAATCTGAACCGGATCAGCAAAAATCTTTCATAACTGGTGATGTTACTGGTTAAGTAAGGTTGGATTGAGAAAGTAGTCTGAATGGCCAAGCTATGTGCGGTTTATGGTTTAATAGCTTCTTTGGCCAGCCGCAGGTCACCTAGATGTTTTAGACACTGAGTCTGGTATGCTTTCCTTGATGACTCACTGATTAGGGTCGGAGTGTTGTAGTATTTCTCTAGCCCAGTGTCATACAGGAAGGCTTTAATATAGCGCAACCATCCTATGTTTTTTGCATGTTCCAGCGAAATGCAGTCCGTAATGAACCCCTGGCAGAATGTGGTTCGATCAGAGGTCCATAAACGGTGCCACAGTAAAAGTGGTTGGATTTTTATGATGTCTTCCAGATACGATAGGCCTAGTTCCAAGTGGCATGAGAACGTTGGACTACTCCAGAGGAAGGGCCAAAAGATACCTCAGGAATCTGTTCTCAACTAATTGTAGGGCAGCAGTATTCCCATAGCCCCACACGCCAGCCCCATATGTTGCCACAGTTCTACATTTGGCTTTATATATTGTTATTAATTCAGCTGGTGGCCTTCTACCCAGCCTTCAGGCAAAATTTACCAGTGCGGAAGTGGCTCTCGTAAAGAGAAGCTTTCTGGACTCTATGGCTGGTTTCCAGCTGGTTTTATGGTCAATGATGATCCCTAAGTATGGATATTTTTCTGTATGCTCGAGTTTTTCATTTTTCAGGAAGATACCTTTTAGTCCTTTCTTTCTAGTTCCCGAGGACATGACAAAAGTCTTTTTAATATTGATGTTTAGATCCAAGTTGGCCATAAAGGAGGCATATCTGTCAAGGGCTCTTTGCAATTCTATGGGAGTACGGGCGAGTATCATCGCATCGTCCGCGTAGAGCAGGGCCAGGACCGGGCGGCCGTTGATGTACGGAAGGTTGTATCTTCATTCATTTTCCCAAAGCGAAGCCAGACTTAAGTTCTAGAAGCTTAAGACTTGATCTTTTTATTCAATTTTCAATCAGATAGCCAACGCGTTTCGTCCGTAACCAGACTTCTTCAGGGCATTAAATGTTTTGATATTATTTCAAGATGCACATGCCTGTTGGTAATCAGTAAAAAAATCGACGGTTTTAAAACTTGCCTTTCTGTTCTTGGCAACATAGAAAGTCAGCTTTACGGGTTCTAAGCAGTACTGCAAAAAGTGTAATCGCAAAAGTGTGCGTAGCGTCGGTCATGCGGTCTTCTGGTTCGTTGATCGTACAATCAACAAACCAGATGACCGCTGTGCTCGTGAACGCAAGCTGTAGGCCAGCAAAAGCCTCTGGTGGCACTTTCAAAAGCCACTTACTAAATGTATTGTTCAGGCGAGACCTAAAAAGGAAAGCAGCTGATCACATTAAAGGTTTTTTACTCCATGCATCAACCAGGTATTGCAGGACCACCAGGAATGGTGCACTTTCCCACCTGTGGAAAACAATGTTCACAGAAAGATCAGAAAACTAAAGTAGTGCTTCACTGGAAAACTCTGTAAAGTGGCGCTAATGTGTTTGGGTGTGAATAAAATCAATCTGGTCACTTTGGGATCGCTCTGTCGTGATTTATTTAGTTATTTTTTGTTTTTTGAAAACGAAAATCTCTCCGTCGTGATACTGCACATTGGAATAGAAAAATGACAGAAAAAGACGACATTTCCAGAAAAAGTTTTTTTTATTATCCTTTTCACTGGGGAACGAATGAAAGAAAGGAGAGGAAAAAGCTGGTAAGAGCAGTTTCTTGAAGTCGCTGTTTTCAGCAAATGAGGAGGAGCGATACAGAGACAGAAAGACAGAGAAGAAAAGGAAAAGGAAGAACGAGAAGGTAAGAGAAAGAAAGAGAACGGGGAGGCAGGAGAAGTGGACAGTGGACACTCGGTTTTATGCAGCCCTCACACAATCATTTGTATGCAGCCCTCGCACATAATATAAAGTGGGAGGAGGGAGGAAGTGGCTGCTGAAGCAAGGGTGTGCGAGGGTTAGCCAAGCCCTGGTACCCTGCCGCCTGCTGCTGTTCCTAGGTCCCAGCCTCCTCCCCTGTGATCCAGTGAGAACACGGCGTCAACAAAAATACCACGGCTCATTGAAAATGCTGGTCTTCTGTTGAAGCGTTGACATAATGGGCTAGTGACCAGCAAGGAGGAGGCAGCAAGGCCTCAACACTGCTGATTCTAGGATTGGAGGTTCTGAGCCAGGCTCAGGCTACAATGAGAGTCCTGTGGGTGGATTGAACGGGGGAGGGGGCCACCGAGTGCGCACTGGGACCCAGGAGGGGCACAGATGGTGCAGTAATGCCACGGACGCCAACAGGTAAATGGCTACTTTTCTTGCACCTATGCAGTCAGAGCTGGTGAAGCAGAGAGCAAAAAATAAAGGCACGCACACACGTAGCCACTGAAAATATGGTGGAAAAAGTCCCTAAGCAGAAAGCAAAAAAAGCAGAAGCAGACAAGTCCTCCAGCAATACTCCAGGGCTCACACAGTACATACAATAGATGATCCTGCAGCGCAAGCGCTGAGGGCTCGACCTAAAAAGGCTTCATGAGGTGCAAATGAGACCAGCAGACATTGGATTTATGAAAACGGAAACCAGTGAATGGAATGGTGAAAGAAGGTCGTCCTCCATTCAAGGCTGGGGAAAGACTGAAAAAAAAGGGACAGAATGAGAAAAGGCCCAAAAGGGGAAAACACGTTGGGAGGGAACTCTAAAAAAGGAAAAAGAAAAAAACAGAATCTAGAAGCTAACGGCCAGATTCATCAATGTCCCGTTTTGCGAGTCCTTAATAGCGATTATTAAGGAATCGCTATTAAAGACTCGCAAAACGGGATTCATGTGGAAATCGCAAAAAAAATTGCGATTTCTACAGCTTCCTTATTTGCGATTAAGGACACTCTGTAGCACCCCTGAAATGAAAATGTAGACTGATGTTGCGCACACTCATGTCCAAAGGACATGTGTGTGTGTAAAATACAACTTAGAAAAATGCACTAAAGTGCATTTTTCTAAGTTTTCGCTATTTACCACGAAGTCAGACTTCGCGGTAAATAGCGGGCAAAAATTGTGAATTCGCAATTCTGAAATGGTTCATGAATAGCATTTAAGGAATCTCTAATTGAGATTCCTTAAATGCGATCGCAATTTGATAAATCGCAATTATTTGCGATTTTTCATATTGCGAGTTCTTGACCATTGATGAATCTCAAATGCCATTTTTGCGGGCGCAAACGGACGATTTTTGCGATTCGTACCGTTTGCGCTCGCAAAAATGCTTGATGAATCTACCTGTTAGAGCGCAATTTTAATACAGTGAATTATCTATTCATTCCGTTTTCAATAGCTCAGTAATACTTCATACTGCCCAAAACTGTCTCTATTTTAATGGGACCGTACAAATTGCTAACACAAGCTGGGATACTCTCATGACTGCAGTATATTTCACCACGTCAAAAATATTATTACATACTGTGCCATGTTTACCATCTCTGGTTTATGATTGAGACTTACTGGATTGCAACTGGGGTGCTTGACCTAAGGCAAGGCTACTGCTGGAGGACAATTACCCAACCCTACATACCTAGGAAGCCCAGATTACCCTGAGAGTGCTAGGTTTAATCTGGAAATCCATTTATTGATCAACATTACAGAATATCTTAAATGAGTTCCATTTTAATGAGCCAACTGCACTGTTACATTCAACAGCTGACTAGAAGGTTGAACCTGTGATCAACATCAAGTCAAATTTGTTAGCAAATCACTATAGGTGGTTGGACCCACGCTTTAAAATAAACACATCAAACTAACATTTTGTGCATGTGTACATGAATGTTTTAAGCTGCGATTGGTTCAATGCAGCTAATTTCATAAGTCATGTATTTGGCATATCAGTTTTCTGAGTTTGCAAGAAGTAGTAGTACTTTGATAATAATTACTTGACTTTACATACTTGAATTTTACTGAGGTTTTGTGCATTTCGGATGAATAATTGTCCGATTCATGTTTGTATGTGCTTTTGGCTTCACTATGTTTAGGCACTGTATGTGATTCTTATATAAAAACAAACAAGCAAAAACTAAACAAATGTTGAGTATCAGCGATGTTAATGGCCCAAAACACTGAAGTTATCGGCAAACATAAGGAACCCCCCAAAAAAGAGTCACAAAATGCATGACTGTCCAGAAATGAATCAATAGCAGAAACTCAACAGCTTCACAGAGGTGTTACTGATGGAGCGAGATTTGGAATTTTTTTTAATTTCAACTCGTAAAGTCACACTTCCATAATAAGAAATAATTTTACTAACGATTTGTGCTGTGTGTGTGTATTAATTCAACCTAGTTTAAAGTTGCATTACATGAAAAGTACACGCGGGATACTAACATATGTGCTCATAAACGTGCATTATTGTTGCATCTTTCTGTTTCTGAAAATTAATAAATTAAATCTGTCTATTTGTCATGTCATAACTAATTGCGGCTGTTTTAAAAGTGACATGTGCTTATTTTGCTTTCCTTGTCTATGTGGCGTCACTCTATTCTTTACAGGTGCATAAAGAATTTCGTTGGTTTTGATGAAGAATGGTAGATATAATTGCTGCTTTATTTGTTCGCTTCAGCTAGGTAATTTAGACTAATGGGTTAATCATTAGCAATGGTGGGTGGCAACAGAACAAACTATATTTCTCGCATTAATTATTCTTTTGTGTTTGTTTATATAATAGTTACCGATAAAATGGCTGCTTTGGGCCTAGTTTACTCGAGTCTGCTAAAATTCTGCACGGAGCAAGAGAGAGTCCTTACAGAGAAAAAGCTTCCTTTGCTGTAACAACATTTGGTGAGCGTGATGTGCCTCTGACTGTTTCCTAGTCAGACAAGGCCAAGGCCAGGAACCGGCAAAAGAGCGTGCGATAATTTTGCATCCGAGGAAGCAAATGACATGATGACATTTTTCTTCGAGTAATGTTGCAACATGAGGAAGCTTCGTTGTTCGAATGTAAGAAACAATGGACTCTAAGAAAGTGACGGAACTGATATTCTGAAAAATGTGGTGACACGTCGCCTGTCACTTGTAAGCCAATGGGACTCCGAATTTTGCAGAAAAGATTTACTTTTACTTAGATTAGCTTATCGTAGAAAGGTATAAAAACCCATTCACCGTGGAAGGGTTGCGCTGCTGCTTTTTGCTGACCTTTGGATGAGGGTGTCGTGCAGTTGAACTTTCCTTGGAGCACGTAAGAGCCCTCAAAGACTTTATTCTTTTATTTCCAATTATTTAGCATAGTTAGGGACTTAGGTTTTGGAAATGCCAAATTAATAAATTCATTTGCAGTAATAATTTTTAAATTTCGTAAAATTATCATAATTACTTGCAATGATTCTAATAAAAATGCTTCAATAAAGATTTCAATTGCAATTTTCTAAATAAATAGCTAATAAAAATCTTACTTTGGAAAAAAAGCTGGACTTGTTATTTCATGAGTTTAGGTTACCATTAGCAAGATTTATCGCCATAAGTGGCTTAATAGTCAGTGGGGTTTGTTAAGTATAATGATTTTCATTTACCGCGGTTGTATATAAATGTATATAATTTGTGAATAGGTTAATTAGGCCACATGATTCAGTTGGTCAAAATATGTCATGTCTGATTATTGGGCCTTGTGTTTGAATAGTGACTTATAGTGTATATTGTGGAGTTGGTAGCATAGCTTATGACATATTTCCTATAGGCCGCTGGATCAATTCCCTGGTAGCAGATTTGATGGTTGCTATGGTAACCAACATGCTATATGGTAGTTACATAGGATCGATGTCTAACATATATTGAGTTCGTTCTCGTGTTATATGTAAGGGTTTTTCCAGCAGTGTGAAAAATCCTAGCTGTACCGGTACAAAATAGTGTGATGAGAAGGTAGTCACACAGCACATTTGATCTGTTTCAGAATAGTGGTATCGACGTGTATCACAAGTGTTGTCGCCGTGCAACACATGTTAGGGATATAGGTGTGAATGTGTGCATAGTGAGGATTATCTACGAAATTGAAACTTTGAGTATAGGGACAATGAGCCCGTTCTAAAACTCACTGTGATAAAGTAATAGTATATATTCAAGCTTGAGTGAAGGGTAAGATAACGCCGCTTATTTTACTAACGGTGCATGTTATCTATAAGCAGGTGAGAGTCCTGCAAAGATTACATGTGTGTATGGTTAGGGATATTTTTCCGAATGAAAATGCGTATTTGATTCTGTAATTCTGTTCGAGTCAAACTTTGAATTGCTACTTTAAATGTGCATTCAGAGAGAAACGCGTTCACTATTACTTGTTTGAAGGGTAGAGTAAAAGGATTACTTTATCGGCGAATGTATATTCTGTGAGAATAGCGCCGTCTATTCCACGCAAAAGAATTCTTGTACGATTGAAATTCTGTCACTTTATTAGAGAAACAGACAGATGAGTCTTTCTTGTCGTTGTTAAATTAATTTTCAGTGAAAAAGGCGTTCTTAAAATGGCACTGTGAAAAGTTTTTTGTGAAGGAGGGGTGAGCGCTGAGAGTGAAACACGAGAAGCCGCAGCAGCTGTGTACGTCACACGGTTCGCGCAGTGATTGGGTAGCATACGTCACAGGCTGCGTTCTGATAGGCTCTCGTGACACTGACGGGCTGTAAGTTGATTGGTTCTTTGAGAAAGCACTATTTCTATTGGTTGAGCAAGGTAGTGACTTAGATTAACCGTGATTGGCTTGTTGGTGTGTTTCGCGCACGGATTGGTTGGTGTAACGGAACATCCAGGAAATAACTTACGATCATTTTCACTAAAGCGGATTTGATTGGAAAAATGAGTTATTATTTTAAACATGTTGAGAAAAAGCCCACAATGCTTCAAAAGTTTAAAAATGTTATCTCACCTGACAAGAAAATAAAAACGCGAGGTGGTAAATTACTTCATAAATACAAAACACCTGCAGCGTATATGGAAGGTGAATATGGTTATCATACTGTTCTGTGGTTTGATGTTTGGAAACATTATACAAAGGACAACGGCGTTTTGATTTGGCCAGACGATGGTTCATTTAACATGAAAATTTTAAGAAATTTGAGAGAAAGGATGTCAGCTCTTATACCAAAGCCTAGACCGACACAATTTGAAGCTTTAGTTGAGTGGGAAGATGAGATGGTTCAACTTCAAAGAAAAGCGAGTGGGATTAAAAGACCTTTGAAAACACCGAGTTACACAAGAGAAACGCATGAGGATAGAATGCGGATGTGGAGACAAGGAGACATGTGCGATGGTCTCTATTTAATTAGGGAAATGGTTTTAGGGTCTCCAGGTGAAAAAAGAGCTGAAAAGAAAAATAATGTTGTCACAGAAAGTGAATCTGAGAATGCAGTTTTAGAAGAAATTTTTACTTCTAATAAAAAGAATGAACCTTTGAGACAACCTCATTCATGGTCTACTCCGATGGTTTCTACTGGAACCATACCAAGTGCACCTATAATAAATGAATCACCCAAATTATATCCAAATAATTCTGACTTTTTTGAAACTCCAGAAAGATTAGAAACAGGAATAAACTCTAGCGTTTACAATGGAAGCAGACAATTTTCAATAACTCCGAAAGAAAGGGAGGCTCCTAGAAATTTAATGAGAACTGACAGAAATGAGGAAGATGTAATTCGACAGATAACAAAGAGCATGGAAGCAGTGACAGAAGGTTGCTGAAAAATCTTATTCAGATTTAACAGAAATTAATCGTGAGAAAACAAGAATGCCTGATTTGACTTTTAATGAAGGTTCTTTTAACAAATCACCAATGGGTGCAGAATCAGATGCTGAGTCTTCTGAAAGAAGAGGGTCAAATTCAAAACTTGATGTTGCAAAATTAAAAGCAAATTTGGAAGAATTAATACTTGGCACAATTGGTCCTAACAGTCTAAAGTTTTATCGTGATGATGAACTCCTGTTCGTCTGTAAAAGCATTCACTGGAAAACAAAGAATACATTTGATCAGTTAGAAGAACTGGCAAGTGAATTAGATATCGATTTGAACAAACAAACAAAAATTTGGAAAACACTACAGATTGGATTTTACAGAGAAGGACATTGAAAACTTTAACACAATGGGAAGAATAATGCACATAAAAGATTTGATTGTTTACATATAAAAGTTAGGTGAATTGAGTAAATGGAGAGTAAAATGGACTAAAAAGAAGGAAGATGAAAAGTTAGAAAAATTGTCTAAACAATTTCCAATGAGAGAAATTGCAGGTGGAGGTTATGTTCATGTCCCTTGGTCGAGACAGGGTATTTTACTTTTCACAAATGATTTTCCCCGATTGAGAGAGAAACCTGTGGAATGGTATCGACAGGTAGACAGATTCATCAAAGTTTCGAAAGTTTTGTGGATTGATCTGGATGGATTTTTCGACATTGTTGTCCCATCAGATCTTTGGACAGAATGCTAAATTGCTGTGGGTTGGCCAAAAGAGGAACCGGAGCGAATTAAAGAAACAGGTGCTCCAGCTCCAATAGTCATGGAATTTTATGAAAAAGTGATTTACTGGTTAAAACAGAAAATTGCCCTAAAAGAAGTTGATTGGGTAAAAATAGACAAAACAAATCAGGAACCAAAGGAATCAGTTCATTCATTTTATGAAAGATTATTATTGGTTTTCAAAGAATATAGTGGTTATGAAAAATTAGATGAAAAGGATATGAGTCATTTTATCTACAGATTTGTTTATGGTCTTAGACCAGAGGTTGGAGAAATGATCAGGAATAATATTGTCGGATGGCAATCGCTTTCAGTTGATGATATCCTGAGAAAAGCAAAATACTGCAGTGATGAGTTAGAGGTCAAACAGAAAAAGTTAAAGGAGAAGGCGATGTGGGCACAAGTGAAGGTGGCTGAACAGCAAATAGCTAGTCTTGAAAATAAAAATACAAATTTTGTTCAAAATCAGAACCAGAATCAGGGTGAAGGAAAATTTAAAAATAATATTAATAAACCAAGGTATAATTCTAAAGTTAAAAAATTAAAACAGAAATTACCTTGTTTTAATTGCGGCGAAATCGGTCATTGGAAGAGTGAGTGTAAAAACCCACCCAGAAATTTAAAAAATCCATTGTTAAACCCACAGATGCAGAATGATGTTGATCTGCAGCAACAGCTACAGTTACAGCGTCAACTGAATGACCTGAGTCTTCAGCGACAGCTACAGCATCAGTTAACACAACAGCAGAATCAGATTCCACAGCCTCCATTTCCAAATTGTGGGGGACGGCAAAAATATAATCCAGGTGTGGGATTTGGAGGAGATGACCAGGTAATAAGGACTCAAAGACAAAATGTGCAAAATGTTTCAGGTCAATTTTTATTAACAGAAAACCAAGGAAGCGATTCTGATGACTGCTTCTGACGGTGCCCGAGAGAGGGGGAAGAGTGTGTAATTGGAGCCACTATTGAGGTTGACCAGTCTGGTCCATTTGTAAATGGGAAAGTAAATGATGTAGATATTACTTTTCTTGTGGACACTGGTGCTACCCGTTCTACTGTTAGATCAGTGGAAATTGAAAACCTACCTCTCTCTGGGGATACCATCCAAGTAGTCGGAGTAAGTAATCAGCAAATTAAAACGGATCTAACTGATCCAGTGCAGGTTGAAATTGGCAATTTTAAAGACAAACATAGATTTGTGGTTTGCAATAGCAGTCCAGTGAATTTGCTGGGGAGAGATATATTATGCAAGATGAATTGTAGAATATATTGTTCTCCTGAAGGAATTGAATTACAAACAATGGAGGAAGATGGATTGTACAAAATGACAATGTTGTTGGTGGAGGCAGAAGAAACAAAATTGTTTCCTGCATTCGAAAAAGAAAATTTACCAGAAGAACTAAAGGAGACAGTTAAAACTGAAATTTGGGATTTGACAGGAAATGAGATGGGTCTGATGAAACATGTCGATCCAGTCAAAATTACAGTGAAACAGGGAATAGAATTTCCAAACATTCCTCAATATAAAATGAAAGCAGAAACAATTGAGGGTGTTATTCCTGTGATTGAGAAATTCATTAAACAAGGTGTTTTAAAAGAGATTGAGAGCAGTCCTTGTAATTCGCCGATCAAGGGAATCAAAAAGTCAAATGGAACTTACAGAATTGTTCAGGATTTGAGAAAGATTAATCAAATTGTGGTTCCTTGCTGTCCAGTTGTTCCAAACCCAGCTGTCATTCTATACCAGATTCCGCATGATGCAGAATGGTATACGGTTATTGATCTTTGCAATGCATTTTTTACTGTTCCATTGCATCCAGAAAGCCAGGAAATTTTTGCTTTCAGGTTCCAGAATAGGACCCTCGCATGGTGCAGAATTCCTCAAGGGTATACAGAGAGTCCTTCCATTTTTAATGAGCTGTTAAAAAGATCTTTGGAGGATTTAAGTCTACCTGGCAGATCGACATTGGTACAGTATATTGACGATCTGTTGATTGCAGCAAAAACCAGAGACAAGTGTGTGACAGATACAATTACTCTTTTGAATCATCTGGCAGATGAAGGACATAAAGTGTCTCCTGCAAAGTTGCAGTTTTGTAAACAAGAAGTAAAATATCTTGGTCATAGAATTGCAAAAGGAATGAGACAGGTGACAATTGAGAGAATCAAAGACAGGTCAGAATGTTTCTAGGAATGGTTGGTTACTGTCGTCAATGGATAAGTGGATTTTCAGTAATTGCAAAACCACTGCAGAAATTGACAAAATCAGATGTAAAAGATCCAATTGTTCTTACTGAGACTGAGTTGGAAGCTTTTGAAAAATTAAAAAGAAGTTTGTGTGAAGCTCAAGCTCTGGGCATGCCAGACTATGAGAAAGGTTTTGAGCTGTACTGCAGTGAAAGGGAAGGATGTGCATTGTCTGTGTTAATCGAGAGACATGGGAATCTGAGAAAGCCTATTGCTTACTTCTCAGCAGTTCTTGATCCAGTTGCTAAGGCATTACCAGGTTGCTTAAAAGCAGTTGCAGCAACAAGTGTTAGTCTTGAACAGAGCGAAGGAATCATAATGGGGTTCCCTGTAAAAGTCTATGTTCCCCATTCAGTTGAGATTCTTTTAACAAGGAGTAAAACTCAACATTTGACAAGCAACAGATTGACGAAATATAAGAACATTATTCTGGGAGCAGATAATGTGTCAATAGCAAGGTGTGTGAATTTAAATCCTTCCACACTGTTGCCTGATACTGAAATTACTAATGAAAATGATGTGGAGCATGAGTGCTTGGATGTTATGGAATACTGTACCAAGCCAAGGCAAGACATTAAAGACGAACCTTTGCCTGAATCAGATTTTGTCTACTTTGCAGATGGCTCCTGTCTGAGATCAGAGGGAGGTGTTTTGAAAGCAGCATACTCAGTCTGTACAGTGGCAGATGTTGAAAAAGCATCATGTCTTGAAGGAATTCGTTCAGCACAAGTGGCTGAATTGATTGCTTTGATTCGTGCTTGTGAATTGGCAAAAGATTTGAGAATCACCATAATTACTGATAGTCAATACGGATATGGAGTTGTGCATGATTATGGACAACTGTGGTCTCAGAGAGGCTACTTGACATCAGCAGGATCACCGATTAAAAATGCAGTATTTATTAAAAGATTAATAGATGGCATACAATTACCAAAAGAAATTGCTGTCGTAAAGTGTGCAGCTCACAGGAAGGGTGAGAATTTCATCAGCAAAGGCAATGCTTACGCAGATGAAATTGCAAAGTATTGCGCGAGAAATGGTTATGCATTTAATAGGAGTAAAAACAGAGATTATGATTCGAATTCACTGCTGCTAACATCAATTGTTGAAACATGGCAAGAAATTTACAAAATCAAGCTGATGATGAAGAGAAAAATACATGGTTAAAAGCAGAATGTAGACAGCGAGATGAGGATGGAATTTGGACTTACAAAGATGGCAGAGTAGTTTTACCAAATTGCATGATTGCTGACATGGCTAGAATGTATCATGGTCCTGGTCATATTGGAAGAGACTCGATGATTAGACTTTTTAAGGAAACTTGGTTTAATATCAAGTTCAGAACGATTGCTGAATCACTTTGGCAAAGGTGTTTGATCTGCCAACAAATGAACCCAAACAGGAAATCAGTTGTGGGAACGGGAACCATAGGTCGGGAGGGTGGTCCTTTCACTAGATTACAGATGGATTTCATAGAGATGCCTAGACATAACAGGTTAAAATATGTCTTAGTGATTGTCTGTTTATTTTCTAGATGGGTAGAAGCATTCCCCACTTGTCACAATGATTCAATCACTGTAGCAAAGTTACTCTTACGAGAGATAATCCCTAGGTATGGATTTCCTGTGACTATTGAGAGTGATAGAGGAGGACATTTTGATAACAAACTGTTGAGTTTGATTTGTGAAGCATTAAACATTGAGCAGAAGTTACATTGTGCATACAGACCAGAGGCTTCTGGAATAGTCGAACAGATTAATGGGACAATAAAAAACAGAATTGGAAAAATTTGTCTAGACATAGGTATAAAGTGGACAGATGCTCTTCCACTTGTTCTGATGTCTCTGAGAAGTACACCTGATAAAAAGACAGGTTTGAGTCCACATGATATTATCATGGGCAGAGTCATGAAACAAGCATTTGTGCCTGTAGGAAAGCTGTTAAGCATTAATGACAGTGCAATTTTAGAATATTGTAAACAACTGTCTGACGTCGTGGCTTCTGTGTCTAATCAGGTTGGAACTGAAGTACAGTCGAAAGACAAAGTGTTAACGCATGATCTGAGACCTGGAGATTGGGTCAGACCAAAAGTTCATCGAAGAAGAAATTGTCTGGTACCGAGGTGGCAGAAGCCTAGGCAGGTGATTCTTGTTTCAACAAATGCAGTGAAGTGTAGAGGGATAAAAAGGTGGATTCATCCGAGTCACACTATTCCGATACCTACACCTGAAAACTCTGATGAAGAGAGTGATACAACAGCTGATTCAGATTTTGAGGTAGAAGGTGAAGAGGTTCCAGATTCTGAAGATCGACAGAGAGGTCGACATCTGGAAAACGTGTCTGTGAATGGAAATCAGATCGGAAAAGACTTGGAAATTATTGAAATAGACTCTGAAAAAGATGAAGATCTAATAGAAGACAATGAAGCAGATGGAATAAAGATAACTAATAAAATTGAAGAAAAAGAAATTGAAACTACAGAAATATCTGACCAGGAGAGTATCGAAAAGCAGAAAACAAGCTCTGAAAGAAGGAACAGAAAACCAGAAACTGGGAAGTTGAAGGTAATTGAAGAAGAGAATGAAAACGAATTGCCAAGTACCAGTAATGGAAAACAGAGAATAGTTCCTAACGGAGTGAGACTGCCGATTAGAAAAGTTACAGAGTCAAGAATTGAAATTTCTGACAGCGATTCTGGAGAAAGCGATGAAGATTGTCAAAGGGAAAGTGTGAGAAAGAGATCTTGGAAAACAGAATCTAACTTGACTGAACCAAAAAGGAAGATTCTGAGAAAAGGAGAAACCTGGCCAAATGAAAACGGAGGGTTAAGAGTCAGGTTAATTAAAAGATCGAAGGAGCAGGTGAATGAGATTACTAGTCAAGAGGATCCTGAAAAGAAAGCAGAAAAAGGAAGGAAAATAGAAGTAGTGACTAGAAAGACAAAGAGAGTTTTGAGACCTAATCAGAAATACAAATCTCCTGAATGGACGTATTTAATTATACCTCCTGTTATTGAAATTAACAGCAGTAGTCAAGAAGAAGTTGAGGAAATCAGTGACAATGATTGAAATACTTATCTGATAAAATGTTTGGTTTCTGTTTTTGGCAAAAGGCTGAAGAAATTGTGTTAAGTGACAGAAGGTCGAAGAAATTATATGTTTAGTTGGAAAATAACTTGTGACATAAGGTCGAAGAAAAGTTGTTAGAGGGATATAAAAAAAAATAAAAAAAGAGATTTTAAAAAGGGGGGTGTTAGTTTAGATTTTAGATTTTATACATATTTTAAAATTTTGTTTTCTTTTTCTTTACTTCTTTGAAAATAAGACTAGCTAGAATGCCTTATGTTATGGAACGTAGTACTACGAAATGTTCAATTTTTAAGAAATGCTGTAAGATGACACTGGTGTGTGTGCTCATATTAATTCTGCTTTGGTTGATTTTAGCTGTTGTTGTTCCTTTTGAGATCAATAAAGAGTTGTACAAGGTCAACATGACAAGTAAAGCTTCAGTTAGTCAAGACAAACATAGTGCAACAGGCAAAGCTAACAAAGTTATTGATCACAAACCTGAGGCTCATCAGGATAAGTCTGTTAGTGATTTTTCAAGCAACACATTTTCAAGGCTTTTAGGAGAGTATGTTAAAGTAATGGATGTCAAAGATTGTTACATTTGTGTATAATTGCCAGCTTCTGTTTCTGAGGGAGTGACGTACAATATGGTTCCTCTTACATATGGTATGACTTGCAGTGTAATAGCTAGTTTATTTTATCAGACTGGTCGCTTGGAATATTACTATTCAAATTTTGATGAGATTTTTGCTAATCTGAAAATTGTGAGTGCTTTGAATAAACATAAAAGAGCTAAACAGATGAGGGAATTCTTTTTAGTTACTAATGAACTCACCTATGAGTATGCTTACAGAAATAATTTAACCTGCAAATTGAGAGCTGAGGAAAAGACTTTCCTGAACCTAGTTGAGGAGAGAAGGGCGGATTTATAAAAGAAATGAAATGGTCAAACAGACCAAATCAAAATTCTGGCAGAAGGAGGACGAGAAGCTTAATGGCAAAACTTTTGATAATGTTGCAATACACATAGACAAACCAATTAGTGGTAAACTTTGCATTAGAAGAGATAATACTTTATTTGATAATTTCTTTGTAGGTGCTAGCAATTGTGAAGATACTTACCAAATCATGGGGGGTTGGGGATTCAAAGGTGGCAAAGATCCAATTTTTTCTGGGATTTACTTTATCTGTGGTGACAAAGCTTATTATAATCTTCCTGACCATTGGTACGGGACATGTTTTGTTGGACTTGTTTTTCCAAAGATGTTTCATGTTGACAGAAATGCAGAAGGATCATTTGAAATCAGTAACCACGCAAATAGGTATAAAAGAGAAAGCTTTTCGGAATTTTTGGGAGACATTTTTGAGGCAGAAATACCTTTAGTAGGTATAACTCTAAATGCAGGAAGAATTAGAAAATTATCCACAATTGTTGACAGATTGTCAACTGACACAGCGGGTGTTTTCCAGTTAGTGGATGTTGAGGTCATTGCAGTTAGATCTATGGTGATGCAAAATCGCCTTGCATTGGACATACTCCAGGCAAAAGAGGGAGGAGTCTGTGGTATTTTACATGTCAAGCACTGCTGTACCTACATCCCTGACGAAAGTAAGAATATCGAAATGTATATCAAGAACATCACAGAAATGCATTCAGAAATAGTTCCCTTAGAAGAGGATGATTTTTCAGAACGACTTTCAAAAAGATTTCAGGCTATCAAAACCTAGTTTCAAGAAATTGGTGGTTCAGTTCTTGGCAAAATCCTAACACCTTTGTTTGTAATAATATTTGTGATAGTTTTGACAAAAATCAGTTGCATGTTACACAAGAGAAAGAAACACATGAAGGAAAAGAAAAGAAACTATAAGATCAAAAAGGAACAGGAGAGGGAAATAGAGCTAGAGGAGTTACGCAGAGCTCAATATGACAGTTGCAAAGATTTTGCTGAAACAAGTCTTTAGAAATACTAATACAAGTGAATTCGAACCATTTTCGTTTAATCAAAATTTTCTAAATTTTGGGTGTGGTGTGGTGATTTGGTAATCACCAGATGAGGGAGTTGATGGAGCGAGATTTGGAAATAATTTTAATTTCAACTCGTAAAGTCACACTTCCATAATAAGAAATGATTTTACTAACGATTTGTGCTGTGTGTGTGTATTAATTCAACCTAGTTTAAAGTTGCACTACATGAAAAGTACACGCGGGATACTAACATATGTGCTCATAAACGTGCATTATTGTTGCATCTTTCTGTTTGTGAAAATTAATAAATTAAATCTGTCTATTTGTCATGTCATAACTAATTGCAGCAGTTTTAAAAGTGACATGTGCTTATTTTGCTTTCCTTGTCTATGTGGCGTCACTCTATTCTTTACAGGTGCATAAAGAATTTCGTTGGTTTTGATAAAGAATGGTAGATATAATTGCTGCTTTATTTGTTCGCTTCAACTAGGTAATTTAGACTAATGGGTTAATCATTAGCAATGGTGGGTGGCAACAGAACAAACTATATTTCTCGCATTAATTATTCTTTTGTGTTTGTTTATATAATAGTTACCGATAAAATGGCTGCTTTGGGCCTAGTTTACTCGAGTCTGCTAAAATTCTGCACGGAGCAAGAGAGAGTCCTTACAGAGAAAAAGCTTCCTTTGCTGTAACAACATTTGGTGAGCGTGATGTGCCTCTGACTGTTTCCTAGTCAGTCAAGGCCAAGGCCAGGAACCGGCAAAAGAGCGTGCGATAATTTTGCATCCGAGGAAGCAAATGACATTTTTCTTCGAGTAATGTTGCAACTTGAGGAAGCCTCGTTGTTCGAATGTAAGAAACAATGGACTCTAAGAAAGTGACGGAACTGATATTCTGAAAAATGTGGTGACACGTCGCCTGTCACTTGTAAGCCAATGGGACTCCTAATTTTGCAGAAAAGATTTACTTTTACTTAGATTAGCTTAGCGTAGAAAGGTATAAAAACCCATTCCCCGTGGAAGGGTTGCGTTGCTGCTTTTTGCTGACCTTTGGATGAGGGTGTCGTGCAGTTGAACTTTCCTTGGAGCACGTAAGAGCCCTCAAAGACTTTATTCTTTTATTTCCAATTATTTAGCATAGTTAGGGACTTAGGTTTTGGAAATGCCAAATTAATAAATTCATTTGCAATAATAATTTTTAAATTTCGTAAAATTTTCATAATTACTTGCAATGATTCTAATAAAAATGCTTCAATAAAGATTTCAATTGCAATTTTCTAAATAAATAGCTAATAAAAATCTTACTTTGGAAAACAAGCTGGACTTGTTATTTCATGAGTTTAGGTTACCATTAGCAAGATTTATCGCCATAAGTGGCTTAATAGTCAGTGGGGTTTGTTAAGTATAATGATTTTCGGGGGGCGCTAGAGGGCGCACACGCGGAATGGCTGCCTAACGTCGCAGCTCCCGCACCTTGGCCACTAATCCTTCTGTTATCCTGTACCACAGACTACTGACAACGCTGCTACACCTGCCATCTGAAACCTACCACTGTCCCCTGCACTCGTCCAGAAGTCTGGCCCGCTGGTGGCGTCAGCTGCGGAGATCTGACCTGGAGAAGCTGGGCCGGCTGTGGCCCTGGAGGTCGCCGAGCGGAGGGGCCGGCTGTGAGACGCCATGCAAGGTCGGTGCCTGCCATGCGGTGACAGGCCCTGCCTGCTCCGGAGTCCGCGGATTTTGTGCGGAGCCCACCCGGACTCCCGATCGCTGAGCAGCCTTGGAGTCTCCTTCCTGACCGGCTGCCCCTGCTGCTTGCGGGTGCCTGGAGTGCCCACATTTGCCTGCCTGATCGTTGTGCACGCCGGTGAGCGGTGAGACGGGGCGGGGTGGCGATTCACTGCTGGTGGCTACTGGAGGCCGCCACCGCGACCTCGGGCACAGCGGGTGGCGTTTCCCCTCGGCGGCGGCTCTCCGGGGCTGCCCCTCGCTCTGCCTGCACCTGCGGCTGTAGTGGTTCCTGGGCCCCCCCGCTCCATTGCTGCACCGGTCGGTGTTATCCCCGGAGCTTGCCTGCCCGCCTGATCGCCTCCAGGTGCCGACGATTATCCCTGGGGGCCTGCGGCCGCTCTGCTGCTCGGCGTCTGCCACTGCCGCTACTGTCACTTCTGCCTCACCTGCCTGGGTTGTCCTCATTCCTGCAGCGGTCCTACGAGCTGCGCTTTCTTACCTGCATGCGGAGCCGGCAATGGACATACTTACCTGTGGAGCCCCCTACGCCATGGCGGCCCTCCTCCTTGACTGTGTGGCGGCCTGCTGGGACTGTCGGCCTGAACCCACTTGCTTGTCACCAGCATGGCACACATGAGCTGCGTAGCCTTCCTGGACTGAGACTGGACACCCCTGTGTAAAAGTGTTCCTCACATTGCACGCTTCGACCTAATAGCTGACTGGGCCCGATCGGAGCTACACCAGTGAGGCCTGGACGGGCGGCGGTGCCCCCACCTGCTTGTCACCATCGTGGCGCACATGAGCTGCATAGCCTTCCTGGACTGAGATTGGACACCTCTGTGTAAAAGTGTTTCTCACATTGCATGCATCGACCCAATAGCTGACTGGGCCCGATCGGAGCTACGCCAGTGAGGCCTGGACGGGCGGCGGTGCCCCCACCTGCTTGTCACCATCGTGGCACACATGAGCTGCATTGCCTTCCTGGACTAAGATTGGACACCTCTGTGTAAAAGTGTTCCTCACATTGCACGCTTCGACCTAATAGCTGACTGTGCCCGATCGGAGCTACGCCAGTGAGGCCTGGTCGGGCGGCGGTACCCCCACTTGCTTGTCACCACCGTGGCACACATGAGCTGCATTGCCTTCCTGGACTGAGATTGGACACCTCTGTGTAAAAGTGTTCCTCACATTGCACGTTTCGACCCATTAGCTGACTGGGCCCGATCGGAGCTACGCCAGTGAGGCCTGGACGGGCGGCAGTGCCGGACGGGGAGGCCAGGATGGTGCGTCCTGAGAACCGTCAAACAAAAATCAGCTTCGACGGTGCCAAGAAATTTACGAAGGTGGTCCCTGTTGACCCTGGTCCCGGTGCCGCTTCCACTTCCACTGTTTCCTCCCCTGCCAAGGAACTCGGCTTGCATCACTTGTTCCAAGAAATGCGACAGGGGTTTGCCACTGTGGTGGAAAAAGTGGACGGCGTGACAGCCAGACTAGATGCTTTGGCCCACAGGGTGGACCGACACGAGGAACGACTCACAGCCACGGAGCAACGTATCTCTGACGCAGATGATGTCGCTTCCACTCATACTACTCAATTGGCCCGTATGGACAATTTACTCAGGATTATAGCGGCGAAGAACGAGGATTTGGAAGCCCGTAGTCGACGCAACAACATCCGCGTCACGGGCATTCCGGAGTCCACCAACACGGGCAGGATGGAATTGTATGTTGAAAAGCTCCTCAAGGGATCCATAGGCGAGGACGCCTTCTCTCCACAATTCATCATTGAGCGAGCACACCGATCATTAGCTCCTGTCCCTAAACCCGGTCTGCCGCCTAGACCAATTGTCGCCAAACTGTTGAACTATCGCGACCGTGATGTTGCGCTGAGAGCTGCCCGCTCTCAACGATCCCTTCAGTATGATGGCATCACCTTTTCCATCTATCCGGATTTCACCCCGATGGTGCAGGAGGAGCGGCGTAAATTCATCCCTGTGAAGAAGAAACTGCGCGAAGCTCAACTAGACTATGCCCTACTCTACCCAGCGAAACTACGGATTACTCATCAGGGGAAGCAACGCTTTTTCACGAACCCCCAAAAAGCCGAAGACTTTTTGAAATCACTACGCAGGGCCAGAGGAGGAGATCGCGCTGCTGCAGCTGACCTGGGGGATGATGATCCGTCTGCTGCGGAGAATGAACACTAACTATGCGTTCTTCACTGAACTACACCTTTAACTATCTGGTGCTGGCGCACTCCCGGCTTGACCTATGGACTCTGTAGAAGCTGCCACTTCGACGTGATATGGCTGTGTCTGGTCGCTTCTGTGGTAATGTATACCAAGATCCGCTTACCAAGCCCTGGCCTCCACCGAGGGCGGTACAGTATTGGAGGCCATTGGCGGGTAAAGTGGCTGTGCGCCCTTGATGCTGTTACCCTATCGGGTGTACCCCATGCTCACTGTTAGTTTGTTAGAATCAGGTGTTGAGGGTGGGGGTGGGGGGGAGGGACTGCGGGCGGGATTGGATTGCTGCAGACATGATTGGGATGCTGTAGTGGGTGGGGGGGGGGTTCGTTGGGGGGGGGTGAGGTCTACACGCCAAATGTTGTTTTGGTCTATGTCACACTGTGTTGCTACAATGGATCTGAGTGTTATGAGAATGACTGCTTTGTCCTGCTTAAAGGATGATATTTCACTGATCTTTTTGCAATGGCGGTCCTAGGGTCTGATGTACAACTACACTGCATGTCATGGAATGTCCGTGGGCTTAATAATGCCAGGAAATGTCGTGATGTTCTTGCATACCTTACCAGACACAATGTACATGTTGCCATGCTCCAGGAAACACACCTGTCACCACAGGTGCAGCCCACCTTTGCGTGTAAGTGGGCTGGCACTCGCACTTTCTCATCCTTTTCCACGTATGCCAGGGGGGTTGCCATC
Organism: Lissotriton helveticus; assembly: GCF_964261635.1. Classification (NCBI taxonomy): domain Eukaryota; kingdom Metazoa; phylum Chordata; class Amphibia; order Caudata; family Salamandridae; genus Lissotriton; species Lissotriton helveticus. The sequence continues at coordinate 1,118,843,724 of NC_136063.1, read as the reverse complement.
CTTCTTCGGGGTACTGTCCCGTTTCAGAAATGCGGGGAACTAACGGATGGGGGAGGCCGTTACGCCATACTATGGGGACGCATGGGCCACGACACTATCACCTTTGTGAACTGCTATGCACCTAACATAGACACGCCTTCCTTCTTCACTACACTTTGGGGTAAAATCCTGGACGTGGGATCCCGTCACATCATCTGGGGTGGGGACTTCAATTTAGCGTTGGTACCCAGCATGGATAGAGCAGATGGGGCTAAGCATTACAAACCTAAGGCTAGGGAGGCCCTCGAGGGCATTGTCGCTGAGGGTGCCCTAGTAGACATATGGCGGTGCCTACAGCCGGCCAGGCAGGAAGGGACTCACTTCACTTCGCAAACGGGCACATGGGCACGACTAGACTATTTCCATGTCACCCCTGGAATTGCACCGGGAGTACTGAAGGTCACACACCTACCAAGGACATACTCAGACCATAGCCCTGTCCTTATGCATACTCGAATACCTGGGTGGGACTGCCCTAGGCCCCATTAGCGACTACAGCCGGCAGCTTTATTGGATACCTTGTTCCGGTCTGAACTGGGGGAGGAAATTGCTGATTTTTTCCCGAGGAACAAGGGGTCAGTTGAATCAGTGGAACATATCTGGGAAGCATTCAAGGTCACTGTCAGGGGATATTGTATAGCTAAAAGTTTCGGGGTCCTTCGGGACATACAGGCCACTATCCATAGACTACATGGGGAGCTACGAGCATTGGAGACTCGAATGGTTACAGAGGATAACCCTGCCTTACATGCAGAGTTTAGGGTCACATTGTCCAAATATGAAGAGGAAGCTGACAGGGAGGCGAAGTTTAAGGGTAAACACTGGCAGGCTCGGAGATATTGTGAGGGGGATCGCCCGGGAAGGGCTCTAGCAGTGCTGACGCGGGCCCCGCGTGATCGTAACTCTATCCTAGAACTCACCGATGACCAGGGACACGCGGTCAGGGATTCGGAGGCACTGCTTGCCACCTTCACCTCACATTACCACACTCTGTACACCTCCACCGCTTCAGCAGATGTACCCTATGCCGATTACCTAGGTGATGTGTCACTCTGTTGGCTCAGCGATGGGGACAGGGCCTTCCTGGCGTCTCCGTTTGAATTGGACGAGATTCGTGAAGCCATTATGTCCCTTAAGAATGGCAAAGCGCCCGGGCTGGACGGTCTACCGGCTGAATTCTATAAAACATATATAGACATTATGGCCCCAGTCCTTTGCGAGGTCTATGAGGAATCTCTTGCTGATGGCATCCTCCCAGGTTCTATGCGCGAGGTAGTTATCACCTCCCTCCTTAAACCCGGTAAAGACCCTCGCTCCTGTGGGTCCTAACGTCCTCTTTCCCTCCTGAATTGTGACGTGAAAATACTGGCCAAGGTTCTAGCTACTAGGCTGTCCCTACTCATGACCAGGATTGTGCTACCTGACCAGTCGGGGGTTTGTCCCTGGTCGCTCCACCTCTCATAACCTACGCACCTTATTTTCACTCCTCCGCGCGGTTCATCCTGATCTTTCGGTGGCTGCGGTATTTTTGGACGCTACTAAAGCTTTCGACTCGGTCGAATGGCCCTACTTATTTTCAGTGCTGTCGAGCATGGGTTTCCCCAAACTTTTTCTTTCCTGGATACAGCTCCTCTATGCACAGCCCACGGCGAAGGTCCTCATCAATGGTCGCCTATCTCACTCAGTTGCTATCACGCGAGGTACACGCCAGGGGTGTCCTCTGTCCCCCCTCCTTTTTGCGATTGCGGTCGAGCCTCTGGCTTGTCGGCTCCGTCAACTGCACCGGGAGCGTGCCGTACAGTGCCTGCAACGCCAAATAGATGTCTCTCTCTACGCGGACGACATTACGCTTTATGTCAAGCACCCCCACCTTCACCTCAACCCTTTATTGAGAGAATTTGTGGCCTTCGGGGGAATGTCGGGGATACACATAAATTGGTCCAAGTCGCAGTTCTTTCCCCTCACTGACTCAGTAATCGACTTTCCCCTTGACTACCCACTAAAATGGTGTCGCTCAGATCTCCGATACCTAGGCATACAAATCTCGCGGGATCGGGAGGAGACAATTCGCTCCAATTACGGGGTAGCAATCACAACCCTTACAGCCATGGTTGACCGCTGGATTGCATTACCGCTTTCCATGGCTGGTAAAGCTTCCCTTATCAAGATGGTAGTGTTGCCCCGCTTCCTCTACCTCTTTCTTAACATCCCGTATTACCCGGGTACCTTTTTTTTTTAAAACTCTGAAGTCGGAGCTCTGTCGCCTGTTCTGGGGGGGCAAGGCCCCACGACTGAAATGGTCCACACTCATATTGCCCTACGAAGCTGGAGGCTTCGACGTCCCCGACCTTGAAGCCTACTATCTTTGCGCGCAGGCCCACTATGCATTTCATTGGATGACTCCTACGCCATTCATGCCGCAGCTCGCTGTGGAAGACTGGATAGTACACCCTATACCGCTCAATGGCTTAATTCACTGTCCGGAGTCGGTAATCCAGACTTCGAACACGTCTGTTTCCTGCACCTTGGATGCATGGCGCCGCCTAGCTAGGAGGCTCTCTTGCTCCTTCCCTTACTCCCCCCTTCTCCCCCTGACATACCACCCCTCACTCGCACTATTGCAGGAACGAGGATTTCGGCTGCTTTGCGACCGATTGCATATTGTCACCTGGGGGGATCTGTTCGTAAACAAAGTTTTCAAATCCCTGGAAGTACTCTTTGCCACTTATGACCGTTCCCCACTCGATGTAATCTATTACCTTCGCCTCCGGCAGGGGATGAAAGATATCCTACCTGATTATCCTAATGAACCAGAACTCCTATGCCCATTGCACTTTCTGCTCAGCTCGCAAGATGGGGCCCACTTGGTCTCTGGCCTGTACCGCCGCCTTCGTTCAGACATCGACCCTCTCGTGATGGGCGCTAGGGCATCCTGGAGTGCAGATCTATCCTCCGCGCTCACTGATGAACAATGGCAGTATTGCTGCACCCTCACAGCTAGGATATCGGCCAGTAGCAGGCTCAAGATGATCCACTATAAGTTCCTTCAACGTCTATATTACACCCCGGTCAAAAAATTCAGGTTCCGTCTGGCTGATACCGACAAATGCGAGCGCTGCCGAGCTGACCATGCGGGCTTCTTACACCTTGCCTGGGAATGCCCGGCCGTTCGGACGTACTGGCAACAGGTGACCGATGCTCTCACAGCCATGACCAAGGTCCCTATCGAGGCGGAGCCGCGTATCACACTTCTGGGACACACACCGCATATTCCAAAAACCAGCAGGAAATTCATTGATACTGCCCTGCTCTTGGCTAAACGGTGTGTGGCATGTCGCTGGGGCCGAGGCAGGGCACCGAAATTTAAGGACTGGCTCTCGGATTTGACTTACTGTCAGGTCCAACACATCACTTATTCCGAATTGTTACCGCTCTCAAACAGGCCTAAAGACATCTGGGAACCACTGGTTTCCTACCTGCTGGCTCAGGAGGACGATGACGCGGCCTCGGAACATCAGCGGGAGTAGGACTGATCAGGCTACCGGCCCTGGAGACTAAGAAGCGCTGGTTCCTGGCACATGCATATACTGTGCTTCCGACCTGACTCATGACCCCTACTGACCACGCTACTAACATAGACATGACGCTTAATGCAAGCGGCTGCTATTCCACCATCCGATACGCATCATATCCCCACATTTCCTTCTACTAACACTTCCTGGGGACACAGCACAAGTCCACTACCCTATTTCTATGCAGGCTCAACCGATGCCACGACCACCACCACAATGCAATGTAGCAACCTATGATCTTTATTCCATGAGCAAGCGCATAGAACTGGAATCTCTTCCTCATTCAGACGTGTGTATAAGACCTTCTTTTTTATTGTTTACTGTTGCGGGTTGATAAGAATTGGGGGGGGGCGGGGAATGTAAAACCTGTTCTGCTGCTGCAAATCCTGCAATGTGCATACTCCTCCTCCCCTTCTCCCTCCCCTCCCCCCCTTTCTCCTCCTTTTTTTTCTGTTTTATACCCCCCCCACTCCTACCCGCCCCTTTGCTTTCCTCTCCTTCTTTTTCTACTCCCTTCCTCTTATTGTGCTCACCACCAGACGCTCCCTTATCGATATTGTTTGTCGCCACTGGGCCTCCGGTAACAAGGCTGTGTTTATCTTTGCTTGCTTTCATTTTATATCACTATGGACATGACGCTGCCAGCCTCCGGGTTGTAGGCGAGCACAGCAGTGTACTTTCCTTATTATGCAATAAAGCAGTTTGAATACCAAAAAAAAAAAAAAAAAAAGTATAATGATTTTCATTTACCACGATTGTATATAAATGTATATAATTTGTGAATAGGTTAATTAGGCCACATGATTCAGTTGGTCAAAATATGTCATGTCTGATTAATGGGCCTTGTGTTTGAATAGTGACTTATAGTGTATATTGTGGAGTTGGTAGCATAGCTAATGACATATTTCCTATAGGCCGCTGGATCATTACCATTCACCAAAATGCATATGACATCCAGCAGTTGATTAGTGTATCTGATGCCTCTGATACTGAAGCATGGATCAAATACACAAAAGGTGACAGAAGGCAATAGTATAAACAACTGACAATCGCTACAAGTTCCATTCCAACCCATCATTTAAGCCCAATGTGCCACTTCAGATAAAATAGTCTTATACAAATCTGTACTACCCATGTCCCAGATGGGAACAGTCCATCCCAAACTGCCAGGTCGAAACCCCCTCTAGAAGGGGACACAAGCAACCCCAGTCTTTGTTTGGGATAGTCTGGATTCTGTGGCACAACATGCAAGGGTCCACATCTGGGCACACCCTTGGCCATATAGTTAATTACATCAAGCACACAAAAGGTGATTGGTGGAATACTTAAATCACAGACACTCCATCCAGGTAGCATTGCAACTTATCATTCTCCAGTATTGGTATCTTTCATTGATTCACATGTTTGAATCATCCCCGTCGTCGTTGTGGAGGTCACACGATATACATACAAAAGCAGTAGATAAAACTACTATGGGCTACCATGCATTGAACAGTCACTGCAACAGCCTATCCATTTTCTTTAGTAAAAAAGAACCACACTTAAGCAGCAGCCAATCAGGCGCCGGCACCCTCTAGATTCTAGAAGTTGGTCCGTTCTGCACAGCTGCTTCTTCCATTGCAAGTAAAACTTAAGGCATCGTTTTACATTCAAAGAGTGAAGAGATTTCTCCGCCAGTGAAGAAGTGTGTAAATTGGCAGAGTTCGTCCGCCCTGGCATTCAGTGAATCTGCCAGGTGTTGAACCACCAGAACAAATGCCCTGATGTTCCAGCCATGTCCAGAGGCGCAGAGCCTCCTGACATGGGGTCCACAACCCCACCCCGCCCTGTTTGTTGCAGAACCATATGGCGGTGGTGTTGTCTGTGAACAACTCCAGTACTCTCCCCCCCCTGACAGAGGGAAGGAATGCCTTCAGTGCAAGTCGGATCGCCCGGAGCTCCAGAAGGTTGATATGGAGCCTGGACTCCGCCGGAGACCAGAGGCCTCTGATCTCCGCCTCTCCTATGTGGCCGCCCCATCCCAGGAGGGACGCATACGTCACCACTGTTTGCTGCAGTTGGGGAAGGGAGAGGGATCTGCCATTGACCCAATGCCGGGTTGTGGGCCACCACTGCAACTGTTGTGCAGTGCCCTCCGAGATCTGGACATAATCTGACACGTTCACCTTATGCTGCGACCACTGGAAATGAAAGATCCAGTACTGGAGAACTCCCCACACCACTCTTGTGGTGAAGATCCTACTACTTAAAAACAAGCATTAGTCAGGCTATCAGTCTCAAGCACCCTTGGATCTTTCTATATTTTCTGAGTATATTTTAAATGACAAAGGCTCATTTTCATCATATTTTGTGCATAACATTTTCCGACAATTGGGTTTCATTTCACATTAGGTTTTGCCTAATATAAACTACATTAGAAGCGGCAAGGATATGCCCAGGCGTGGGTCCTGTGCTCACTGTGCCACTTCAACCAAGCTGCACCTGATTGGCGAGAACCAATCAGGATGTAACCTGTCTTGGTCTGCTTGTGGCCCAGTTCAGGAAGAACCTAGTCAGGCAGTTTGTGAAGGTCTGTTTCTAATCAGACCCTCCAGCATATCGCGATTCACGAAAAAATCGCGAAACCAGCTGGGTAGCGCGATGGCCGCGATATTTGCCATTTCGGCCGCAAAAAAAGGTCTTCAGGCAGGCATAAAAAAATGGTGGCTTCTTATTGGCTGTACGCAAACACGTCACTACGTGTCTCCGTACAGCCTTAAAATAGAATAGCAGCTGGGGCTCATGTCTCATGCATTTAGTGAGCATGACGCTCACTGGCTAGGATAGGCCCCCTCAGAAGAGCGTATGTTGTGTGGAACAGAGTTATCAAAGAGAAAGAGTGCGACCGCACTCAGTATCCCCCGGATGATGGCAGAGCTCGGCAAAGGACAGTTTTCAATTGTTAATTATTAGACCGACAGAAACCACATCTACAGACGCACTAAGGACGGATTGACAGAGCGGCCAGCCTTGCACGGGGTTCGAACTACAGGTCTCCTGGGACGAGACTCAAAGACTGGCCCCTTCTGTTGAAAATAATATTCACTGTTTGAGCACAATTACGTTTGTATTGAATATTGCATTTCTTTAAAGTGGTGACGCGGTTTACTGGGCAATACTCGAGGGGAGAAACTGGACAGACAGAGATGTGGATGCGTCCCAGTAAAACACATTCAACTTGTAAAATGTAAGTGGCACTGTGCAAGCAAGTTGTGAGAATAAGAGGTACAATTAAAATGTAATTTATGGCATGGGGTGCCTGCCGTCCTATTTAGGTATGACTGTCACCTGGCAGTCATACCTATATAGGTTTCTTAAAATACCACTGAAAACGAATCATCAGAAAGCTTCAAGTTATTCCGTATATTAAAGCCAATACTGGCTTCTAAGCATCCTTTATGTTTGCAGATCTGACCAGCTACCCACATTTACATTTCTTTCAGGGAAGCAGGCACCCAGGCAAGAAGGTTTGTTTAGCTGTCTACCTCTGACCTTAGTTTCACAGCACAGGAGACGCCTTACACTTCAGCTGGAGAATTTCAGCAGTTGAAATTAACCGATCCAGGACAGTTGTCTTTCCCAAAACGTAGGGGAACTGTTTTTCTAAATTAAAAAGTGCAGACAAGTCGTGCCCCTCAAACCCCCCCCCCCCCCACTTCGACTATTGTTCTGTAACTACAAATCTGCTGCCTACTGTGACTGCTCTAAGCATACCTAGTTCTTTATTGCCTCAATATATTCTTTTTAATGTATGGCACTTTTAAAAACATTTATAATATTAGTATAATGGTGTATATGATATTCTTCCAATCAAACGTACTACTCTCTTTTGGAATAAGGTGAGAGCTGAAAAGTTGTAACTTTACAAATGATTTGGGTAATGCATTGATGATGATGCTGTTTAGAGTAACACAGAGCGAATTTGTGGGTCAGCGGCTAAGCAGTCCTGTCAAGCGTCACTCATCAGGTGTTATACTAATGACAGTTTAGCAATGTTCCCGCATCCCCGCATCTGACAGAATTGTCACGCATATTACAATCTTCCTTAAGAGGACTGGCTGATAGATGACAGCACTTAAAAGTGGATGTAGGCCAGTGCTAGCCCCTCAGGGATTAACTTAATCCTATGCTGAATTTGACTACCATTTCACTGCTGCCCAGAAAGCGAGGAGAGGACCTTACCCGCCTGCCCATCATTTTTTTTTAAACGGGTAAAACAAAATAGAGAAATTCAGGGAAATCAGGTATTTTCTTTCTCCCTTGAAATATGAATTGAAACCGCAAATATAAGAGGGAATCACTCTTAAAGTATTTTAGAACAATAGGGAAACACCTAGAGTTTCATTTTTTTTGGTCTCGCCTACAGACAGCTTTAGCGAGACCCCCCAGCATTTCGCAATTCACAAAAAAATTGCTAAATCAGCTGGGTTGCACAATAACCACGATATGTACTATTTCGGTTGCAAAAAAAGGTCTCCCGGCAGGCACAATGTTAGGATTGGAGCTGTGCTTCCGTAGAGCTGCAGAACTTTAAACAGGCCTATTTCCAAGTGGAATACTCTGCTAAAACAGTTTCCATTGATTTAAGGCTGAAAACGAATGATTATGAGTAAAATAAAATACCGCAAAAATGCAGCTAAATTTCCATATTTGTGCCGCTAAATTCCCATATTTGTGCCGCTAAATTTGCAAATACATGCCGCAAAATCCTGGGGGGTCTGTCTAATGGAGCAGGGTCAATATTGATTTGCATATTGCTGGGTCCAAACTGAGGTGGCAACGTAGGTGTCATGACCATTGTAGGGGATGAGCAGTGTGGTAGGCGCAGGCCCACACTACTCTGTTTCTGGTTTTGCGGTACGACTGGGAGGCGCATGCTCGGGGGAGCTACATTTCCCAGCATCCATGCGGCTCGGTGCAGGAGGAGGCTGCGGAAGTCAGCTGAGCGGGTAGGCGGTACTTAGCCTGCTTCGCTGCTCTGAGTGACATCTTCTCCATGAAGCGCAGTTTATTTTGTCCCATTCCCTTTTCCCCAATACACTGCTCACAGGGTGGTAGTTCTTATTCTTGCTCCCTGTGTTGAGTGTTAGGGGAATTGGGGAAAAGAGCTGCTTCCATCATCCCCGCTGGGCGTTTTCATCGGATCAGTGACTACACTGACATGGAGTTCCGACAGTAGGCAAAAGAATGATCGTTTAGAATGCTCCTGAACGACTGCTATTGGTTAGACGCAAGTATTCCTCTCATCACATTTTGCAAATTTATAATAAACTGTGAAGCAAAGGCAAGAAGGAACATTTTAAAAACCGTCCTCATGAAGGAGGAGCCTAGCGTGCGCCGAAGATGGCCACGTAGGTGAGCAGCTCCGCTGGCACGGGACTCTCACCCCACCATCCTGACCTAATCCTGGCACGCTATCTCAAGATTCGGACGGCGGAACCCCGCGGCAACATCCTCCTGTAACTCAGGTCCCGCTGCGACACTGGGGACCGGAGCGCCGCGCCTAGCAGTTCCTGGCCTCCGTGACGTCTGGAGCCGGGGTTCGCGTTACTGCAGTGGTCGGCCGCGAGTTTGTCAACACCCGCGGCCGTGACCAGAAGTGGCCCGAGGTGCGGGGCTTCCCTGCTTCCTTCTGTCGGTGGGGGAGCGGACCCCGCACCCGTGGCCGGGGACCCCTCTGTGTAGTGCCGCTTTGTTTCAGTGATGGATGTTGGCACCGGGGGCCCTGCCTTTTGCCCCGAGAGGATTTGATTGCTGTGGCTGGGGTCCGGAGGCTCTGAAGCGGGCCGTGGGGGTTGCTTCTCCGGTCTCGCTCGTTGTGTGGCTTGTGCCCCCCGCCTCCTTTAGCAGGCCCGGTCCGGCCGATCTGATGGGGGCCAGGGCCCAAGAACTGGGGTCAAGGGCCCTTTTAGACACCCTGAGCTGGGGAACTGAGTGGCGCGCGGCTGGCCGTGACCCCGGCTGCGCTTGTGGCTTGCTGACGATGACCGGCTCCACAGGGACTCGGTGGGGCTGTGGCCAAGGCAGCGAGGGGCGTCGCCTAGACTGATCTTTGACCCCCGGGCCACACCCATTGGCACAGACACCGTCTTCATATATTGTGAGCCCTGCAGGATTGCGGGGCAGGATTGACCTGGAGGCGGCCGGGGCTCCGAGAGGCGGCTGAGGTCGCTGCTGCGGTGGCTGGGGGTCCGTTTTCGAAGGACAGGTGAGAGCTGTTTCGGCCGGTGGAGAGAAGGGAGCCCAGACTCGGAGGAAGTTGGGCTCCCGGGGCCTATTGGCCATACTGCTTTGTCAGTGGGGCCATTCCTGTGACATCCTCTCCCCCTGGACCTTCTCCTCCTCTGGATCACCAGCGGATGGATACGGAGAACTGGTGTGTACATAGAGACGATCCTTGACCACGGACCGGCCGGCGTAATTGTGGTTGGTGCCTGGAGCTGTGCTGATTGGTGGGATCGGGGCCCTTGGATTGATCCGTCGCTGGAGATACGGTGGATGCTGAGTTGACGGAGCTGGGGTGCTGGAAGGCTGAGGCTCCAGACGCGTCTACAGTGTGGGCCAGGGTTGGCGTGGAGGCTCCGCGCCGCCTTGGTGGTCCTGTCTGGGGCCCCGAGATGGCGTCCAGACCTGAATCCGAGAAGCCTCAGTCCCGATCCTCCAGAGGTCCCCGTTATGTTCAAACTAACAAACTAGACCGTATCCGACGTCCAGGGGGTCCCCGCAGGACCCGAAGAAGGTGCAAGAATCCGAGAAGGAATCTCCTAGCCCGCTGGTTGAGCCAACGCTTCTAGATGTTATGGCAGTGATCCAAGGGGTTAAAACAGCCCTGGGACAGAAAATGGAGTCGCTTGACCATAAGTTGGACACTGTCACCATTGAAGTCAACCTCATCCGAGCTGATCTCACCAAAACTAGCGAGAAGGTCAAGTCCCTCGACATCAAAACGGCGAGCCTGACCGGCGATGTGGCCACGTTGCAGGTGGAGATGCGGGAGCTCCGGAGGGCTGGTGAGCTTGCGAGTCGGAAGTTCGATGACTACGAAGGGAGGGCTCGGAGAAACAACGTCAGGATAGTAGGGGTTCCAGAAAAAGCGGAGGGCCTCACCCCAGATCTGTTCGTGGAGGATCTAGTTCTCAATCACCTTCAGCCCAAAGGATTGAGCAACTTCTTTACAGTGGAAAGGGCTCACAGGGTCCCGGGCCCCGCGTCCGATGATAGCGAGAGTGCTAAATTTCAGAGATCGAGACGCTATCCTGCAGGCCTCCAGGTCCGAAGGTCCTCTGAAATTTGAAAATGCTAATCTCTCCTTTTTCACCGATTTCATGCAAGCGGTCCAGAAACAACGCCAAGTTTTTCTGGGCATTAAGAGGAGACTCAGGAAGAGAGGTGTGAAATACGCCATGATGTTTCCGGCCCAACTGCAGATTGAACTGGACGGGAAAGTGTGGTTTTTCGACAATCCGGGAATCGCCTCAGACTGGTTGGATTTGCACCCGGGCCGGAGTCTGAGACATCCGGGAACATGGAGGGGGGTGAAGTGCTGGAGCAGGAATAGGGGCGCGTCCCTGGGAATGTCCACGGGGTTTCCGAAATAAGTGTTTGCTATTACGAAGATAAGAGATGTGTGTAGTTATTGAAAGGGAGTTTTGTGAGTGGGGGGGGTCCCTAGGAGCTGTCTTCCTCCTCATTACTATCTTTAGTTAGTCGGTTAGTTAGAGTGTAGGGCGACAGGCACACTGCAAGTTGGGGTCAGGCGCAAGCCAGGTGCAGGGAAGGGGGAGGATGGTTGGAATGTTTTTTCATTTATTGTTGTTGTGTGTGTGTTATTTGTTGATTATGGCTTTTTTTAAATTATTTTTTGTACTCAGGTGATAATATTGTCGTGTTTTGCCTTCAACAGGGGTCCGGTGGCACAGTATAGCCGAGGGTCGGGGATGAGAGTGTTGAGTTGGAATGTAAACGGTTTGGGTGACAAGATCAAAAGAGGGATGGTTAATCAACTGGTTAGGAGGCATTCCCCAGATGTGATTTTATTACAAGAGACACACTTAGTTGGTAATAGGTGCATGGCCCTTCATAAGGGAGGGTATAATTTGGTGGTTCACGCCGGATTCACTACCGGCTCCAGAGGTGTCGGTATCCTGGTTAAGAACTCGTTCCCCCTATCGGTGCAGGCCATATGGATTGACCAACGGGGTAGATATGCCGGTGTCTCCGGGCAGGTGGGGGGCCGGACGGTTACTTTTTTATCTATTTATGTCCCGCCTGGCCTTCAGACAGAGACTTTTCGAGATTGGAGTACTATATTCCTTACACTGCCTCTTGGTGTTCTAGTCTTGAGAGGTGATTTAAATTCAGTGATTGATGGGGAGGTCGATCGAAGTCCGCCCGGGTGCTCAGGCTGACGCAGAGATGGCTTTCCGAGTTCCTGGACATGCTGGGACTGGTGGATAGCTGGCGAGTACGAAATCCGACTTTGACGCACTACACTCATGTCTCGGCTGCTCATGTTAGCCAGTCTAGGTTGCACTATTTGCTTCTCCCCGCGGGCATGGCGCCCATGATTCAGGAAGTAAGATATCTTGGTCGGGGATCTCGGACCACTCCCCTTTATGGCTTTCCCTCGCTCTAGATATGCCTACGGTTGGTAGGGTGGCTCCCATCGCCGCCTGGCAGTTAAGAGACCCTGTCATTAAGAAGGAGATTCTCCGGATGTCCGATAGTTATTTTAAGGAGAATAAATGGTCGGTAGATTCCGCACAGTCCCTTTGGGAGGCGTATAAAACGGTTGCCAGAGGTGAAGTACTGTCTTTGGTGTCCAGGAAGAAGAGGGCGAGACAGACGGAGGTGGCGCGGAAAGAGGCGGAGGTTATACTCCTGGAGGAGAAGGTGGCTAGGGCACACACGCAGGCGGGGCTCCATTTGTTGCTCCTTGGGGAGGAGGAATACAAGAATCTTGTCAGAATAGCGCTGTGACGCAACATAATGCCGTCCAGAGCCGTATATACGAACACGGCGATAAAGCAGGTAAACTGATCGCATGGCTCGAGCACGGGGAGCGTGCGTCCAGGTTAGTGCCTGAGCTGGAAGGGCTGGGATCACGTAAGATTACGGAACCGCAGGCTGTGGCGGATGAGTTCTCTGCTTACTACCAGAAGGTTTACATGGCCGGTAGTGACTTCACCGAAGGGGATAACGCCGAAATGATTAAGGATATAATTATGCCGCGTCTAACGGAGGAAGACAGGGGCTATCTTGACTCGGCATTGTCGGACGATGAAGTAGCTCAAGCTATTAGGCAACTGCGATCGGGTAAAGCGACGGGGCCCAACGGGATAGCCATCGAATTGCATACGTTGAATGCTAATAAACTTGCCCCCCACATACGCGCCATGTTCCTAGAAAGTAAAGAAAAAGGGGAACTCCCTTATGATCAGCGAATTGCCAATATAGTGGTAATACACAAGCCCGGCAAGCCTCCAACACAATGTTCCTCTTATAGGCCCATATCACTTCTTAATGCGGAACCCAAGATACTGGCGAAACTCTTGGCCACTAGATTGATCAAAGTGATGACCACCCTGATTCACCCGGATCAGTCCGGGTTTATGCCGCGTCGCAGCACGGCACTGAATCTGCGAAGGCTACACGGAATCCTCAGCGGCGCCTCAAAAATCCACGAACCAATGGTGTTGGTATCCCTTGACGCCTCAATGGCCTTCGATAGGGTAGAGTAGAGATATCTGTTCGCAGTATTGGCAAAGCTGGGTTTCGGAGATGAATTTGTTGGTTGGGTGCGCCTGCTATATGCGAACCCCCTGGCCAGAGTGGTTGTCAACAATTGCAAGTCAGGCGACTTTCTCTTAGAGAGGGGCACCAGACAGGGGTGCCCACTGTCCCCGCTGCTATTCGCTTTGGCTATGCAGCCTGGGTTAGGTGTGATAGGTCAATACGGGGTTTGCGGTGGACGCCAGACTGGGAAGATAAGATCTCCATATACGCGGATGACGTTTTGCTTTATCTCACTCACCCTGAGGAGTCCTTCTGGAATTTTCTCGATGTGCTGGTGATTTTTGGTCGTTATTCTGGGCTTGCTATTAACTGGGTAAAGTCGTGCTTTTTGTATTAGTGGGGAACCCACCGGTGATCCCCGTGTCATGCCCTATTCATATCGAGACTACGGGGTTCAAATACCTGGGTATATATATCTCACTGGATCCGAAGGTACGGTATGAGGCTGCATACTTCAAGGCGATAGAGGCTCTCCAGAGACAGCTCCTCTGGGATGGGGGGGGCCGAATCGCCCTCAATAAGCTGACCCTTCCGTGGTATGATGGTGGGATCGGGCTACCAGACCTGCGGAAGTACTATTGGGCCTCGCAGCTGGCAGCGGTGAATAATATTATCTACGGACTCCCCGGAGATCCGGGATACGCTATGGACCGGGGCCAGGCTCCGGGTGGGATGTTTGACCGAGCTTTATACGCTAGGCCCGGGAGGTTTCCCTTAACTGGCCCGAACGCACATGTGGTGCAGGTATGGCACGCTGCCAATAGAGGTCTCGGGTGGGAAGACAAATTGACACTTGCAACCCCCCTCTTGAATTCTGAAAGGTTGGACAGTTTGTGGAGGTCCAAGGGATTCGATAGATGCGATCTCATAGGGATTACGCAGGTTAAAGATGTATGGGATAAGAATTCAGTACTCACGTTTGAATCCCTTGTACAGCAGTATAGGTTGCATCACAACGAGTACTTTCGCTATCTGCAGGATAGACATGCTCTCACTACTCATATTCCCAAGGGTACCGAGCTTCCAGAGGCATCTCCTCTTGAGGACCGTGTGCTGGATGATCACATTCCTGAGAAAACCATCTTGCTGATTTATAGGAAGTTAGTTAATAACTCGGATGACCCCTTGGTGCGACTCAGGCCTCAGTGGAGTGCAGATGGGTTAAAGCTTGATGATGAGGATTGGACAGAGGCGGTGTCGTCCCCCAAAGTGGTAGCTATCCAGATGAGGCTCAGGCTAGTGCAGTTAAAGATTTTGCATAGATCCTACATAACGGGGCCCCGTCTGGTGCGAATGGGGAGAGCCGAGAGTGGAGTCTGTAGAAGAGGTTGTGGGGAGGTTGGGACATTGATACATATCCTTTGGCATTGTGAGGATATCCAGAGGTATTGGACAAAAGTTCGTGAGGAGCTGAGAGAAGTTTTAGGTGCTGAGATCCGGCCGGAGGCCCGGAGATGTCTGCTGAATGTGTGGGAGCCGACTGACCTGAATGTTTACCGGAAGCAATGGGTCACTTTGGCCTATATGGTGGCCAAACTTAATATCGCTCAACTTCGGGGTGCCGGTCAGCCGCCCAGGCTTAAGAAATGGTCGGAAGATCTTGAATGGTGCATGTTTCGAGAGAGGTCGGTGTATGTGGCCAGGGGCTGCCCGCAGAAGTGGAGTACGATTTGGGATGCATGGAATAGTCGCCGGGGAGGAATTTGTGAGCTGCCAGTGACGATCTTAGACTCAGAAGCACAGGATTCCCCTTGACCCATTTGTTGATAATGGCTATTTCATCCTGAACTGTGTTGCTATGCTCCATGCTTTGAAATTGAATGCATTCACCTGAGAGTTGATTTTTGTTTTGTAATGTCCTTTTTTTTTATTTGTTCAATAAAAATAAATAAAAAAAATGACCTCATTGTCCAACAACGCCTATCTCCTCCATTGCCTTCCTACGCTCTTCTCTAGCATAACTATTATTTGCTTCTGCATTTACACAATGTAGGCAGTACTTCACGTAATGGCACAGAAACTATTTCCTGGATCCCGAAAGTTAAAATAGACAATAAGTTGCTGTTTTATTCAAAACAGTAGTACATGACAAACGCTACACGTTAAGTAACTCATTTAATTACAATGAATGTAAACCAACACAGTTGTCCACGTGTTGTGATAAAGTATGATGGGCTATTATTCCCCTGAGGCGAACACACAATTACTAGTCACAGATGAAGTGATTAAACTATCGTCAGTACATCACTGAAGTCAATCCCGCTAAAATTCTGAGAAATTAAAATTGTCTTTGTTAAATGGTACATTTAAGGAAATTCGTTTTTTAACAGTCGGAAAGAAATGTGTGTGTGTCGTTGCTTATAAGGTAAAGTAGCTCCATAATCAAAAACTCGTTCTTTTAAATGTACACACGCAGAATCATTCCATTAATTCTCCATCATCAAGGGGGGTGATGACATCAGCACGCATACATAAGTTGCCAACTTGCACACTGTCCATACTAGGTATGCTGAAAGCATCAACAACAGCAACAATACATAACATGATATAGTGGGATCTTATGAATCACAACATTAATTCACCTGAGAGGGGGAAGGCGGAGAGGAATCCGAGGGAAGATTATGCATCCATCAGAAGGATTGATAGTGAATATAGGTAACTTTTCCTTCTGATGAGTACATCTTCCTGCAGATTCTTTGCTAATGAATGAGCCCCAAAGCAATGCGGGAGGTGGGACTGAGTAGAGCAAGTTTAGCCAATTGATACATGCAGCACAGCCCTGACACAGCATCTGCCACTGCGTGCTCGGGGTGTCAGGCAGTATTGGTTAGCAAAAGTGTGCAGGAGTCACCGTGTGGTTGCCCTGCCAAGCCTCTCACCGGGATGCGTCTGCTCAGAGCGGTTGAAGCAGTCATGGCCCTAGAAGCACAGGCACAAACTCCCCTGGGAATGTCTTTCTTGGACACAACACAGCAGACCTTGATACAGAGGATAGCCTAATGTGAAAAGGTCTGTTTGCTCCCTGCCTTGCCTAAAGATTTGATAATCATATCTGTCCTGTTTAGTGCTATCGATGCAATAAGATATTTCACATTTGGGATTCAGTCTATGCAGTCCCTCATCCTCTATAGTGGTGGAGTGGCTTGTGTGAAACGCAGATAGCACTTTTGCCAGAAAGGTGGCTAATTACAAAAAATAAGAAATTCAAAGACACAATTACTTGGGAAGGACACTATAAAAATGGGAGCTTAATTCAAAGAGCCCTAAATCCACCTACCCTTCCGGCCAAGGCCATGGCCAACAAAAGACAGTCTCCCGAGTTAGAAGTCGAACCACACAACTGTCCAGCGTCTTGAAGAGGAAGGTGGCAAGCCCACAGACTCTAACTGGCACCACTCAATATCCACCAACGCAGGCACAATGTCTGAAGATAGATGTAGAGGACCTGATCATCCTGCTGTGACAGCAGGTCCACCCTTACAACATAGAATGTTTTAGAAACGTCCTTAAACTTACTTTGCGGGCTCTCCAAAATGTCCCCATGCCACTTAATGCTCCTGTTGAAGCCCCTCACCGTTATGTTATTACTGCAGAAACCATGCACCATTATGTCAGTCCTGCAGCAAACCTGAACTTTACCCCAGGTGATCCAAATCATTATAAACGATGAAGCATTGTTCCTAAAACGCACATATATCAAACAAACAAAAAACCCTGCTGAGTAAAAGGAGAAATCACATGCCTTTCGTTATTTGTAAGTCACCAAGATTTAAATTATGGGAATTATGCTGCAAGTACACTTCGTTAACATATGATGTCTATTATCCCAAACCTTTGAAAATATCTTTTTCCATAATAGCAGGTGGGTTGGTTCTCAAAATTATTTAACTGGATTGGATTAAACTGAAAGTCTCATTCAATCCTAACGCATAGTATTTTGGTGTGAGGCATAACAAGTATCAATTTGTATGGGAATGTGTGAAAATCATGTAGCACAACACTGGATCAAAATGAAACGGACATAAGCAGAGACGTAACTGTTTTCTAAACATGCTCTAGAACCTTATGACTCATTGGTGACCATCAAGCCGCCACCATAGAAGTTAATGGTGAGAACACTGTGAAAACGAATGTATTCCCTTCCATTTTCTATCGGTATACAAACACCTGTGCCACAAGGAAATTAGTCACTTTCGCCCACTGTACATATGATGAGTTCACTGTCAAGATTTACAGTTGTTAATATTGTATTGTATTGTAAGGGGAGCTTGTAAAGCGCACTGACACCGTGGGTTTCCTGGCGCTGGTTGAATGCTGAAGGACCAGAGGGATTTAGCCGGATTGAGGGAAGAGCCATGTTTTTAGGGATTTACGGAAAAGAATGAGAGAGTTAGAGGTTTTGAGAGAGAGGGGAAAGGAGTTCCAAAGTTTACAGCAACAATTATGTTGTGGAATGTTGTTATCCAACATACCTTATCAAAGTAGTACATATTTGAATCTTCTGTGAGACTTCCTTTTTTAACATTGTCGTATGTCTCCAAGAACTGTTTATCCACCCCGTCCAGCGGGTGAGACCCAGAAGAAAGATTCCGCACTCCATTTGGAGAATGTGACAAGGAGTTAGTCTGCGAGCGGGTAAAACATTTCTCTGTTGGGCTGTTTTCTGACCCATACCTAAAAAAAAAAAAAAAGAACATGAAAAGGCATAGAGGATCACTACTTCCGCACAAAATGAAATGGCTACGTGTAAAATTAAATATGGATCTTTGAGTATCTAATGAATGACAAATTACATTAATTTCCTAATCAAAATGGTATTTACCACGAGGTCATCCGCCTAGTGTACTTAGTATTGCAACATCTTAGACTAAGGCTTGGCAAAGGTCAACATGCGAACACGTTCTAGGTGAGCTGGAAGCCCAGAGCTCCAGAGATTCCTTGGAGGGCGAAAGGCCCCTGCAAGGGCGAGGCAGGTTCTGCCCAGCAGCACAGATTGTTGGGGGGCAGTGTCTTGTGGCTAGACCTGCACAAAACTTGCACCATGAAGTAAGTCCAGGCATCCCTGGTGCTCTTTACCTGCAGCTGAGGATCCTGTTGTTTGATGCTGGATACTGTTACTGCAGAACACAGGCCTGTACGATAAAAATACTGGCCTGACGTACATGGTTTTGACTTTGCTCACTTCGTCGATACTCCATTTACGACTCAAGACTATTGTATTTTGATCAAGCCCTGAGGAATCCCATGATTGGGCAAAACATGTTGGCTGCGTTTGTTGCTATAACTAACGAGTAACAAGAACAAAAGATACAAAAAAACACAGGACTTACCTGTTTGCTTTGTTATTCTGGGGCCTCTTTTCGCTATAATCGTAATTTTTGTTTTGTCTTTATTATAATTGAATGTTTTTGATGTTTGGCCACCTGGTAGCAGCTCTACAGAAGTGGGACTCAGTGTTTATTACAGGTGGTGCGAAAGCAGGTTCCCTAGCTGCCATTCTTTGTTCAGTTCTTGCAATACCGACGGGGCTAGCCCAATTAGCAGCAGGCCGCATCTCCAGGTTGCCTTGGGCCCTTATGATCCATGTAGGTTATCAATCATTTCTTAGGTCTACTAGGCCTACTAGCTGGACTTTCTGGTACTGGGATACATGCACACATGAAAAGAGAGTAGAAAGGAAAAAACACTAACTTAGAACCTCAATTTGGTGCAGACATATTTTCCTAACAGCCGCAAGACATCGTGACTGGAGTAAAGGTTGACACTAAAGGCCGGTAAGCTTCGCAAGAGCAGTCCCTCCCAATAAGAGCTGTTCCACATAGTACCCCCTTCCCTTTCACATATCCTAGCACCTCACACACTTGTGTGTCATTCCTGATTGGGATAAAGAGAGCGTGCTCTGCCCATGGGTATCTTGCTGAAAATGGGGGCTGTGCAGGGTCGAAAGTTACCTCCCAACAACATTGGGGAGTAGAGGGTGGCTCTGTAACCAGCATATTGGTAGTCAACTATTTCTGTGCTTCATTTATGACAGCGCACACCACAGGTATGAGGACTGGAGGTGTTCTTCCTGGACCCAGATTGGTCGTGCTGTACCACCACTTACATACACCATGAATGAAGTTACCAGTTACAAGCAGGTCTGACCCCCCGACCTCTACTTACCTCCTCACACCATCCAGATGCCCTCACACACTGCCCCTACCCCCTGTTCTGGTGGATATAACTGCTTATGATTTGGAGGACGGGGCAATCCTGATGTGCCTGGAGGATTGACTGGGTCTTCCTCTGATGCACCATGCTGGCTGCCGCCCACCACACAGAATTAGCCAGGGCCACCCATGTAGTATGGCTGTGCGAACTGCTGTCACAGGCATATCCTATTCTACAGTTGCTAAGTGGCAGTAAGTGGGCCTGGCAGGATCTGGCTCTGGGTCCTTGCGGCGTGATCTTACTCATATTCAAAAGAGCGGACATCCCTTTTGTAATCCCTTTACTGAGTGATAGCTGGAAATGTCTAGCAAGCGTGAGAGACAATCCTGCACACAATGGGCAGACTAAGGCTAGCTATGGCAGGAGATCATTCGTCAAAAGGGAACAATGATGCCGCTACAGCAGAAAATACTGAGACTGAGCCAAACAAGCTAGACATAATTCTGAAGGCCACAGAGACACGTAGAGTGTCCCTTGAAGCTAAGGTAAACACTATTACCATTGACGTTGTTCTACTGCGTGACTACAAGTGACTGGCAGAAATGGTCACTCAGTCACAAAAAACATTGCAAAAATTACAGCCCCGGACTTCGGACCTGCAGCAGCAGGTACGGGACTTAGCAGAACAGGCATGTTTTCTGAAGGGCAGGGCAGGGCAGGAGGTGCAGACTGCCATTCCCAACACAGTAACATCAGGATATACATCATGATTGAAGGCTCCGAAGAACAAGACATGGTGGAAATCCTAGAGACTTAAATGTACGGCTTAAGACCTCACATATTACATCACTAATGACATGTTCTATGACATCATTTGTGACATCACTGATGACCTCTCACAACATCATTGATCACAAAATCATTGATCACATCATCACTGATGACATAATCCAATGAGTGTGTTATTTTGCTTTACAGTTTATGCAATAGAGGATAACTACCAAATTCCTTCTCTACCATATTTTTGTACAGCCTGTGTCCAGATAATGGATGTAAGTACTTATAAAACAAACATGTGCTTCTAATGCATCATAGTTGTGTAGAGGTACTGAACACGTTACAGATGATAGTGGACAACTTGTGCCCAGTATGTTCTACACAAGTTTTTTGGTTCTGCAGAAAAAGTTTCCAACAGGGCAAAGACTCTATGTAGGAGATACTTAGTATTGTAAGCAGCCTTGAGTTATTAAAAAGAATCATCTCAGCATTACAAATCTACTTCACATAGAAGACTGTGTGCACCAGGTACTAACCTATGTACATGTGTTGCTTTTTCTTCAGAAGATGGGCTGTCTGTAAATGTTTCACCACAGTAAGAAGACTGCAGGTAGTATAATCTTTAGCACCTTTAGATCTGGTTTATTTTAAGCGAATAGTGTCGTTCTGAGTGAGCAAGTTACTTACCTTTGGTAACGATATATCTGTAAGAAACATATTTTAGTTATAGATTCCTTACCTCAGAATTACCCCCAGGAATCAGACTGGATCTGGAAAGATTTTCGTCAGCAGTAGCCCTGTGCGTCAGAAGGTGGCGTCGGTCGACTCTACGTTTGTCGTCGTGGTCGCCAGGATGACGTTGTGGTAGCTAAATAGACGACGCCCTCTTGCACCCCATCAGTTCTGTACAAGACTTTCCCCACCAGAAGCGCAGAGCCATTCAAGACACTGACCACTGGTGCACAAAACTAGGGCCCTGAAAGGAAGTCCTTTATTTTATTTATTTATTTATTTTATTTGCACACTTGTATCGCGCTGGGAATCGACTCCCTGAGGAGTATCTCCGCGCATTTGGCAATATCAAAAAGCAAAATAGCTCTGTCATGTGTTGTTAGATGCTCAACCAGAATTAATAATTAAACAGGAAAGTTTTTAATTTTTTCCTGAAGAGAAAGTGTTCCCTACATGATCTGATCTCAAATGGAAGTTCATTCCAAAGCTTCGGGCCTGCTACTGATAGAGCCCTTCCTCCTTGTCGTGTCTTCCAGAATCTGGGGACGCATAGTAATTCACGGTCTCCAGATCTCAGAGATCTTGCGGGGATGTATGGGATGAATTTCTTAGTTAAATAATCCGGGCCTTTACCGGACAGGCACTTGTGGATGATACAGCAAGTTTTGAACATCACTCTTTGTTTTACCGTAAGCCAGTGGAGTTTATTGAGTAGGGGTTTAGAAGGAGTCCGAGCCGGAACATTAAGAACAAGGCGTGCAGCCGTGTTCTGCACAACTTGAAGTCTGGCCATGATCCCCTCATTGGCGGCTAGCAGCAAACCATTACAGTAATCCAGTCTGCTCAACACGAGCGACTGAACTAAAGTTTTCCTGGTGGTATCAGGTAACAGGGGGAATACCCTTCGGAGAAGCCCAATAACATGGAAACAGGAGCTTACTACTTGTGTAGCATGATAAGGGTAAGCTCCTGATCCAGTTTAACTCCTAGATCTTTCACTACCACTTTGGGTTCAGGGACTGGGCCTAGATCTCGAGGCCACCAGTCAGGAGTCCACAGACGTTTGGCTTCCCCAAAGAGCATCACCTCCGTCTTAGAGACGTTACACTGAAGGAAGTTTGCTGCCATCCAATGTGCCACTTCTTTCATCCCCTGGGCAAAGGAGTTACGCACTTCAGGAGTCATGATTTTAAACGGAAAGAGGAGTTGTGTATCGTCTGCATACGATACAGGGATAAACCCGTGGGATCTCATGATGTTAGCTAGGGGTGCCACATAGATGTTAAATAACGTTGGGCTCAAGCAGGAGCCCTGTGGCACCCCCTTTGAGATCTCCACCTCCTCTGACTGGTAGGGACCCAGTATCACTCTCTGAGTGCGTTTGGTGAAAAAACTCTTTAACCAGGCCAGCGCCTTGCCTCCCAGACCGATGTCAACTAGTCTGGTGGTCATGATATCATGTGACACAGTGTCAAACGCCGCTGACAAATCTAACAACACCAGGACAACGGAGTACCCCTTATCCTGAAGCATATGAAGATTGTCAGCGACGGACAGCAAGGCGGTCTCAGTGCTGTGCCTGGGCCTAAAGCCCGATTGAGAGGGGTCTAGTCCCCCTACACTCTCGATGTATTTAGATAAGTGCCGGTTCACAAACTTCTCGGTGAGCTTCCCTAAAAAAGGGAGGAGAGAGATGGGTCTCAAGTTTGTGAGGTCAGTCCAAGGAATGGAGTTGTTCTTCCGTAGAGGCCTCACCAACGCATGCTTCCAATCTGGGGGGACTTCCCCTGATCTCAAGGATAGGTTGACAACCCACTGAATTCCAACACCCAGATCATTCCTCAGAAGTGACATGATCCAAGCAGGAATGATATCCGAAGGGCATCCACTCTTAGTTTGATTGATTAGAGTGCTTATGTCCTCCATTGTTATAGGGGGGAATTCAACAAGCTTGTTTGCATTATTTTCTAATGTGCTAAGGTGTGGCAGAACCATACTGTCGACAGTTCTCAAAATATTAGAGGTGGATTTGGAGGCTAAGATCTTAACATAAATGCCTTCTATTTTTCTAACAAAGAACTGTGAGATGTTGTTGCAGAGTTCCTGGGACTCAATCCCCTCTGTTTCACAGGCTACAGGCTTGATGAAGGTCTGTAAGATTTGATAAAGGACTTTAGCATTTTTACCAGCTGCTGATAATTGGGCTGCTATGTGATGTTTCCGGGCAGACCGAATAGCTTTATGGTAACTTTTTAGGGAAGTCCTATGAATTTCTTTATCCTCTGCCTTACGTGTGACTCTCCATCGTTTTTCTGATTTCCGTGCAACTATCTTGAGTTGTCTGAGATCATCTGTGAACCAGACTTCTTGTTTTGGGGCAGGCCGTGGTTTATATGTTCTAAAAGGGACAACATGATTAATGGAAGTGGTTACAGCTTCATTAAATTTGGCTAGTGCAGCGGTGACGTTGTCGCCACATTCAGCCCAGTTGGGTTCAGTAAATTTCTCCCTAAAACTCTCTGGTGTTAATTTATTCCAGGGTCTTCTGACATCAGCCATGGTCCTCTGGACGCCCTTAACCTCATAGTTAGAGCGAGTATAGAATTCGATAATGGAGTGGTCAGTCCAATCCACTTGGCAGGGAGGCAGACATTTTATGGAGGTGGAATTATATAGCACAAGGTCCAAGGTGTGACCGGCTAAGTGCGTGGGTCCCTGATTAATTTGGTGCAAGCCAAGAGTAGCCAAATCAGCCAAGAGTGTCTGTGCCTCCACACAGGAGGTTAATTCGCTATGGACATTAAAATCTCCTACCAAGATGAAATCAGAATTCACCTGCATGTGGGGGGCCAGCGTTTCAACAAGTTGAATGGAGAAATTCCCAGATGGACCTGGGGGTCGATAGACTAGAGCACCCTTCCTGGTTACCCTAGAATTAGGGTTGATGGTAAAGATCAGGAGCTCCATTTGTGGGTTACATACGGTCTCAGTAACCACTACCTCCATTTCTTGTTTAAAAACAATGGCTAATCCCCCTCCAGTTTTAATAGGCCGGTCCATCCTCACTAATTTGTATCCTAGCGGTACCCCCGTAGTAATGGCCGGAACAGAGTGGGGCTTTAGCCAAGTCTCCGTTAAAAAGCAAAGATGTGGCTTCAGAGATGTTATAAGATCCCAGACCTGGGTAGAATGGGTAACTAAAGAGCGAACGTTACACAGGAGGTTCTTGCAGTTAAGAGATGAATCATTAGGAGGACTGACACTCAATTTAGGCTGATAGTTTGTAGGAATAGAGGAGGTAGACCTTAGCTGACAAGGAGCGATTACAGCGCTGCCAGTAAATTGTGTAAAACAAACCCTGGGAGAGCTAGAGCGCTAACCGCTCGCCTCCCTGGATGTTCCTGGCTCTGCCCCGCCTTCCGCACCCGTGATTGGCTGGAGGGTCGGACTGGGCATGCAGGCACAGGTCGAGCAACAACACGAGCTGGTCCCGCAGTGCGTGTAAGTATGCGGATTATTTTTTAAACAGAGTGCAACTAGTAAAATCAGTTTCAGCACAAGCAGCAATTTATACCCCTTTTTTTAAAAACGCTATTCCAGAATAACAAAAGTGTTAAAATTATCACAAGCTCACTGAGCAGGTTTGAACAAATAAAACCATGGAGAGCAGAGTGCTCTGAGAATGGCGCCAAGCGGGGTGAGGAGAAGCTGCCACCGTCCCCCTTACCGCGGTATCCTTAACCCTAGAAGTCAGTTATCAGAACGGAGAGAATGGGTGGGGCGGTAAGGAATCTATAACTAACCTATGTTTCTTACAGATATATCGTTACCGAAGGTAAGTAACTTGCTCATCTGAAAGAAACAGTTAGTTATAGATTTCTTACCTTAGAATAGATACCTCATCAATACCAACACCGGAGGTGGGTCTGTGAACCAAGTTCACACCAGGAAGCCCTGAAGAACAGAATGGCCAAAGAAGCCGTCTCTTCGGACTTGGCTGTCTAGGCAGTAGTGTTTGGTGAACGTGTGCAGCGATGCCCACGTAGCTGTCTGACAGATGTAATTTATGGGGACTCTTTGTCCCAAAGCAGTAGTAGCTGCCGTCACCCAAGTGGAATGGGCCCCAGCCCCACTAGAGGCTCCTTCTTTGCCAAAGAGTAGCAGGCTTTGATGCACACAACGACCCACCTGGAGATGGTCCGTTTGTGCACAGCACAACCTTTCTTAGCGCCCACATAACCAACAAAGAGCTAGTCATCCACCCGGAATTGTTTGATGCAATCCAAGTAGAAGGAAAGCACACGTTTTGGATCCAGATGGTGGAGCCTCTCTTCCTCTTTTGAAGGATGCAGAGGCGGAAAGAAGGTGGGCAAAGTGATGGTTTGGCCAATGTGGAAAGAAGTAACCACCTTGGGAAGAAAGGAAGGCCTAGTTCTAAGGACGACCTTGTCCGGATGGACAGCCAGAAAGGGAGGCTTGGAAGAAAAAGCTTGTAGCTCACTCACCCTGCGGGCAGAGGTGATGGTCACCAGAAGGGCAGTTTTAAAAGTGAGAAGTCTGAGAGGACAGTTATGTAGTGGCTCAAAGGTGGCGCACATGAGGTAGGTAAGAACCAAGTTCAAGTCCAACTGAGGCATTACGAAGGAAACAGGAGGAAAAAGATGAGTAATGCCCTTAAGGAATCTATTTACAACAGGGGACTTGAAAGGAAAAGGCTGATCAGGAAGCCTAAGGAAGGCTGAAATGGCCGAGGGGTAGCCCTTTAGAGTGTCCAGAGCAGAGCCCTGCTGGGCCAAAGAAATGAGGAACAAGAGAACCTTAGAAAGAGGGGCAGAAAGGGGATCCACAGCCTTTGATGTGCACCATGCCACAAATTTGTTCCATCTGCAGGCGTAAACCGTTTAGTGGAGGGACGCCTGGCTGCCAAGGTAACATCACAGACTTCGGGAGGCAGGTCAAACAACGTCAACTGCCGCCGCTCAATCTCCACGCAAGGAGATGGAGGCTGGACAGGTTTCGAAGGAGGACCGTCCCCTGCTGCTGAGACAGAAGATCCTCCCGAAGTGGCAGTCTGATCGGAGGATCGATGGCCATGTTGAGCAGCTCGGGATACCAGACTCTTCGTGCCCAATCCGGAGCCACAGGTATGACTTGGGCCGGTCGCACTTGATCTTCTTCAGCACTCTGGGCAGAAGTGGTATAGGCGGAAAGACGTACAACAGACCGCAACTCCACTTGCGTTGAAAAGCGTCGCCAGGCGTGTGCCGCCTTGGAAATTCCAACATGCAGAACTGCTAACATTGCACGTTCTCTTCGGTGGCAAATAGATCTAACCAAGGCTCTCCCCACTGCTGAAAGAGCCCTTGCACCACCTCAGAGTGAAGATTCCATTTGTGATCCATCATGCACCTGCAGCTGAATTTGTCCGCCCTGGCGTTCAGGGAACCTGCCAGGTGTTGAACCACCAGGGATAGGCCCTGATGTTCCAGCCATGTCCAGAGGCGGAGGGCCGCCTGACAGAGTCCACGACCCCACCGCCTTGTTTGTTGCAGTACCAAATGTCAGAGGTGTTGTTCGTGAACATCTGCACCACTCTTTCCTGGACAGAGAGAAGAAATGCTTTGAGTACAAGACTAATCGCCCGTAGCTCCAGAAGGTTGATGTGGAGCCCGGATTACGCCAGAAACCAGAGGCCTCTGATCTCTGCCTCCCCATGTGGCCTTCCCATCCAAGGAAGTGATGCATCATTCACCACTGTGAACTCTGGTTGGGAAAGGGAGAGGGATCTGCTGCCGACCCAATCCTGGTTTGTGAGCCAACACTGCAATTGGTGTGCAGTGCCCTCCGAAATCTGGATGCAATCGGACAGATTCCCCTGATGTTGTGCCCCCTGTAACTTCAGGTCCCACTGCAGAGCCCGCAAATGCCATCTAGCACGGTCCACTAGCAGGATGCAGGAGGCCATCAGACCCAGCAGCCTGAGGGTCATCCTGACCGAAACCCGGGATAGAGGCTGAAAGATCGGAATCATAGCCCGAATATCCCGGACTCAGTGTTCGGGAGGATAAACCTGAAACTGCATCGTGTCCAGAACCGCTCCGATGAAGAGGAGCTTCTGAGAGGGAGTCCGGTGGATTTCGGCACGTTGATGGCGAACCTCAGCAAATGGAGGTCAGCCGTAGTCGGGAGGTGAGAGACTAAGCCTGGGACGAGCCAGCCTTCAAAAGTCAGTCGTCAAGATAGGGGAAGACTGGAATCCCTGATCTGCGGAAATGAGCTGCGACCACCGCCATAATTTCGGTGAACTCCTGAGGGGCGCTGGTAAGGTCAAAGGGGAGCACGGTAAACTGAAAGTGCTCGTGGCCCGCCGTGAACCGCAGGTAACGCCGGTAGGCCGGCAGGACGGGATGTGAAATTAAGCATTCTGCAAGTCCAACGCTACCATCCAGTTTCCAGGGTCGAGGACAGACAAGACCTTAGCGAGCGTCAACATTTTGAACTTCTCCTTCCGGAGGAAGCAGTTGACGTTCCTGAGATCCAAGATAGGACGCAGGCCTTTGTCCTTCTTAGGCACCAGAAAGTAGTGGGAATAGCAACCACAACCTACTTCTGGGGCAGGAACACGCTTGATGGCTCCCTTGGCCAAGAGTGCCGAAACTTCCTGTTGGAGAAGGGCCAGATGATCCTCCGACATGCGATGGTACTGAGGTGACATGGATGGAGGGGTAGTCTCGAAGGGGAGGGAGTAGCCCCTTCGCACTATTTGCAAAACCCACCTGTCCGACGTGATGGTGCGCCAGTGGGGAAGGTAGTGGTGAATACTGCCGCCCACTGGCGTTTGGTGGCCCTGAAAGGTCGGACTAGGAGGGTTTGGAAGCTGCTGCAGAGGGGGCTGTCGTGGACTGGCCCGCCCGCCGAGTCCTAAAGCACTCCAGCAAGTTGTCTGCCTTGTCGCCGAAAAGGCGACGGCCATCAAAGGGCATGTCCATAAGAGTGGATTGGACATCCCCAGGAAAACCAGTCAACCTCAACCAGGTGTAGCGTCAAAGGGCAACTGAAGTGGAAATCATCCTGCCCAGTGAGTCAGCGGTATACAGTCGACAACAGATGGTAAACTTCGCTGCGTCTCTCCCTTCGGCAACTGCTCGAGAAAGTACGGCCTGGGTCTCCTCCGGGCACTGAGGCAGCACTTGCACAACCGTTTCCCACACGGAGTAGGTGTAACGGCCCAACAGACAGGCAGTGTTTACCGACCACAGTCACAAGCTGGAGGAAGAAAACATTTTCTTCCCAAGGTGCTCCAGCTTTTTAGATTCCCTATTGGGTGGTGCATTAGGGAATGGCGCCTTTGGAGGTGGAGGCTTAGACCACTAAGCTCTCGGGGGTGGGGTGTTCGGAGAGGAAAGTGGGGTCGCCCGGGGCCGGGCGGTGGTGTCGGGCAATAATCCTGTCCACAGGAGCCCCGTGTATTGGTCCTGGACCAGGTGCCCAAAAGGATGTCCGCAAGGACTTCGTTAAACGGCAGCAGGGGCTCCGAAGAGCTCTCTGTCAGGAAGTTGGTTCTGACTGCCACCGTAAGTAGCTTAAGGTGGAGAGCCTCGGCCACACTACGCAACACTACTGCGTATGACGCTCCCTCCTCCGTAGCCACGGTAGGAGGAGACATGCCAAGGTCTGGTGAGATATCCAGACTACTGACCTACCCCAGTTCCTCTCTCCAGTCCTGTTCATAACCAAATGGCCAGTTAACCCCTTCCATGCTCATGACAAGCTCAGCTCGTCATGGCATGCACCTCTCAGGTGCTCATGACGAGCTGAGCTCGTCATGACCACACCCGTTTTCGTTGCTGTCCAGCACAGCAGGGGAAACTCTTAGGCAGCGATGTGGTTAAAGGGTCCCCAGACGCCTCCCAGTCCTTCTCACAATCCTCTGTCTGTCATTCTGGTCTCAAAGAGCCAGGTTAGAACAGGAGCACAAAAGTACAAGGCGGCGTCGGATCCGACGTCCGTCGACGCCAGTCCGACTAGGTTTCTACCTCGAGGTGGAGGCCAGGGTCGACGACGGCTGGGGACACAGCCGACGCCGGTTGCGGACGTGATGCCGGTGGAATCGGCGCCAGGGAAGGAGTAACAAGGTCGACTGGCGCCATTCCGGATCCCAGCCTGGGTCCAAGGGGACCCAGCGGCGCAAAGGCCGAAGCCCCCGGTGCCGAAGGCCCAGGGGCCCCAGCGGAGTCCACAGGGCTCGAAGGCGTGCCGGCAGAGTCGGGCTGCACAAAGATGGCGTGCATCGCTTCGTAAAACTGATGCAGCTGGGCAGGGGTCGCTCCCCGTCACGGGCAGGGGGGAAAACCCGGAGCTGACTCTACGGGCTCCGCAAGTGGAGCCGCAGGAGGGGCACAACATGCATCCCTCGATGCGTCGGCCAACGGAAGGGGAGAAGTCAAAGAACGACGATGATTCTTCGACTTCTTTTTGTGCTTCGACTTACCTGACTCAAAAGACTTAGTTGAAGAATGGTGTTAGCTCCTTAAGCAATACGGAGCCGACTGCCGGGCCTCGAGTAGCTTTCAAGACCGCTTCTCCAAAGACTTAGGGCCATGGTTCGGCAGTTGGAGCACGACTTGGGGTCGTGGTCGCGCTCCAGGCAGTAGAGGCACACGTGTTGCGGATCAGTCACCAACATCAGTCAGTTACAGGAACCGCAAGCCTTGAAGCCGGGCATCCCTCGTGCACCAGGAGTCCATCAACTCAAAAAACGAAGTTGAAAAAAGTTGAGAAAAAGTCAGTCAAAAAGTGACTGGAGGTACCGCTCTCTCTCTGGATGTGCGCTTGCTTGCGCGGAAAAATAAAGAACTGATGTTAGTGAGCGACAGCGGCGTCTATGTAGCTACTGCGACGTCATCCGGGTGACCACGACGAATGCAGAGTCGACTGGCGCAACCTTCCGACGCGAAGGTGTACTGCTGACGAAAAGGTTCCGTATCCAGCCGGAAGGCTGGGGGTAATTCTAAGGTAAGGAATCTATAACTAACTGTTTCTTTCAGATAGAGACTTTTTAATACTCTATGGTATGTTTCTCATGAAAGTTTCACTGTATTCAAACAGTGTGGTACAGAGTAAACTCTGCGGCTAGACCCTCAAGCAAAACTTCAACATGCAGCAAACCCCACGCTGCACACAGCCTTTGCCCCTGGACAGAAGAGGATTGACAAAAGGGCCTGGCCTAGGGCCAGACCCTGTGGCGAACCCACCCTAAGCCAGCCAAGCCCCCTGCCCCACAGGCGCTAACCCCATGATGAGCATGGCCTTTCATTGCGCATGGCGTGGGGTTGGCTGAAAGCCTCACTTGAGGTCAGGCTCTGCACCCAACTCCCCACAGGCAGGCATGCAGAAGCAGCCAACCCCACGTTACACACTGCCTTTGGCCGTGCATGGCATGGGGTGAGCCGCAGGGCAAGTCTTGCATCCACGCCCTGCTTCTAATTTCCGCAGGCTGCCAACTCCATGCTACACACATACCCTTTGGCCGTATATGTACATATGTATTAAAGGGATGGGGACAAGCTCCTGCCCACTGGGAGCAGGCTTTGTGTTTGCTCCAACTTTTCCTGCTGGTGCAGGTGGGCTTCCTGGGACACAGTATGTGTGCCGGCCCTGGGGAGGCTGTGTGAACCCCCTCCCCATAAATGATGGATGGGATCCCTGGGGCCACAAACATCTTGAGAAGGGCCCCGCGCAACCCTCTTCCCACAATAATAAATCAAGCCCTTGGGGATGTGGGCCCTGGGGCTGAATATAGCACAGGAAGATGGGCTGTGCGGTCCCCTCCCCGAATTAACTAAATTGGGCTCAGGGGATGAGGTCAGCAGGTCCAAAAATGGATCAGGAAGGATGGCAATACGTCCCATCCCCTAAATCAAAGAATGCAGCAATAGGCTGCTTTGCCCTCCCCCCGGTCCTACGGAAGTCTGACGTGATTTTGGAAAAATTCGCAATTTTCTTTTTCAATTTTGAGGCCATAGGGGTCCTTCAAGGTAACACCCCCATACCTCCATGTTATTCTTTTTTTATACCAGTTAAGGACAGGGACCCAGAGTCCTGCAAATGCTGGCAACAACATTTCTCTTATGTTGCTGGCAGCCGATCAGAGCGCTTGCTCCCGCCGGAGTCTAACTCCCACAGATGCGAGATGGCCCAAGGGAAAAAAGCAAGCTCCCTGGACTAACCAGAACACACTATTTTCTAAAATTAGGTTCGAGGGGCTCTCACAAAAGTCCCTGGAACCCAACAGACCAGATAAACAAATATTTTTAAAACTTCTTTTCTCAAAAACTACTGAATGAATTTATACCAAAAAGAACAATCTGTGGACCAAGATCTAGCTTCCTGCCAAATTTCGTGTAATTCCATTTGGGGATTTTGCGTTTTGGGATCTCCCTTTTTTTCTCGGCCTCTGGCTTAACAGATAACCCAGAAGTGTTCCACGCACAAACGAATCAAAAAGCAGCACGGTTTTGGAAAGATTTGTCAGATGGTGCCAAAGTTATTAGCAACACAAAAAACTAATTTCCTATGGAAATGCTAACCTAACTATAAGCCCCAGTGGCAATCGCCACTGGGTGATAGATGTATGAATAGATGTCCCAAAACAAGTTTTCTGCATGTTATGTCGGGAGGGAAGCAGAACAGAATTGTTTTTGGACAAAGGAAGCTGCATTTTATAAGCTCTCTCTGTCCAAAAGCAATGTAAGTTCCCGCAGGATGTGGGGAGCCGGCAGGGACTGCAGGGGCTTTCAGGCTCCCGCTGCGGTCCCCACCTTGAAAATCTGGGTGCCCTGGGTGGGACCAAGGCACTCAGTATAGTGGCCAGGCCCCAGCGGATAGGGCCCCCCTTCCATTAATAAATCATGTTTTAAACGTTGGGCCCCAGGCTCCTTGGGACGTAATCGGCCCTGAGAGGCTGGCCATGTGCCCCCCTCCACATTCTAAAAATGCCTGGCCCAAGAGATGGGTATTCCGGGGCAAATATGGTTCAGGGAAGCGGGGCTACACTTCCCTCCTTCCTTTATAATAAAAAAATAAAAACATTATTGGCAAGACGCCAGAGACCTCGCTCCCTTTCTGCAGCACTCTGCAATCGTGCCTTCTTGTCACTGCTGATTACGGGATATAGTTCTCTTGGCTGCTGAAGGTCCTTAGGGGCCAACAAGGCCTCCTGTTACCTCCAGTGAGTCCCACACAGCGGGACTGATGAGAGGTGATCTGAGGCCACGTCCCTTTTCTCCACCACTCTGCAAACGTCTCTCGGCACACTGCTGGTGGGGTGGTGGCTCCCCCTGGTCTTCTGAGGCCCTCGTTACTAAAGTGGTCTTCTACCTCCCACTAATAGTGTGCCAGGAAGAGCGTTTGCAGACGGGTGGAGAAAAGGGGTGATGCCTTCAACAACCTCTTAGCAATCCAGCAGTGTGGGACTTACTGCAGGTAACAAGAGGGGGTAGATGGCTCCCCAAGGACCCTCAATAGCCAAGGGGACTTCACCCCCCAACCAGTACTGCACCAGGGGGCAAACAGCCCCTCCTGTTACTTCCGCAAAGTCCCACACAGCGGGATTGCTAAGAGGTCTTCGGAGACCACGCCCCCTTTCTCCACCACTCTGCAAACGTGTCTCCTGATGCACTGCTGGTTGGGGAATAAAGTCCTCTTGGATGCTGAGGCACCTTGGGGGCCAAAAAGCCCTCCTGGTACTTTCTGTAAGTCCTACACAGCGGGATTCCTGAGACCTGGTCAGAGGTCCGCCACCTTTCTCCACCACTCTGCAAACATCATTACTACTTCAAAAGACATAGAAATTCACTGAAAAAAACAAAGGTTACAGTGATGTTATATTTAGGAAATTGATAAAATAAACTTAGAAATTCACTGAAAAACTAAAGGTTACAAGTGCGTTCTAGTTAGGCTCAGGTTTCACTCATACAAACCGCCCCTGCGATGCACTGCTTATGACCTGACATATTACATTAATGTTCACATATCAAATAACATCACTGATGACATCACCCACAGAATCAAATGCATCCACTCACACCCCATAGAACCTTTTACACACCCACTCTTACTCCAACACAACATTCACAAACCCATTCACAGACCCATACCAGTACTAACACACCCATTTACTGGTTAATAGATCTATACACGCATCCACTCACTCATCCATACAGCCACTCATACACCCACTCAGTGTAAGAGTGGCTGCAAGAATGGATATGTCAGTGGCTGTATTAGTGACCGAGTCAGTCACCCATAGAGTGACTCACACACGTAGTCACTGACCTATATAGTCAATCACACAGCCACTAACTCACCCAAACAGATACTAACATGTACTCACTCACCTATACAGTCACTGACACAAGCACACACTCACCCATACAGCCACTCTCACATTCACTCACTCATATATTCCATCACTCACCTATACTGCTTTTCGCATACCCAGTTACTCACCCATGTACTACTGACACA
This sequence comes from Lissotriton helveticus, assembly GCF_964261635.1. NCBI lineage: Eukaryota > Metazoa > Chordata > Amphibia > Caudata > Salamandridae > Lissotriton > Lissotriton helveticus. The sequence goes on along the minus strand of NC_136063.1, from coordinate 1,118,810,089 downwards.
TCCATTTACTCACCCACACAGCCTCTCACACACACTCACTAACCCATACAGCCACTGACTCACTCACCCATACAGGCAGTCACACACCCCTTAACCCACCCACACAGACACTTGCACAACCATACAGGGACTTAGACAACCAGTCACTCACCCATACATTCACTGAGACACATAATCACTCACATATACAGTCAGTCAGGCACCCACTGAATCATCCATACAGGCACTCATACACCCACTGATTCACCAATACACCTTGGTATATATTTAACACTCAAACCTTTTAAAAACACTCACAGTCACCAGATGATGTCATCAGTGATGTTGCTGACCATGTCGTGAGTGATGTAATATGTGAGGTCATAAGCAGTGCATTGCATGGGTGCTAGTTATAGTTAGTTCAGCTAACTATAACTGAATAATTTTGCACACACACATATATAGATAGATAGATAGATAGATAGATAGATAGATAGATAGATAGATAGATAGATAGATAGATAGATAGATAGATAGATAGATAGATAGATAGATAGATTAATTTTGGCTGAATCTTTACAAAATTTCAAAATTAGTACGAAGCTTAGTTCAGTTGCTGGTTGAAAGTTTCGGGTGGGTGTGATTTGCAAGCGAGGACCGTGAAAAAGAGGATGCACTACGCTTTTTCTCCATGCAATTTCCCATAGGGATTTTTAATACGACTACAGCCCAAACCACTGGATGGAATTACATCAAGTTTGGCAGAAAGGTATGTCTTAGTTCAGAAAGTTTGTTATTTGGTGTAAATCCGTTCAGTAGTTTTTGAGATATTCATGGAAAAAGAAATATAGATATCTAGGGACGTGGACCCTCCACCGTTATTCTGTGGCTCCACGCGCAACAGCATTGCCCTGAATTGGCTGGCTGCAAACCAAGAGAAAAGTTGTGGCCACCATTTTGTGTGTCGGGAAATGGTCCCTGGGGCTGAAATGTTTGGTGCAAAACAGATTAAGGAGTCAGGGTAGAGAGTCCCTGACCACATATTTCTGTAACAGGGGTACCAAAAGTAGTTATGTTGGATAAGAAGTTGCCTGAAAATGTATTTTCATCCCACATGGAAGATCCGTGGAGGCCTCATGGTGCTCAGCGCTACCCCAACTGTAACTCTGTGAAAAATCCACATATCTCACCATGAATTAAACAGAATATATATATATATATATATATATATATTCACTGAAAAAAACATAGGTTATAGACCATATATAGTTAGGAATTAGCATTTAAAAAACCTTATTTTACTCACACAAAACCATTGAAATTCCATATATAGTTAGTTGCACTAACTATATATCGCGCACCCGCAATCCACTGCTGATCATGTCACATATTACTGAAACTATGTTATCCTGGTGCACTCGTATTGGCGAAGTTTTGAAAAACATATATTCTGAGTATTCTTAGATAGCGCAACTCATGTCACAAGGCGGCCTACCCTTGTCTTACAATAATTGGATGCGTAGTGTGGACGGTGAACGCCGTCCTACATATGAGTGCGCTGTTTTTCAATGAAACACATCGGTTTCTTCTCTATTTAATCCAATTTATACTTGAATTATTCCATATATATAACCAATCTGTAATCCATTTTAGTTTTGCAAATGATTTGTAATTTTATTTCGCAGTTTCATGTAGGATAATATGCCAATTATCAATACATCTTATATTCCCAATGCATTTCGGGTCTCTTACATGGGACCCTTCGTCAGGAGACTAGAAAAATGAAAGGAAACAGGACCAATTAATTCACTGTCCAAGATATACAACTGTAACATTTTCAATGTGCAATATTAACATAAACTTACAATTCTCCAACCTCAGATTGGTGTATAACTCCTCAGTTATAATATACAATACAATGTACATGGCTTTTCCTAATAACGAGCTAGTAGATATATCACTATTTCATGCCAAAATATACCTTGATAGTGCGCGATTACATAATTATGCAAAACATCAGAAACATACACTCGTTTGCATACTCTACTTACATTCGACCGTCCGGTCTGCTGCATAAAGTAAACTGGCGTCTCTGTGTTGCAGTTTTACGCGCCAAAAATCAAAACACTGACTTTCAAGTAAAGTTCCGGCCACGTGATCGGAACATCATCCAATCACGGCGGGGTATTACTCCGGTCATGTGACTGGGTCCGTGCTGGCTTCACGGAAGTAAACAGGAGTGAACCCACTCGTTATTATTATATGTTATAAAAATATTGCTGCGAATCAAAATGTCTACATTGTGTAATTTCGTAGCGATAAGAACCTATTCAAACAATAAGCAATAATGAGCAAAATATACTCGATAATACATTGAGTCTCAAACATCCAAATAACACTTCAAGGTTTAAGGATATAACTCAAGTCCATAGCTGTGATTTATAAAAAACATGAATGTTCAATTCTGTCATTGAGCCCCATGGGGTGGGCCGAATTAAGTTTTTTAATCCAATAATATTCGCATCTGAGTCTTTGCTTAATGGGATCCAGGTCGCTGCGTGTGACCATTTTCTCTAAGACCATAAATCTTAACTGGGATATTTGATGGCGTGCTTCCAGCCAATGGCATGCAATGGTAGATTTCGAGTTCATGAGTCTGATATTACTCTTATGTTCAGTTATTCGTGTTTTTATTTTTCTCTCTGTTTGTCCTACATAGGTTTTACCACATGGACATTTGATAACGTACACACAGTTTGTCGTATCACATATACTATTGTGTTTCAATTCAATAGGATGCCCTTTGGTGGGGTGGGTGAATTGGTTTCCAATGATCACATTTCCACAATGAATGCAATTATGGCATTTTTGCATGCCTTTAAAAGTTATAGCAGGTTTCTTGGGTGTGTTTAACATTTCTTTAATATTTCTTGATCTTTGAAATGCGAAAGTTATTTTTTCATTGTACAAGTCTTTCAAATCAGGCTCTTGCTGAATGAGTCTCCAATGTCTGTTCACTATTTTTTTGATTTTTAGTGCATCTGTAGAAAATTTGAGTACACAAACAGTTTTAGTCTCTTGAATTTTAACTGTTTCCGTTAACATGCTGGTACGAGATTGATTGACTACTCTTTCAATGGAAGTTTGCAGTACATCATTAGGATATCCTCTTATTTGATATTTCTTTATTTGTTCTTGCATGTGTTTCATTGAAAAACAGCGCACTCATATGTAGGACGGCGTTCACCGTCCACACTACGCATGTCACATATTACATCATTCATGACATGGTCAGTGACATCACTGATGACATCACTGATGACATCTCAAATGACATCACTGATGACATCACTGATGACAACATCCAGTGACTGTATGTTTCTGTAAAGTTAAAATATGTCTTACATATTGAAGAATGAGTGGATGTATAAGTGTCTGGATGAAGGATTTAGTAGGTGCGTGACTGACTGTATGAGTGAGTGATTAAATGTGTCTCACTGAATGCATGGGTTAGTGACTAAACTGTCTTAATTTGTGCATCATTATGTCTGTTGTTCTGTAAACTGCTGCATGTGTTGATCATTAGCTATACGAGAGGCTATATGTGTTATTAATTGGTTGCCCAAGTATTTCTATGGGAGATTGAGTTTGTGTGGGGGTGGCTGGAAGGTGTGTGACTCTATGCATAGATGTGTGAGCAGTTTATTCACTAGGTGTATGAGTTCAAGAGTGCATGTGGAAACAGCTACATGGGCGGTTGACTGTGTGCATGAGTGTATTGATGAGTGAATGGATATCTCAATGCTACATGTCATAGTAAGTACATATGTAAAACACAGTACATGTGAGAGTTGGCATATATAAATAACTGTGCATGAGAGCCACTGAATGAGTGAGTGGTTGTATCGATCATTGTGAACTTGTATCAGGGATTGTATAAGAGAGTAAATATGTGTTAGTATATGTTTCAATAAGTAAGGTGTGTTTAACTGTATAGTTGAAGAAATGGAGGTGAGATTGTTTCTTTGCATGACTGACTGGGTGTGTGAGTAACTCCATGGATGAGTGGCAGTGTGTGAGTGTCTGTATACACTGAGTGTATCTAAGGTTATATTAGAGTCTGAAGAGGTTTATCGTATTAGCACAAGAATGATGTCAAATGAGATGTCATCAGTGATGTCATCAGTGATGTCATTTGAGATGTCATCAGTGATGTCATCAGTGATGTCACTGACCATGTCATGAATGATGTAATATGTGACATGATCAGCAGTGGATTGCGGGTGCGCGATATATAGTTAGTGCAACTAACTATATATGGAATTTCAATGGTTTTGTGTGAGTAAAATAAGGTTTTTTAAATGCTAATTCCTAACTATATATGGTCTATAACCTATGGTTTTTTCAGTGAATTTTCAAGGTTTTGTAAATGCTAATTCCTAACTATATATGGTCTATAACCTATGGTTTTTTCAGTGAATTTCAATGGTTTTTTAATAGCAAATATCATAAGCTGTCGAATGTCAAGTACGTGGTAAGTGAAAACATTTTCGTGTTTATGCACACTGATCTGCTTTGAATGGTGCCCCCCCCCCCTCATTTCTATTAGGAGTACTCTCTCTTTGCAGATAGTGAAAGGTAGTTAACGCAGGCCTTTGCCCCCGTTGTAATCCGTCGTGCCTGCTTCTCTCTCCATTTGATTGATTGTTATCCAAGTATTTACTGTTTTAGAATTAGTTCTCTTTGGTTCATTCTCTATTTACAAACAAACACAGTCGCAATACTCTGTTTAGTCTTTGCAGATAACGAAAAATCGTGTAAAAAAAAAAGAAAAGGAATCGAGCAAAATCAGTAGGCCACTAATGGGATCTCTTTTTGACCTCGCTAAAATAGAAACATTAGGAACAACCCCTCATGACAAATACAAAACTAGTGAGATGTACTGAACTCCACACAATGATGGCTGCAAAACAGCTCGGCTCCGCCACCCACCCCGCCCAAAATAACGATAAAGAACGGCTGCCATGATTGGTTGCGGAATGACCACGACGGAGCTACGAAATGGTGCTGCTCTCATGCTAACCCCAGCTTCAGTCTGAAACATCCAGAAACACTGTAGACTACCAATTCGATCAGTTCCGGTAGCGCCCCAATGTAACCCGGTAGAGAAGAACTAGCCCTCCCCTCTTTGACTGATGGTTCTTGTTGCCTGTCCCTTCTGTTGTCATTTAACAGAACTATTTAGCCTGCTGAAAGGGGTTGTGTTCCGACCGCTGGTTGGTGGAGACATTTTGACTATATTCTGTACCTGCGTTGTCGCGTAATGCGTCATATGACGCGCCGCGTTAGCGCATCCGGAAGTCATCCGGGGCGCGCAGCGCGTAACGTAAGCATAACAAGTCATGTGACTTGTTAATAAAACTTTTCATTGGTTCATTTTACTTTTCTTATTGTAATGATGAAAGGCTTGGTCATATGACCTAAAAATTACGCTTTTCATTACTTCCGAACATTATTTTTTCTTAAATATATGTTATAATGTTCCAGGCTAATGTACTTTCCCGGAAATTTTACAACTGTCCTGCAAGTAAAATATATTCTTTTTTCGAGAAAAAGAGCGTTTCTTCGTCCCATGACGGAGCCGTTGAGCAAAAGAGGGTCGACCTGCTGTCTTAGTCGCCGATACGCCTGAATATGAGATTCTTATCGATCACTTTATGTTGCAGGAATAGAAAACACAACAGCCCTTGACCATTTATCTTTACTGCGTTCCTTCGTATTATACCTTTTACCCTTCATGTAATTGGTCTGCTTTATTTCACTTGCCTTTTAATGATTCTAAAACAGTCACTATTATTAAAAACTTTACCAATGTATATACTACTACCATGTTTTCTTTTAAAAACCTTTATTGTGAAAATTTCATTATACAAATACGAGCCTATAACCACGTGGGCCTGCCACAGAGTAAACTGTAATCGTATATGATGAATAGACATTTACACTGTAGAGGAACGTAACGGGCGGGCCATTAGGTTGCAAGAACTAAGGTGTCTAACAGTTACGGAATCGGTGGACGTACATTTTATAATTAAAATACGACAGGGCCAGTTACAATAAAATTATCTAGATATACATTTGCGGGCAAGTACCATGGGTGACGTTAATTCGAACTTTCAACAGTACAGTAATCAATAACACATCAGAACTTAATATCAATAGGGATGTCGAAATAGTCAATCAATTCTCGTCCCCGCCCGCCATGTGCTTCAAAACTGCATACGTATCTCGTGATTTCAAGGTTCTGCAACCAGTACACAACAAGGAGTTACGAGTCCCATTTATTCCGGCGCCATTTTGGGCGAGGACGGGCAGGTCCAGGATATAGTCAAAATGTCTCTACCAACCATCGACTATGATGATGTTCATATGCTGTATTTATTAGAGTAACACTCATCTGTCCACATGAAATTAATTTGCCACAATCTAAACATGTCATTTTAATCTTTCCAAAGTTCTTCTAAATATTTGGGACCGTTTCCCTTGCCTCTGAAGCTCTCAGTGCCACTTCTTTGATGAATTGTACTAGCAGGTCAGGGGTTCTCCTCCAAATCTCTCTTTTATGCAGCACTATAATTAATTGGTGCTACCTCTCCATATGACCATGCATGGTATAGTTACCACAACTATATTTTTTTTCGGTTCCTCTGGAGAGTTCATCGTGGCAGATGAAGCGTGTAACGTACCGGGCATTTACCTTTTTTTGCATGTACAGGAAAGGAAAAAAAAATCGAGCGGCCGAGTTCTAAGGTGTCCCAGGGCCATTTTAGTGGACCAGGCCCAAATCCAAAGAACAGGCCGCCATTTTGAGAGTCCTCTTGCAGCCGCCTGTCGCTGTAGCATCAAGAGCAGCCGAAACTCAGCTGAATGGCAACTGAAACGGTAAAGGGGCGCCCCACTACAGCAGACGAGCCTCCACCTAGGAAGGCCCATTCACGCCGGCTCCCCCCCCCTTCGGGCACCCCACGCCGTTATTCGGAGCAGTATTGTAGGATGGCCACACCAGTGCGGCAACTTGCTAGACATCACCTCGGTGGTAACCGAATCTCAACGCCTTGTGGTGTCTTCTATTCAAAAAACATTGTTATGCTGCCTTCGACCTATTCGCCGCAAGTGCGCACACAACTCAACTGCATAGCTTGCTAGACACCACCTCGGTGCCATCCGGATCTTGGAATGTCAGCACCTTTTGGTGTCTTCTCTTCAGAAAATATTGTTGCGCTGCCTTTGGCCCCATTCGCACATCAGTCCGCTACTGACGCCATCTCACAGGCTAATGGGGCGCCCCACGCCGACTTTCAGCATTGTAGAATGACCACACCAGTACAGCAACTTGCTAGACATCACCTCGGTGCCATCCGGATCTCGGCGCCCCACTGCAGATGAAGTGCCTCTCAACTATGAAACCACCACGGTGACATCCGGATCTTGGCGCGTTGTGCTGCCTTCGGCCTATTCGCACATCGGTCCGCTACTGACGCCATCTCACAGGCTAATGGGGCGACCCACGCCGAGTTTCAGCATTGTAGGATGACCACACCAGTACAGCAACTTGCTAGACATCACCTCGGTGCCATCCGAATCTTGGCATCTCAACGCCTAGTGGTATCTTCCATACAAAAAATATTGTTACGCTGCCTTTGGCCCCATTCGCACATCAGTCCGCAACTTAGACATCACCTCGGTGCCATCCGGATCTTGGCATCTCAGCGCCTTGTGGTGTCAGTCAGAAAATATTGTTGCGCTGCCTTTGGCCCCATTCGCACATCGGTCCGCTACTGACGCCATCTCACAGGCCAACGGGGCGCCCCACGCCGACTTTCAACATTGTAGGATGGCCACAGAAGTGCGACAACTTGCTAGACACCACCTCGGTGCCATCCGGATCTTGGCGCGTTGTGCTGCCTTCGGCCTATTCGCACATCGGTCCGCTACTGACGCCATCTCACAGGCCAACGGGGCGCCCCACGCCGACTTTCAGCATTGTTGGATGGCCACACCAGTGCGGCAACTTACTAGACACCACCTCGGTGCCATCCGGATCTTGGCGCGGTGTGCTGCCTTCGGCCTATTCGCACATCGGTCCGCTACTGACGCAAACTCACAGGCCAACGGGGCGCCCCACGCCGACTTTCAGCATTGTAGGATGGCCACACCAGTGCTGCAACTTGCTGGACACCACCTCGGTGCCATCCGGATCTTGGCGCGTTGTATTGCCTTCGGCCTATTCGCACATCGGTCCGCTACTGACGCCGCCTCACGTGCCAACGTATTTTCTCCGCATTTTATACCCTATGCCGCATAACAGGTCATGTAACTTGTTTATAAAACTTTTCATTGGTTCATTTTACTTTTGGTTTCCTAATGATGGAAGGCTTGATCATATGACCTAAAAACAACACTTTTCATTGGATGAAAACTTTTTTTTTTTTCCCCAAACGATGAAAGCCCCACCTTGTTTCTGGATGTTTCAGACTAAACTGGCGTCAGCATGAGAGCACCACCATCTCGTAGCTCCGTCGTGGTCATTCCGCGAGCAATCATGGCAGCCGCTCCCCACCAGAAGCCTGCAGGAGTCAGGGCCCCCAAAACTTTTGATGAATTCTCAAGGCGGAGGGGACGCTTTCGAGAATGGGGTCCAAGACCTAGCAGACAAGCGTCCGATTTCCAAGGTGTCCCAGGGCCATTTCAGTGGACCAGGCCCAAAAAGGAAAGAGCCTGCCGCCATTTTGAGAGTCCTGTGACAGCCGCCTATCGCTGCACCGCAAGAGTGGGCGCAACTCAGCTGAATTGCGGCTTTTGACACAGTGGACCAAAAACGGACGGAATGGCAACTGAAACGGTAAAGGGGCGCCCCACTACAACAGATGACACTCCACCTGGAGAGGCCCGTTCACGCCGCCTCCCCCGGGGCGCCCCACGCCGTTATTCGGAGCAGCATTGTAGGATACCAAAACCAGTGCGGCAACTTACTGGACATCACCTTGGTGCCATCGTTCTGCTGCCTTGGAACTATTCGCACAACAGTTTGCTACTGATGACCCACCCCCCGCGACGCCCCATGCCGTTATTTGCTGGGTGGCAACTTACTAGACATCACTTTCGTGTCATCTAGATTTCGGCGCGTTCTGCTGCCTTGGAACTATTCGCACAACAGTTTGCTACTGATGACCCACCCCCCGCGACGCCCCACGCCGGAAATCTGGACGTTGTGCTGCGTTGGGACTATTCGCACAGCCGACCGCTACTTCGTTGTTTTTCCCTAAAAATGTTTATATGTTATTACTATTTTTGTTTTCTTGTATATATTTATAAATTATTAAAGTTTTATAATCTTACTACTTTGTCGGAGTGCTATATATTTTTAATGTGACACATAATTGTAAAAACTTTGATGTACAAAGAGTCATCCCTGGAATCTTCCGCTTCACGCTCGGTCCCCTCCCCAATCACAATACAGGATGGTTTTCAGATAATAGCAACGCTTCTGCTGTGACGGATCTCATCGAGTGTGGGCCTTGATCTACTATAACTCCTTTGAAGAGGGGTGATTCTTTACAGCTGTGGCCATAAACTACATCTGCAGGGCTAGCTGATAGCCTAGGACCGGCCTGGACAATCGGACACAGAGGAAAAGGAGTGTCAGAGGGTGCGGTAGTAAATAGGGCGAAAGGGAGGTGTCGGGCGGGCACCGGGTGTGATTCTCAGGGAAGAGCAGCGCAGATGGGGGGAGGTTTATTACCCATGCATAAGACAGAGAGCGGGGGTGACCACTGCCTGGCGGAGATGCTTGCAAGGGTGGGGAGCCATGCTAAGGATCGACAGCGTGCACAGAGTGGGTCTGGTCAAGGCATCTAAAATGGCTGCCGTGCACGACAAAAGTGTGGCATTTGAAAAAAGACAAGATGGCGCAGACAATGTTTTTCAACACTTCCTGATTTCCTTCGAATCGAACGTTAACAGACGTTGGGGCATATTACCAAAGTTAAGCGATATTTATCCCTAACGATGCATTGCAAAGATTTTTTTACCGTCAGAAATTATCGCAGATAAACCTTGCTATTATCAAGGTTTATCGCAAATACGATAAAAAACGACCGCAATGCATTAATATCGCTGAAAACTCAGCGATATTCATGCATTACCGAGCTAATGCTCTTAGCCATGTTATCCACCTCCCATTGGATAACATGGCTAAGAACTGCTCAGGGCAGCTGTTACTTTTTGGAGATATTCGCGCTTATCTCGAATATTTCCAAAAGTTGATAATAGGAGATAGCGATGTTAGCGACTGTTTCCAGTCGCTAACATCTTGGCATGCCCACTTTGCATGTCATTAGTGATAAATATCACTCACATGCAAAGTGGGGCCCAAGATGGTCGCTATCTCCTACTAGCCGTCGCTAACTGGTGTTAGCAACAGCTAGGTAATACAGATATAATTTTATCTCCGCGAAGCGGAGCGCTGTTACAGATATATATCTTGTTTTTGAACGTTAATTTCTCAAAATGCACTGAAGCACATATATTGAGACCTAGCAAAGGCACATCGGGCTACCAGTCCCTAATATTTTACCAAGTTTCGTGCAAATCCATTCAGCCGTTCGATTATTATTATTATTTTTTTTTTTGCCCCGCGGGGCCCTTTTAAAACCTCCACATCAAACCTAGGGGGTCAGCGAGGATCTACTATGCCCCCTTATGGTCATTTGCCCCTTCGCTTTGGCCTCCTCTTGTCTCTCGATCCTACCGAGAGACAAGATGGCGGCCGCTACGTACTGTTTGGAATGTTTACAGACACCGGAGAGCCAATCAGCTTCGCTTCGCAAAGCTCCGTAACGCGAAAAGTACGCGAAGCGGTGCGCTGTTACAGATATATATCTTTTTTTGAACGTTAATTTCTCAAAATCCACTGAAGCACATATATTGAGACCTAGCAAAGGCACATCGGGCTACCAGTCCCTACAATTTTGCCAAGTTTCGTGCAAATCCATTCAGCCGTTCGATTATTATTATTATTTTTTTTTTTGCCCCGCGGGGCCCTTTTAAAACCTCCACATCAAACCTAGGGTGTCAGCGAAGATCTACTATTCCCCCTTATGGTCATTTGCCCCTTCGCTTTGGCCTCCTCTTGTCTCTCGATCCTACCGAGAGACAAGATGGCGGCCGCTACGGACTGTTTGGAATGTTGACAGACGCCGGAGAACCAATCAGCTTCGCTTCACAAAGCTCCGTTGCGCGAAAAGTACGCGTCCTGGAGCGCTGCCCGGTCCGCTGTTACAGATATATATCTTTTTTTAAACGTTAATTTCTCAAAATCCACTGTAGCACATATATTGAGACCTACAAAAGGCACATCGGGCTACCAGTCCCTACAATTTTGCCAAGTTTCGTGCAAATCCATTCAGCCGTTCGGGCTAAAAGTGAGGCCAACCGCCCTATGGAAAACTCAATGTTAAAAACACGTTTTGGGACCCCCCTTTTTTCTCGACCCCCCCTGGACGAACCCCCCCCCAATTTTCAGGGGCTGCTCAGAAACAAAATGTGCCATTTTCCTGAAAATTTCAGCCAATTCCGTCCACAAACGCCAAAGTTATTAGACATAGAATTTTCAAAAAACCCATAGAGAAAAAATCCTAACTATATATACCTACTGGCGACCGCCAGTAGGTAATATATATATATATATATATATATATGTATACACACACACTTACTCCCACCCCCATTCACAGAGTCACACACTCTCATACCCACTCACAGCCCCAGAGAGACACTCTAAAACATCCACCAAGTCACAGACCGAAAGAGACACCAACACAGCCACTCACACACCCACAAAGCCACTCATAGACCAACAGAGACTCACACACCCATCCACAGAAACTCACACACCCACTCATAGACCCACTGACACCCACACAGCCACTCACACACACTTATTCACAGACCCACTGACACTCAAACACCCACACAGAAACTCACACACCCAAACAGCAACTCACACACCCACACAGAAACTCACACACCCACACAGCAACTCACACACCCACACAGCAACTCACACACCCACAGCAACTCACACACCCACACAGCAACTCACACACCCACACAGCAACTCACACACCCACAAAGCAACTCACACACCCACTCATAGTCTCAGAGAGACGTACATACCCACTCACCAGCCCACAGAGAGTCACACACCAACATAGCCATTCACGGACCTACACAGAAACTCACACACCCCGTCACAAAGCCACTCACACATCCACAGAGACACTCGGAAACCCACTCACAGACTTATTTAGACACTCTCACGCTCCCACTAACAAATCCATGGAAACAATATAAAACACTCACAGACTGACAGAGACACTCACACACCCACTAACAGACTCGCTCAGACACTCTCATACCCACTAACAGGCCCAGACAGACACAGAACAAACCTACATACACACACACACACACACTCACAGAACCGCAGAGGCACTACCAAACCCATTACCACACCCAATCACAGGCCCTGAAAGACACTCATTCCCAGTCACACACCCACATAGAAACTCACACACCCGTCACAGACCCGCACATGTACTCTCATACCCACTCACAGGCCCAGAGAGACACTTACATACCCAGTCACATACCACTCACAGACCCACACAGAAACACACATATACAGTCATACAATCACCCTCAAACCCATACAAACAAATCAAGAATGTGCTGGTTTGTATTGAATGTGTGCTTTTGGTTTGTGAAATCATGACAGATCTGTGGAGTCTAAAACATTTTTAAAAAGGGGTTTAAAAATAAAAACCAGTGTTTTGGAAAAAGGGTGGCTCTAAAAAGAGCTTTTGTCTCTATGGTGTGTAGATGATAACTACACATAAAACAGGATGCAGTATTTCAAAGTGTACCATGTTGTCTTTCTCTGTCAAATGAACTCCATTCTTTTTCATATATACCGTCCACGTCCATGACTAAATTATTGTGGTACACAGTGGCGGCTGGCAACTATGGCAGTGGAGGGCGGGTGCGTAAAATAAATAATAAAAAAATATATATAAATAAAAAGTCACCTACCTGGTTGCACAGACAAATACACCTTGCTTCGTTGAAGTTCACTTCCTGAAACCACGTCCAGGGCCCCAGCTAACCTACTTAACCAATCCTGGCACTGCCCTCATGCTGTTAATCAGCATGAGCACAGTGCTAGAATTGGAGAGAACGGCCTATCTTGGCGCTTCGAGGACACTGTAGACTACTGCAGGCTGTCACAGTGTGCATGTCATGCTGGCTGTCGCAAGATGGCCGGCCAAAGAGACATGCACACTATAAACTAGCACACAGACAGCCCAGCACAGCTATGACTCAGCAGGCCCTACACCATCCTGACACTAGGTTCAGGACAGGCGGACTAAAATAGAATGGTAATGAATTAACTTCATTACCATTTTATTTTTCGGCAGAGACATTTCTGGGGCATTTTAGTGGGACGCCGCTCCTCCACTCAAACGGATGAGCCACCCCATGTTGTATATGGAGCCCATGTTGGGGTCTCTGAGGAATTCAGAAACAGCTTTACTCACATGTTTTTGGATTTGTTTATCTGTGGACAGAATTCTGTTGACCTCTTCTACCTCTGCCTTTGGCAAATGTTGGGGAACACTAAAGCAGTGTGAGGGAAAAGTGCCATTAATTGAACATAGGTATCCTCCATTAGGATTTCCAGTTCTACCCCAGTCAGTGTGCCTAGGTCATTGCCACCACACTGCACAATCAGGAGGTCCGGATGTTGGAAATCCACAATACTTTCAACCAAAGGCAGCAACTGATGACACTATAATCCTCTCTGGCCAACCCAAATAATGTCCACATTAGGTACACCAAAGTACCCGTCAATGCCATGGTTTCTTGCACCCTATCTGGCCCAAAACACAAAGCTATGACACACAATCCATACTCCAATCATTTTGAAGACAAGGAGGAGCAGCACACAGGGGAAGGCTGGCGCTGAACCTACACAGCAATTCACCCACCCATACAACCACTCGCACACCAACTTGCTCACCAATACAGCCACTCACAGAGCCACTCACCCATACAGCTACTCACACACCCACTCATTCACCCATAAAGCCATTCATACATCCACACAAAGGCCCATACAGTCACTAAGACAGCCCCTCACACACCAATTCATACAGTCACAGCCATTCCGATGATATATGTTAGAAATAGTACCACTCAGTAGTACAGAAAGAATAGTAATTAAACTTGTGCAGTAGCTTACTATATATCTTTAAGTCTCTGAAACGTTTTCAGAACACTTACACTCACTGGATGATATCATCAGTGATGTCATTTGAGATGTCATCAGTGATATCTAGGACCATGTCATGAGTGATGTAATATGTGAGGTCATAAGCACTGCATTGCAAGGGTGTAAATTATAATTAGCTCAGCTCAGATAACTAAGTGCTGAATTTCTATGGCTTTGTGCGTGTGAAATCTGAGGCTAACTATAAGGTCCCTGTATTTCGAAGGTTTTTGGTGTTTTTTTTTCCTAACTATAATGTCCCTGTAACCTTTGGTTTTTCAGTGAATATTAAACATATGTATTACTAGGTCCTAATTTCCCTAGGAAAAGTGTTTTTTGACTTGCCTACAACTCTAGTGCCATTGGACAAATCTTCATGAAATTTTCCCACACGTGTGCTGCTGTGTCTTATTGGGCATGGAAAGTTTTGGGGTCATCCATCAAGCGGGGGCTGAGAAAAAGGAGAGGAAATCAAAACAAGTGTGTTTCCCATGATAATTCCCATAGAGATTTAGACACAACTACAGCCCGAACCGCTGAACGGAATTACACCAAATTTGGTAGAAAGGTAGATCTTGGTCCAGAAAGCAAACTTTTTTTGTGATTTGGTGTAAATCTGTTAAGTAATTTCTGAGGTAATAAAGGAAAAACAAATTTGTATATATAGAGGCGCGAACACTTTGCAAATCCTTCACGGCGGTTGTGAGTCCACGCGCCAACCGGAGTGCAGCGATTGGCTGGCTGTAATCTGAGTAGAAAGTTGTGGCTGCCATTTTAGACTTTGGGGAATGGTGCCCGGTAGCAAGATTAAACATGAAATGAAGTGGAAGGGGGCAGGGTAAAGGTACCCTGACCTCTTGGGTGCAATTTAGGGGTCTGTGATAGACCCTTGACGGGCAACAAAGAGCCTAGAAATGTTTTTTCCCCACAGGGGAGAATTTGCAAATCCGAAGCAATGCTCAGCACAGGCCCCGTGTAACTCCATGTCAGATTCGGGAATTCTGCCATTAAAAAAACACACTCAAACACTTACTTAGGCACATGCAGCCACTGAGAAACCCATTCACTCTCATGCCCACTGATAGACCTTATCAGGCACTCAACCACCCACTCATGCACTTACTCACAGACCTACGCAGACACTTGTGTACACACTCACAGACCCACTGACTCACTTATACACCTATTCACATACCCACTCACCCACTTGGGCAGCCACTCACAGACCCACTCTGTCACTCACACACACCCACTCACAAACCCACTCAGAAACGTGTGTACCCACTCAGACACTCTCACACCCAGACAGGCCCACTCACACTTGGACACCCCTACCCAAAGACCTTTCAGACACTGTCACACCCACTCACATACCCACTAAAACAGGCATGCACTTACAGACCCACTCAGACACTTTTGCACTCACTCATATACTCATTTAGACACTCACATACCCACTCTCAGATCAACTCAGACACTCATGTACCCACTCACTGACCCACTCAGACACTTGCACACTCAGAAAGTCAAGCACCAACTCAAGGCCCACTCAAATACTTATGCAATCACTCACAGACCCATTTAGACAGTCACACAGTTGCTCGCAGACTCACTTAGAGACCCACCACCCACTCAGAGACTCACTCATACAGTCATGCATCCACTCACAGACTCATTCAGAGAATCATGTACCCACTTACAGACCCACTTAGACACCCACATACCAACTCACACACCCACTCAAACACTGATGCACCCACTCACAGACCCACTCAGACACAGACCCACTCAGACACTTTCACACTCACTCATATACTCATTTAGACACTCACATACCCACTCTCAGACCAACTCAGACACTCATGTACCCACTCACAGACCCACTCAGATTCTCACACACTCACTCAGACACTGTCACAGCTACTCAGACTCACTCAGAAACTCATGCACCAACTCAAGACCCACTCAAATACTAATGCAATCACTCACAGACCCAATTAGACAGTCACACCCTCACAGACTCACTTAGAGACTCACCACCCACTCAGAGACTCACTCATACAGTCATGCATCCACTCAGACTCATTCAGAGAATCATGTACCCACTTACAGACCCGCTTAGACACGTAGGCATCTACTGACAGACCCACTCACACTTATGCAACCACTCACAAACCCATTCAGACACTCGCACAGCTACTCACAGACCTTCTAAGACACTGATGCACCCACTCACAAACCCACTCAGACACTCACATACCAACTCACACACTCACTCAAACACTGATGCACCCACTTACAGACCCACTCAGACACTGCAACACCCACTTACAGACCCACTCAGATACTCAATCACTTACAGACCCACCAAGACACTTACGCACCCACTCACCGACCCACTCAAACATATATGCACACACTCACATACCCATTCAAATATTCACCAACCTACTCAGACACTTGTGCACCTACTCACAGACCCACTCAGACACACACTCAGACACTCGGGCACCCACTCATAGACCCACTCAGAAACATGTGTACCCACTCAGACACTCTCACACCCACTGACTGGCCCACTCACACATGGACACCCCCACCCAAAGACCTTTCAGACACTGTCACACCTACTCACATACCCACTCAGACACTGCCACAGCCACTCACAGACTCACTCAGACACGTACAGGCCTACTCAAACACTTTTGCACCCACCCAGACACTTGTGCACCCACTCACAGACCCATTGAGACACTCATGCATTTACAAACCCACTCAGACATACACACCTACTCACAGACCCACTCAGACATTCACACACCCACTCAAACACAGATGCACCCACTCACAGACCCACTCACACAGAGACTCACTCAGACACTATCACACCCAATTACAGACCCACTCAGACACTCATTCATGCACTGACCCACTCAAACATTTATGCACTCACTCATACCTATCCAGTTACTTACAGACCTACTCAGACACTTGCGCACCCCCTAACAGACCCACTCAGGCACTCACACACCTACTCACACTCCCACACAGACACTGTCACAGCCACTTACAGACTCACTCAGAAACCCATGCACTTACAGACCCACTCAGACACTTTTGTAACCACTCAGACCCAGACATGTGTGCACCCACTCACAGACCCATTCAGACACTCATGTACTTACAGATCCCACTCACTTACACACCCACTCACAGACCTACTCAGATGCTTATGCACCCACTCAAATACACATTCAGATACTCACCCACCCACTCACAGACCCACTAAGACACTCATGTACCCACTCTCCGACCGACTCAGATACTTACGTACCCACTCACAGACACATTCAAACACACACAGCTACTCAAAGACCCACTCAAAGACTCACAGACCCACTTTGAGACTCACTCAGACACTCGTGTATCCACTCACAAACCTACTCATGTACCCACTGACAGACCCATTTAGACTCTTAGGCACTAACTGAAAGGCCCACTCAGACACTGACACACCCACTCAGACCTTTCACACACTGTCACACCAATTCGACGACCCATTCAGACATTCTTATACCCACCCAAAGACCCCCTCTGACACTATCCCAACCACTCACAGACCCACTCACACCCACTCAGACACTGTCTCATCCACTTAGACACACTCATTCACTTACAAAGCCACTTATGCAACCACTCACCGACCCTCTTAAACATTTATGCACCTACTCATATACCCGTACACACACCCATTCAGGTACTCACAGACCCATTCAGACACTAGTGTGCCTACTCACACACCCACTCAAGACACTTATGCACCCACTCAAATACCTACTCAGACACTCATGTACCCGCTCACAGATCCATTCAGATACTCTCACACAGACTGATAGACCCACTCAGACACTGATACACCCTCACAAACCTTTTAGACACTATCACATCCCCTCACAGACCGATTCAGATATGCACACACCCCCTCACACCCATTCAGACATTCCCACACCCACTCAGACACTTATGCAGCAACTCACATACCCACTCAGATACTTATGCATCCACTCACATACCCATTCAGAAACACACCTATAGACCCACTTAGACACTCACACCCACTCACAGACCCACTCAGACACTGATACGCCCACTCACAGACCTCTCAGACACTGTCACACCCATTCACAGACCCATTCAGACACTCCCACACACCCAGACACACACACCCTCACATACCTACTCAGACACCTATGCACCCACTCACATACCCACTTAAGATACTTATGTACCCACCCACTCACCCATTCAGACATACCCACCCATTCACAGACCCATTCAGACACTTTCTCACAGACCCACTCAGACACTTATGCACCCACTCACATACCCATTAAGACATTCATGCATCCACTAACAGACACAATCAGACACTTGTGCACCCACACTCAGACACACACACACATCCAGACACTCACACACCCACTCACAGACCTACAGAGGCTCTGATGAACCTACTCACATACCCACTCACGCACCCACTCACAGACCTAGACAGAGCCACTCAGGAGCAGCAGGAGGGAGTTCCAGAGTTTTGTAGCAGGAAAGCAACAAGATCTTCCACTATCACGAGATACTTGAATGAGACAGTTTTAAAAAAGGAAGGCAGTTAAAATGGAAGAAAGAACCTGGTTGGGAAAAAAAGATATTTGATTGGATGATGTAAATAGGCATGTAGCTGAAATTAGGTAGTGATTTTAAACAGGAAGTAAGGAGATCTGTGATTGGCTCTGGAAACATATAAAAACATGTTCTGCTATTTTGGATATGCTAATATTTCCAAATAGTCAACCCCACCTGCTACAGTTGAAGCGAGCATGCTGTTCATAGAAAATGTTAAGAAATGTAGACTTACAGGTACAAAAGAGTGTTCCAAATTGGATTACTATGGAAACTGAGCTAAACTAGACTGGGGAAGGTTGTAAAGAGACTGTAATCTTAAAGTTGAAAGGAGAGTGGTTTATACAGCGTTCTTTGCATTAAAAAGTGATTTTCTAAATAACTACTATTTAAAAAAGTCAAATATAAATTCAAAGTCATAGTAGTAGAATGTTATATGGTGTGATGGACTCCAGTCGAGATTCGCGAATCCGTTGCAAAGTTACAAGTGGCTCCAAGCTGAGCGTCACGAAGGGTTCGCAAATTTGCCCACAAACATTACCAGATTGGGCTTCTTTAACGGAGACTAAGAAAGGGTTAAAAAGAACTGACCACTCAGAAGTGGAGTAACAAAAAAATGAAAGGAAGATTACGGTTTGATAAGTATACGAGTATCGCTGAAAAAAGAATGGGAAAGGTTGTCATTACTGGTTATTTAGCACTGTGAGTGGTATACCATTCTTGTACGCTAGATGTGACACTTTGAGTAACAAAAGATTTCACATGATACTGATTTAAAAATTGAACAATAGCAAACAGATTTCACAGGTATGTGACTAACTTTGACTTTTTAAAAGGATATATAATGAGTGAGTTATCAATCAATCAATCAATCACGGCATTTGTATAGAGCGCTACTCACCCGGAAGGGTCTCAAGTCGCTGGGGGAGAGGGGTACGTTACTGCTCGAACAGCCAGGTCTTGAGCTGCTTCCTTAAGGAGAGATGGTCTTGGGTCAGCCGGAGGTGGATGGGGAGGGAGTTCCAAGTCTTGGCTGCCAGGTAGGAGAAGGATCTTCCTCCGGCGGTGACTCTGCGGATGCGTGGTACGGTGGCGAGGGCGTGGCTGGTCGATCATAGCTGGCGGGTGGGCGTGTAGAAGGTCAGGGGGTCGTTGAGATACTTGGGGCCCAGGTCGTGGAGAGCCTTGTGTGCGTGGGTGAGGAGTCTGAACGTGATTCTCTTGCTGACGGGGAGCCAGTGCAGGTCTCTCAGGTGTCCGGTGATGTGGCTGTGTCGGGGATGTCCAGGATGCGTCGTGCCGAGGCGTTCTGGATGCGTTGGAGTCTTTTTTGAAGTTTGGCTGTGGTACCGGTGTAGAGGGTGTTCCCGTAGTCCAGTCGGATGGTGACGAGTGCCTGGGTAACGGTCTTCCTGGTTTCGGTGGGGATCCATCTGAAGATCTTGCGGAGCATGCGCAGGGTGTTGAAGCATGATGAGGAGACGGCGTTGACTTGTCTGGTCATCGAGAGGGAGGAGTCCAGGATGAAGCCCAGGTTGCGTGCGTGGTCCGTTGGTTTGGGAGTGGTGCCCAGGGCAGGGGGCCACCAGGAATCGTCCCAGGCGGAGGGGGATGATCCCAGGATGAGGACTTCTGTCTTGTCTGAGTTCAGTTTCAGGCGGCTGTTCTTCATCCACTCGGCGACGTCTTTCATCCCTTCGTGTAGGCTGGCTCTGGCGGTGGCGGGGTCGTTGGTGAGGGAGAGGATCAGTTGGGTGTCGTCGGCGTAGGAGATGATGTTGAGGTTGTGTTGGCGTGCAATGGCTGCGAGGGGGCTCATGTAGACGTTGAAGAGGGTTGGGCTGAGTGATGATCCTTGTGGTACGCCGCAGATGACTTCGGTGGCCTCGGATCTGAACGGGGGGAGGCGGACTCTCTGGGTTCTTCCGGCGAGGAACGAGATGATCCACTCCAGTGCCTTCTCTTGGATTCCGATGTTGCTGAGGCGCTGCACTAGGGTGCGGTGGCAGACAGTGTCAAACGCAGCAGAGAGGTCCAGGAGGATGAGGGCCGCTGTTTCCCCGTTGTCGATCAGGGATCTGATGTCGTCTGTGGCTGCGATCAGGGCGGTCTCTGTGCTGTGGTTGGCCCGAAACCCGGACTGCGAGGGGTCGAGGGATCCGTTCATCTCGAGGAAGGCGGCGAGCTGTCTGTTGACGGTCTTCTCGATGACTTTGGCAAGAAAAGGGAGGAGCGAGATGGGGCGGAAGTTCTTGAGGTCGGTGGGGTCCGCTGTTGGTTTCTTCAGGAGGGCGCTGAGCTCGGCGTGCTTCCAGCTCTCCGGGAAGGTGGCGGTGTGGAAGGAGGTGTTGATGATGTCCCGGAGACGGGGTGCGATGATGGCGTCGGCCTTGTTGAAGACGTGGTGGGGGCAGGGGTCGGTAGGGGATCCGGAGTGGATGGTGTTCATCGTGCGGGTGGTGTCTTCGGTGCTGATCGGGGTCCAGTTGCAGAGGGTGGTGGTGGCGGGCGTTGGTTCGGTGGTAGGGTGCGTGGTCTGTGCGTCGAAGCTGTTGTGTATGTCGGCGATCTTGCGGTGGAAAAACGAGGCGAGTGAGTTGCAGAGGTCTTGCGAGGGAGTGATGTCGTTGTTTTCGGCGCTGGGGTTGGAGAACTCTTTGACGATGCTGAAGAGTTCCTTGCTGTCGTGGGCGTTGTTGTCCAGTCGTTCTTTGAGTGCTGTCTTCTTGGTGGCACGGATCAGCTGGTGGTGTTTGCAGGTGGCGTGCTTGAGGGCGGTCCTGTTGTCTGTGGTCTGGTCGTGCCGCCAGGCTTTCTCGAGGGTGCGGCAGTTCTTCTTGGAGTACTTGAGTTAGTCGGTGAACCAGGGGGTTTTCTTGCTGCCGGGTCTGCTGGGAGGGTTCTTTAGTGGTGCGAGGTCATCGGCGCAGGCGGTCAGCCACTGTGTGAGGTTGCTGGCTGCTTCATTGGGGTCCGTTGTGCTGGTGGGAGGGTTCTGGCTGAGGGAGGCGGTGAGCTGCTCGGCGGTGATCTTGCTCCAGCTCCGGCGAGGAACCTGTTGCGGGTGGTGGTGGGTCGCGGTTCTTCTGAAGCCGA
The DNA here is from genome assembly GCF_964261635.1 of Lissotriton helveticus. Taxonomy (NCBI): domain Eukaryota; kingdom Metazoa; phylum Chordata; class Amphibia; order Caudata; family Salamandridae; genus Lissotriton; species Lissotriton helveticus. The sequence continues at coordinate 1,118,787,948 of NC_136063.1, read as the reverse complement.
AGTGGACGCAGCTGTGGTCCGTCCAGTGGAGTCCGATGGAGTGGCTGAAGGAGATGTGCTTGCTGGATGAGAATACGGGGTCAAGCGTGTGGCCGGCGTAGTGGGTGGGGGTGTTCACCAGTTTCTTGAGTCTGAGGTTGGCGAGGTTGTCCAGCAGGGTGGTGGTGTTGCTGTCATTGTTGTTCTCCAGGTGGAAGTTGAGGTCCCCTAGGAGGATGTAGTCAGCGGAGGGAAGGGCGTGCGGGCTGATGAAGTCTGCGATGTCTTCGCTGAATTGTGTGCGTGGTCCTGGGGGTCTGTAGATGAGGGTGCCTCTGAGGGTGGTCTTGGGGTCGGTGTGTATCTGGAAGTGGAGGTGTTCGGTGGCGGTGAAGGTTTCGTCGGAGTTGGTCGAGATGCGGATGGTGTTCTTGTGTACGATGGCGATGCCTCCTCCCGTCTGGTTGACGCGGTCCCTCCGGGTGATCTTGTATCCGTCCGGGATGGCTATGGCGATGTCGGGCGCTGAGGAGGCGTTCATCCAGGTTTCAGTGAGGAAGGCGACGTCTGGTGCTGTTGTGTCGAGCAGGTTCCAGAGTTCGACGGCGTGCCTGTGGACGGAGCGGGTGTTGAGCAGGATGCACTTGAGGTGGTTGTTGCTGGGGCTCGGCTTGGCGGGAGCGGTGCAGGTCCGGAGGCAGGTGAATTTGCAGTCTTGGCAGGTGAAGGGTCCGTGGGTGCGTCTCGGGGTGGCTCGGTAGCAGGCGGGGTTCCGGCCGGCGTTGAGTGCGTTGAGGGTGGTGGGGTCGTAAGTCCGCCGTGTTGGCTGGCATCCCCGGGGGCCAGGGGTCCTGGCGCTGGGCACAATCCAGGCGCGGACGGGCGTAGACGGGCTTGCCTTTGGCGCGCTTTCGGCGCGCAATCGGCGCGCCCGCTGCGCGTGGGCGTGGGCGTCATAAGTAAGGAGCCCGGAGGGCGGGTCAGCTGGGTGGCGGGAGCGGGGCGGCGAATGGGCTGGTGGGGGCGGGGCCGCAGGGAGGCAGCAGCGGGAAAGTCTGGGGCAGGCGGGCAGCTCAGCGGCGGCTGGGTCGCTCGGGAAGCGGCAGGCAGGAGAAGGCTGCAAGCGGCGTCGGCAGGAGCAGGAGGGGGCGACCAGGCCTTGTTACAGGCACAGTGGTCGCTCCCAAGTGGTGTCCGCGGTCCCCTTAAGTAAGGAGCCGGGAGGGCGGGTCAGCTGGGTGGCGGGAGCGGGGCGGCGAATGGGCTGGCGGGGGGCGGGGCCGCAGGGAGGCAGCGGCGGGAAAGTCTGGGGCAGGCGGGCGGCTCAGCGGCGGCTGGATCGCTCGGGAAGCGGCAGGCAGGAGAAGGCTGCAAGCGGCGTCGACAGGAGCAGGAGGGGGCGACCAGGCCTTGTTACAGGCACAGTGGTCGCTGTGCATGTAAAGTGAAAGAAAGTGTGATTACTTACATATCCAGTCACAAGGAGGCGCTGATATATTCAGTTACATATTTAGTAAACTTCTGACGCAAATAGTCATCCATTTGTCCAGTAACTGTTATTTGCATACATACAGTTAGTTATACATGCATTTGGACAATGAAAGTGTCTCAAAGAAATCTAGTTACATACCAAGACATTCAGTTGGAACTAAGACACTGAAAAGTTCATTAGTAAACTTATTGTTCCTAAGGTACTATGTAAGTAGGCCATAGGGCAGGGTGCTATGTGCTTAAAAGGTAAGACATGTACTTTGAAGTTTAAGTGAGTCACATGCGCACTTAGAGACCCATATACCCATCAAGTATCCCACCCATACTGTGCTTCATAAACCTATGTACAAAAGCAAATAGCCAGTAACACTCCCAGTCAGACAACGACACAGCAGGTCACACATTCCCTCGCACACTCACATAGCAGTTATATATGCAGCAGCAGCAGAGCCAGTTGGACACCCAGTTACATACCCCAAAACACACGAAGACAGCCAGTAAGAAATCTATGCAGCCACTTACAAACACATTTACAGACTCATAGAGTTAATAAGGGAGCCAGTCATGTAGTGACATAGTTACTTGTACATCCAGTGATACATCCACAGAGGATCTGATACAATCACTCAGCTATGTACTCAAGTACTGTCACCCAACCAGAGAAGTAGCCATTGAAACATTTCTTGGGCCCACTGGTGTAGAGCCTGTGAGTGCAGATTTACTATAAGGTCGACTTGGCATTTAAAATCTCATCAAATCATAAAGTGCCCTACTACTACATATAAGTCACCCCTAAGGTAGGCTGTAGGTAGGCTACGCGACATGCTGGTATGCAGTTAAAAGGTAAGATACCTACTTTGAAATTTCAGTGAGTTACATGAACATTTAGAGACCTGTATGCCTAGTTATACACCCAGTCTTTCACCCATACTGTGACTGACATATCTATTTACAAAAGGATAGAGCCACTCACACATCTAGTTAGACAGTGACAGAGGCACTTACACATTTACTCACACACTCACAGCACTTATATATCCAGCATTAACAAAGTCAGCTGCACAAACTATTACAAATAACAATACTCACCAAAACAGCCAGTAAGTAATCCATATAGATACCCACAGAGTTACTGAAAGAGCCACTCGTTTGCTGACAAAGTTACTTAGATATCCAATGATACACTCAGACCGGGGCCAATACATTCATTCAGATATGTACTGAAAAACCGACACTACCACATCACCAATCCAGAGAAGTAGCCCTTTAAACATGTGTTGGGCCTGCTACTACAGAGTTCGTGTGTGCAGTTTTTCTACCAGATCAAGTTTGCATTTAACCTCTTTGCTAACCCTTAAACTCCCCTTTTTCTAAATATACGTCACCACTAAGGTAAGCCACAGGTAGGCATAGGGCAGCGTGCTATGTGCTTAAAAGGTAAGACTTGTACTTTTAAGTTTCAGTGGGTTACACAGGCACTTACACACCCATATGCCCAATTATATATCCAGTCTCTTACCAAGTGACTGGCATACCTATTTACAAAAGGATAGAGCCACTCACACACCCAGTGAGAAAGTGAGAGGCACAGCACTTACGTATACAGCAGTAACAGAGCTAGCTGCACACACTATTATATATCCCAATACTCACTAAAACAGTCAGTAAGCAATCCATACAGCAACTTACATATACATTTATAGAGCCATACACTTACTAAGCGAACCATTCAAATGCTGACAAAATTACTTAGATATCCAATGACATATCCACATAGGGACTAATGCACTTATTTAGATATTTACTGAATAACTGAAAATACCAAGTCACCCCTCCAGAGAAGTAGTCATTTAAATATGTGTTGGGCGCCTGCTACTACAGAGTATGTGCGTGAAGTTTTTCTACCAGGTCGAGTTCAGATGTAACCCCTTGCTAACCCTTAAACTCCCCTTTTTCTACATATAAGTCACCCCTAAGGTAGGCCGTACGTAGACATAGGCCAGCTGATGTGCTTAAAAGGTAAGACATGTACTTTTAGGTTTCAGTGAGTTACATAAGCTCTTATAGACTGATATGCCCAGTTATACATCCAATCTGTCAGCCATTCTGTAACTGACATACTTATTTACAAAAGCATGGAGCCACTCACATACCCAGTCACACAGCGACAGAGGCACTTATACATTCACACACACACACACACACACACACACACATAGCATTTATGTATCCAGCAGTAACTGAGGCAGCTGCCCACACGTTTACATACCCCAACACTCACTAACACAACCAGTAACCAATCCATACAGAGACTTGCGTACACATTTACACACCTATAGAGTTACTAATAGAGCCAGTCATATAGTAACATAGTTACTTACATATACAATGACACACAAAGGGACTGATTCACTTATTCAGATATGCACTGAAGTACTAACACTACCAAGTCACCCATCCAGACAAGTAGCCATTTAAACATGTCTGGAGCCTGCTAATGCAGAGCCTGTGTGCGCAGATGTACTGCCAGGCCGACTTGGCATACAAAACTCCTTGTCAAGCCTTAAATTTGGTTTCTAACATATACGTCAACCCTAAGGGAGGCTGTAGGTAAGACAGGATGCTATGTACTTAGAAATAAGACATGTCCTTTGACAGGGAGTAGAGCTGTTTCATGTTATAGCTCTGGAATGGTATGTGAAACACTAATATAATGAACAATGTAGGAATTTAGTTGTTTGAAGTAAACGTAAAATGTATACTGTATTTTATTTTCAGATATCTGCCTGTGTTTAAAGAGAAGAATTTAAGATGACAAAAAAGGAACGGAGGAGAAAAGCAAAAAAGAAACAGTGTTACCTGCAAAAAAAGTGAGAACAATAAATAACAATATTAAATAATGATGGACACAATGTATGGGTGAAAACATCTGAGGGTAAGAACTCAGGAGTTTCTTAAAACAGTAGTAAGAAAAAAATGTTGAAGATGATGTGAATAAAAAGGAAGCTTTACAAACAACTCAGAAACAAAAAACAGTAACCCATGTTGAAAGTGGAAAAGGTTCTAAAAAAACAACTCATCTGACAGCAAGGCAGAAACAGTACAAAGTTATATGAAGAAGAATGGTTAAAAGTTGGGCATTCGGGGACGTGGCTTAGCCAGCAACAATGGCGGTCATGCTGTGAGTGAGCTCCGACCAGCCGACCAGGATCCTGCATCACTACCCTGCCCGTAGACATCTTGGGTGACGTGGCATATATTAAGAGATCACCGAGCCTCCGTGTGATCCTCCGGTTGCGGTTGCTACCGGACATCGGTTCCAGCGGTGCTTGCAGGGATCCGGCACCGAGGAGCGGCCTAACGGGAGCTGGCTAGGAGAGAGCCGGGGCCTTCCATAATTTGCCTGCCCGGTGGAGTGTGCCAGGAGATCGGTGCGGCAGCGGAGCTGCGGCCGGCGGGGGCGAGGCTTCTGTTTCCCCGGCGCCCCAGTACTAGTGTGCCCCCGGGGACGGCGTAGCGGAGGGAGCTGCGGCTGCCGACGGGCGAGCCGAAAAGAGACCGAGGACGTCCGGCCGCGGGGTCGGTCCATCGGGGAGGCCCTGCGGGAGTGGCCGCCATTTTGAGGAGCCCCTGGCGCCTGTGGCGGAGGGGTATCCCCCATCTCCCCGCCGGAGCCGCGACACTATCGGAAACAGGACTGTGCTGGGCTGCCCCCATGTGTCCTGGGGACGACGGGTCTGCCGTGCCCACCTCGCAGGACAGGTGAGGCCCCGGGAGGGCGGCAGCCTTATTGTGGTGCCCCGGGTGGCGGTCGTGAGAGGCTTGGCCCCGGTGTGGCGTAGTGGGCAGGAGCGGGCCCACGTGGGGCAGTGAGTGCCTTCCTTCCTCTTTCACCCCCCCCACTTCAACTATAATTCCTTGGTGGACATCGGCCACAGCGTTGGGGGAGCTCGGCAGCCGGATCTGGCCTCGGTGGTGGTGGAGAGTGGAGGAGCTCAGCGTTTCAGTGGAGGGAATTCCATGAGGCGATGAGACAGCTGCTGCGCCACGGACTTCACAGTGGGGCGGCGTCTCTGCGGGGGCCCGCTTTTTACCTGCAGCCGGACCTGCCAGGGGCGTGTGGGGGCCTTGGGCTGAGACTTGGACCTGGCTGGGGCCACTCTTCTGCATTAGTGGCCATAAGTGGAGTGGGGTGAGGCCGCCAAGCCCTGGTGCGGCGGTGAACTGGAAGTAGCCTTCGTGGCCCGCCGCGGCGGACACAGCCTACCTGAGGCTCCTAGGACAACGTTCGCTGGTTTAGACGACGTCTTGCCTGGCTCCTGTGTTGCTGGTTGCGGCTAGCCCACGGGGGGGGGGGGCTCTGATAAGTTTACAATGGCGAGCGCCGTGACCGGGGCGGCAGGGTCGCAGAACCATGTCCCTGACAACGCGGCGCTACTAGCGGCGATTACCCAGTCCAGGGACACGCCTGACGCCAAGATCGGGGCAGTGGGATCGGACGTCATGTTGCTTCGTCAGGACCTGAGGAACGCAGTCGAGCGCATTACCGGAACGGAGACCCGCATTTCGGAGGTGGAGGATGACGTTTCCAACCTAAAGAAGAAGGTTGCGGAAATGGAAAAAATTCAGAAGGGTCTGGCCATGCGCGTCGAGGATTCCGAAGGACGGGCTCGGCGGTATAACCTACGCTTCGTGGAATTTCCGGAGGGCTGTGAGGGAGACAATGTGGAGCTCTTCCTTACCCGTTGGCTGGAGGGCTGGCTCCCCCCAGATGTGCTTTCTCGCCGCTTTGTAGTGGAGCGGGCCCATAGGGCTCTGATCTAGAAGCCCCCCCTGGGGCACGTCCGCGGCCGATCATCGCCAAATTTTTTAACTATTCGGATTGCGACACCATCCTGAGGCAGGCGAGGGTCAAGGCCTCCCTCACTTGCGACAACGCGACCATACTTATTTCCCCGGACTATACAAGCCTGGTGCAGCAGCAACGACAATCCTTCCTTGCGGCGAAAGCGCGCCTCCGGGGCCTCAAGCTTCAATACGCCCTGCTCTACCCGGCTTGGCTGAGGGTCATCTACAGGTCTCGCACATTGTTCTTCGACTCCCCAGAGGAAGTGTTCAAGTGGACAGATGAAACGGTGAGGGTGCGAGTCCATACGCCGCCGGGCAGAGATTCTGACTCTTCCTCGAGTAGGGTGGCCCGCGGAGGCCTCAGAGGCCAGCAACGACGTAATAGGAGATCACGGTCCAGGCGCAGATCTTGTTCTGGCTCCACGCTCCGGCAGAAGGATCCGTCGCCGGAGCAGCAACCTGTGGTGAAATGATACATGGGACTTCCGAACTGATCTCAAAGTACGTTAAGTATGGATGTCTAGATGGGCTAGTTTTTATTGAGGGCTGGGAGCCTGGCCCCACAGAAGTGGGTGGGTGGGAGTGAAGTCCCAAAGTTGTGGGTTGTTCTTTGGGGATCCATTGGGGGGGGGTGGTTCTTGTCCCCCAGTTGGGGATTAGGCTACGGTCCAACTGCGACAGTTGCTTCCATGTTAGTGAGGTACAGGGTGGGGGGAGGAGGGAGGGAAGGCAAGGCAAGGGGTATGGGAGTTGGGGAGGATGTTTGATTGCGTTCTGATGCTGTATGTTTGCCACGCTCTATGCATGCTGAGTCGCAGAGACACCTGCAGTTTAAGTAGAGTTTTTCCACTATGTCTAACGCAGAAGGGGGAGGACGGGTAGCCCCTGGCTCCCTGCGCATAATTAGCTGGAATGTGCGCGGGGTTTAGGATAAGGTGAAGCGAGGGGCGGTTCTTCAGTTTGCCAAGAGGGCGGGGGCTGACGTACTCCTGCTCCAGGAGACCCACTTACTTGGCACGAAAGCGCTATGCCTGCAGCGCTTTGGGTTCGATCAGGTGTTCCACTCGGGGTTCACGCGGGGGTAGCGATCCTGGTACACCGCACGGTCTCCTAGGCGCACGAGAAACTCTGGTCAGACACACAGGATCGATATATTATAGTGCAGGGTAGAGTTTGGGGCGACAGGTTGACCTTGGGCAGCATTTACGCTCCACCGCCGCTACAGTGGTCCCTGGTGGAGCGACTCATGTCGCTCTGGAGGGACATGCCAGATACCCTGTCTGTGGTGGGGGGGACTGGAACGATGTGATGGAGCTGGGCTGCGACAGGTGGAGGAGCGGGGCTACTGACGGGGCGGGGGGCCCTTCCACTAAACTCCATGCACTGGCCACAGGCCTTGACTGGACTGATGTCTGGAGACATATGCACGGCCCACGCAGGGAGTACACCTACTTCTCCACGGTACATGACTCATTCTCCAGGCTGGATTATATTTTTGTCCCCAGGGGGCTGACACACAGGATACTATCAGCCACAATTCTGCCGAGAGCCTTGTCAGACCATTCGCCTGTAGCCCTAACGTTCCGAATAAAGAAAAAACAAAGGAAATGATGGACGGAGCATTGACAATACAAGCACTTACCCCCAGTCAACTGATCTGGGTTTAATCCATCACCGTTCTTTAGCCCACTCTGCCACCCAGTTCAGACATGCCCATATGCAAATCAGTCTGACCCTGTGCCTCATGGGAACAGTCCAGCCCGAACTGCCAAGCCAATACTTCCCTGGACCGGAAACAAGCTACCGAGGACCGGTTTCTGGCATTTCAGCCTTCTTCAGCCCGGCTTGCTTGAATCCAGTGGCAAAGTGAGCAAGGGACTCACGTCTGAGCTTACCCTACCAACTTATGGCGAACAAAGAAAAACCAAAGGAAATGATGGACGGAGCGTTGACAATACAAGCATTCACCCCCAGTCAACTGATCTGGGTTTAATCCATCACCGTTCTTCAGCCCACTCTGCCACCCCAGTTCAGACATGGCCATGTCCATCACCACCCCCTTTTGTACCACTTTGTTCGCCATAAGTTGCGGCATACTACGAAGATCTGTACGCGCACAAGGAATGCCTTGCGGAAGACGTTATCCAGTGGTTTATCGATGATCTCCCCCCACGGACCGTCTCAGACGACGTGCGGGAGCAGTTAGACAGGCCCCTGTCAGATGATGAACTGAGCGCGGCCCTGGGAGAGCTGAACCCCGGAAAGGCCCCCTGTCCCAATGGCTTTCTGTGCGAATTTTTCAGGCGGTTCTTTGTGCAGCTGGGCCCACATCTTCGTCCGGTTGTGGAGGAGGCGCGCAAGAGTGGCATACTTTCCCCGGATTGGAGGCATGCAGAGGTGATAGTATTTTGAAAACCGGGCAGACCCCCCCCCCCCCCCCCCCCCGAGAGTCATGCATCCTACCGCCCTATATCCCTGCTCAATACCGAGGCTAAGGTCCTGGTTAAGGCCTTGGCTAATAGGCTCAAGCCCCACATCACGGACTTGGTCCATCCCAGGCCGGGTTCATGCCTCGGAGGGCGACTCGCCACAATATTAGACGGGCTCATGTCGCGATCTCAGCCTGGGAGAGATTGGGGGAGCAGGCAGCGTTATTATTAGCAGATATGGATAGGGCCTTTGATTCCCTGAGCTGGGTGTACATGTTTGCCCTGCTGCGTCGCCTCAATTTTGGCCCGTGCTTCATGGC